>NC_048292.1:8599595-9799595 GCF_009762535.1 Notolabrus celidotus
TGACTATATTTGGGATACATCCAAAAGTGTCTGAGAGGAAGAAATCAGATTTGGCAGGTTACCATTAGACTCTAATTGGTTGTAGAGGACTTTCACACAGCATATAGCAGAAGAGTCACAGCACTATCAGCCTTGTTCATTTCTTTGTGCTTGCTTTTTGTGCGTTTTCTCTACCTGTCTTCCTTAAAGTCTCAAATGCAAAACACACGACATGACTCACATCAGGTTTCCCCATGGTAATAAGTTCCAGACAGGCTGGACAAAGATTTAAGAGAGGGACAGACCAACGAGATGACTCACCACCTTGGGGACGGTGCAGTACGTCAGCTCCACCCTGATATAAATCCTACCCTGTTACTGACTGTGTGTGTATGTGCGCTGTGGCTATATCTCTGCCTGCATGTTTGAGATAGTGTGCGTGCATCCGCCTCCAACTACCAGCTAGTCATTAGTGGACTGTTGAGCAATATTCAAATGTCGCTGCAAGGCAATTATGACAACTTCGCAGACGCGACACTGATCTGAGAGTGTGCACTGATGCGTGTGCACCTGTATGTGTGTATGAGCTGTCAACGCGCCAGCAACTCATAAACAAGTAGTAAATTCAAAATCCGACACCAACCTCTGTATATTTTGCAGCAATTAAAATTCCTCTGAGCAAATGAAAGCCTCAGAGTATATTGAACTTCAATAGTCTCACAGATGGCTCGATCTATCTTTGTCAAAATTTCCCATCGAGGGGGGGAGGGGAGACTCTGTCTGCAATGAACAGATAAACTGGTCACAGATGAATACAAATACACAAATATATAATAAATCCACAGCAAGGCAGCTGCAAGGAAATTGAATTCGTATAGAGGATGAATTCACAGGGGAATTGAGATCTCTGAAAAAAAGGAGCGACCCATGTGATTCCCTTTTTTTTTTTGCACCTTGGGGAGCTAGATGACTGTCAGGGGTGACAACAGTGATTTAGAAAATGATTTGCTATTTACAAACAGAGAGAAATATGGAATGAGAGCATGGATGGATGCTTCCCTGAACAGATGAAATGATTCACTTATCAGGGTGGTAACTGTTGATTGTTTCCAAGTTTTAGTGGCATATGTAGGTCTATGGCTGTACACAAATTAGCTTCAATGCTGATGTGATAATGCTAAAGTGAAAAACTTCAATCTTAGCGGGTACAATTTACAATTTTTTCAGATGTGGGGAGATAGTGGGTTAATGGCATGTGGGAAAGGGGCTGCTGGCTGGAACTGAACCAGTGCCTGCCACATGGGTGACTTAAGCTAAATGCACTATTGTTTGTATATTTAATGAACCACATAAATATGCTAATTATACTTGTCTCAATTTAATCTACTGACCCAAAGAATAATAGCTTCCATCTCATGCTAAAGGTAAAAGGGAACAATTCTCCACTATTTCAATCATCTTGGTTAAGTGTATTAGTATGCTCACATTTAGCCCACATACCAGGGCCTGTATGCATGTCCAGCCATTAGCGATGAAAACAGGCCGTTTGTACTAATGGTGAAAAACAAATTGATTAGCGGTATGCATGAGCCAGTTAACGCCCCAACTAAGCAATACATTTAATGGAGGTAGACCCCACCATTACAGGTGCTAACGGCAGGATTACCACACCTGTTAGGCTGTTTAAAGGATGGCAGACATTGTGCTTATGCGTTACCCTTTAAGACAAACTACAAAATGTAAATAAAAGTACTTCTGTAGATTATTTGACATGAATGAATTAGAACATAATTCGTAGGTAACCTGCTAGCAATACCGTGAATTCAATCCTTCACAAACAACTCTGTTTACAAGTCCTCATCCTTCGATGGGGGGACAGGTGGTCCTCCACCTGGACCACGTTGGTGGCGGTGCTTGTTGCACAAACATGTTGCTTATTTTATTTTTTAAGGTCTTCTACCGTGCGCTCAGAAACACCACAGGCATTTACCCAGTTCAAGATCTGAAGCCAAACTTTACCTTTCTCTTTGTTTGTGATCTTTGATGATTGACTTGCTGATAATAGCTGTTTGTTCATTCTATACTCTTGTAATAAATGTAAATGTCTTCCGCAGAAAAAGTGTTTTTTCTTGATCTTCTCTCAGTCACACCGGCACCGCTCGCTATGTTTATTGTTGTTTATGAGTAGCAGGCATGCACAATTCAATTTTGTTGGACAGGGTTTTTCCAGGAGGTTCCCTGGACATATTACATTCTGCACCAGCCTCACTTTCATGGTGCAATTAGTTAATGGGCCAATTATGTGCAGTTGTGCATGCGGCTAACGCTACGGCCAAACGGACCGTTCCATAACGGTAAGTTCAGACGAATGGCCCCGTTTCTGTAATGGCTGGACGTGTATACGGGCCCAGTTCATCCCAAGTGTGTATGTCGCTTTGGATAAAAGCGTCTGCTAAATGACATTGTAACATTGTAACATTGTAAGTGGTAGAATGGAATGGAAGCCAATGCAGAAGTGCTAAAAACTGCAGTTTCTCGAGTGTCCACTTGAGGAGAACTATAGCTGTTGGCTCGGGGACTCTTTACCTCACACTAGCTAAACAGGAATTAGGTTGAGTTCAGCATTTCCAATATGTTTCCCACCGACGATTGGCTTCAAAGCAGCGCTTCAGAAACAGATGGGTGACGTCACGGATACTACGTCTATTATTTATACAGTCTATGGTTCATCCTAAGGGAGTTGGGAATGTCTGAGCAAAAAATGTTGGCAAATGTTTCAATACTTCTTGAGATATTACCATCAGGTCCAAAGTGGTGGACTGACCAGCAGGCAGTCATTGCCATTCATAGAGCATGCTGCTAGCACTGCTTAAAATGAATTGGGGGGGGGGGGGGGGGTGGAATGTACCGTATCTTCAGCCAAATGCAAGGTCAGGCAGAAAACAAATACAGAGAAGGAGAAAAATGTGAACTGGGATGCGGACCTGGAGGGGACTTTGTAGTAGTAAAACAATAATGGCACAAAACTCCAGAAAAGCCTCATGAGGATAATAAAAACCTGGATTATATGTGAGGGGAGGAAGGGTCAAGAATAAAACCATATGAGAAACAATAGTAAGAGTGAAAGAAAAAGTATGGCACCAACAAAGGTCTCATGGCGAATGATAAACAGCAGAAGGAGTAAACAGATGGAGAAAAGAGAAATGGGCGTTTTCGAACAAAAAAAAAATAACACATGGTGAAGTCTGTTCCAACGCTGCGTTCATCCAACAGAGCACAAGACTCAGATGAGAGGGGTCTGGTCCAACAGCAAGTCAAAACCAGTCGCTGTGATCCAGAGCAGCAACACACCCAATCCCCCGATGCAGCCACTGGCAGGGAAACACGGTGTGTTTGTCTATCTCAAATCTGTCTCTTTCAGAATGTCTGTCACTCTCTATGTAATGCAAAGATGCTTGAATGTGTTTGTTATTCATGTGTGTCTCTGCATGAAACTGGTGCTGTGTGCTTGTTTTGGTTGTCTCTCTTGGTTTATCTCTACTTCCTTTTTTTTCCCTGTGTGCCTGTCTGAATAGTTAAGTAACCATAAGTTCTGTTTCTGATCAGATATCGGAGACACTCAACAGTATGGTGCACCTCCAAAAATCAAAGTGAAAGTATCAGCTTCAGGATACAAGGCCATGCAATGACCACAGAAGTACATTTTTGTGTTATTTTTCTAAAAGCCACAACAATTTAATTTTCTAT
Organism: Notolabrus celidotus; assembly: GCF_009762535.1. Taxonomy (NCBI): domain Eukaryota; kingdom Metazoa; phylum Chordata; class Actinopteri; order Labriformes; family Labridae; genus Notolabrus; species Notolabrus celidotus. The sequence continues at coordinate 8,603,322 of NC_048292.1, forward strand.
TTGGATTTGAGTCAAAATGAATTCCTTTGCATGTTTATATTTACGTCATGCATAGAAGAATATCAAACTTGACTCACTCGATTGAAAACAAATCCCTCCCACTCTCTGCATTTAATTAAGAAGTCTCAGCATAAGAACACGACTCCAAAACAAGAGATCAACTCATTAGCTGTGGAAAGCAAAACTGGGGTCGCACACTTCAAGGGGAAGTCATCTTGAGCTTGTTTTTCTGGAGTTCCCCTAACTTTACAAAGATACACAACAGTCTGCAATACCCTGGACACAACTCACATGTAAAAACAAACATGTACTTCCTGAGATCCATTAAGGACTCTTCCCTCGTTTCACATAAATCATATTGATGTCTAAAATCTGCTTTTTTTGGAGGTTCAGGGACACACACATGCACACACACATAGCTGGCCTGCAGCACTGTTGGACATGGAAGTCGAAACATACCGAATCCGCCAAAAAGACTCCAAGGATATCTTGCTCACACACACACACACACACACACACACACACACACACACACACACACACACACACACACACACACACACACACACACACACACACACACACACACACACACGCAATCTGTCTTTCTGCAAGATTTATCATCCAATCACTCCAGAGAGGACTATAAGACAGGGAAACCTGGAGTTTGAATCCAACGAGTACTGGACAAATAATACAAACTAGCCCCTGCAAAAATATATGTGGTACAAAACTGCAGAAATACAGTGTAGCATACTTTGAAGTTACTTCAGAGGGAACTACAGCCTCTTCTCTATACACAATGCATAGACCGGTTTCATTCCTATTTGGCAAGACACAAGAGAAGATGCAGAGAAAGAAGAAGTAGGCGTTGGGAAGCTGTCACTGAGACACTGTCATCACTGTTCAAACAACAGAGGAGTGAATGATTTCCATGAAATTTGTCTATCAACCATCCTCGACTGTTTTACAGAGCATACAATTTTCACGCCCACGTCTTTTGCAAGTAATTAGTTTGCAGCCATGAAAGTGTTGTCACAAAACTTCCTTTCCTATCAGTGTAAAAGTATGGATTCTACAGCTTGATTATTAGGAGGTATGATGAAATTATGATTCGCCTGTAGCTGTGTAATGATGTTGATTCTGGTTACGTTTTTTGTACCTCAATTTGCAGCTCGGTGATCTCTTCCTCCAATTTTTTCTTTAAGGGCACCTCCTTCTTCTTCAGCTCTATCTCTCTCTTCTTCTCGTGTATGGCCAACTGTAAGTCCTCGATCTCCTTCTCCAGGATGTCCAGCTCCATGTTGCTCTTAGTAATGGCGGCCTCCTGGATGTTCACCTTTTCATAGTAGCGGAATAAAACCTCCTCGTGCTCCAGCAGCTGAATGCCACTGTAACCAAGGCACAGACATTATTTGACATTTCTATTCTTAAATTCAGGATTAAAGATTATGTAAGTGCCATATTTAGACTTACAGAGAATTGCGGCGCTGTATGGCTGTTTCATGACTCCTGTTCATATCCAGAAGTGCTTGCTCCTGCATGTTTATCATTTTTGTGAGTCTCATTGATTCCAGTTTGTTGTCCTCAAACTCCTCACTGATCTGTTGTTGCTTCCAGGCAGCCTACATTACATCATAACAACACAGTAACCCCCTTAACATCATATGAACCACAGTTATCTTTCTTAAAAGCAGACCAGTAGCTAATGTTTCTTCCTCCACGTGTTCTGGAATGAACTTCCACTTAATGGTGACACCAACAGCAGACAACCCCAAAGTTCAAAAACTGTTCTAAACTGAACACTGGGTGTATCTTTCTGAGTGTCTTATGTAATACGCAAAGATAAACACTGGGAAACTTTCAGCGTGCCTCCTGAACTCTCAAGCTGTCACAAACAAGGTTTAAGAACCCTGCTAGAAATTTGCAACACTCTCAAAACAGCTCAGCAGCAGCTTTGGCTCTGTATCTCTGTCTGGCTCGGTGGCCCTCTGACTCATAGAATTCCTTATAAAAGAAATCTGATACATCTTTTAATCTGTTCAATTTGTGACTAGCTCACAGACCGCAGTGTGCTTTGACTGCTTTTAGCTCTGCGAGTGTGTGCATATTTACCTTGGAGATGTCATTACGCAGTTTATCCCTCATTTTGGAGATATTAGAAATCTTCATATGAGTTTTTGTGAGTGATCTGGAATAGACATGTATGTACATATTAACACAAACAAAATAACAGGGATGGAGATGTATGTTACATTTATTTTAACAGTAAAGAAAAAGTGTGATAATGGCAACTATTGTAACCTTTACAAAGGAAGCAACACCTCTACAGTACCTGATAGTGGATTACTTTCTGGAGCACTTATAGCTGGATGTTTGTCATGTAAATAAATAGTCTTGGATTCCAGTTGCTAACGTGTATGTTAAGGCATTTTTCGACCAGAGGAACTTTACCCCGGAACTAGGGACTTTACCCCTGAACTACGTGCATTTCAACCGGTGGAACTAGGGTCTAAATTTAGTTCAGGGGTAGATAATCTCCCCCCTAAAAAGCCCCTGCTAGGGGGTAGTACTTTTCAAATGTCCAGGGGCTTTTGGGGGGCAGGGCCTGCAATGCTGAACGTGTCTGATTGGTAGATTAACCGCTGTGTGTTTATTCCGCCGGTCGTCCACAGTAACATCACACACATCTGTGATTCACTTGATTTCCCTTTCATTCATTTGTTCTATCTGTTTTGTATGTGTGTGTACTTTTCAAAAGAAGAAGCTGTGATTCACTTGATTTAGCAGCTTGTAATGGTAGTCTTCTCTCAGCTCACCACGAATGCGTCTCTCCTGGTGTTACGGTTTTAAAAGAGACCCTGTAAACTGGAGACCTTCAGCTGAATGTAACAGTGTTTGTGGAGTTTACACAGCTGTTGAAACACAGAGGGAGTTTTAAGATTCAATATCCTCATCAGATAAGTATTTAATGATCGTCTGAAGACATTTATGAGGAATGCATCCGGTTGAAAGTCGGCAGTTAACAGGGTCGCTATTTAAACCAAAACACCGGCGATCTCTGCCACAGCTTTTTGAGTTAAAAAGGATTTTAAAGCCGTGTTGAAACGTCTTTGCTACTCGCGCTTATCTCCTCTCACGTGTTGATTCAGTGAATCCATCTGTGATGAAATACAGCACCATCTAAAACAGTGTGAGCTGAGTCTCTTCATGCTAACTGTGTGCTGTATTTTATTTCGAGGCTGTGTTATCAAGTAAAACTTGCCTTCTCTCAAGGTCGCAGTTCAGTCCATGCCCCTATACTCAAGCTGAGCAATGCTACCTATACTTGAGCCAGCCAATGCTACCTCTACTCATATCACTTTGGCAATGCATCCACTTTTCCAATAGCTTCATCACTGCATAACTAGATAATAAAAGTTTCTTACAAGCCTCATACCTGGTTGTATTTGTGATACCATGCAATTACATAGAAAACAGAATGCAAATTATGCAGACTTAGAAATGACTCCCATCCATCTCCATGCGTTTCCATACTGTGTAGGAACCCTGCATCACCCTCAGTGCTTCTTGTACAAGTCACACTCACCTGTCCTTGTTGATGGCAATGGTACGTTGGATTTCCTTCTCATTTTCCAGCACCTTATCCTGCTCCGCTAGCTCTGTGATCGTCTGGGAGGCGATCTCCTTCAGCTTGACGTACTTGTTCTTCTCAGCCATGATCATGTGGCACAGTTTACAGTACTGTGATAGCCTGAGAGGAGAAGGACTGATTAGAGAAGCACACTATGGCTCTGGCTCCTACGAAGGGCAGTTATTGACCATTTATTCACTGTTTAAGGTTTTTTTTTCTTCACATCTGTACAACACATACATTCAAATCTCTTAGTTTAGCATTTTGCCCTAAATTTGTATTCTGTGAAATGTTTTCTTCTGAGACGATGACAGCCACCTGGACTTGGTGCATTTAAGGGCTTAGTCATCCTGATATCACATATTATTTAAAAGAGTTAAAACCAAGCGTCAACCTATACAGTCTATGTTTAAAACAAGAGGTAAGCTCAGGTGAACATGTTAAAACATTGTGTTCATGATCCCCACTTATTACAAGTGAATCAAAAAGTTGTTGTGACAGATCATAAGTCTAATGTGATGTGACATTTCATTAAATTCCAGTTCACAGTTCATGTAAAACATGCCAGTTGTGAACAATAATTGCTAAAAAGATGAACGGTTTTCTGATTACAATTACAGACAGAGCATGCACGACATTTAATTATCATCCTGCCCTGTTTTTATACTCGACAAGATGCAGATTTTGGAAGCGGATTCTGTGTCAAGTGAATCCACATCAGACTGTAATCTGTGGTCCGGACCTAATTGAATGCACTGCGGGCGCCTGCTGTTATACTGGGTGGTGCCCGACGCATTAGTCTATGTCTGTACACTGAAGTATGACCAATTAGGAAGTTATGCTTTTCTGCCCAGACAACATGTGCAGATGTCTGAATTAATTGTGATCCCAGCTGTTACACAGATCAGAGGATGCAAACAAACAACAGGGGAATCAATTTTCATTGTGAAACTTGTCATCAATAAACAGTGTGAGGGAATTCAATTTGCAGCATTTCTGCAGAATGTGAGTCAAAAAGCAATGACAACATAATGAAATGTAAAGGTGTGTGTTAGAAAGAGTAAAGAGGGACTAAGTGCATGAGGCAGGAAACATGCAGACAGACAGGTGATTATTCTCCCCCTAATACAGCCTTTTAACAGCTTAGAAGCGTCTTTGTAACCTCTTTATCGCGACACACTCCTTTATGTTTAATGAAAGGTAGCTGACAAGGAAATAAGAAGAGGAAACAACGGTGACACCTGCGCTGCAGCATAGTATTCAGCTTGTTGTGGTCCGTGATGATTAAGGCTTTTTCTTGCAGCTCCTGCTGGATATGCTGGTTCAGCTGCTGCGGATGGAGTTACACAGGTAAAATTACAGTATCATCACTTCCATGTGTGTGTGTGTGTGTGTGTGTGTGTGTGTGTGTGTGTGTGTGTGTGTGTGTGTGTGTGTGTGCGCTCTCAAACATCAACCTTCAATTGTATTTGTGAGTGAGCAGTTTTTCAGTGATTTAGCAGCTTTTCTCCTGACAGTTTAAATGCATAAAAAAAGTGAGGAGTTAGCTGACACAGCAGTTCTGGTTTAGTATACAGATTTAAAAGGTTTTCTCAAGAAATTGATTCTTCTTCTTACCTTGTTACTGGATGTTATGACCGACTGATCAAATGTTACTATTTAACAACATTTTAGAGGAGAAAAAAAAGTGCATACTTTTGATTTCAGTCAAAAGAAATGAAAGGGGAGTCCAGGGCAATTTTTGAAAGTAATTTCAGTCGAAAAAATGCTCACATTGGACTTTAGCCTCAATTTTATAGAAGTAAAACTGCTGAGTCCCTGTATTTTTCCAAATTATACTGAAAACCACATTATGGCAGCAGTGATATTTTGTAGGGCAGTAAAGCTCAGACATTCTCACTCTCTGAATATGTGTTTTTTCTTTTAAATCATATTTGGTTTCTCTCCTCTCACACTCAACGCCTAAAATAAGAGCTCCTTTGATGCCTTTGACACATTCATGTATGAAATATGCATGAATTTGTTTGCATAAGTGATTCAATGCACAAATGACAGCATCTTAATCTGTTTTAAAAGTACATCTGTGTGTTTTTGTGTTGGTATTAAACCTCAGCTCTAAGCCGTTCACGGTGCTTCTGGCCCCTCTCCTCTGCTTTGATCTGTGTCAAACATCGGAGGCTGTGGAGTTCTTCTCGCAGGCAGTTGGACTCCCTCAGCAGCTCCTGAATCACCCCGTGCTGCTGCTCATTCCTGCTCTCCTCCTCTGCTCCTGATAGCTGCGTCGGAGCATATTTAGAACAATTCAGAGTTGAAAAATGTCACTACTGCAGTTTGCCTGAGATTGAATTGTTACTGACAGCAGAATGGGGGACAGCAAAGTGGACTAAGCGTTCCTTAATGTGGGGAAGATGAATAGAGGATGGAAATTGAAACTCCTCCGTGCCAAAGTGCAGACCTTAACCCAAAGGGATCGTTTAGAAAAAGGTAAGAACGAGAAGTGAAAAGGTTCTGAGACATATTTTAAAACAAAGTTTGACAGCAGGTGGATACAGACTTAAATGTAAAATCTATCTTTTAAGGAGCATTCATTGTTTTTCTTAAGATCTGATGACAGTCTTCACCCACGCACATTCTTCCTACCTGTTTTTCAAAACTGACTCTGAGAGCATCCACCTCTTTCTGCAGCTCCATCCGCTGCTGAGCGCCGGCCTCTCTTTTGGGAACAGCATCAAACTTGAAATGCAAATCAGAATTTAAAGGGGAAAAAAAGTCTCATCAAAATGTTAGCACACGTGCAAATGTCAGTCAACTCTAGCTCTTATTTGAACGCAGCCTTTTACAGAGTTTGGAGGGAAAGATCTGTGAACATCCAGTAAAACATGGTCAAACTTCAATCCAAATCTAGCCCCTTCTTCATATTAAATCCCATATGAAACATTGATGGTAGAATAATTAACACGATACATCACAGTTTCCCTGAGGTCTCAGATAGCTGTTGCATCCAGTGACACTAAAAACCCTGAAACTCATAATTAATAAATGCCTTCAGGCGTCCGGATCGCCCCTCTCTGCAGGGTGTCCTTGTGTTCAGTACAACCAGCTCCATCGCTCCACATTCAAAGATTATTAGTCCATCATAAACCAATAAGACAAGATTTGCTTTCATGAAGCAGAGAATACCATCAGTAGTTAAAATAATAATAAGGAGTCATGCTGTGTAAAGTTTAGAACACTATATTTTTAAATATCAAAGCCATCAATCACATCCTAATTCAGATTAATGATGAATTTCTGTGGTTTTCCTGCAGACTCCACGTCTGAGTCTTTACCATCACATTCATTACAAGTATCTGCTCATGTGAGAGTCGTTATTGATTGGTAGATTAGCACATGAAGCACAGTACGACGCCTTTGTGTTCAGTATTTGTTCAATGTTGAATTCCCAAGTGTGCCATAGTGATTTGCTTTCATTTCGTTTTATTTGTGAGATGAGCTGACACGTTTCCCATAACCGTCCCTCTCCTTTTCCTCTCACTCATTTTCTCTGTGAAAACACTGGACATCTGTAAAATTACAGGAAGCTCCAGCATAATAAAAATAAAGCCTCTAGTGTAATGTACAGTGGTGAAGATTGACTGTGGTGATTACTGTCATCATGACATTTTCACCCCTGCGAATGTTCCCACACCTCTGCCAAAGCCTGGACATGTTTCCTAAGTAGTTGCCAAAACCATTCAACACTTAACCGTGTCAGCTGTGTTTGGGCATTGCAAGGTTTACTGATACATCTACTGGTTACCTGGGCCTGTAGCTCACTGTAGATGGAGCGTGTGTGTTCTAGCTGCTCTGTGGCCGTGATCAACGCATGCTCCATTCTCTTTAGGGCTTGCATCTGCCTGGGGAAAAACACAGGCATCTTTTTAGTAACTGTCAAAAACATCTCATGGTCTCTATAATCACAATCATATGGTTCCGCCTCCTCCACAAAATGAGCTAACTTCACATAATGATGATTATATGTGGCGAATATGCAGGTTCTCAGCTGTGGAGTGCAGCTGAATAGATAGAAAAGGGGGCAACCTCCAGTGTTGAAAAGGGAAGCTAATGCATACATGCTGCAGTTCCTCAAATGTCCACTAGAGGCTTGCTCCAAAAGTGAGTCGCTTTCCATATGGCCCCTTGTTAAAATTTCCACCTTAACTCCAGAATTAAACATGTTTTCAACATGGTTCAAAAACCATTTGGTCTCTATGTATATGTAATTTCTCTATGCCTAACATCTTTTTTCAATGGATTGTTTTTTTTAAACCAATCTATTTTGATCACATTGGGGGTGAAAATTATGCATAAATAGCATTCATATGGGGTGTAACTGAGTTGTTTCCTAGGTGTTTGTGTTGTTACAGTGTGCAAAGATGCCTAAGGCTCACCTCAGCTCCACCTTTCCCCCTGTGTCTAGATCAGGGGTCCCCAAACCTTTTCAGTTCAAAACCCCACAAATAAAGTCTAGACTGGAAACCCCCGTTGTCCTGAGGTTGTTCAATGTCAAAGCCGCACACAAGAACAAATAGGCCAATTCAAAAACCTGCACATTGTATTGTGATTTAAAAAAAAGGCTAGAAGCAGGATTCAAGTTATCTTCATCTTTGGACTGTAGCATTGATTGGATGTACAATATTTAATACGCAGACATACAGGTGATCCCTGTGTGTGAGTTTCACACTGGCTTAAAGCCTGACATGCTTCATTGAGCTGGTCTGATGTGTTCACTGGGCTGCTGTAAGTTAAGTTGCTTCATCTGATACTGTCCATAATCTGTCATAACGTCCTCAGGGGTCATGTGGTAACAAAGGACATTTATTAAATTTAGCTACAGTTGTTGTTTATATTTTTACAATAATTAATAAAATATGCTATACTAAATCACTCAAAATTTGTACTGTTTTTTGGAAGGCGTCTTGCGACCTCCAAGAAGTGTCTCTCAAGCCCCATTTAGAGAAGCAATGGTCTAGATCAGGGGTTCCCAACCTTTTCAGCCTGCGACCCCCAAAATATAGGTGCCAAAGACTTGTGACCCCGCTGTCCCTTGAAGTGATTAAATGTTGCTTCATTCTGTGCTGTTAATTAACAAGCAGCATCTTTGTTAACTATTGTTAATCAATTAACCGGCCCTAACCTCGTCTGGCAACAAAGAAAGACAGAAAACTAATGACATATTTTGATTTGCAAGGATTTATTTCAAATGTAACTTCTATTTTTGTCAATATTTTATACAACAATGGGTAAAATATGGAATTTTACATTATTTTTAATAAATAATGACCCCTCCATTAGTGTCTTGCGACCCCTCAGAGGGTGACGACCCCCACTTTGAGAACCACTGGTCTAGATGACCCAAAGTTTGTTTGAGACTACATTTCCAATATAACAACCGTCATCACTGGGCTTCATAACGCCTCTTCAGAAACAAATGGCTGACATCAATGAGGCTCCATCCATGTTTTATAGAGTCTATGGTATATGTAAAATATATAGCAGAAGGCTGACAGAACTGAAACCTCTTTTAACGTCTTTAAGGAACACATTCATTCTGCACAGACTAGGTTTGAAATGCAGTCTTTAAGTTATGAGGTGTCTGAGAGTGCGGTGACTCATTTGCATGTGCGATGGAGCTTGATTTCCCATCATTCACGGTACCTGTTTTTCTCCCCGAGCAGCACAGATTGGTTCTCATACAGGTGCTTTCTGTCACACATCACATTCTGCAGCTTCATTTCCAGGATTCCTCTGTTGAAAGAAAACACATCTACGTAACTCACTTCTGATTAAGTCCTATTTGTCTTGAAATCATGGTGTCTCACTGTACTTGGATCTTGTACCTGTTTCCCGTTAACTCGGCCCCCTCCTCCCGTTTCATCTCCTGCTCCTTCAGCAGCCGTCTGCCCTCCCTCTGACTGGCCTCTACTTTGGCCTGCAGACCCTCCAGCTCCTCATTCAGCTCCTTTTTCTTCTTTCTCAGTGAGTTGTTCCGCTGCTCCACCTGCTTCACATGCTGCTCCATACCTGAGATCTCTGTATTTAGTGCTTCTATCTTCTTCATCGCAGCTCTAATGTGTTTTGGGGGGGGATGATAGAAAACTTCAAGTCGCACAAAGAGAGACCGAGAGCAGAGTATCCGCTATAACTCTTCCCTTGCACTTGAAGAGGGCACATCTTATGAAATAACAGCATGTGTATCCATATTTTACACACTCCCCCCAGTGCCCCTCAGCTTTGTGAATTTCAAATTACAAGTCATAGCTCACACGGCTCATGGAGACAGTTCCGCTGCACCACTTGCAAGGCTAATATTAATTTGAAATAAACATAAAAGAGACTGCAGAGAAGCTTCAAGTGGAACCATTCTCTGGTTAGCATGGGGGATTTTGACTTCAGATGCACTGGAATTAAAAAATAATGGTGTATGTTGCATGTGTTGGACTTGCGCCGTTAAATTATTAAGAACCTGGTCATTGCAACAAATATACCTTCAATTTTCCGGCCTCTCATTAGGACTAAAATATGCATCTGCACAGAGTTGCAAAAATCTGCTGAATATCAAAAGGATTGTGGCTGTGAAGACACAATTCAGAGAGGAAACCAAACAACATGAACAAACCTGGAATCTGCAGCAGGAAAATAAACGACTTAACGTTTTGTTTTTTTTGCTTCAGCTTTGCACAGATTGTGTTTGTTTTTCTGTCCCATATTACCCAGGATCAAAAGTTTACACTGAGCAAAAAACAATTAGCAGCAAATGCTCTCTCCATTATGACAACTACAGTATGAGAGCTCAGATCTCATCCGGTTTAATCCAGTTCTTTCATGTACAGGAGCTCAAGATAAAGAAAAGGAGATGGATTACAGAGGGATTTGAGCAAACTGAGGACTGTATGAATCAGGGAGTTATCTTCCAGAGACAATACTGCAGTATTTCCATCTCAGTGTTGTCTCATTTAGCATTAACCAACTCATTTTCATTCTGGGTGTTACAGATATTAACTTCCCTGCTCTTTCCAAATGAAATATATTAAAGGTGTTAAATGTACTTACTCCCTTTTAGAATGTTTCCTTTCAACCTCTTTGAAAATCTGGTCAGGTACGCTAATGAGCCGCACTTTCTCAGCCTACACACACAAAAAGAAACGTAAGAAAGACGATTTGTTTTTGCTATTGATGTTTGGCTGTGAGCTATGCCCACTTACACACACTTATGCTCACACACACACACACACACACACACACACACACACACACACACACACACACACACACACACACACACACACACACACACACACACACACACACACACACACACACACACACACACACACACACCTCTTTGAGCTCTAGGATCTCCATCTTGTCTTCCAGCTCTTTCTGTTCTTTCAATATCTGCATTTCATGGGTTTCCACATCTTCCATCAGACTTCTGTGCAAGGGCGAGACACAAAAAGAATCCTTATTATCGGAAAAATTTACATTAAAAGCGCTTCTCGTTATAACTGACGAGATAAAAAGAAGCTCTAAAATTATACACCTGTATCAGTCTGTGTGGCAGTGTGAGAAATGACACCTGGCTAACTGAGCAGCAACAGATAAAATACCTGACTTCCAGTTGTCTCTCGGCAACTTCTCTCTTCAGATCCTCATATTTGTCCTGCAGGGCTTTTGTTCTGCTCTCCAGCTCCTGGAGGACCCACCAACAGAGCAAGATAGGTCACGTATCAAGACTATGAAGTCTATGTTGACAATTTAATCCAGCTCTGGCTTCACAGGCAAAATTTTTGTAACACTTCCCAGCATCTGATCCTGAATCTTAGAATCAGTTACAGGCTTGTCTTTGGACATGGAGTTTCTTTTTGAGTCATGAGCACATTTCTGTCTTGAAAGCTCACATTGGTCTTTGTTAGACGGGTCCCACACTTGATCCAGTGGTAGCATAGGCTGTATAAGAGGGTGTCAGTGTAACCTTTGGTGAATGGAATAGTGATCTAACACTTCAATTTCATCATTTAGGCTCCTTGGACATCACTTTAAAGATTTCTTAAACCAGAAGTGACTGTGTTTGGAGGAAAGGATGGAACCAGGGATTATATCCCTTACTACACCTCTGAACCAAATGGGAGAAAGTTAACAATAGTCCAGACTTGTCCTGAAACAAATTTTCACTGTTTTAAAGGGTACTTTATCCTTGATTAAGACTGAAAACTTAATTTAAATCTATTTGGAAATGGGTTCCAATTGTTTTTCTGGGCTTTTGGATCCAGCCTGAAGTGGAGACTTGAGGAACTGTCATGGTTTTTTTTTTCTGTCTTGCAATGGCTTTATTTATTCTGACAGGCAGAGTTAATGCCTCTGGAGGTGATTATAGATAGGGATAGACCTAAAACCAATCAGAGCAGTGCACTGTGAGACTGAGCCTATAGCAACATAGAAGTTAGATGGCCGTAATTGCGTCCGATTTCAATGGACCTTGCGGTGGCGGGAGCTTACAAAAAGGCTGAAGCAATTGGCAACCTCTTGTCTCAAAATATGCTGCCCATGTGGAAGTGTTACAAACTGCAATTCATCGGGTGTCTGCAGAAACTCAGGAAACCACCTACACAACAGTTCAACAAAAACAATCTTTGCAGCAGAAATAAACATGTTTACAGCCTGGTTCAAAAAACGGTTTAGGTCTAAGTAGCTTATTTCTCTATCGGCACACACTGTAGAGGGGGTGATTTTCTTTCTATCGTGATGGCTCAGAAGATATTAAGATTACGAGTTTTGCCCATTTAAGGACCTGACTGACTTGATTGACAGGCGGGAACACTGTAGCTGTTGGCTAGGAGGCTCAAAGCCCGCCTCTTTACCTCACACTAGCTCGACAGAAGTTGAGTTCAGCATTTCCATTATGGCTCCCGCCAACGATTGGCTTCAAATTGCGCTCAGGGACAGATGGGTGACGTCATGGATAATATGTACAATATTTATACAGTCCATGGGCTGAAGCTGCGCTCTTTTGTCGTCATCTTATAGAACCCGCCCCATTTTCAAATGGATGACTATGATTGGCTGGTATAACTGAGACTGAAAGGAAATCGTTACGAATGGCAGAAGACCTGTCTGCCAGTGAAAGAGCTGACTGCTTGACTACTATTAGACTACTTTTGCAACCAGTGAAGTTCCCCCCCCCTGCTGGCCAATACAATTTTAAAGCACTTCCACATTGGTTTAACTTTCCCACTTGGAGGCTAAAAGCCACTTATTTTATACAACCTTTGGTAGAAAAACTGCTTTTGGTGCTGTAACTAGTTCCAGTTCGAGCGTGAACAACAGCCATTTTAACAGCTGTTATTGATTCAACTTGATAAATGTCACACACTTTGAAGCTATATTTTGTGGCTTTCCCCCGGTCCAGTATCCATTTAGTGTGTATAAAGCAAAACAATGAGAAATGTATGTGAGGACTCTGATGAAAAACAAAGCTTATTAATCATATGTGTCAAGTTTGTGTGTGTGTGTGTATGTGGTATGTGTGTATGTGTGTGTGTGTGTGTGTGTATGCAGCTGACAGAAAGAGAAGAATGTAAACTCCCCCAGCACCTTTGAGTTTTTTATTAGAGTTAATATAGTACTTGATGCACAGAACCAAATGGGAAAATAACTCATAAAAGGCCCTTTTACACACACACACACACACACACACACACACACACACACACACACACACACACACACACACACACACACACACACACACACACACACACACACACACATACCCTGTAACATGTACAGAATAGTTACTAGAACAGTCCTTGTAAATCATTTTTATTTATAAGTGCATAAACATATATATATATATTTTTTTTTTTAAATATTCAAATGGTTTTAGTTTTTATAACACTCAGCACGAGGACACGCAGGTATTTCAGGGACAAATCGCTGCTGTGTGGCCTTTAACTGGTACTTTGTTTGATTTCTTTAAATCAATCTTAAAACTGCATGCCACCTTGACTCATGGGAGCAGATGTTTTTGTATGCTATGAAAATTCTACAAGCAGGAGGAGGGAAAGCAGAATTGCATTACATTTGCAATGTTTGTTATTATAATCAGTAATTAAATGGCGGTTGCATAATTGAACCCCAAAAGCATCCAAAATCCAAAAGTTAATTAAAGCCATTGAATTTATTCAACAAGTTCCACACGGCTCAGACTGTAAGCTACTTTTGCCAGCAGCAGCTCAGGCAGAAGGGTTTTGTTCAAGTTTAATGATTGGAGGATTGTGAGTGTACTTTGGTTGAGACTATCCTAAGGGTCTGGTGTTTATATTCTTGTACCTCTGATCAGATTCTCTGTCTTTCTGTCCCTCAATAGACAGTCTTTAGTAGTTGGGAATTTTACATATTCAACACGATTCATGAGATTAGAAACAAGGAAGTACGCTAACAGCATCATTTGCGTTCTGGTGTATATGAGATCATTCCTTATATTACTTTTGTTTATGCTTAAATGATTCCTCTATTAAAGAACAAGGATGAAACTATTGAACTCAACTTTAAGTCTGAATGAGAGACTGTAACAGAGTATTTTACATTTCTTGGAATGGCTGCAAAAAGAGCTAATGGCAAGTCTTCATATGGAGGGATTAAGCCTGAATGGAGGCTTATAGTAAAAGTCGTATATATCCCCTCTGAAGACCTCTGTCTCAGTAGTAATCCATAGACTCTGAAAACCACACCTGGATGGTGCAATGATGAACTTACCGCAGGTTTGGGCTGAATCTCATTCTCCCTCTCCAGATATTGTTTCTCTTCCCGGAGACTGCAGTGGGGTGAGGTAAGGTGAGTTGGGGGAGAAGAGAGGAGAGGAGAACATTTTTAAAAGAGAAAACAGAATGAATGTGTTATCGAGGGAAGTAAACAACATGTTTCAGTTCCTGGGTCAGCAGAAAAAGGAATGCAATGAGGAGAGCAGGCCGTTTTTAAAAAATACATTTATGTGCAGCTCCCAGCTACCTACGATCACGTTGAACACTCCATAAAGTCCACGTTATTGTGTGCGTAAAAACTTTCTATGACCCTTTCATCTCACTCTGCATAAACGTCTCGAGCTCTCGAGTAAAGTCTGTTTGAAATAGTTTCCAGTCAGCTCCGTCATTATGAAAAACTTACACTGGCACAAAGTGTACAGCTAAACATTTCACAGCATAAATGATATTAATCTTCTTGACAACTTGATATATTGGATATTAAGAGATATACAGAGAAAACTGCGTGGGTGTTAAAATATGTGACTGACTTCATTCCTGCGAGTGTGTTTGGCTCAAGATAAAGGATGCGAAGACTTTTAAAGGCATATTTGCACGGTGAGCATCTGTCCGTCATATGCAGGCCGCAAGCTATTTGGACGAAAGAGGAGAAGAGAGAAAGATATGAAGAAAAGTCAGGAAGATGGGAAGATAGCAGGCAGGACAGGGCGATGGAATGAGCTGAAAGATAACAAGAGAGGGAGATGATGAGAGGACAGGAGCGTTCACTCCCTAAAAGCTGTCACAAGTAATGTGCAAACTCAGTGTCTAATTTGTCTATAACTGCATCCTCTGAGAACGCTCCGTAAGTGGTTTTCATTTAATATTTCAATTACTGCTGTGCCTACAACTCTCTGCCTCAGTGTGTGTAGTCTGCAATAAAAATCACTGTATCCTACAGATCATATCTTTGCAGCACAGAGGTGACTTTATGCGCTGCGTTTGGCTTCACCACGGGCTGTCTGACAAGATAGGCAACGTGACAACTCCCCAAAAGTCAAGCCAAAATAGTTAAAGAACCCTCGACTAAGTCTGCCTCCTCAATGAGACATGCGTTGGAGTTCGAGTTTGCGTACAAATGT
The DNA here is from genome assembly GCF_009762535.1 of Notolabrus celidotus. Lineage (NCBI taxonomy): Eukaryota > Metazoa > Chordata > Actinopteri > Labriformes > Labridae > Notolabrus > Notolabrus celidotus. The sequence goes on from NC_048292.1 coordinate 8,618,879, forward strand.
GACTTCTGTACCTCATATTTTAGAGATCCACAGTTTCTGCCAGACTGAGAGGTGTCTTATTTTTCATTAATCATTACTGGAATTCCAAATTTGTGTGTTCATTTCCACTACTGAGGTGGACTGGGGAGGAAGGGGATAATTTTCTTAGTTCTGAGACTTGTATATATTTGTATTATAAATGTTTGAGTGATTCTGTATCGATGGACCTCTACAGGTTTTTTAGCCACCTTGTTTCTCTTAACAAGAGTATCATTTCCTCAGTCTCAGTGTTGTGTGTTTGTAAATGTAAACATGTGTGCCAGTTGTAATGTCATTGAGTTTGTTCAATAAACATAACTGGCTAAAAAGTTAAGTGTGTTTTGGATAAGTTGAAGGAGTGAGACATAATACTGTCGATGATTAGAGATGTGACATTCGCGAACGAGTCCGTCTTTTGAACGACTCTTTTAAGTGAACAGTGAGAACTGATTCGCAGTTGCAAGCCGTTCATTTGTGAGCCGTTTTTATATGCAGATTTCCCACGCTGCCTTCACCTGCGTGCTACATGAGTCTTTTGTTCACACTTATTGTTCACACTTTGTTATTGTTTACATCGTTTTGATGTGGGTTCGAGTCGAGGAGCTGAGCTCCTGTTTGTAAAGTAGTTCAGGTGTAGAAACACCAGGTGGGGTAGTACAATTTTGCATTCACATTTTTATAATGTCCTAATTTTTATTCTAGTTGTATTTATATTTTTTATATACATATATATATTCATTCTTATTTATTGTTTTTATATTTTTTATCTGTATTGTTAAAATGTTCTTGTGTGGGAAAAAATACAGTAAAGTTGTTTTGCATGGAAGTTATTTGTAGCCTGTGTAGTTTTTATAGTGCCACAAAGATTTTTAGGTGAGGGAAAATTCAAAATAGTGATCTCACTGTTGAAGCATCTTATGGAATGTTTACAATGCCAAATGAAATTATAATCAATATTTAAGAATAATTCCCACTAAAAGAGTATATATATTGGTGGGATGTGGAAGTTTGAATTATTCTGATCCAAATCTTATCTTATAACTGCTACCAGTGATTGTTTCCTTGATAAAAACAAGTTACCTCTGGTTGACTTCTAAAAATAAATAAATGTAACAATGAGCCAAAGAGCCAGAGCCTTTTGAACGGCTCTTTGAAAGGAACGGTTCCTCAAGATCCGGTTCCCTTCAAAGAGCTATAAATCCCATCTCTAGTCGATGACATTTTGGTTTCACTTTTGTACAACGGGACGAGTTAGATACATATTTGGTCATATACAGCTAATGGTCTTCATCTATTGAACTTACTGACACTTGTTACTTTCTCTCACTCACTCACACTCACTATATCAGTCATGCAAAACACTTTCTCTGTAAGTTTTTATGCCCAGGCTTTTATGCCTTTATTTAGAGGACAGCAGATAGAGTAGGAAAATAGGGAGAAAGAGTGGGGAATGACATGCAGTAAAAGGTCTCAGTTTAGACTGCCCACTTTGAGGACCTAGCCTCTGTGCATGGGGCGTGCGACTGAACTGCTGACACCGACAATTTATTCTGACAGTTGGAGAACTCTGACTTTTCAACTGTTTATTTCACAAGCAATGCTTTCACTTTCAACAGTGCTCAGACTGAGACTCTATGGAGTTACTATTGAAGTGTTCTCATCCCTTAACTTTTGACTGTCATCTCTGTTTTCAGCCCTGACAACAAATTTCAACACTTCCATTAACTCAGATAGTTTTAATGATATTTCAACTGTTGTTTGCCTTAAATACTGTACAATGCTAGTGTTGTCATGGCTCCTCCCTCATTGCTTGTGTTTCAGTTGTTTCTCCTCCCTGGTGTTTGTTGTTTTGATTCAGATTCAGACAACTTTATTGATTCCAAGAAGGGCACTTCATTGTTTCTTTCCTCCTCTGTTCTGTGTATCTGTCAGGGCGTGGCTCACCATTACACTCCTCGGGCCAATCAACCTGCACACCTGAGATCCATCCATTTACCTTGCCGCTGTAACTAGCTAAATACTGCAAAGTGCTCTGCTCACGGGGGATTAAGATGAGATCAGACAGATTCCTGTCTGTTAAACAGGACTGGATCTTATCCTGTCTTGATGTTGGGTCTTTGTTAATAATTTAACATAGAGTACTGTCTGGACCTGCTCTGTTTGTAAAAGCATCTTGAGATAACGTTTGTTGTGATTTGGCGCTATACAAATAAAAAATGATGGATTGATCAAGTTCCTGCAGTATATATACCCCGGCTTCACAACCAGTCTTGCCAGAATGTTCAGTTCTTCAAGGGGTACTGTTCTAGAGCCAAACTACCGTCCCAAAACTTTGAATGTGTTTCATTAAGGATCTGAAAGTAATTCTCAGTCTCCCTCTGTTTCTCAGGATCACAACTCGTCCTGTATATCTCATACACTGTATAAATAATGGACATAGTATCCATGACGTCAATTAAATCTACTTAAGTACCAAAAGTAAAAGTACAAAGAAACAAAAAACAGCTTGAAATAGTTTTTTCTCTCACAAGCTTTATTAAGAGCCAGCCTCAAGCAGACACTCGATGAACTGCAGTTTTTAACACTTCCGGTTGCCACTTGGTTTGCCTCAACCAAGCAGCAACCTCCGGTCTAAAAAATGAGTCCAATGCAGAAGTGCTAAAAACTGCAGTTCATTGAGGAGCCGCTTGAGGCTGGCTCCGAAAGTACCGGAAGCCATGTACACACCTATTCATAAAAGACGATCTTTACAGCAGAAATAAACATGTTTACAGCCTGGTACACAAGACGAGTGTAGTCTGGATAGCTCATTTCTCTCTTGAGATTATGAGTCTTCCAATGAGAGGCACAGCTGACTGCAGGAACACTGTAGCTGTTGGCTAGGAGGCTCAAAGCCCGCCTCTTTTTACGTCTCAATCACTAGCAGCAATATGGCTGCCGACAATGATTGGCCTCAAAACAGCTCTTAAGAAACAAATGGGTGATGTCATGGATACTACTTCCATATTTTATACAGTTTATGGCCTCAGCCAGCCTTCCTTCCAGATCATCTATTCCATTCCAGCTTCAAACTCAACATCCAACTTCCCTTTGAAAATAAATCTATTGAACTGTGCCCTCTGTCTGTTTTTAAGTCCTAGAATTACAAAACCTGAAAAGTGTCATTCACTTTAACCTGTAAACTGCTTTCATTGTTCACAGTCCAACTACTTTATTATCTACATTTGCAATAGCCACATTGGTTTAAGTAGTGCCTAGAGGGCATAGAAACCTGCCTATTAGTGATTCCACTTTAAATTAAATTTTAGTCACCATCATCTTTAAATGACTGTTCAACCTGCTTCTTTGAGTGCTTCAATTTAAAGCAATTACACTTTTCTACTTTTTGTTCTCACAATGAATTACTTGCAAGTTTAACTCTCTCTGGCTTTCAAACATGAATTAAATCCAATAAGAAAAAACATACTTCACTATTTAAACTGCCATAACCTTAATGCATCTGCGTCCTGTAATGAGAGGCCGAAATGAGTCACCACATTTTGTTTTTAAGGATAATGAGCGAAAATGTTTGGGAAATTCCTCCTCTATGTTCTCATGTTGCTTAGCAATGTTCCAGTGACCTTCCCTTGGCCCTTCAGAAGTTGAGTTTGTGTACAGAGAAGAGAAAGATACTCGATTAACTGCCAGTTCTGAGTGTGCGTTTGACCCTTTGGACACACTGATAGGGCCAGCGAGTGAGTTTTGAGGAAGGAAGAAGAGAAACCTGCAGCCGAAAAGAGGAAAATTGGTTGCGATGTGAAAAGAGACTCGTGGGAGAGGACGGAGAGGATTGGAGGGGAGAGGAACAGAGAGGACTGATACCAGAGCTCTCAGACAAGTAAACATGTTACATGAAGAGCTAATGTAGAAATCCATTAACACCTCATATTTACACATCATCACTTTTGTACATCCAGTTACATCATTCATTGGACAACTAGAGGCTACTTAAACATTGAGGTAACGGCAATAAACTGACCTCTAACAGTTACAAGCGACTTTGCTTTAACAGCTGAAACAAAAGCTGTGTCCAGGGAACCCCACACACACTATAAACGTGTGTGTGTGTGTGTGTGTGTGTCCTATTTATTTGTGTTGACACTACTTCACCTTCACCTTCCTCTAAAGTCAGAGGAAACTTGTAAGTATGCCTCACTTAGCTCACCTCGGTGTTAGGTCCCTGGTTATTTAAGTGTGACGATGTGCGTGTGTGTCATCTATGAGTGTGTGTATGTGTGTATGTGTGTATGTGTGAGTGTGTGCGCTCAAGCATGCATATACATATACACTCCTACTGTACACACCTTCGCTCTTCAACACTGCAGTTTCACTTCCCTGTTCTGTCCTCACTGTTCACTGTCTCTTGGGTTCCTGCCAGAGTGAGAACTTCTGTGTGCATGTGTGTGCGTACGTGCGTGTGTGTGTGTCTGTCTGTGTTTGTTTGTACGACAGACAAAGCTTCAGCCAAATTTGGGTTTGTATTTCCTTGGATCAAATGCCATTTTTGTTTCTTTCAGCCGATGCTTGATCAGTATCAGATTGAGAGTGACTTCACGGCATGACCAGTTGGAATAATAACGTGTGTGTGTTTGTGTGTGTTTGTGTGTGTGTATGTATGTATACACAGCTCACCATTCCAGTTTGTGCTGCGTCTTGTACTCTCTGTCCTCCGCGGCTCTCAGTTCATTGTATGCCTGGAGGAGCTGCTGCCTCAGTTCATTGACCTCACTTTCGGGCTGCTCAGAGGTGCTCTGCTCCTCTGTGCGCTCTAACTCGGCCTGCAGACTCTCCAGCGCAGCACGACGCCTCTTTACCTCCCCCAAAAGCCGGAGCTCAGAGTCCTGGCTGCTGTTTGATCAGACAATGATAGAAGAATGTGGGATATGGTGTACAGGTGTTTTTTTACGTCCTGTTCTGTTCATTTTTATATAGTTACAGAGTCTGAAACTAAAAAAGGAACAGACCACACTCTGTTTTTCTCCTTCAAAGTTACATAACAAATGTAAGAAGCCGAATCTTAACATTCTTTGGTCATGAAGAATTCGACTACTGGCATGTTTTTATACTCTTAAACTGGACAGTTCTGCTTTTCCTGAAACAAAACACCTCTAAATACAAAATGAATCCATGTTAATTCAATCGTCTACAAACAGACTTAAACTTAATCACAATCAAACTCTTTATTGATGTAAACTTTTGTACAACACACAAGTAAACATACGGTTGTATGATTGATTTTCATGACAGTTCAATTAAACGTTCTCAGTTCTCTTTCCTAGTTTTCACAAGAAATGACACCACGATGTGTTGTTTCCACAAGCAAATTGGGGTCTGAAAAGTTAATTTCACTTCCTTCATTATGTGCCTTGGTTGCAATTTTCAGAATCAGAGTTCCATTATGAATTTCTTGAAGCTTAAAAAGAAATGGAACTGCCTATTACTGTCAGTTTCTGTGCTTTTTTCTGGAAGTCATTACTTCCTTCTTCTCCCTCAAGTTAGGATTGGAGCTGTAACTTCCAATGAAGGCGTCAACCTGTTTCTTCAGAAGCCAATAGCTGATGCAACAAGATGCTACTTCCATATTTTCATCCGTATAGGAGAGCAGCACGGTGAGATCTGATAAGAACTTCAAGTACTTTTCGAGGACACTTCAAGTGGAATGCGTTCTGGCTGTCACAAGAACTGAACCCCCCCTACTGTGCTCTGTTCACAGCATCTGAGCAGCCGTAACGCAGCCACAGAGTATAAGAGTAGAGGTTTGTCAAAACAGGGAAACATACCTCTTCAGATTATCATGGAGGAGTCTGTAGCTGGATTTGAGTTTGGACACTTTGGTGTGGCTGATTTCACTGGACGACAACAACTGAGGAGCAAGAGAAACAGAAATATGATTAATCATGAGCATGTAGTACGTCAAGCTGTTTTCACATATGGCACCAAATATAATTGGCTCATTTTGATTGGCGGGGAATCATCCACATCTTTTACAGCAGTCTTTAACCTTCTTCAGCTAAAGTTGGTAACACACTGTGAGATAATCTGGTCAATTTTGAGCCTGATTCCCCCCTCCTGACAAAGGCCTGCTTATCTCATGGTTTCTTAAGATGATCTTGTGTGATTTCCATGTGGTGTGAAGTGTGTTAGCAGTGAATTCACTTCCCCCAACCTGCTCTGAAGACGATCAACAGCTGTCTTGATTTGAAACCACAAATATAACAGCTGAGCACGCACTTTGTGGATTGTTACGTGGAACAAAATGTTAGCCAATCGGAAAGTTAGCTAACTGAAGAAGGAAGCGCAACAAACGCAGCCATTGCAACAGCAGCAAATGCAACGTTTGAAAGTTAGATGGACGTCATAAAAGAGAACTAACATGTTGATTCGCCGCTTGGTGATCAAGTCCAATGGGGAAGTGCTAAAAACTGCAGTTCATCAAGGATCCGCTTGAGGCTGGCTCCGGAAGTACCGGAAACCACATACACACCAATTCACAAAAGACGATCTTTACAGCAGAAATAAACATGTTTACAGCCTGGTACAAAAGACGAGTGTAGTCTGGATAGCTCATTTCTCGATCGGCACACACTGTAGGGGGATGAATTTTTTTCTAAAACAGCAATTTTGAAGATATTGAAATTACGAGTCTTCCAATGAGAGGCACAGCTGACTTGATTGACAGGGGGGAACACTGTAGCTGTTGGCTAGGAGGCTCAAAGCCCGGCCTCTTTACGTCACAATTGCTCAACAGCAGCAATATGGCTGCAGCCGACGATTGGCCTCAAAACAGCGCTTCAGAAACAGATGGGTGACGTCACGGATACTACGTCCATATCTTATACAGTCAATGAAAAAAACATACCACAATCAAACTAAGTAGGCTAAGTTGCTAGCAACCTTTAGCTTCACAACACCATGTTTGTTTACCCTAAAGTCACGTTTGTTCATGACAGATTTTGTGACATTTTCAGTTGAAGTTGGGTCTTGTGAATGAAATCTGTTAGTGTGTGGTCTGCTGTACTGGCCATCTCGTTGCTCTCCAAACAAGAACAAAACTGTTAAATCTGTCACCCTATGTTGTCATCTGCAAAGTCTGTGACATATTCAACATGGGTTAAGATGGCTAAAAATCTTCCAAGGTGCCAGCTCATAATCGCACTAAAGTTGTCTTGGCCTGGCCCGTTGACATTGGAGCTTTCTGTGTTTTTCTACTTCTGCAGTTTTCCAAGAGACAATATTGAATGTGGCAATATTTCTGGGAATCAGATTAAATTCTCCAATAAGCAGTTCTGTAAAATTGTTCTGTGAGAAAATGAAGTTCCAGGAGAAGAAGAGGAAGAAAACGAAATCACCGAAGACTCCAGAAGAGTTTGATATTTCATAAAAGACTGTGCTTCTTTGGATCAAGGAAGTTGTTTGTTCCAGCTGTGATGTGACTGTAGTAGAAGAGGCTCCTTTATGTGTGTCTGAACTCCTTGATGTCTGTACAGAGGATCTAACCCAAGTTGGACTTTTATCAGCAGAGCAGGCATATCAGTATCTGAGAACCTTATCACAGAGTGAAGTATGAAAAACAAACGTCAAACTATCTGGAGCGATCTTAAAAGGAGCAGAAATCTTTGAAAAAGGTCCATCTAATAGTAGGTAGACAGTTCTTGAGATTACAGGTACCATTAGCTCTGACTGATGTGAGAAAGGGGGATGAAAAAAGAGAAGAACACAGCTGTGAAGCCCTGGTAATAGAAAACAAAACACAGCAAAGTAAACGATTGGGTCAACAGCTTTGCAAAAGGCAAAACCACCACTAAGAGTCGTCATTAATTTCACTCAGAGGCAGCGTTTGGTATGAGAGGTTGTGTGTGTGCTGCAGTGATAGAAACAGAAGACAGGTGTTGTTCCCCTCTTATCTTCACTGCCAGGTTGGTGGAGTGGGGGGAGTAATGAGGGATAGCCTCCCCTGTATCAGAGAGCTGCAGAACAGAGGATATCTCAGGTCGGACTGAGTAACTGCGATGAACACACACATATGCTCTGATTATAAACACACACACACACACACACGCACACACACACAGACACACACACACACACACACACACACACACACACACACACACACACACACACACACACACACACACACACACACACACACTGATAACTCAACCCGACTTCAAACATTAGGTACAGCCGATTATATTTTCAGATTCATTCCATTATAGTGTTTATCCACCTATTGTAAAATGTGCAAGAACACGTTTCAAGGGCTGAAAAGGACAGAGATATGAATGTTGTGAATGCTGCAGATTAGCGCGGTGGTTAATATGATTTATTCAGATGTTTTTAAGTCTGTTTGTGTTAGACAAGGTCAGGTCACTACAAGGAAAACAGCTGAATAATATTATATGATTTGCATTTAAAACACCGAGTTAAACCTCAGACTCGGCCTGCACGAAGAGAAAAATATGTGAATAGAGCATTTAAAATGACAAAAACGATAATAAGAGCAATAAAGAAAGAAGAAAGAAGAATACATACTAGCTGTAACTCATGTTCTCTATGACTGTAATCTGAGGATAGCTTAATCTAACTTTGACCTAAACTGTCAGCATTCAAATTATGTTGTTTTTTTTAGGACAGCTGAAGAGAGACAGGAAATGTGGGAAGTAAAGAGATGACCGCTGCTACAAAGACACTAGCCTCTGTACATGGGGCGCATTTTTAAACCGCTAGGCCAACAGCGCTGCTGAGATTATGTTTAAGGCTGGCAATAACACCCAGGTATGGTTGTCAAAACTTTAGATTGATACCTTTCAATACCACTTGTTTTAAAATGGTATACTCTCAGTTATTTTTACTTTAAAAGTACTTAAAAGTACCCAAGTGTATGAAAAGATAGATCTACGGTCATATTTCCAACCCAAAGCTGCTACGAGTGAAAGAGAGAGTGCAGCAGTGGTGGAGTTATATAGATATAAAGTAAAGGGAGCGAGCACCACTAATGAAATCAAAGCAGTGAAGTAGAAAATATGATGTCATTTATCAGTATGTCAAATGTTTGTTTCTGTTTAATGACTTTTCTTATGGGTTCAAATGTGAGTGCCAAAGAGTTTGCCTCACAGCTAGTAAGTTCCTGGTTCAAATCCCACGTCGGGCAGGGCCTTTTTGTGTGGAGTTTGCATGATCTGCCTGTGCATGCATGGGTTTGGCTTCCTCCCTCAGTCCAAAAACAAGCTCACCAGATTGATTGATAACTCTCAGTGTGTATCTAAGTGTGTGCATGAATGGTTGTCTGTCTCTACATGTCAACCCTGTGATAGGCTGGCGATCTGTCCAGGGTGTACCCTGCCTTGCGCCCAATGACAGCTGGGATAGGCTCCAGCCCCCTGTGACCCCGGACGGTGTAAGCTGTACAGGCAAATAGGTGGACTGTATCAAAACAGGTATCTATATCGTCTGATTTCTACTTAAAATGTGTGTATCCCCACAACCCTTCACCCAGGCCTCCATTCTGTTGGAGCAATATACATCTGGTGAGAGAGAAAGCATTGTTGTTTACATCTCTGTTTTTTTGCATTAAAAGTGTGACTTTGCTGTGCAGCCCAATCTCAGCCTCCTCATCTAGGAATGTTAAAGAGGTCATCAGGTCTTAACTTATCTCTTTAATTGCTACCTTACTCATTCCATCTGATATTGACTCTTAAAAGAAAGGAGGATTAAAAGAAAATGTCCGATTATCTCATCACACTCAAACAAATAAGAATTCAAAGCAGATTTTGAATCTGAATGACACATCAAAAATGTCTGGTGGCGTGATTTCAGCAGTATGGATGACATTCCAGTGCTGCGACAGACATCCTGGCCATACACCGGGCATTTATCTGAGTAGAAGCAGCCTCAAGCGGTTTCAGGCAGCCTCTCTAATTCTGCTGCCAACACTTATCTCCAGCAGTATATGGAGTATTGGAGTTTTTTTTTATGGGATAGCTGCAAAGGGCTCACACGTGGCACACCATCTTTGAAGTGAGATAGAGACAATCACTGGAAGGTATTAATGCAGGCACATGGGCACATACCTGTGCATTTACACCACTCACACACACACGCAAGGGAGCATGTGATCTGTACAGCAGAGCAGTAATAAACCTTCCCGTAATGTGTGTGTGTGAAGAGTGTAACAAAAAGAACCTGTGGGCTTTAGTACGCTACACCCTCAGGGGGGAGGAAAAAAATGACCGGAGAAGCACAGCTCTGAATTCCACTGTGTGATGGAGAGAGAACCCATTTCTCTCTTCTCATTGCTCTGTTATTGAGTGTTTGAATTGGGGGCGAGCCTACAGCGAGATAGAATCGCTTTGTTACAAGTTTTTTTTTGTGTGGTAATATTTTCCTTTCTGGAGCAGTTCCGCCATCAGGGCTGAGAGTCACTTCTGAAGATGAAACCCATTATCTGAAACTGTGTCACTGGAAATATGACATGTGCATGAGACATTGTTATCCCAGAAGAAAAAAAATCCAATTATATGACCCAAGGTTATGAATCACAAAAATACACACAAACAAAAGTGTTGCGCAAACAGAAAAATCAGGGTAAAGTTTATAACAGGAATCCAAGTATGCCAACATCCAGAGCTTGGGAGTCGGTGGATGAGGATTCAAATATCGAAATTGCTCACTCTGCAGAACAAACAATTAGTTTTAATTGCTCAACAACTGTTAATTAAAAGACGCCCCATAAAATTGCCTCATGTATGAATAATGTTTGCGGGATAGGACAAGCATTATGTCAACTAAAAGCCACCGAGTTACAACATCACTAATACAGGCTTCAACAAGTGTTGTTTATCTATGAAGACCATATCTGTTTGCTTTGTTAAATATCCGAAACTACATTAAAGCATTCATAATTCACTCAATGCTGAAAACTGGATTCAATTTTAACAACTTTTTAATTAACTTTCCTATTGAGCAACTAAAAAAATCCAACAAAGGCATTATTGAATAGACTTATAACAGCTCCAGAGATCAAATTAATTATGATGACAACCCACTCGATGTGAATACTTCTTTTTTTCTAAGGTCCCAAAAAGAAATTATTGTAATAATTCTCACCACCAAAAAAAAGTCCCTTCCTTTTCTTTTCAGTGGTGTAAAAACACTTGAAGCCATTTCTCAGACAAACATCCGAAAGCAAGAGAATCATTAGGCAGCACAAATGACTTCAGAAGCAGCCAACAGCTTTGATTAAAGAGATCCACTGACAGCCAGCGAGGTGGGTGAAGCCAGCACAGCCATTTAAGGGTAGCAAATATAAATAACAAAAAGGGTGGACTTTTTTGAATTTATTTCAGTGACATGATGCAGGTGTTGGTTTGAAATTGCTTTAGAATTTCCATATTTTGTTCATGCGTCAGATGAAGAGTGGCTGCCCTTTCCTGGCATCAGGAGAGGTGGACTGAAGTTTAACAATGTTGCAAAAGTGATAACAAACCATAGAAGATGCAGATTTCAACACAATGAAGCCATTAGCACATCTGGTAATAATGATTAATAGTGAATACTGTCCGCTGCCATGTAGGAAAAGTCATCATCCCTTTGCACAATACACTGTGGATGTCTTATACAGTGTACAAAACATGGACATTGTCTCAGGGACATCATCCACTGCTTTTTGAAGCGGTTATGAGGTGCAAATATATTGGTTGCTGATTGGAATTGCAAACTTTAACTACCTTTAAGCTAATCAAGAATCCAACAAACAGGGGGAGTTGACGCCAATGCCTTGTCGCCTTGACACCTTGACACCTTGACGCCTTGTCACATTGCGGGCAGCTACTACACAGTGACATCATCCACTGCTTTTTGAAGAGGCGTTACGAGGCGCAAAGATCGGTCACTGATTGGAAATGCTGGTTCCAACTAACATTTAGCTAGTCAAAAATCCAGCAAATAGGTGGAGTTGATGCTGATGCCTTGTTGCCATGTAGGCAGCTACTACACAGTGACATCATCCACTGCTTTTTGAAGAGGCGTTATGAGGTGCAGAGGTGGCGGTCGCTGATTGGAAATGCTGACTCCAACTGACTTTGAGCTAATCAAGAGTCCAGCAAACAGGTGGAGTTAATGCCAATGCCTTGTCACCTTGCCGCCTTATGGGCAGCTACTACACAGTGACGTCATCCACGGCTTTCTGAAGAGGCGTTACAAAACCGAAAGATGGTGCCCACTGATTTGAAATGCTGACTCCATCTAACTTTTAACTCGCCAAGAGTCCAGCAAACAGGTGGAGTTAATGCCAATGCATTGTTGCCTTTTCGCCTTGCAGGCAGCTACTACACAGTGACATCAACCACTGCTTTTTGAAGAGGTGTTATGAGACGCAAAGATGGCTGTTTCTTATTGGAAATGCTGATTCCAACTAACTTTTAGCTCATCAAGAGTCCAGCAAACAGGTGGAGTTGACATTGATGCCTTGACGACTTATGGGCAGCTACTACACAGTGACATCATCCACTACTTTTTGAAGAGGCATTATGAGGCACAGAGATGGCCATCGCTGATTGGATATCCTGACTCCAAATGACTTTCAGCTAATTGAGAATCCAGCAAACAGGTTGAGTTGATGCTGGTGTCTTGTTGCCTTGCGGGCAGCTAATACATAGCTACTGTCAGTCAAATCAGCTGCACAACTTATCAGCATTTTCTGTTTGGGCACTTAAAGGAGTTTCCTTTTATTTTAAAAGCCAGCCTGAAGCGAAAAATTGAAGAACTGCAGTTTTTTACACTTCATTTTTCAACAAGAGAGGTGGCCACCATAGCTCAAGGAGCACTGACTTCAAAGTCTCTTCCTAGATCTTAACTTACAATGTGCTGAGTAATGCAATTAAATCCATAAAGAAGGTGTTTACAGTGTGCTAATTGATACTAACTATCTATTGTTGCTGCTGGCTAACCGTGGATGTCACCTTAATTGTGTCCTTCTGAGCTTAATGAAGAACAGGAGAGTTACTGGTAGAGTTGAAACAGCCTTTTCTCCTGAATTTGAATTTAGCTGGATGATGAGATCATTCAAATTTTCCTTGCATGCGCTCTTCTATTAACACAAACAATAAAATAAAACATAAGCCTAAAGTCAGTTAAGTGGACAGTTCCTGTGAACTGAGTCATGTTTCTCCTCAGGGAAATGAGCGGACTCAAGAGTCAGCGGGACGGGAGCATGCACTGACTGCAGGAAAAGGACCCACCTTCTTTCTTCCCTGCCTCTCTTTCTACCCCTCTCTTTTTTTTCTCCAACAATTCCTGCCCGCATCTCTGTGGTTTTGCACAATGCTGCTGATATGGTGTTGTGCATTACGCAATAGTGCTGCCCCTCCCATCCTCTCTCTCTCTCTCTATCTCTCTTTCTCTTTCTCTCTCGCATCTCCCTCATACACCCACCCTCGCTCACTCGTCCTGATATTAATGACACAGCTATCTGAGGCAGCGGCAGTCCCCCTGCGCGCTCTCCCTCCTGCAGGCTGTGCTCATTCACACACACACTCCTGAACCAATAGGACACTGGACACACACTCACATACTCCAATACTTACAATCTTCAGCTGCAGGCACAGATATACACTCACACTGTTTCTGCATTCAGAGAGTTGTTGAGGTTGTATCAGGGGCAGCTGCAGACTCTCTGAATTTAACAGTTTTTTTTTTTACTTAAGAAATCTCACTTTGAAAAAATGAGGACAATTGTGATTTGCGTTTTTGCCGGCCTCATGCTGACAGCCAGCCAGACAGCGGACTTCCCTCCCAACTCTCACCAAAGATGGGATGCTAGAGGACCTTTCTCTTTGGGATCTGACTCTGGTACCCCCGCCTCCTGCCCCATGAAATTGAGACCCTCTGGCCAGTGTGTGAGCAGCAGCTCCGGGGCAGGGGCAGAGGATGCGGAGGACTGCCCTTACCAGCTCACCCTGCCTCCCCTCACCATTCAGCTGCCCAAGCAGTTCAGGCTGCTGGAGAAGACGCTGAAGGAGCTGCAGAGCTTAAAGGAGGTGGTGAATAAACTAAAGAGCGGGTGCCAGGAGTGCCGCGGCACCCCTGCACGGGGCAATGGAGCTTTTGGAAATCAGCAGGCAGACCAGGGACAGACGCTGCAGGTCCCCATTCAGAGGGACACTGGGGAAGAAGTGAGGGGGGATCTGACGGGACAGGAGGTGCAAGGTGGGTCCAGTCAAGAGGAGAGAGGAGACGGGATGGTCCCTGGAGCTACTGTGGATGTTGGTGGACTTGGACAAGGCTCTAATTTTGGCAGAATCACACCGAGCCCCAGCTCAATGCAGGAGATGCAGGTAAGAAGCAGCAGAAGAAAAGACAATTTAACTCATCAAGTATACTTCAATTATACTTGCTTCAATGCAAGGAGTTAGTATTTCACAGAGTCAGAGAATCTTTAAACTTGAAATTATGAATGACTGATATCAATAAAAGTTAGCAGCATGCTTTGTCAGACAATTTTAATCATGAAAGGGAGCAGTAAGTGTTTAAATTGCACCAGGGAAAGATTTAGACAACAGTTGAGTGACACTGCACCAATTTCTGTATTTCAACAGAATCATGTTAACTCCCCGCAACACAGCGTCATAATGATCCTTCCAAAACTGATCCAAACAAACCAAACACTAAATGTGTTTTATAAACACTGCAGGAGTTATGTCACCCAAGTCTGTTTAGCCAAATGTACCCAGCTGGAAAGTAAACAGGTCAGATGTTAAAAGGACCTGTAAAGTCCTACCGGGCACTGATCCACCAGGGAAAATTCCTGGTATTATAAACAGGGTGGGGAATCAGCGTCAGGCAGCAGCCAAATGGCGGTAACATTTTGCCCTGTCTGCTAAGTTTGTTGACTCTCACAGCCAGTCTGGCGGACGGCCAACCATCACGCAGACTCGTTTTGTATTCTTCAAATTCTAATTGGCTGCTAAAAAACAATGAAGGAGGCTGGTGACTTCAGTAATCCACCTGCTTTGTATTCTGTGCACACAAATAATCCACCACCCCATCTCCCCTCCCCTCCCCTCCCTACCCTCCTCCTACCCCTCTCTCTGTCTCATCGCTCCGGCCCTTTCCCAGGTGAAGCTGAATAGGATGTCAGCCAGCCTGCGCAACGCCAGGAGCCAGATCTCGGCTCTGCAGGGCCGCCTGGAGGGGCTCAACCTGCTCAACATGGACAACGTGCAGGCCATGGTGGACAGGAGGGTGGAGAACATCACCGGAGTGGTGAACAAGCTCAGCTCCACCTGCACCACCCAGTGTGCAGTGCAGAACACACCTCAATGTAAGTGTTTTTACTAACTTTAAAGTATCTTGAACACTCCAATCCTTCCCTTCTTTTATTCGGCTTCATCCTGTTCTCACACACTCCATCTTCCCTTCAATATTTCTCTTTGACTCAAAACTCCATTTCTTTCTGTTTCCTGTTGTCTTATATTCTATTCTGTTCCATCTCTGCTGTCTCAAAACGATGCCTTCTCTCTTCTTTCTTCCTCTCTTGTTTTTCTTCAATGTTTCTCAGCATGAGCTTGATACCTCTTCCACTTTATCCTCTTTTCCATTCCCCCCAAACCCATCACATTTGATGTAACGGTAAAAACCTCAAGCACACACCAGGTAAGTCCTTCATTTTTAGGTTGATGTGAGGTGAATTTCCTGGCATCAATCTTTCCAATCATAGCTAAGTGGATGTGGTGCTTGTAATCACGACAAAAAGCTCGGCTCTGGGTGCTCACCTTCACCCAGCGTGGCCTCTCTCTCACTTTCTGGGAAAAGGGATGTGAAGTCTTTGAAGCGGACAATGACGCTGACCCTCCTGTACAAAGAGTGGAGCGACATGCCTTCTCCATCAAGAGAAGCCAAGTTACATCTTTTTTGGGGGGTTGAAATTTCCATCACTTGTAATGCTCAAGGGGCTACAGTACCACTCCATTGTCCTTAGCATTGTTATAGCAGAACCTTAGAAGGACTGTGCAGCCATAAGAATAATAACGACAGCAAAATAACTCGAGGTTGAGGCCACACTGTTCACAAGTGATGCAATATGACAACCAGGGTCAAAGAAAACATTGAAATTACCTCTTATATAACAAATTCAAGTACTCTGGCATTCCACTGCTCTCCATATGGACCAACTCTCAAAAAAGGGGAGGGTTAAAAAGAGACATGACTCCTTAACATGGTGAGAGCATTAACCAGATTAAAGTTTCAGGAGTTTCGTAAGTTGGGTTAAAAAGAGGAAGGGGGGAGGTTGCTGAGAGTAGAAAGCAGTGATGGGAAACATTTGAAAAAAGCATTCAAACTAGCCAAGCATAACAAACAATCCACTTTACATTGATGTAAAAGCTTATTTGGATGATGGTGCAGTTGAAAGGCAGGCTACTTTCAGTCTGAAACTGAATTATACCCTGGTGTTGCATTAGAGAATGTGACACTATATTGGGGCTTTTATGTTGAAAACATGTGAGCCTATTTCTAAGTAGATTAGCAGGGACAGTGGTGTGAAGGGAATCCCTGCTTTTTCTTCTCCCTCTCCCTAAATTCGCCTCTTTCTCCTTCAGATCTTGTCCTCCTTTCCCCTTTTTACATTTATCCTCTGTTCTTCATCATTCCATTTCCCTTCCGTATCGCAGCTCTTTCACTTCACTTGCTGTTACTTTCCACATCTCCCTCTCCTTTTAATCCCCTTTCCGAGCGCCTTACTTCTCCCTCTCTACCCCTGCTGCCTCTCTCTTCCTCTGGAGGTCATGCTCTTGAGTGTTCATTCCTGCATAAAACAACTAGCTCTCATTATCTCTCGACGGTGACACGAGGAGTAATGTGGGACGATTTCCCAACATTAGTCACGGATGGCACACGGGGTCAGCAGCGTTTGTGTTTGTACATCAATCTTTCATGTTAAACTCAAGAACAGGCAAATAAGTCTGTCGCCAGTGAGGAAATAGCGCCTGTGTGTTCTGATCTAAAAGAAGTAGACATGAGACAGCTGTTGTTTTGAAGGAAACTCACCAAAACAATGATGGGAGTTCTGCTGATCTGCAACATTAGTGCAATCTTTTAGCTTTTTACTCATGATACTTTATTCAAAAAGGCTTGGATGATAAAAAACACATGATCTGAAAAACTGAGTATTTTTGTAGCCAACATATACCCATTTAATCCCAATAAAGAGCAACTTATCTAAACTACACTACATGTATGTCCCTTATGTACTTTCTCCCATATACACTGCAAACTGACTTGCAGTGACAAATATTCTCCAGTTATTTATCACTGTGTAAAAAGTGCTTAGTGGAGCAAGTCAAGGCGTAATGGCTCCCCTGACTCCTGAAAACTGAAACCATCCAGCTGCCAAAGTCTAGCCGAATCATTAATCTAAATACTTGTTAAATAGAGATTTGCAAAAACCAAATTAAAATGCAGTTTTCATCCGAAGCAGAAGAAGCAAGCGTGACTAAAGGTGAGCAAATCTTATGAAGATTATAACATTTTTAGATAAGGCTCCCCAGAGTTAAAAAAGGAAGCCAATGAGGAAGTGCACAAATTGCAGTTCCTGGAGTGTCCACTTGAAGCTAGCTCCAAAAGCCAAGGACACTTTAGTGTTAAATTGAGAGTTTTACAGCAGACTCCCCCGAACTGGAAATCTCACAACAACTCTCATGATCAAACACAGCTTTAAAGTAACAAACATGGCAGATGACGGGATGTTGTAAAGCTAAACATTGCAACAGCTGATTAGCTAGCTGGTACAACCATTGTGGTAGAAATTATAGTCCTTCTCTCTCTTAGTTTGAGGAACACTTGTGTTGTTACCACAAATCATGAAGTTGGTCCTCCATTTCTTAAATCCATGTGACTGTGTACTTTGTGTTTACTATTGTGGCTCTGGCTATAATGGTTATGCTTCCTTCTTCAATCCTGAATCGCAATCATCTTTTTGTCCCACATGGCAGAAGAACGTGGAACATGTGCTTGGCTGTCCTTGGGGTTCCGACTCATTACAGGATTTCTGATTGTAAATTGAACATGATTAGCATTTATGATAACCGCCACTGTCTTTTGGGAAGATCAGGGGAAGAACAGTCGCTCTTAACTCACCTCACACGACAGGATAATCAGGCAAGGACCATCAAAGTTGAGACTTAGCTGACTTTTGTTGCAAGAGGGGAATCAGGTCCAACATCAGCTGGATTATCTTCTTGTGTGAAGCCTGCTTTAGTTTGGTGACAGCATGTCCAATAGGGTGACAACATTATGGGGCTTCATGAAAACAATGAGTGACACCGCTTTGACGTCATTGTTTTCAACAGTCTATGGTCTCAGGCAGCATTTTTTAATGTAGATAGGATTTGTGCTGAGGGGTCATCCAAGAGGAAATCTTAACCCCTTGCAAAATTGCACAGGGATTTAGAAACCAGCCACACTACAGCTACACATACACTTAGCGGGGTTGGAACAAGGCATCTAAGGACACGCTCTTCATCCCTTTATTGAAACTATTCTCCACCAAATTCAAAAACACAACATAGCACCAGCGAGTGAAACACCAGGATAGATAACCCAGACATTTCTGTAATGTAGAAATGCAATTTCACCGTCAAGTACGTCTGTCAAGATGCTTTTATCACTCACAGCCTTGTAAGCATTTATTCCAACCTCTTTGCCAATTCCCAACCCTGCTGCAAGCACTATTCTTCACTTTCACTCCTGCAAGACGTATGAGGGCCTTGAGGTGAATGGATAGCAATTCATGTTGCTGTTCAGCTACATTAACTCAATTACAAACAAAGAGAATGGATGCCCTGTCCAACACATTGTCAGGGACTGCTCATGTGCGCACAACTTCCTCAAGGAAGGGTACTGCTTTGTCATGAGTCAAAGCAGACAGCAGTGTTCAATCTAAGCTGTTTTTGAGGGGAAAGATTACACTATCACTGTGGATTTGCGTTTCCTTCCAGTACGGCTGCTAATCTAAGTTAACAACAGGGAGTGTTTCCTCGATAAGAGTCCTCTTTCCTTTAATGCCAATCATGTATCTGTGTGCAGTCACTCAAGCAAGCAGTGTGATTTTAAAGCAGTGGGTTGTCTATTTAAACATGTCGGTTATCTGCCTTTAACCTCTCACTGAAGTTAGTTAGCAAGCAAGAAAGCACGCAGAGCAATCAGCCACCTAATTAACCACCAATATGCCTCAACAGCCCGACAGCCAATCAGGCAGCAAGTCATCAGTAAGCGGACGATATCAGAGTTATTTAGGTCAGCCGAAGTGCCAGATGTAGTTAGAAGAGATGGCTCTTGTCTGTCCTGGGATACTGGCAGCCAAGACAGACAGATGGGGACAATATAAAGAGGGGAAGATGCAAAGAGAAGGAGGAGGAGGAGGAACTACTTTCAGACACTTTGATGAAAGAGACAATAAAATAATTTACACTTTGAATGCCGGGCAGACAGAGCTGTTAACGTGACAGAGTTAAATCCCTCACCCCGCGCTCAGCTTCAAGACTGCTTTCCGTAGCATCTGCTGCCAACGTGCGCCAAAAGTGCTCTGTGTGTTTTGACAGGAAAATACAACATGGCTATTAGAGAGGTATATTGAGTCATGTTCTAGTCACAAATGCTCTCTAATTTAATCAAGGGAAGGGAAACAAAAGCTTTAACCTGCACTAATGGTACTCAAGGAATCATGCAGTCTAGACTTCAACTCCCTGTACTCAAAGAAACCTGACGTCTGGCTCAGTAATCAGTATGCCCCTCCTTACTCTTGCTCTTTTTATAATCTTCCAAACGCCGAAACAGATTTAACAGTGTGACAAAACTGTATCAGCAGCAGAGTGCACCAAACAAACTCTGCATGCAGCCTGCCCAATGTCAGGATGATTTTAGCCCCAGGTGCCGAACGTGTGGGGAGGGGGTACGCCTCTCTAATCCACTTTTACACTTTCCCACGTTTTGACAAGTCTGTTCCTTTCAATTCCCAAATGCTAACTGACAGGGGCCTTTGGACCTTGATTTCGGGTTAGGGTCAGTGGCCTGCAGTGCAACACAGGGGACAGGAGCAGGAGTTTGCAAAGTAAGTGAGCAGGTATAAAAAGAATTCTTGAAGAAAGAGTGGAACTGGATGAAATGGGCCTGTGGTGCAGCACTGGGGAAGGTCATTGACTTTTATCCTCCAACAGCAGCTTTTGTCCTTTCACTTTCTTTCATGTCAGTGACAAACTGTGATTTTTTGGAGGGGGGATATTATGTTGAGAAGCAGGAGATAGGCACAAGGTTTTCTGAAGTGCCAACTGAAAAAAAGGATTCTGTTTTATGCTGGGCGCCTTCAGGACTTGAGCTTGATCCCTCGAGGAACTGGGGAATATTCTGGTAACAGATTGGCTACAGAACATGCTGAACTACTTTGTGATTGAATAAACTGCCCCGGAAATTAATGCAGGAATGAGAGCATCTAGGATGGTTAAAGCTGGATTTACCACTAACTTATCACTTTCTCTTTTCCCATCCTAAGCCTCAGGGAGTTTTTCTATTAATGCCTCATGGTTGGGCAGAGAAGAATGCCAAATAAAAGATTGAAAATCGTCGAGCAAATGGCCCTTAAGAACTGACCTCTCCTCTTTTTATACTCCTTTGTCTCTGCCATCCAGTCATTTTGGCCCCTCGGGACTGTTCTGACTACAATGTGCTGGAGGTGAGGAAGAACGGAGTGTACCGTGTGACCCCTGATCCCCGCAATGGGACATTTGAAGTATTCTGTGACATGGAGTCTTATGGAGGTGGATGGACCGTGATACAGCAGCGGCTTGATGGGTCTGTCAGTTTCAACCGCACCTGGACAGAGTATAAGAAAGGCTTCGGGAACCACAGGTAAAAAGCTTTGGTATCATATAGACTCCTTTCCAAAGATACTTTAAGATAGGAGAAAATATATAGTGGGGACCTGTCCAAGATTTATGTATATGATGTATTCAACTAAATGTATGTCACCGTACAAAATTGCAAAAAAAAGGGGGGGGGACTGTATGTTGAGAATTTGTATGCCAGTTTTCTGAAAAAGGGGCATGGTTATGTGACAGATTTTCAGCTGCCACCACCCCAGTTGACAAGTCAGCTGATGTTTGGAACTAGAGCACCTTTTTAAATCTGAGATGTGACTCTGACAATGTTTACTTCTGCCAAACTTTGTGGGGTCTACTTTAAAACACCAGAGTAACCCTTTGGCAAAATCATACGGAGGTTTAAAAAAGGGAAAACTTGATATTGTATACAAATTGGAGGAAACGCAACAGTTAAAACACAGAGCATGTCTCCTGGCAAGATGCTACACACTCTCCCAAACACCTGTGGACCACAAATTAGACCTACTTTAATCTCCTCAGCCACACATAACTGGAACCTACCATCTGCTCAACTAACCGCAGGGGTGAGCTGGACAGAAGAACTCTAAAAGAACAAGGATCGCATGTGAATGAAGCATTTATTCAAGATTACTTGAGAGAAAAATTATTAAAAGAATGGCACTGAAACTTAAACAAAAATTGTGATAATCAGTGTAACATTTCCCCCCTCAGCTTGAGACAGCTCTGTCACTGAGAGGAGTTAACGATGCAGAACACCTGTTGTCGTTACGACTGATTGCTCACACCTGTTCTTGCTATTAAAGGCTGTCACATGCAAAAAAAAAAACCCAGAATAAATCACCAAATGAATCCTAAATGAGTATTTTTGTTATACGTTTTTAACTAAACTTCAGGCAAAAATGAAAAATATTTAAAAAGTTACATTTCAGAAACAGGTCCCACAGTCAGTAAAAGGAAAGCAGCCCTTCACTTCTGACTATTTTTGTTATAGTACAGAGTCTCCACTTTCATGAATCAGATTTTATCTCATTGTCTTTATCTTCCTCTCTGCTCCTGGCTGAATTTTACGACAGAAATAACTTGCCATATCTCCTGATAACCATGCCTACAGATCCAGTATAACCTCCCACTGAAGGAATAGGAATACTCTTATAACTCTTTTACTGTCACACCTCCTCCACCCTTTTCCACATTCGCAGGGATGAATAAATGCAGTTTGAGTTACTGTTTTGTCCATTTTCGAATGAAGTGTTCAATCACACAAGCTTATTTCTCATCATTTTTTTTATTATGCTTTGTTACTTCTCTTCCACCACTTGTATCTCTGCTGTAGAGGGGAGTTCTGGCTAGGCAATGACCATATTCACCTGATAACCAAAGCAAAAGACATGATCCTGCGTATTGAGCTGGAGGACTTTGAGGGTGTTCGGGAGTACGCAAAGTATGACCAGTTCTACGTTGCTAACGAGTTCCTACGCTATCGGCTATCTGTCAGTGGATACAGGTACGAAAACGAAAAAGTGCATGCATGCAAGATTGAATTCTCAAAACAAAGGGCTAAATTCAATATTTATGTTTTTATAGCGGGACAGCTGGGAACGCCATCAGTTTCAACAAGCACTTCAACCACGACCAGAAGTTCTTCTCCACACCTGACCGTGACAACGACATGTATCCCTCTGGAAACTGCGGCGCCTACTACAGCTCCGGGTGGTGGTTCGACGCCTGCATGTCCGCCAACCTCAACGGGAAGTACTATCACAAGAGGTACAAGGGAGTCAGGAACGGGATCTTCTGGGGAACATGGCACAACATGTCGACGGAGTACTACCCCACCAACTACAGGCAGGCCTTCAAAACAGTCAAGATGATGATGCGGCCCAAGAACTATGCTCCTTAAGGGGTCAGGCACATATTCATGAGTATAGTCAGATGGACAGGTAGACGGACAAACACAAAGAAAGACAGTCAGAAATGGAAGTACACTCAAACACATAGTCAGTCATTTGCACATTTCCATATGCATATGTGTACACCAAAAAAGGCTCTGTAGACAGTTTGAATGCAGTAAAAACAAAATTAATTGTTAAACTGAGCTATACTTTTTCCCCTTTGAGAGGGTGTGGCCTTCAAAATGTTGGAGTAAAATGATGCCAATAAAGGACAGAGGACTATAAACCATGATGAAGGAATAAAAAAATCACCACACATGCTGTGTAAAGGCCAGCCCCCTATAGAGGCTATAATATTATATGGAGGGTTACCATGAGAGATTTTTCACTGTTTCTCTGACATTTCTCCACTTTCTGTTCTGCTGCCTCCTGATATAAAACCCGGCGGAGATGCCGCACAGCACACAGTAGTAGTAAAAAGTAATGAGCTATCATTTCCCTCGCTCTAAATGGTTTAATAATTAAAAGCAGCCACTCAAGTGAGGTATATAGAAGGTAATGATACAGCTTTGAGTGAGACTGAAATTCATTGCAAAAGACTTCATGCTGGGGTCGGAGTCAAACTGTGTAAAAAACTACAGGAAGTGCTTTGTGCAGCAGTGCAAAAGTAATAGTTTCTGTGTCGTTTATTTAATAACACTGGGATGCTTCCCCTAATGTATCATCATCCTATACAATATTAAATATCCTGGTGTAATAATATGCAGCCTGAGATAGATTTCTATTGGATCACTCCCAAGTGCATTCTGGATTATTGATGCTTAAGTAAATTGCTCTCGACAGCAGCCAAAGAGAAGGACATTGCTGCAGGAGAATCAAACTGTTCCAATTGTTTTTCCAATCCTTATCTCTGACTGCAATGAAGTACAGCACATTTCCTCATGCCATACACCAGTTCTCACATGTAAAAAAAAAACAACAACCAGACTCATCACTTGTACAATACTGCTGCCTAATGTTAGAATATTGTATTGCATCTTTTAGTCCACTCTATACACACTGTGAATGGGAAGGTTTGGGAACGTTTTTGCTTTAAGAACGTGTACAGTATTTATTTAATTTTGTGAGATATGAAAGCTTTTATAAAAAAACAAACACAGGGCAGACAGAACAAGGTTCATTGATTGTTGATATTTGAGTAATGATAAAGACTGTGCATTATTGTGACCATTCATAGTACTTATGTGTGTGTATTTGGAGCTTTGTGTGTGTACAATATTGATCTTTTCTATCATTCATATTCAGCTGTCATGCCAAAAGATATGCACTTTTTGTATCAAAAAATGAATAAAGTTCTAACTACATGCTCGGTGTACACCTCAGTGTTTTAAAATTGACCTCATGTTGTTGTCTCATCTTTAGAAAGAAGTATTGGAGTCCTCTTTGATTAATTTAAGTGTCCTAGGAGTTTATTTGTAAAGACCTGAGGGCTGTTTGACACCTTTAAAAAGGAAGGATACGGTGCTGCATACTCGTAAAAAATGAGTTAATGAGGTGCGTACTCAATAAAGCCGCTCAATAAAACAATGACTTCAAATTAACTTCACAAAGGATAAATGATCAAACTGTGGGCCTGTGACTTTAATGTGATTACAGTTTGTGATGATCCAGTTAATAAAAAAAGTGTTGTGTTATGACAAGTTCAAGTATTGACTTTTATACCTATTCAAAAAGCTATATTAGTTTAAGGTAAGGTAAACTGATCCATCTCTGGTACCACAATCTTTTCTACATAGAACATAGCTGGGAAATAATACGGTGAGTTTGTTTTTATGTAAACAAATGGGAATCTTCATCTCTTTTTGGCATGTGTAAGTTAGTTCCTACAACTTCTTTGGAGGATGTCATTTAATAGGAGTATGATCCTTCAACATCATTTAAAAGTCTCACCTCATCTAAGTACTGGAAAGCAGAACAAGCAGAGACATCAGTAGATGCAGTGGGCTGCTCCTCTGGGAGTGAAGCATCAGGTGCAAGAGGCACGAGAGGGATGTAGTCCTCCTCTTGTTCTTCCACCTCCACTGCACCTGCACTAGGAGGCCTGCTGTCCTGCTGCACCTCAGATAGACTCACTGATGTAAGGAAGATGCAAAAACAGAGTAGATTAAGCAGAGTATGGAGAGGTATACTAGCAAGGGCAAACTGGTAAAAGTGGGTGTAGCTAAGGTTTTGCTTTTAAAAATGGCTGACTTTGAGGGATTATAAAGGATTATTCCCTAACCATGACAAAGATGTGGCAATAAATATTATATACACCTGCAAATGAACAGTTTATCCCACCCTCTCATCAGCTCAGCAACAAAACAGCCCTGACCTGATGAGACATGGAACCCACTAGAACTACTATTAACTTTATTAGCAGTGTGAGCTCCAGAAGTTCCTCTGTTGGATCAGACCACATGGGCCCTAGAGGACATGAGTGTGGCTTGGCTGTCCATGACTTTTTACTTCCTTGGCCCACTTTTGGTAGGTACTGACCCCTGCAGACAGGGAACACCTCACAAGAGCTGCAGTTGCAGGAGATCACTGGCCCAGTCGCCATCTCCATCACGGTTTGGCCCTGGTCAAAGTTGCCCACATCTTTTACTTGCCCATTTTTCCTGCCTCAAACACATCGACTTTGATGGCCAAATGTTCACTTGCTGCCTAACACAGACCACCCTTTTAAATGTTTCTCGTGTGTCTCACACAAGCACCGGCCAGAGAGCTTTCTGTTTTTATGCCCCTAAGCTGTGGAACGCTCTGCCTCTGGACTTTAAAACAGTGAGCTCTCTGGGTGTTTTTAAAAGTAAACTTAAGACTTACCTTTTTAATCTAGCTTTTAATTTGGAGTAATTTAATTTTTAGCCCTGGACTGCATTATTATTTTATTATTATTTTAATCATTGCTTTAACATCTATTTATCTTATTCAATTATTTATATATCAATTAATTTCTCGTATTCCTATGATCTTGTTAACGCTACCTTATTTCAAACTTTTCTTTCCACTATTACTTATTTTATTAATTTTACTGTATTCATTTTATTTTATTTTTAAGTATCTTATTTATAATCATGCCTTTTTTAATTTTGTTGTTGTTTTCTGTCTCTCTATGAAAGGTGCTATATAAATAAAGTTGAGTTGAGTTGAGACCACCCATTGACAGGTGGCATCACACAGAGATAATCAATGAGAATGACCTAACTTTGTTCATGTTATGCATGATCAGTGTAGAATTGCTTATATGATGAAAGCAAAGTCAAACACCATTGTTTTTCGTTTGAACTCTACAACTGTCATTGAATTAAATACACTAATCGGCCACATGAGACAAAGGCTACAAAACTACAATCTTACCTCTTCGACCTTTAACATAATTTAAAATCCCAATATGTCCATGCAACAACTGGCACACCCTCATGTGCAGAAACCCACTTCAGCACAATGAGGACAATGTGGGCACAAACATAGACAAAAGGTCTATGCGTCACCCTCTTGATTTAATCTTTGTCGAAGTCTGTCTGCTTAACAAACATGCACATAAAAATAAATACAAAAAGTCTTACTTTTGAATATCTTGGTTCTTTGCACACTTCCTCAGTGCTTCATTTTCTCAAACTCAATCACAGACGTTCCTTCCATATGGCGTTCTGCAGTTACCATAGCGACGAGGCAACACGCCCCTAACATTGGCAGATGAATTCCCTCAGTTTTGTTTATACACTGCATAGAGATATATTATAGGCTTAACTACATACAGTTATTGTTCAACATGTACGCGTTAGACTAGTTACTCTTTACACCTTCGAGTTATGTGGTTGAAACTCAACTAAGATGGAAAAGTTTTGAACAAGCTCACTAATATGAATCGACACTTGCAGTGACTGTCCAGCAGGTGGCGGTAAATGGTAACTTACTTAGGCGCATCATCAATATGTGTCATGCATTAGTAACACGGAGCAGCATCCAAGGCCTGCTGACTGAATACTTTGAAATAAGTAAATGATGATCGACAGTGTGGATTGTGGACTGTAACTCCACATCACCAACAACGAAAAACAACAACAACAACAACAACAACAACAACAACAACAACAACAAACAAACAAACAAAAAAACACTGAATTTGAAGGGAACAGAGGGAGTTCAGGTTGAAAGGAAGAAGCAGAGATGATGATGGTAAAGGTCCTAAATGATACCAAGAATTATGATTAGTACTATTGATTCTGTTACCGTTATTATTATCATGACTATAATTAGTTAGAATTTATTTTTTATTATTATAATTTTTTTTTATTTAATCGAACTAATTACTAATATTATTATTACTATTAATGGAGCAATGCCTGCGAGCTAGTTCAGGCAGACAACTCGAGCTGCCATGCCATACACATCACATGTCCCACTCTCTTATCCATCATCCAATCCTGCCCTCTGCCTCTCAAATTGGCGGTCTATTTAAACTGGGGAAAAATCTCCCATCTCTCCCTCTGCCTGTCAACGCCTCTGCTGCTGCATGCCATTGCTGATATTTTCTTCTTCCCCGCCGCCTCCCCAGCTTCCACCTGCAGGCTCCGGGGGTGTTTAGTATGTTTTGCTCATCACTCCTCAAAGTCTGCATGTAAACTTATCTGCAGGGAGTGATGAGGCCGGAGCCTGGGCGCCAAACATGAATATGTATTTGCTGCTACAATAAACAATTTAAACGTGAGTTGTCTGACTGAATTATTATTATTGTTAGTAGTAGTAATTGTATGATATTAGCTGTCAATAAAAGATAGGCCAGAGTTCTAAGAGGGATGGTGATGGTCGCATGCACACAGTCACAAGCACAGAAGAAAAATGTTTTCTTTCTTTTCTTTTGCTGCAAGAATAAATTGCATTAATATTTGACAGTTTGTGACAAACATGACACAAACCAGAAATATATACACAGACAAGACAAAGAGAGAAAAGGAAAAAAAATTAAAAAAAATAAAAGTAGTAGTAATTGTAGTATTATATCTCTTTATTTTTATTTTTATTTCATTTTTTATTATTGCATTTTATTGTTCATATGAAATCATGAAGCACATTAAAAAAAAGAACACAGACAGACAAAAAGGAAAAAAAAAAGAAAAAACACTAAACACTAAAGTGGGAGATATTGAAGTATTAAATGGTTAATTTAAGTCCATAAAAGAAAATAATAATAATAATAATAATAATAATAATAATAATAATTCTCAGTCTATTCCTATGCAGGTAATTGATAACCACTCGTCGCCAATATACACACTGAGGGGGGGACCATTTTTTGATAAATATCTCCTTATTGATATTAACTCAATTGCTTACTTGCCCACTGAACTAGTCTACCCCCCCCCCCCTTCATTCTTTAATTTTTTTATTTTTAATTAAAAATGTTCATGTATTTATCTATTATTATCATTATCTAATGTTTGATATCTCTATTAATGGAGATGGTGGTGATGAAACACTGCTGTTCTTCTGTTAGGTTTTTTCCCACAGTGCACTCTGGAAGCTGGCATGGTCCATTTTTCACTCCCTGGAACAGCTGCAGGGATGCGTTATCTAAGGAATGTATGTGCATGCCAAAGTGTATGGGTAACATATTAATGCATGAAAAGGAAGAAATCCTTTAAAATATTTCTGTGAACAATGTGAGGGGATGTAAGACACAACAAGAGGTCTCTCAAACCTCTCTGTGTTAATGTTTTTAATTACAACACTGACTGTGGACAGGGACAGACATCAGCTGTTCTGGTCCTGTCAAAAAAGTAGCTCAGGAGGGGGCCCCTGCTGAACATGGGCCCTGGGACCCTCTGCCGCTGTGGTCGCTCCTCTTATGGTGAAAAGACTTCCAGAACAGAGCTCATTGAAGAAGCCCTGTGGTGTTGAGGATAGGCAACATGATGTTGTGTTTTCTGTAATGTTGTTGTGTTTTGCCCTTCAGGGCCACCATAGTAACGGGATGTACCCTGCTGTGTTTCATCTATAGCAATGTTCCTAACTTACATTGACTTGATTGGCTGTCGCACAAATATCCCTTGTTTTCAAAGGCTCAGTCTTTCAAGTCTAAATCACATCATACAGCAAAACGTATGGTTCAGTTATATACATTTACATTGTGGGGAGTATGATTGTAAGGGAATGTGCGCAAATTCTGACAGCACACACAACAGAAATGATGTAGTTGCTTTAATGCACATAGGCCTACACTGGAGCCCTCATTCAATGAACATATTTGACCAACTGATGGTACACACCCTTGCACTTTGGTTAGTTTGACTGAGGATACTTGCTATTTTTCTATTAAAGTCAACAGTAATGTTTGACACATCATCACTCATGATTTGGCTTCTTCTTTAAACTGTTGGAAAATGAAACTGATGCTCTCAGTTTAAACTTTACAACAACCAACTTTTGATAATCAAGTTGTATGCAAGACAGAAACAACACTAACTGTTCTTATGAACATAGAGAAAAGACAGCAGGCTCTCTCCTCTTTGGACGTTGACATGTCAGACCAAATTAGAGTCTTAAGGCTCTTTAATTAAACCTGTTAATTATGCGAATCTAATTTTATCATCCCTGTTAAATCCAAACAAATCACCCTACACTTTGAGAAAGAGTGTGTTTTGCACAAAAGCCAGGTTCCAAAATTAACCTTGAATCTTTTCCAACAGTCTGGATATTTTAACTTCCAAATCCTGGCAGACTACAGTTTACTTTCTGATTAAATGTGCCCATGTATTATCCTTGTATTACCATTTCTGGCAAACAAAGCATCACCTCCAAGTTTCACAGCTATTTTGGGCAAAGCACTGGGAAATGACCATGGGAAAAACAAGAAGCCTTGGGCTTCAGGTTGTTGTTGAGTTCGTTGTTAATTTAGTTGTTTGACATGAACTGCACCATCATAATGCTTGAATCTAAGTCAGTTGGTTGTAATCTGCTGACTGTATGCATTATAAAACTTGTTTTGCCATGTCTTCCCATCAAGTCAACCAAAATTGCTGGCTTGAGATTCATGACCTGCCACATTTCACAGTAACTGCTGTGAAGTTTAACGATCCACAACAGATGTTGATGAGGCAGATTGAGTCACAAGAGGCAGCTAGCGGGCTACAGGCTGTGATGAGACAGGATAGAATGTTGAGTATATGGCTAGCTTGTTATCAGTGGACCAGAATTCAGAACAGATACATGTGTAATTCAAATTTTTTAGCTCATACTGGTCCAATATTTTGGTTAATTGTTGAATACATGCAAAACTGACGTTTTCATCAGCTTCACCTGCAGTTTGTGTTCGATGCTAAGCATGCTACTTACCTAACTAAGATGGTGAACATGGAAAACATTGTCCCTGGTATATGCAGCATTAACATAAAGGTCTTAGTATGATTGTGCTTCTCATATGTTAGAATGCTGAAGTCAGCATTTAGGTCTAAGTATGACTGTACAGCTGAATGAGAATAATCTCTGCTGCTAGTCACATTTGTAGACTTTGTGTAGAGACAGGTCAGGAAAAACAGCAACTGCAATTCCCACATTACGTGTTAGCGTGCCCTGACCTGTTTTGTCCATGTGTTTTTTGTTTTTTAGCTCCCTTGTCAGTCCTTGCACAAACTTAGCCTCTGGAAAAATGTGCTTAACTCCCCAGGGGAAGTGTCCAGATCTCTGTTTGACTGCTGTATTGTAGTCACAACAAACGTAACTTGGGGATTGGGGGCAATTTTACAACCACCCTCCACTGCTTGGTTCCTCGCTTTCATGTGTGGTTAGCTGTTGAGAGACTGTTTTAAATGCTCTAATTAAAACACACAAACACACACAATATACACTGTTCTTTTTCCATACTCTTTCTCACACACTGTATCTGCTGTTTCAGTTTCTCTTGTCAAGGACTGTGTCCCTCAGACAATGTGTCTGGAGACAGTTTATAAACAGATGTTTTAAAGTCTCATAAAACCTTGAAACCTGCTTTTATTGAAGCTCAGGCTGAATCATTTGTCCGCTATTCTCAAGGACACGAACAGAGAACAGGATAAAGCAGAAGATTTAACAGAGCCATTACATTACGTTATGAAGTGAAAAGGAATCTCCTCATTGTTCTCATTTTTGGATCAAACTCCTTGTAGTTCTGTAAAAATATTTAGAAGTACGAAATTTAAGTTTTGTGGACTTCTTAAACCCTGAGAACACTTTTTGGCAAACTTGGAGTCATTCTTCACAGTCTGTGCAGGATCTCAGCGGGGAATCCAGGGCACCATCCCACTGTGTGTGTCAGTGACTGGAAGCCAAGAATATACCCCCTGCAGCGTGAACTCATCTGACTCACCTCTGTACTGTACTTACTTCTTCCAGAGAAACAAAAATCACATCCCTGAACAGCCATGTCTGTGTTTCCAGTGTCTCAACTGAAGCCATGTGTGTGAGCCAGAAACAGCTGTTTGAGTTTTTAAAATAATATCTGGTCACATTTGGCTCAATTCTGGATCTCTGAGGGGGTCCAAATCATCAATTATTTGAACAAAAAGTTGTTTGTATTGAAAACAATTTATTCAGACATGTGTGGAAGGATAGTGGTTAAAGCACTGGGATGCATTTTCAGAAGATCTCATGAAAGAGCCACAAGTTTGATTTAAAGACAGTACAAAAAGATGGACGACATGGAAGCTCCCCAAAAGTGAAGTCACTTATTTGTGGCTCCCCTTATGGACTGGTTCCAATAAAAGCCATTAAGCCCACCTCCTCCATGTTCCTATGCTGCTATAGGCTTAGACTGCCGAGGGAACTGGTGCACTGACACACTGGGATCCTATCTCACCCACTTCCCCCCAAGCCCCCATCACTTACTTTATCTCTTCCTGTCCCATTTAAAGTTACTAACCATAGACCTTTCTGGGGTCCATGAGCTCCATTGTCTCGTAGGTCCCTCTGTGCTGCCATAGGCATCCTCCTGCTACGGACGTTCAGGACTCCAGCTGATATGGACGTGCTGGACTCCACCGGCAACAGCTTCTACTACTCGTCTCATCACTATCACCTCTCTCTCTTATTCTCCTCTATACCTCTTTCAAGACCCAACTCGGTCGAGGCATGATGGCTGTTTAACATGAGTCTGGTTCTGCCTGAGGTTTCTGCTTGTTAAAAGGAAGTTTTTCCTCGCCACTGTAACTAGCTAAATACTGCGATATGCAATGCTCATGATGGATTAAGGTGGGGTCAGACTGAGTCTTATCCTGTCTTGAAGTTGGGTCTGTGTTCATAATTTGACACAGAGTGGTCTAGACCTCCTATGTTTGTAAAAGCGTCTTGAGATAACGTTTGTTGTGATTTGGCGCTATACAAATAAAGAATGATTGATTGATTGATTGATCGTGCTAAATATGACCAACTGTTCTGAGATATTTCATCTGAACCACTTATTTGATGCTAGGAAATGGCTGAAAAGGGGCATTACTCTGACTCTAAATGTGCAATAAACTCAGTGTGTCCATCTGGGTATCAAGGTGTTTTGGGCTTTACTTTTGTACAATGGGAGAAGGCTGACACATGTCATCCATCTTTATGTACACACAATAGCTTGCACCAAATGAATACTTTTAGCTTTAAGATCATATAACTAATGGAGTACATGTTTGGTTTTATAACTGAACATATCTTAGGTTAATGATGTACTCTATTTTGGTGAAAGATGACTTCATCAAGTGTCCTTGAACGCCACGTTTAGCTTCGTCATTATGGTTATGATGCTTAAAATGTATTCAATCACAACATGTTTTCAGCATGTCAAACAAATGTGTCATGTACGAGGCATAATACTGAACAACTTGATACATTACACCATGCATGATGTCAAACATGCAAGTTAATTGCATTTAAAGCTAGCTCGACAGCTTCACTCTGTTTTTATGGGATATTCCTTTCAGCACTATTCAAACAACGCCTGGTCAAAATATGGGTTGTGTGTCAGTGTCAGTGTTTCTTTGCGACGTTGTGTGTCTCTAGGTGTAAATTATTTGGCAGACTTGGGTTTTTCGAAGCTGTCGATTGTTGAGATTGGCCGGTGCAGGCCTCTGGGATGAGGTAATGTTTTCATACCTTTGCTTCGTAGGAAATCTGTACACAAGAGCATTTTAAAGTCTTAAAATATGTGAATATATGGTCATTTCTATGGAACTCCTGCAGGCTAGAGCTGTGTCCTTAAGCATAGAAAGAGGGGTCAACTTCAACTCACAATGACAATTTTTTATGAGTTTGATACACTGATAAAGATGTATTCAACATGTTCTTCTTGTAGGAAGTGACCACATGCTGTTCCCCTCTGCAGTATCAATATATTTCCCCTAATGAGGAGACCAAGAAAAGGCCTCATCGCCTCTTGTCTTTGATGTGGTGTTTCTTGTTATTTTACAGGCCCTGTTCCTCACTAGGCCTTCTACACTTCTTAGGAAGGTTCCTGTGGTGCTGCTCACATAACAACTAATTCATCATCTGTGGCTAGCTTGCACTTCTTGTCCAATAAAATGAGACAAATTGCAAACTGCTGCTTGGATATTTGCAAAGGTATAACCTTA
This sequence comes from Notolabrus celidotus, assembly GCF_009762535.1. NCBI lineage: Eukaryota > Metazoa > Chordata > Actinopteri > Labriformes > Labridae > Notolabrus > Notolabrus celidotus. The sequence goes on from NC_048292.1 coordinate 8,652,350, forward strand.
GAGGACCTGGAGGCTTAATTAGGGTATTTTTTCAGGACATATTTTATGCAGGGGAGTGTGTCTGTATGAACACATTTCCAGTGACAGATTAGTCTTATTATCTTTACAATGTCTTTTTTCCCATAGGAATTTCTGTGTTATTACGTTGTGCACAATAGATGGTTCTGCTGCCAAACAAATCTCACTATATAAGATAACTAAGCTAAGTCTGTCTTCTGACACATCAGGAAATATAATTAATGTATGCTTATTTTAAATAAGGTAATTGTTTGGACAAAATCAATGGAAAAACACATTACTTGAAAGCTAATTACAATCAGGAAACTAAGTTTCATGCTCAACAAAATGCTGAATAAGCTCAGTTAATACTTTTCACTTTAAATGCCCAGTCTAATTATGCCTTCTGGAACGTACTGAATAAGTGTCTTTGTTCATGAGGATTATTCTGGATTCTACCCAGTAAAAAAAAGTTGAGCAATGAGTGGTAAAGAAAGAGAAATTCATCCAAATAGTCTTTATGTTAATAGAGTTGGTGTTTGCTGTATTACTCTACTCAATAAAGAGAGAAGCAGGCTTTTTATAGGTTAAATTACGGTCAGATAAATCTCTGTTTGTCTTGAATCTTCTGGGTAAAACTTGTGCTGGTAGCGCAGGAAGTTAATTGATTCCAGGTATGTGACCCCGCATGACCTCAGTGGTGGAATTTATCCAAGCACACCCTACAAATGTCCACAGGGATTAGAGTAAAATCACCACCACCTTCCTGTTTCCACTGAGAATAGCATGCACAGTCCAGTGTCTATTTTACTGCTTTCAACAAACCTGTGTAGATGTCATGGTCAAGGATCTGGAGGTAAATTGGGAATACCTCTCAAGGGTCAAAGGTCACACTACCTCTGAGAGGTAAGTTTAAATTTGGAGCAGAAATAAACAGATAGGGTCGGTTTGTCTCAATCTGTAACAAGTTATGAGTCAGTTTGCCTTCTAATGGAGGACACTTTAGTTACATAAACATCCCAGTGTTTGGTTTAGGATTAAAGTTAATCCAGGTAGTATTATGGCTATTTCTCAAATGTGCCAAGACTATTTTCTTTTCCATCTCTACCCATACAACTCCCAGATGTTCATTCTTTTTAAACTGGCTTCCCATCAGACTACTGTTCCAATATTTTTGGTTTACTACACAGGATCTTCCCCTATTATTCAAGCTGGAGTTTATATTAGACTTTTAAACTTATATTTCTGCACATCAGCATCAAACTCTTTTGTTTCTTCTTTATATCACTTACCACTGGATACAATGTGATATGGTCTATGAAATAAAATGTAACATATTGCTTAAGTAATCCAAGATATACAAAAAAAAAAAGGTATAAAAAACAGAATATCAGTGAGCACATCAGATATTTACAGGTGTATTTTTTCGAAACATAGGAAAGAACAAAGTAGTTTTCAATATTGTTTTGGGTGAATGTAACAGTTAAAAGTACTTGACAAGTAAAAGTCCCAAAAAACTGACTCAAGTATTTCCACCAAAAAGTAATTATAAGGTGTAGAAAAAATTACCACTACAGCTAGCTACCACTACTTCTGCTCTCTCCATCACTACAACTAATCCCTCTAATGCATCTGCTACCACTTGAACCACTGGCATGTTATTGACTTACTATGGGCAACTTTTTTGTTTAGTGGTTAAACATTTTTAGCCATGCTAGTAGTGTGGCTAGCAATAACAACAGATGTTTGTCAGTTGTCTGGTCCAACTCCTTGACCGCAATTGAGGTATTTTGAAAAATCCTGGACTTATTGTGAAATTTGATTTAGATGACTGTCCCATCAAGTAATAGTCTAAATCATTTGCTGATATACAACATAAAATCCAGGGTATTTTTTACGAAGCTTATTGTCACGTGCAAAGAAAGGAGGGGGAGGACCCAGGTGTGGATTCCAAATAAAAAGGATTTCATAAACTTAGACTGAGATAAAACAAAAACTTCTTCAAACAACAAAAACTTGAGAAACACGGGAAACACTAGAACACGGGAAACAACACTGACGACCTCAGACAAACACACGTCACAAGCACAGGAGTACAATGAGCAGGCACAGAAGGGAGGAAACACAGAGACTACATAGACACACTGGGTAACGATTAAGGACAACAAGGCACAGGTGAAGACATTCACAAAGGCAGGAAACACAGGCAGTAATGCAAAACTTAACACAAGAATACACTACAAAAAAAACACTGAAAACCAACTCAACGTTGCGCCAACTCAACAGAAAAAAACACAGGTAGCAACAAGACAAAACACTAAACACACAAGAGCGGCAACAGATACAACACAGAACATGAATCAAAGAAACACATGACGTGAAACCAGAAATAAAAGCTATGACACCACAAAGAAAACACAAAACAAAAGCAACCCATGACACTTCATTGGTGAACCAATGAAATTGGTAGGACAAACATTTTGCTCCATTATAGCGAAATGTTTGCATAGACATTCTGCTTTTGTTAGGAAGCTGTCATTGGCAGGATCGGTTTGATGTTTCAGGGGGAAGCTAATTTTAAATTTTTTTTTTTTTTTTCAAATACTTCTGAATGAATAAATCATAGCTTATCTTTAGCAAGTAGCAAAAGTGACCAGTTGCTCGATAAACACCGTCAGATAAATGTAGTCAAAAGAACAATATTTGCCCCGACAGGAGGCAAAGAAGTTTAAAAACAGGCATACAATGGGAAAAAAAATTGTTGATTCATTCCATATGTCTGTATCGTATAATACAAGAAACAAAAGGAAACACAACAAAGAGAAGAAAGTTATTGGGAGACAGGGACATGCATGTTACATCACGTCAGAGGTGATTTAATCACCTACAAACATCTGTAGCTGACCTATCCTTGAGGGTATTCACTTCTTTTATGGGAACAATGGAATGTCTGGAAAGAAAGACAGAAAGAAAGACAGAGAGAAAGAAAGAAAAGCTCCATGATGTGAGTCTTTAGTTTAAGTTGATTTCTCTGAGAGTTGCACTTCGCCTGTTTAGAAAGATGGAAACAATTAAGTTTCATCTGTTGACCAGATCTGGAGGATTGCCTCTCATTTACATACATGTTCACTTTGTTACTGCGCGTGTGTGCGTGTGCTAATGTGCAGAAAGAGAGGGAAGAAGAATCCTCCAGGGTCGCCTGGTTTCCTTCCCTTTCATCCTAGCCACAGTCCACAGACAGCCACATCCTTGCAGAGGCTGCCCTCCCCAGTTAAGATGGTTGAGTCTATGGAAAATGTACGAGACGAATCATGCGCTATTTTCTCTGTTTCAGTTTCTGTGTCCTTGTGTTTTGGTCTGGTTCCACCATATGTCATTTCTTTGTCTGCTGCTTTTATTTTAGGCATTTTTAAAGCTATATGACTAAACATATCAATGTATCTTACCATGAGTCATTCTCCATATGTCTCTTTTTGCATGCAATATTAATGCTATTTTTAATAAGGCACCAATATTATGAGATAATAGTTAAATCTGTGAGGGAAAAACAGACATTTCATATTTCTGGAGTGGCTATATCAGACGCATATTAAAAGCCTATGTTGTCTGCTGTTCCAATTGGAAACTTGTGCTCACTATTATGGAAAAATGTCTGTGTTCCACACAGTGGCTACACAGTGATACAATAATACATCTTATTAAGTTAAATCATCCAGTATGTCATGAGGTTTTCTACTACACCAGACGTAACCCTAAAGTTTTTACAAGACAAGACAGACAACATTCTTACCTTTGAAATATATTTAAGCAATCTTTTTCTGGGTCACTACACTCAAAGAAATAATTTGTTGGGTGAACGTAATAAAATTATGGAAATAATTTCCACCTAATTCAAATGCTCATTTAGCGAGACACAATTTTGTTGAACCAACTAATTGTAAATATGTTGACGTTACCATTGCTTTGCAGTGTTTGGGTCCAACTTAATTTTAAATGGTACAATAACACTAATTAATCATGCTGACTGAACCAAACTAAAGTAAGTTCAATCCATCCGTTATCTTAACTGCTTATCCCATTCGAGGTTGCAGGGAGCTGACTTTAGAAGGCAGACAACTATTCACGCACACACCTACAGGCAATTCAGAGAGACCAATGAACCTGGTGAGCATGTTTTTGGACTGTGTGAGGAAGCCAGAGTTCCCAGAGAGAACCCATACATGCACAAAGAGTACATGCAAACTCCACACAGAAAGGCACCTGACTCGAACCCAGAACCTTCTAACTTTGATGCAACAGCGCTACCCACTGCACCACCGTGCAGCCTGTATGTTCAATCATCAGAATTGATTTGAACTGTGAGACAAACCTTTTTAATCATGTGAAAATAAACTCTAAAATAGTAATTATTGAGAGAATAAGACACATATCAAGAATGTTTACATTTAGCAGTTTAAACGTGCCAACTTAGTTTACCCCCAGTTGGTGTCAAGTTTGGAAAAAGACCACAAAACAGACTGGGTTTGTTGGAATAGAGAAGTATTCCCCAGAGAAGGCAAACAATAACAAACAAACAATATGGATCTTGACTTGGTAGCCTTTAAAATAAGTGCTTACTGATTAAGACATTTCTCCACCGTAGATGTCGCACCATACTGCCACTTCTGCTCTGGAGAGGTATTGCAGATGGGTTTCCTACCTAAACCCTTTGCTTGATGTCAACATAACCTAATCTTGTAGTTTTGAGGATTTTGCATGTTGTGTTAAAACTGCATGATTTAACAATGTTTAACCACTAAACATGAATTAATATAATAGAAGCTACATGTTATACTTATGTTGATAAAACATACACCCATGTTGCTTTTTTTGAGTGTAGAGGACAAGGGACACACTGCAAATACAGAATTGACATATTACTGCGACTTTTTGGGTGGGTAAACAGTGGCCTATATAGACACAAAGACACGCAGAAATACTGACTTTTATTTAGAGGTGAAATATCTAATTGACTGTTCACTCTGATTTGGTCTCCACCACATCCCCCAAAAATATCTGTGATCTACATAGTGTGTTTGTTTTAACATATTTTTCATTAATATAGCTGCCAATACCAGCCGAGAATGACACTGATAAAAGCTATGAGATTACACCAAAACATGTACTTTGTAATGTGCAAATTACAGAGTGCTATGCAAAGACAACAAGATAAAACAGGCCAATCATCAATTCATAACTAAAAGCAAAGATGAATAAATATAATTATCTTCTGAAATACATAAAATCAAGGAAAGGTTTCAGTAAATAGCACCATAAACATTCCCAAGCTTTCACTTTTTCCACTAAGTTTCAACCTTCAACTTGATCACAGGCTGACTGCTATTATTTTACATCCCAAAATCCCAATACTGCTTCTTATTTCTTTTCATTTTCTATTTTACTGCAAGTACAAACCACAGCCACAGGCTATAATTTCCGTATGCTGGTGCCATCTTGAAGAAGGCACACGTTTATTGCATGATATGTTAAATCCACAACTTATTTTGTGTGTTTTCTCTGTCTGTGGTTAGAAACAGGCTAAAACTGCTTCTATGGAGCACTGATTTTTTTCAGTTTTGTCCTCAGGGAGTAGCCTACACCCCAAAACCAAAATTACAGAGTAGAGAGCACAGACTGGGGAGCGAGTTCTTCTAGTATTTTGGCTCTTTCAAACATTTCAGTTTGATAAAAACTGAAACTACCTCTCATAAAAACAGCCCCACTCTACTAAAGTCAGAGAAAAAGTCAACTCAGGAGAAGGAAATAAACAACAGGCAAGAGAAATTTGTGTGTGCCTGTCTAGTGAGATGTAATGACTCACTCCCTCTGTCTGAGTCGCAGTAAAATCACAACCGTTTAGACCTTGAAACTGACCCCCCCATGGTGACCCAGTCCTCTCACAGTTAAATGCATTCCCAAATCCTCCAGACTCATCCATTAAATTACCAGTTTAGCAAGGTCTTAAAATCTCTCCACAGTAAAACATAGTGATGCAATATGTATTGAGGGCAGAGAGGCCACCCAGTGGATTACAAAAGAGACAAAAAAGAGATGGAAAATTAAATTTAAATTGAACCAAAACTGCCAGTATCTTGTAATTTTTCAAGAAGGTCAACATGTAGTCAAAGGGGAAAAGAGAGGAGCCAAAATGTTGAGATCATAGTGAAAATATGCAGCTTTGAGGTCAGCTACAGGCTCTCTTGGTGACCTTTGAACTGTCGTTCAGCTGTGTGGGATGTTGTCCAGTCTTTCAGTGCATACAGGTATAAGCATGTCTGGATTTGTTTATTTGTAACAAAGCAGTTTGTAGATTCCTGCAATCTCACTTTATCCAATACAACTGGCAGTTAAGCAGAGAAACAAGGCACTGCATTTCTGATTTTCAAACTCCCAATCAATCATTGAAATAAAAAGTAGCACAAGTGTTAATAAGAACTGAAGCCTGTGTGGAAGCACCAAAATAGTGCAGTCCCACACAATTGTTCAGAAGCATCTCTTCAGAGCTTGGTTTCATGCAGGAAACCCGTCTGTGTGAAGAGTCAAAGAGGCGGAGCATATCCGCTATAGCGCTATCCTGGAACCCATTTGCAGTCATCTGACGACCACTTAGGCATGCAGATATGCACAAACATTGATTAAAGCTAATATTTAGCTTTGCTAAATTGCTAGCTGGACAGTACTGGACCAGGGTATGGGAAAGAAGGTCTTGCTTTGATGTCCTTTATTGTTATCTACTGGCTACACCTGTGGCCCCTACACTGCAAAAAGCCAGCCTTCAAAAACAAGGAAAATATACAAAAAATGGGGGTATATTACTTAAACTACTTAAACTGTCAAGACTTTCCAAAACAAGTAAAAATATCTAACCTAAATGAACACAGAAATACCTTAAAATTAGTGTATTTTCACTAATAACAAGTGCTTTTTTCTTTATAGAAATAAAAAAAATATGAGACTTCTTTTGTAAATATGCTAAAAATATTCTTAAATTAAGTAAATGCTAATGCCATTATCTTTTATTTTATTCAGGCTTTTATACATTTTATTTGTAGAGGAGAGAACAGTGGGAGAGAGTGGGAGAATGACATGCAGGATAGAGGGCACAGCCTGGATTCAAACCCTCGCCAACTGATTCTTGGGCGCACAACTTAACCATTAGGCCAAGTCTGCACCCAACAAATTTCTTGATAATTTAGCACCAAAACACTCAAAACAAGTGAAACACTAACATAAACTGCTTAGTGAGAAAAACTATCTTATCAGGCAAAAAATAAGCTAATTTCACCCTTATCTGAGATACTCAATCTTACTTAGATTTCAGTTTTTGCAGTGTAGAGCTAGTCTAATACAAATCTTCTGAGCCTCTACTTAATCTATTTGAGCCCAGTTATGTGTATTACACTTCACTTTCAGTTGATGTGATGTTTTTTTCTCTGTCACATTTTCCTGATAGTTGGAGTGGCTTGTTACTTAGCAAAAAATGCTTCACCCCTAGCAACAGTGGGTTATTTCTCAACAACCTGATCCCACACATCAAATCAAATCAATGCATGTAAAGGAGTCTGGCACTTTCCGCCTCTGCTTGTTGACACTGTGGCAAAAATGGTGCATTTCCGTTGACATTCTAGATCAGTGAACAACATGGAGAATATATTCTTAATAGTACTTTAATTTAGTCGGGGATCACAAAACTTAAATTTGTGGCAGCAATGGAAAGAAGAAGAGAGGATATCAGCTTTGTGTGTATTTTCACTTCCCTCGCTGTTTCTCCACTGAGTGACGGAGAAGTCTACCAAATTGAAGAAGACAAACTTGAGATGAGATGCTGCTGTCATTTTATGTCTCAGATCAAAATGCCAAGAAAATGTTAAGTTGAATGATCAACCCACAAGTAGGTTGGGACTTTTTTTTAAAAACTGTGTGAATAAATCACTTTAAAATCAATAAAATCATCTTTAAATCAATAATGGATGTCAACTTGATTGTTTCTGTCGTTCATAATAAGCGGATTCATGTGTTGCAGTGTATTGGAACCCGTTCAGGGTTAGCATATCAGTCAAAACACTGTCTCTTGATCTGTCTACCACTCTTGATTTATTGTTCACTTCAAAAATGTCAGTCTGTAGATTTATTGCAAAGATCACAATATCACATTAAAAGGTGACAGATGAGCAGTTAGCCTGTTTTGTGTTTAAAGAAACATTCCTTTTATCTAATCATCTGAGAGCAACAAAACTGGCGCCTCTTTAGAATTAATGATACACTTGAATAGACACACACACACCCACACACAGACAGATACATGCCATTATCAGACTGCAGCATGTCAGTACTGGAAAGCAGATGTTCCAATGAGAGCTCGCCCTTCACAGTAAACCTCCCACACGCATGGACACACTTTACAGTAAGCTGTAAATCACAAGAGCTTGGATCAGCACAAAAAGGATGCTCTGCTGCCAACATGAAACAGGGATTTGTTTACTCTACTTTCAAGATCAACAACTATCATGACACTCTGGAATTCATTTCTGTATGTTTCTCCTTATATGTTTTCAGGCATGTAACCTGACCTGTACCAAAAGAAGAAGGCTCAGTAGAACACCTCAGAAATTCTTGGTGTGATATCAGTGTGAAGAGAGCCCAAGAGGAAAGGGCCACCATTATAGATCAAGTTGAGGTATGAGGAGCAGAAGCAGGAGGAGCAGCAGCATCATGCTAAAGTCATCTGAAGCAGGGGGTAGGGGCTGCATCCGAAGATTAACGCTTGAACTTCCCGAAATCCCTTCAAGAGTACTCAGAGTACACTCTGGAGAATATCTCTGAGGCCTTCAGCGTGGGGGACTGATTCATAAAGCTCATGACACTGAGATGGAGAAGGAGGAGAGTGATGAGGACAACATCTGTGCAACGAAACTTCCTCTTACATGTTGTTCCTAAGATTTCTTCCAGGTTTTTGGAGAGGGGGTCTGAGTTTTACTACTACTGCGATGATGCAGTCATAGTCTCTTCTAATATGCCTGACTTCTTTTTTGTTGTTCCATTAAATAAAACAAGAAAGATCAGTTAAAAAGCATGCATCTCTGAAAAGAGCTGAACTTCCCATCACTAGTGAAAAGAGCTACAGTGTGAACCTTGAAAATCTTGTTCTTGCCAGAATGAATCAAGAATGAGAGCCAAATGCAAGACTCACAGGTAATGACCAAAGTTAAAAAGTCTTATTAGGTTTGACGCACAGATAATCATTTAGTTCAAGCAGTGGTCTCCAAATCAACACACTGATTCGAATCCAAATAACAAACACTGGGACAGAGGGGAAGACTGAAGTTAAATACGTAGAAAGAGTGGGGATAATGAGACGCAGGTGAGGCTCATTAAGGTAATCAAGAGAGCAGGAAACACTGGGGAACAGGAAGTTCACGGACCCAGAATTTTCAACCTAAAACTGGAAACACAAGACACAAGGTAAGTAACAAAAGTTAACTTATCCATTAGGAGATTTGACAGTTCTATCTTGGTGCCCTCATTTTCCTTTACTTAAAACTTACTTGACAACAAAAACACTTTTATTTGGAAAAAAAGATGGAGAAAATTGGGTAACACCTACAAAATGGATAGAGCAAAGGGAAAAGGCCTGCTGTACAAATGGAACATTAGGATGACAGATGAGGATTGGGAGAAGAGATGAGGGCCGTGGGTAGAAAAATGACCTTTTGCAAGATGTTGGGATACGAAAAGCTAAACAGTGGAGAGCAGACTCTAGAAATGAGGAGGTATCTTGTGCTGTGATATTTTATGCTTTCCTTGAAATACGCTGAAGCATCCAGTCTGGCTGCACACAAAAGTGCTTATAGAAAATGTGATTAATCAACTGACTCGCTCAGTCGCAGTTTTACAAAACAGTTGTTAAGTTATTGCAAGTAGCTTTCACACCATAAATTAAGTTGACTCCTGCTTACTGCAGTGATGGGTGATTTGTGCGGTGTAAAGATCACATAAACAGCCGGCTTACTTAGCTCCTGGAAGGTTCTTTTATTAGATCACAGCGCCTTTAAAGGATCCGACTGACCAAAGAACACTGGTTCTGAGTGTTGTAAAGCTAGACTACTCAGAGCAAAGTGGAAGCTTTCAGTCATCTGTAAGGGTTAGGTCAGGTCAGATTAAAAAAAGACTGCAAACGTTTTTGTGTGTGTATGTGTGTGAGACAGATGCTATAAACAGCTGGGGACTAAAATAAATGGCCCACAGAGTGGCATGGCATCAGAGCTCTGTGACACACCGCAGCCTCTATTAGCGGTTGAAGGTTTATGGCGCTGCCATCCTATTAAATCACAGATTGCAGCTTTAGAGAGAAAGATAGAACCTCTATAAAAGATCCAATTACAGAAACATGCAGTTAAACAGATGAAAAACCTTGCAGTGTTGAGCTCACTCCGGTGGTTTTCATGAAGCAGCAAAAGAAATTAGTGCAGAGAAAGTTTTGTGGCATCTTTCTTTTTAGTGTCTTGTATCCAAAAAATACTTAATTAAGTTTCTCCTCATGTAAGATTTGAGGTTGCAGCTGGCTGAATTTTAATTTGACATCCGCTCATCTTCTCGCTCTCACATCCGACAGCTGTGTCAACAGGATTTATGCTGTGAGAAGTGCTCAATTTAGCATCATTCAATTACTTTTTATTTTCCCACTCTTTTAGTTGCACTTGGTAACACCATAGACTGGATAAAACATGGATGTAGTCTCAGCAATGTGGCACAGTGGTTTCTGGAGAGGGGTTCATAACACCATATTTGAACTGCTGACTCCAACTAGAAACCAGCAAAAAGGAGTTAAAGCTCATTTTTAGCAGACTTCAAAGCAAACTAAAAAAACTTTATATCTATATTCAGCATTCAAATTTAACATTTAACAATTATATTTACATTTAGCATTAAGATTTAACAATGATTTCATCTTAAATATATTTGTCATAAGAAGAGTAAAAGTGAAAATGTCTATGAATATTGTTCTAAATGTGATAAAAAAAATTACTGAAGAATTCACACTACGTTTTTTATGAAATTTTGGAGAAATGTTGCTGTTATTCTCAGTGTGCACAACTCTAAGGGGGTAGGTGACAGACTAGATAAAGCCTGATTTATACTTCTGCGTCGAATCGACGGCGTAGCCTACGCTGGAGGTCTGCATAGCTCCTGTACCTACGCAGAGGCCTACGCATGTAGCTGATGTGCAACTCTTCCAAAATGCAAGTACGCGTAGAATCAACGCGGACCACAAGCCCTGTGATTGGTCCGCTCTGCGGCATTGTATTTCCTGCATTTACAGCACTTCCGGGATCCCCACTCATCGGCCATACATTTCATCTCCTCCTCTCTATTCTTCCCTGTAATCATGTCTGTATGATAAACAGCAACATGTATCAGCTGTAGATTAACATAACACGCTCTGAATCACTGTGGAAAAGTAAGATCGTAGCGGGGCGGACGCAGGCGACCGGCTATCAGAGAGACCCACAGGAGAGACCGCATTGTCCTCAAGCGTTTCGGCAGAGAATTGCTGCACGTCACGTACACATCAACGCACAAGTATGTGGTGTTCATGTCTGCTTCAGCCTTGCTGCATAGGGGCGATGCAGAAGTACAAAGCAGCCTTAATTGCCAGCACACTGAAGAAACAGCCCTTTTCCCCCATAGCTAATATTCAGAGTAAGTAATACCGCTGACTGTTAAAAGAAAGCAGGGTGAGATTTTTCATTGTGCATGTACGGATTAGTGGTATGGTGTCCACCTGGGGCGCAAAAATGGACACAAACAGAAAGTTACTCAAGGAGCTTTAAAGCCACAACTTTGCAGCCTAATAAACAACAACAATGCCCCTTCCTGTCAGATTGGCAGAGTAACATTTTTGATTAACTCTGCCGACTTCTGTTAACCGTTAAGATGTTCATTTTGAACAGAATTAATGGAGCAACAGTTATCAAAGTTAACATTAACGTTAGCATTAAAACCTGTTCAAGCCCTGTTGCTTGCTTTCTCTCTTTACATGTCCTATTCACAGCAACGTAAGATTTACCATTCATCATTAAAAAAATCACACTTGGTTCAGACCAGAAAACTAAAGCATTGGTTCGTCTGGTGATATTTCAGAAAAGCTTTCTTTATATGCAGACAATGATGGATACTATCTTTCAGAAGACGAATGTTAATGAGTGAAGCTGGTGAGAGTGTCTGAGTTCTACACAATACAGTTTGAGAATAATGGAAATTGAAGGTATATGTTCAGCATGACATCTTAGACTACTTAAGCAATACATTCTCTTGTTCCCTCAAGGCAGTGACGCACAATTCAAGCCAGACAACAAGAGAGAGAGAGAAATCTGAGTTTCATCTATTATGAACAGGCCAGTGCCTGCATTGTGTTTATACATGATCTGTAATTATAATGACACCTGGTCGTTCAGACTTTATCCGTTCTTTAATTTCAGTTCTGCAGAAGTCAGCACAGATGAATCACTGCCAACATGTTTAGACAACAGAAATGAACAAAGCTGAAGCAAACAGCACGACTCAGAGAAGAGCTTCAGGGTGGGAACATGGAGCATAACAAAGCAGATAGTGGTTTGTATGTAGCTGAAGTATTATAGGAAAGTACTAGTGATGGTGACAGTTGGTACTAAACTACTTTCAATGCCAACCAGCAGATTAAGGAGACACATATCAACTTTGCAAAATCTTTAACAACAATTGTGAGCCTTTGCATCTCTGGGTGATGTTGCAAACCAAGGCCTGAAAACTCAAATGATCCTGCAAGACTGAAAACATCGTTTTGCTTTATGCCTGATTCTTGCTTAAGGGTTTTTACCCAATTGAAAAATGATGCCACTCTGATGTTACTCCTAGTTATCCCATTGTACTACCTACAGGCATCAGATTCAAAGTAGAGCAGAGCTACATCTTTATGACAGTAGATGGAACCTGGACTACCACTACCAATTTTGTACAAAGAGGTCTCCAGAATCAACACAACATAAAGACTCCTCACAGTGCCTTTGACTGCTGGAGTTCTCAACGGCCGTGAGATGAATACGTAATGAACCTTGGAGAAAAAGATGAACCATTTTTCATGCAACAGTACCAACTAGCACATGTCACTATTACAGTTGGGAAAAGATGATCCCTCACTGGACTCACTTCCATAAAAACAGCCAGCAGTGTGTTGATTGAAAGGCTTAGAAATAAGACCTTGTTCAGGGTTTTGTTTTTGTTCTAATTGAAATATGTCATTATATATATAAACATTATACACATCATTTCATATAACAGAATTATAAAACACTTTTATTTTGCTTCCACACCCAAAGTTCTTGTATTAGTTCCCTCTGGCAGACATGTTATGTGTTCAATAATGTACACACATGTATATTTTGACATCATTACATCCCCATCATCTTTTTTTAATTTGAACATTATTATGTCAGCACCACACAGGCCCAGGCAAATGGGTTATGTTGCGTCTCTCATGATCGATTACATGGTTCTTCCACTGAGTCTTCACTGAGACACAGTTGATGTTTTGGTATTGGCTAAATTACATTTTCTTCTTCCGATAAAAGGGCCAAGTTTAGAATTTCCATTTCATAGCTGATTCAGACGGACAGGGCCATTACATCAGAAAAAAGGCGGTAACATTTGAACAAGGTATTGAGCACCCTGGAGAATTTATCTTTAGTTATTTGCTGAGGAACAATAGGTGCTTTGACAGCAGGAACTTTCCCCAGGAACTGTTTTGATAGTAGGAACCAGGGTCTAAATCTAGTTCCAGGGTAATTGATTCACCCATTGAAAACTCCCTGGTCAGGGGTTGGTACTTTCTGGGCAATTTGAGGGTCAGAGCTTGAAGATGATCTCATTTATTTAAAAAACCTACTAAAGGGAGATTGTGCAAGATCAAAATTCCCCATATCTTGATGGTATTTGCTAATTAATACAGTTTACCTGCTGCCAACATGGTATTTAAACACTTTTTTTTACTAAAGTCATTTGAAGAGACTTCACTAAAGAGCTCTTGAAATGACTTTATTTACCAAATAGCTGTCCTGGACACGTATTCTGCATCATTGGCCGGATTTTTGTGATGCTCAAAGAATGTCAGGCCCTGGTGGAAGTGCAAAAAAAAAATGGGTCGCATGAACCACTTGGTTCTTGGTTCTTTTGGTGGAAATGCAACAAATGAAAGTTTAATAGTTAGAACATTCGGATATGTACTTCATTCACAACAGCACATGGTTACACATGAAGGTAGCTTAATCACAGGTGGCAAGAGAAGAGAAAAAAAGCAGTTTTTAATACATTTCAGAGAAAACCAAATTGAGTCAGTATGAGCCATGGAATGAAAATGTTGAGGTATTGGAAAGTTTTCTTATTAGATCAGATTCAATGCAGTCTTCTCTTTATATTCCCCATCACTCTCCAAATAATTGCATCATCCTTAGCATGGAGTTGAGCACAGGGGGTAAAGATTCCTCACTTGAAACAATTACGCTCAGGAGATGCTGCCAACAACTTGCATTCACTCCTTCCAGGATGCTGTCATCTTCAGATGCAGCACTAAAACAGAGTAACACAGGGTGAAAGGACAATAGGGATCACATATTGTCTGAGGTAAGATATGTAGAAATAACCATATTGTTTGAGTTAATGGGCAGAGCAAGGTTAACTTTTGGCAGCTGCATAACCAGCAGACTTAGGGCTGGATTAATGCCTGAATAGGATTCTGAATTCTGCATACTTTTGGACTCAGGCTGATGGCTTTCGAAAGCTAGAAAAATGGGGAAGACTACTGTCCAAATTCTGAAGTGGACAGTTGAGTTATAGATGCTGTTTCATGACCCAACATGCACTTGGTTTGAAGAAATCAAAAGCCTTTATGTCTCTCTAAGCCTGCATTCTACAGCTCATATTCTTTCCACACAGGGCTGACAAGGTTTCATTAAATTTGTGTGTTCTCATACGCTGAAAATGGATTGGACAGTGAGAACCTATAAAACTCTTTCATTCTTGACAGGGAATCCTAAACACGGATCTTACAGGGTTATAAATCTGAAGAGTGCGGTGCAGATTCTCAGGGGGATCAGCATATGGACATTTCACACTATGGAAATGATTCAAAGGAGATTTTGAAATGCTTTAAATTGGCAGAAGGAGCACAAGTTTAACATATTTTGTTGATTTAAGAACTGACCATCAATGGTCTTTTACAATGCAGGATGACTAGAACATGTACAGACACTTTGGGCTTTTGTTTCTGGCTTCAGCAACAGGTTGTTCTGGGATGATCGCACGTACTTACCAAACTATTAATGCACAAGTCATGCTACTTGTTGCACGAGTAGTCTCAACGCTCAGGTTGCTTTGGGAAACAATCCATGTGAAGAACAAAAGAGGCAGACGGCAATCCATTATAAAATAATCGTACAACAGTCAACAATTTAGCTTTAGTGATATTTTCATTAGATGAAAACTTCCCACAGGAGCTTTAAACATAGTTTACTGTTTAAATTTTACAGACTTCTGTGATGGAGAGAGATACAGTAACCAAAGACTTGTGATAACATATAGAAATTGTCACTTGTCACTCTACAGTGACAAAAACCATACATTTCATTCATTTTACATCCGTTCCCCACATCCACAAAATTGTCCACACCCTGTCATGTTACAAACTCCTCTTCACTGGAGGCTCTGAGAGTCTGCTCCCCGAGACTTGGCAGCTCAGCACAAAGTCTGAGAAGCTGCCAAACTTTCTATTGAAATGGCTTTTACATGAATACATCTCGCTTCTCTTCCAGCCTCTGAAAACATGGAGCTTCCTCTAAATAATGTTTGCTTGGCGGTGGATATATCCGGTGCTAGAGAAACAGCCTTGGTGACCTCACTGTGAACCACTCCTCGGGGAGAATAGCTATGTAGCCTTTTAGGCCATCATGAATTTAATTTAGGCTAGGTCTGGTCTGGAGGGCAGAAGGTTGTTAGCTCAAGCCTTGAGGTCAATTTGGAAGACCAGAATGAGTTTAATGTTAATGTTCAGCACATTTGAAGAAGGGCAGTGGCCATGAGTTCCCAGGGTAGAATTCCTCCCCAGTCGTAGCGATGAAAACCATTTGTTCTTCAGAGTAATTTTATCACTTTGGGTTCACAGAGTGAATAATCTGTCTGTTCAGGGAGACAGATAAACGTGTTAGTTTTGGTGTTGTATCACACTGGGGAGGACAGCTACGCAGTAATGGTGATAACGCTGGAATCAGATACAGCCATATGACAGTGGGGGTGATAAAATGGCTGACTGGACAGTTTTAGCCATAAACGCAGCTTTTTACACTCAGATTTTTAGTGTCTGTCTGGTGTTTATTAGGTCAACCTGACACTGGGGGATGCAAAGATTTCATCATTGATTTCCTTTTGAGAATGTTTGCTCAACAATGATGGATGAGAAGTTAACAGTAGCCACAGTTTCTATTCCAAACACAAGATTCAGAGCATCATTTGCAGTCAGTTGGGCTTATGTGAATTTCAAACACTGAACATTTCAGGGTGGGTTTGGTCTCCTATAATACCTTTAAAATTATGTGTACATGAAACCCATATCTGAGGGTGGAAGACAAAAATTCTATTTTCTTTTCCTGTGTGTCATCAGAGTAGTATCGACCAATCACGCTCATGTAAGCTTTGATTGCTTTAGGCTCACTTGCGCTCCACGTCTGGTATGCATACATTTACAGACAAAGTCTTTTGCCAGTACTCTGCTTTCATATCGTCTATTTTTAAGACTCTTCCTTGAAGCTTGTGGATACAGACCAAACATTGCAGTACCACTTGAGACCATGGGGGCAGTGTTGAGCAGTTTAGACAAGAGTTCAAGCCAGACCATCACAACATAACAAAGAAGAATATTTTAAAAATGAGAAGAACTCTGAGGAGAGATTGAGAAATCAAAGAACTAGCAGCAAACGTAGGGATTGAGAAAGAAAGGGCAATTGGACTCTCCTGTTCCTCTGTGGTTTCTGCCTGAACCCGTTGTTCATGTATCATTGCTTGGTCAGTTGGAAGAAAGAAATCCTCTAAGTAGTGTTGTTAACAACTTTGTAAATAGTTTTCAGAGAGAGTATCTGCAGATTTTTACTGACGGGTCTGTGGATCCAGTCTCTGGAAGATCTGGATTTGGGATGTATGTGGCTAATCATGGGATCCGTATATGTGACAAGTCGACAATTTTTTCAGCCGAACTTTTGGCAATTCTCTGGGCTATGTGGTGGGTAGAGGAGGTTAAACCGTCTACAAGCATAATATGTTCAGATTCAGCGGCTGCTCTGTTGGCTCTTCAACATGGGACCTCTAGGGCTCGCCCTGACCTGCTGTGGGAGATTCAATGCTGCCTGTTCAGGGTTGAAAAATCAGGGTGTTCCGTTGAGTTTATGTGGGTGCCTGGTCACTCAGGGATAGAAGGAAATGAAATAGCAGACAGATTGGCGAAAGAGTCTCTGCTAAAAGACCCAGTTGAGTTGGGAAAATGTGAATAGCTCAGTATTTGTAAAGAAAAACTAGAGCAGCAGTGGCAAAAAGAATGGAAAGAGGAAAAAAGAGGAAGGCATTATTTCTCTGTGCAGCCATCAATTAAAAAGAAAAGGATGGGGTTCAAAACTGGGCGAAGGGACGAGGTGATCCTAACCAGGCTCAAACTTGGGCACTGTGGGCTGGCCAACTATCTTAAAGTTATAGGGAAACATTCAAACGGCTTATGTCAGTGTGGGGCGTCTGAAAGAATTGAGCATGTCATTTTCTCTTGTGGCATTCATGTACATGAAAGGCGACAGTTGTTCAGAGCTTTATCAAATCTGGAGGTCTCTATCTTTTCCTTTAGAGCTATCTTTTCCTCTGATACGCAGTTTCCACTAATTGGTAGAGCGGTTTTACGGGTTTTAAAATCAACTGGTCTGTATGCCAGAATATGATATAGCTATTAAAACCTAGCCTGTGAATGGCAGCATTAAATTCCCCATTGTACAGCCTGCTGGAATGTCATTTGAAGAAGGAGAGATTGAGCAAGTTGTTTAGAAACTATAACTGAATGTCAGGAGAAGTGGAGGTCTACGTGAGACCAGTTTGTTCAAGTCCCCTCTAGTGGATGCATTGTTAAATTCCAACGTTAATGGACGAAGTGGGAGTGTGTGGATAGTGACGGTAATATTGTTTAAAGTGTAAACATCCATGTTCATATGTGAAGGAAGCATAAATGAACCTTTCTGTGTTGCAGGAAACCATTCACATGCAGAGAGAAAGAGGCTAAATACATTAGCTGAGCATATGCAGCTTATCATGCTGTGCTCATGTTGTCAGTCAGGCTGTAAAAAAAGAGTAGCAGGTGGTTAAAGTAGTCAAAGCCCAAATATCCGTTATCAGTAATCCAAAGATCCACTGGCCAAACAAAGGCCCTGGAATATTTTCTCTCTTCCTTAGAGGGTTGTCTGCAGCTCTCAAAGTTGGATATCCGCCAATATATACAAGACAGATGTGCATCTTTAGCTTCTAATGCTAAACTGTTCACCAGCTCGACTCAGACTATTGGCTTCTGCAATTTGTTTCTTACCAAATCTTTCTGCTTGATAACTCTGAAGGGATTGTACCATACAGTTATTTTAAGATGTTGGACATAAAACCAAAACAATGAGCTGAAAGGGGCTAAACTGTTTCTATATCTTTAAGGCTGGAATGATTCTTTGTTGGAGCCACTGCTAGTAACCTGTAGTCATTTTGTTGATGAAATCACAAAATACATAAAAAAGTAGCTCTACTTTGTGTCTGCAGACAGTTTACAGGCTGGTGGCAGTAAAAGTTAAATAACCAACTTGCAACGACTGCATGTGTCCACCAGACCAGAGGAGTTCAATGAGGATTCTTGCAGGGATTGGCCATTTAGTGTCGTAAAATACTGTGTTGAAACCACTTCTTTTGTTTGTCTGATTGCATCAACTCTTTATGAGGATACAAACCAGCTTTTTTCCCAGCATCAGTGTCACTTTTCCAACAATAGATTCTTCCTTTTTTAAACATGTTCTATCCCTCTTGTGAGTAATCCAACTCTTATCTTTTCTTTATCTGTCCTCTTTTATCTGTTATTGTCAAATGTCCATTTATTTTACACGCTCGTGATAGTTCCTTTTAGTTATCTGGCAAAATTAAACTGTAAATGTAATCACTTCTGGCACTCCATGACTCCTTTCTAACCCCACTGATTGATCCCCATGTCTTCTCTTAACACTCAACAACAGTTGATGCATTTTCAGTCACTGTAGTACATATCCAACCACAGACAGACATAATATCTATTTCACGCACATTTAGATATATTAAATGTATTGTTCAGCTTTCATGCTCCATTTGTCTCTTGCACTGCAGTCACACTATGATTCATTACTCGGCCATAACATCCACAGCAACACATAATAGACAATCCACATGGTTACAGAGATACAAGGATGATTCATTCAATTGTTTTCTAATGTCTGCTTGCACTCTTTTTTCATTCAAATGGTTTCTATTTAATCCCACATGTGTCAAGCCAAAGCCATATATTATACATCCTTGTACAAATTGAATAATATAATGCACAGTTGCAAGATCACGTGTGTCGTACTTGTATGTACAGCAGGTATAAGAAGTGGGAAAGCGTACAGGATTTTTAGCTTTAGTAAAAGCAGCTTCATTTTTAACCCAAACTTAAAGGTGAAAGAATTTTTCATGAGGTCACCAATGAAAAGGAAAACTACTGAAGGTCCTCTGCAGATAACTTAAAAAATGTATTACACTACAGAGAAACTGTCCCTCTTCAAAGCTTGCTTCTTATGAGTGACAAACACAGACCAACCTGTTTGCTGTTTCCCCAAACCTTTTATATCCTTCTGCTTGATGTCTTCAGCCAATCAGAGAGGAGCTCTGTCATTAGTGTTGCTCTGACCCAGGTGCAATCAATCTCCTCACACCTGGAGTTAACGAGACTCAGTTAAGCTTTAACAATAACAAAAAAAAACACATCATATACATTTTTAGGACACAAATCAAGGAAGCATTCCCTTACTTTTTAAATGATAAAACAGCAACATTTAAATAAATAACTAGCATTTCGAAACCTGTACAAAATAAGTGTCATGGCCTGACAGACTCAATGGAAGGAAGTCATGCACATTTCTTTAATTAAATAGAAATATATTTTACAACTACAGTACATGGAGATTCAGGGTCATCTGGTTCAACTCAACACTTGCATCCTAACAGTCTTGTTTGTGTCTACATGTGTTATTCAAATGTGATCACAGTCTGCCGTGGATTATGTCCAGGTAGAGAAGCAGGGGACACTTAGTGTGAGAGAATGGAACACAGACAGACACGAGGAGAACAATTCCCAAAACAGGGGGACGGCAAGACAAAAGAGATAAAGCAGACAGTGAGAAGGGGAGTTAACTGATAAAGCATGTGTGTCTGTGATCCAATAGTTTTCCATCACT
Source organism: Notolabrus celidotus (assembly GCF_009762535.1). NCBI lineage: Eukaryota > Metazoa > Chordata > Actinopteri > Labriformes > Labridae > Notolabrus > Notolabrus celidotus. The sequence continues at coordinate 8,672,938 of NC_048292.1, forward strand.
GATACTGAAAATGATATCTTCATCTCCACCCCCAAGGAAAGATTCGTAGATCTGAGATGATTGCAGTTGTCTGCTAGAAATATTTGCTAAGTGTACTGCTTCTGTAATGCTAACGTCACCTCTCTTCTACTTTAAAAGACCACCTCTTTGTCCTCCCAAGTTTGAGATTTAAAGTTTCACTTGTGGCTTGAAATCTTTTTTTTGTGTGCATTAACACCAATAAGCCTCACTAGTGAGATCACATGTTTGGTTGACATGTTTCATGCTGGATTTTACTATTTAGTCTACAGACAGTCTGCCATCTGGCTGGGGATGCTTGTTGTCATTTTGGCTCCAAAGTAAGGAGTCACTCTTGCAAACTGTCATTTGTGACAACCCTGTAAGGCCTCATGTCTTCATCTTCAGTCAATGTTAGCATGGGGGGGTCAATATTATGTTTCTTTTTCTAGACACCTGGCAAGGTTTGTTGTGTATCCTGTTTATTTCATCTGGTAACAACATTGTTTGCATGTGGTTTGTCTGTTGATCCGTCTTTTCCCCCAAATCCAAAATATTTCCACATGGCTGATGTGTTCAGGAGAGGATTGTCTGCTTGCTGTTAGCATTGTTTGAACGTCCAGGATGAAGCGCAGGTGCTTCTGGGAGGAAACAGTGAAACAGGCGAGAGGTCAATATTTCAAAAGAAAAGCTAGTCTTAAAGATGATGATGCGGATCAATGTTTAGACCTTCAATCCACTCAATTGGATCATTTTTTAACCAATCTATGGGTTGATCTAGATCAATAAGTTGTTTACAGGCTGCCAGTCTATACTTATTTTTATTTTTTAGCCAACTTGGGTCAGCTAACAACCTTCAGAGTAGATATTCCTCTTTATATATCCAGCAGTCATTGCTTCTAAGTCATTTGAACCATTATGTAATCTTGAAACTTTGAAAGCAGCTTTAAAAAGGGAGAGTACATTTACTATTTGGGAAATGTATGTTAGAATAGAAAACAGAACTCGTATTTGGTTGGTGAGGGGCCCGTAGTTCAGTCCCTGTCATTTCTGATATATCACACACTCAGTCTGCACACTTGTGACTTAGGAAATAAAAGTGTGTGCAGAAACAGGATTTGGAAGTTGTTCTTTTACTCTTGGGACATGGAAGCAATGCAGACACCATCCACGACAAGTTCTCCCTGTGGCGAAGGCTGGAACAAGAGGAAATGCAACGTTAACCTAATTAGAGGCAATTTTTCATGTTTACATTATGTAACTGTCAACCAAGCTCCAAAGCATGCAATTAGCAGGAATAAATTATAAAGACACTGAGATGAATTTCCTACCACCCAGGAAGACGTTGATTTTCATTCATTTCAATAAAGCTGCTAAGACTTGGATGAAGCTTTGTTTGTTGATGCTATCTAGCACAGATATTGGATTTTCAAAGATATCACAAAGGATATTAACATGCTTTGACAGAGCCTTGTTCACATATTTTGCTTTCATCAAAGATTCATTTTGAAATCAATGTTGAAAACAAAGGCTATAAATCCCTGTAGAGGATGCACCAGTTCATAAGTGGACCCGGAAAGTGGGAAGAATGTGTTTGAAGGGATTTTACAAGGCACGTGTTATTCATCTCCCCGCTGGCACAACAGCTGGCCTGGCATACAAACAGCCCTTCTTATCACTCGGTCAGGGCAATACAATAACTGCTGCATGTTGCTGCTTGCATGTTAGAAGTGGGAGTACTGTCCTTTGCTAAAAAGACAAGTTGACTCTTTTATAGCTAGCCTTTAGCAGGAGAACTCCCCAGGTCTCCATCCCAGCTCCTTCTACTTAAAACACTTTTCCTATTTTGAGTGCCCACAGGCCGTTTAAAGTGTTTGCCAGTAAACAGTCCAGTTAAGCTAGTGCAGAGTGGTGGTCCTAATATGGAGCTGTTTTACTCAGTGTAGCTCTGTTGAAGAAAAGAAAAGAGAAGAGGAGAGAGGACCAGCAGATGATTAAAGGGCTTACTGTCCTCTGGCACCGTAAAATTGAACATAATGCCCGTTATTAATAGATGAAACTATTTGAGTGGGAGCTGTTTTGTGTCATAGGCCAACGACACTGAGTCTCGCAAACTTACTTCATTGAATAGATGTCAAAGAAGTCACTCGGTACAAAAGAGACTTACATAACACGCATTATATTAGTCTCACTTACAAATAGCAATTTCAATTGAGAATTACTTGCGAGAGAACAATCTTCTAAGGGAGGAGAATGAAAAGATCAAGAGAAGAGCTTACATTCATAGTTGAGAAAAATGTATTTAATGCTTATTTTAGTTTTCAAGTTTGACCCATGTTCCATCTCTTATACAAAAGGAGCTGCCAGTCACCAGGGGGAACTCTAACTTTTTTGGCTTCCCTCAGGATAGCTGTCCATGGTCTTATCAAATGGCAGTGTTGAAATATGAAGCCAGGGCAGAAGTGTTAAAAACTGCAGTTCCTCAGGTGTCAAATTGAGGCTGGCTGCAGGAGCCCAGGAAGTCCCATTCAAAAGTCACGTTAAATGCTTATTTTCAGAGCAACATTAAACATTTTCACATCCTGGTACAAAAATGATTTTGGTCTGAATAGCTCTTCTTTATTCGAACACACTGTACAGGGGTATTTTTTTCTTAACTCATCTCCTTTGAGGATATTACGACTAAGAGTTAAGCATGGACCTGCATAATAAGGGGCATGGTCAGGCACGCATGATGTAACTGTTTGCTCAGAGGTTTACAGTCCACCTCTGCTCCATCTCTGTCAGTTTCCAGGTTGACCAATTAACTGTATGGACGTGTTATCCACAACATCACCCATCTTTTTCTTAAGCCTTGTTTTGAACATAGACTATAAATAATGGACGTAGTATCCGTGACGTCACCCATCTGTTCCTGAGCGCTGTTTTGAAGCCAATTGTCGGCAGGAGCCATATAGGAAATGTTGAACTCAATCAAACTTAGTGTGAGGTATAGAGGCGGGCTTTGAGCCTCCTAGCCAACAGCTACAGTGTTCCTGCCTGTCGGTCAAGTCAGTCATGTCCTTAAATGGGCAAAACTCGTAGTCTTAATATCTTCTGAAGAAAAAAAATCCCCCCTCCCGTATAGTGTGTGCCGATAGAAATTAGTTACGTAAACCTGAGCCGATTTCTGAACCAGGCTGTAAACATGTTTATTAATGCTGTAGAGATTGTCTTTTTTAAATTGGTGTATGTGGTTTCCGGTGTTTCTGCAGCCAGCCTCAAGCGGATGCTCAATGAATTGCAGTTTATAACACTTCTGCATGAGCTTCATGTGTTGAGACCGGAGGTTGCCGCTTGGTTTTGAAGCCTATCATTGGCGGGTGCCATATTGGACATGTTGAACTCAACTTAACTCCTGTCGAGCTAGTCTGAAGAAAGCTTTGAGCCTCCTTACAGCTACAGTGTTGCCACCGGTCAGTCAAGTCAGCTGTGCCTCTAGTTATGCAAAACTTGTAATATCTTCTTAAATGCTGAGTTATGAAAAAAATGCCCAGTACAGTGTATGCCGATAGAGAAATTAGTTATTCAGACTAAAATCATTTTTTGTAGCAGCCTGTTAACATGTTTATTTTTGTTATAAAGATTGGCTATTTTGAATTGGTGTGTGTGTGGTTTCCGGAGCTAGCCTCAGTTGGACACTTGAGGAACTGCAGCTTTAAACACTCCTGCATTGGCTTAATTTCTTGCCGCTGTAGGTTGCTGCTTTGGTCAACCAAAAGTTAGGTTGTGTCATCTCATCAGAAACCAATGGATGACATCACTGAGACCATGTCCCTGTTTTGATGTTTAATATAGTTTAAGGGTTTTATACAGTCTGTAATTTCAACACAAACACAGTGATGACTAATAGCTGCTAGCTAGATAGCTAGCTAGCTCATAGGTCCCTTGAGTCATAGAGAAGGAATATAAAAATGTAAGAAACTGTTAAATTGGACGCAGTTAGTATGGCCACGATGGTAGGATGATGAATGATGAAGTCTAACATACCATTCAAACTATCCAAAATTGACCTTTGTTGATATTCAATAAAGCTGATAAAAAAGTTAATCCATTAAGTACAACTGAGGCTAATGGGTATGCCATTTGTTTAGCAGATAGTTAGACAAAAACAGTAGATCAAAGTCTTCATTCTGGACCAGATTGCTGGAAAGACTGACTGGCAGATGGACACTGCTTATTCAAACACCTGGCTAGCATGGCCGCAGAGTAAACAACGAACAGTAATACAGTCTAAGTGGTAGGCTCCACCTGTGGCTCTACTGTAAAGTAATGTATTTCTGATGATGGACTTTTCTCAAATCTTGCACAACCACCAGTGTTGCATGCAACATGCATGGTAACATTTTTTAAAGCCTTATAACAAGTGGGAGTGACGGAGAGATCCTCCTCTCATATCGTGATCAAAGGCAGATGTTGGAAGAGGATTGAGGCTAGTTGGAACAAACCTGAATTTCACATCTTAAAGCACCTCCTTTTGTAAGGAGCATGAAACACTGTTTGCAGTGGTTGGTGAGTTTTGGCTTGATCTCCCCCAGATGTCCAATCTCATTCTCTCTCTCTCAGTCTGTCAAGTCAGTTAGCAGCAAATCTTGGAGGAGGTCCCCCGGTTCAACAGAGGGGGACCAGTGCAGGGTTGCAGCCCTCCTACACGTTTGTGCATGTACTCTATGTTTTTTTGTGTGTGTACCCTGCCAAACAAGAGTCAGCCTCGTGGCTCCTTTGAGAATCAGATTTACTTTGCTCAAATTCTCTTATACTTTACATTCAATGTGCGATCCAGCTGAGTGGGTGAAAAGAGAAGGAGTAAGAGAGAGAAAGGGAGAGAGGTAGCTTGTACAGTGGTCAATCACTCAACACAGTCTGCAAGAGAGAGAGAGGGGGAGAGGGAGAGGGAGAGAGAGAGAGAGAGAGAGAGAGAGAGAGAGAGAGAGAGAGAGAGAGAGAGAGAGAGAGAGAGCGACTGGAGGAGCAGCTAGTCGTTCGTCCCTCACTCCAGGCTCTGAGTTTATAGGCAGCCAGGCAGATTTCTTGGCTTAGACGCAGCGCTCATGACAGGATTAGGAGCCGGGGACGTGGGACCAACCGGAGATCTGCAGGTCCTTGTGGACGAGCTCGAGCCAGATTCTCTGCCTGCACAGGTAGGACAGAACCCATCATACCGTATTCAGGTGCATGAGGTGTGTGGAAGCAGAAGATAATACAAGACTCACTCTGGTGCAAAATTCTAGATAATTGTTTTGGCAAGTTTTGTTTGGCACCACAGTTAACTCTGGGTGATAAAATCTCCCTGAAGTCCAGGAAGAGACTGCAGGATATTATTTTAATCTTGATGTAATGAGGTTATTGGGTTGCAGAACGTGTAATAGAATCCATCAGTGGATTAACTGTCACCACTATCACAGTGTTTCTTGGAAACAATGGAATTGGAAATGAGGGAAGTCAAAGAATGAATACAACTGTCATGCTGAGCACTTTACAAGTGGTTTTCCAGGATTTGCTCAAAGATTAGATGAAGAAAACCCCAAAACACAACAATAGAGCATGTGCTCAGTTTCAGATATTGATGAAACCACATGCAGGTAAGGTCTCTTGCACAACTGAGGAAATTGCAAACATGTGAAGATATGAATGGACAAAGCCAAGAAACACAGATGACAGTAAGGATGTTTCCACAACAAACACCATCAAATGAATTCACCTCACTTATCTGCTACATTAGATTAACCACACTTGCAGTTGCAGAATGGCTGAAGTAAGCATTCTTTCTCAACTACTAAACTCTACTTTAGAGTTGTTGAAGTTGCGCCAAGTTTATACAAGGTCATTTCACTCTGAAGATTATCTTGATTTCCTCACAACGTAAGATGAATCCTGCAGCAAAGAAGGTGTTTTATATAGGATGCTTCCGCTCTGCTTTTGTTATGTAACTGACTGGTGGTCCCATGCACCAAAATTTGGACACATTCAGTTCCCTGTGTAGCTCAGCAGAAAGAGCTAAACACCTCTTTAACCAGAGTGAGGGGCTCATTGACCCACTTGGACCCTCTTTTAACTGTGAGAAACATCATTTTGTCATCTGCAAATTGACACCCTTTCATTCAAAACATAGTCAATTCTTACTTCAGTTAGTTTTGATTTAGTTGATTTGCCAATAAGATGTTTTGGCAGAGAGGCCAGACATTTGGGGGTACAACTTGAGACAGCTAAATGAGCTACAGAGCTTACTTTATAGTCTGTGTGAATATGTGCCGGTTGTTTGAGCCCCAATATGTGTGCAAGCACAGCTGCAAATGTATGGGGTTACAAGCCCCTGTGTAAGCTTCAGTAAAATTCCAGGTTCATGCTGCGCTGAGTGAAGCAGCGTGTGGTTTCACTCAGGAATCCTACACCCCAAAAGAGGGGGGAAAATAAAAAGCTTGACTTGCAAGTTCGGTTTGATTATAAAGTGCGGGAGTGCTTTTTACTTCAAATTCTGCTGTTTCAGGTTGCAGGGGTTAGGTTTAGGGGGAACTCTTTGTAGCAAGAAACATCTCCCCATTGAAGAATGGGGCTAGATGTGTAGGAACCAGTACAAAGCAATCAACATAGCTAGTTAATGGGGGAGTGTTTGTGTTTGTGTGAGCTCTGTTAAACATCTAATGACAGTTCATTTACTCCCACAGTCTAATGAAGTATTTTGCAAGACGTTCAAGATCTGGTTTAAGAAAGAACCAAATGACAAGCAAAGAATATACATGGAAAAATAAATTGCTTCCTCAGCTCATCCTTTTGGTCCCAGATTTATTGACCTGACACATTTCGCTCTATACAGTAATCCTCTGCTTAGTGTTTTATGATGGAGTGTTCTGTAGTTATCAGTCTGAGAGCATGATTAAATGCAGCCAAGATTCAGAGGGAGACCACACTGACAACTTTCAGATTTCAGCTGATGTTATGCAGGCGGCAGAGATTCACACACATGGGACAATGACCTTACTCTCTGGAGTCCAAACAAACCTACATGAACAGCAGCAGAGTACGAGGACACTTATTTCCCAACACAAACTATGGCTTGAAATTTGGCTTGTTTTTATAAGTTATTTTGCTCTTTGAGTTCATTACAAATGGCTCTCTCTGAAAGTGTCATTGTCTCATAACTTTTTCCCCTCTCGCCTCTGCCTTCCTGCAGAAATAAGCGTGTCTGGTTCCAATTAGGCTCTCAGGGATGTGTGAGGGTTCTCTCTCTCTTGCTTTCTCTCTACATACACAGTTGTATACGTCTGCCTGTGTCACAGCATCATCCTCTGGTTTAGGGTTTGGGGCTTGTGCTTAGACTTGTGTCTCCTTCTCCTGATGTTCTTAGAACAGTCAATCTGTCCTTGTTTCATCCTTTTTGTTAAAGCTTCATGGAGGGTCTGTTACATGGAAACAAGCCGCAGACCTTTGGGCAAAGAGACGCTCCACATTTACAGGAAACTCAGCCCAAAGAAAACAAAGGAAGCCCATCTTGGTGGGAGGTTGTCTTGCAGAGAGAAAAGCCCTCACCTTTTAAGCTAGGTCCCTGTTCTTGTCCTCAAACTCTCAAACTTTGATTAATTATGTGGATAGCAGCTGAATGTTTTACATTTTTCAGTAAGTAGGTAAAAAGAAAAGGCTCATTCTTTTTTTTTTTTTTGCAGCCTCCCCTGCTTGTTCTCTCTTTCTCTCTGTAACACAGTGGCCCTTGTGTCTCTGAACTGTTTCCTCTGGAGGTCTGAACTCCATCCATCCTCCAGTGGCCAGTCCAATGTTATTGGAGCATTGAGGCAGCCAGTGCAGGTTGGGAATGTGCAGCCCAAAAGCTTTTCGAGTGAGAGGCAGTTACAAATGGCTTTCAGAATTTTACAGCTTTTGCAAGGCTAGCATTTTTCTCAGCCTGATTTCATTTGCAAACTCCCAATTAGGTTTGGTTTGTATTATTAAGGGTGGTTTCACACTTGGATTGTTTTGAGAACTTGTCCCAAAACAGGGGGCATTTCCTTCCTTGGTTCAGGTTGTTTGGACACATGTGAACACAGCAGTTGCGCTCTGATGTGGGACAAAACAAGCTAGCTGAGATCGCCTAGTAAGGATGATCTTGGCTAGCCTCCATCCAAGCCCTGGAATAGTTTGTCTGCTCTAAGAACCCAATCAACCTAGCAACCAAGTGAGTGGACTCACTTTGGAGTTCATGGAGGGGGCATTGGGGTGCGCAAGTGGCTGGAGCAGTTGTCTTGGCACATCCGCTGCTGCTTGAGGAGGTGGGGGGGTTGACATATAATGGTTGCTTTCCCGACTGCTGGATCTTATATACACTTGGGAGACCGGCCATGTTCTCCATGGTTTCCAACCTAGGCAGACAAACTCAGAATCTTCAGTTCATTAGGCACTACAACTTCTTCATCTTCATTTACATAATCATTTAATCCATGGTTTAGAAATATTAATCAGTGCAGCTTGGAGCCTAGAACACGTGTTTCACCCTGATTAAGTAATGTCCCTTCAGTCATGGGAAAAAACAGGGGGAAGTCTCAGGCAGTTTAGGTTTCATATCGTGACCAGTCATAACATTAGAAAGAAACATTAATTTTTATGACTGGCATCTAGACAAAGCCAAAATGGATTGTGTATTTTGACCCACTAATGTAATCCAAGAAGGTTTACTGTATTGTTTACGAGAACTGTTGGCCGTTTCCCCAGATTGTTGCGAGTTACAAAACCTTCCACTCAGTTTCTGGCTTGAAAGAATACAGGAACTGTTACCTGAACCCCCCAAAAAATACTTAAATAAAAAAGTCCCATTGCCAGGGGAATTTTCCCTTAAGCTGACACATCATTCTGTTTTATGTCCTATGCTGGTCCAGTTTCAGACTTGAATCATGTAAGGACTTTTCTTCTCAGTGTGATGCATTGTTTGGATGTGGTTTTCAAACACGTGTGCTGCCTCCATCTGTATTTCTCTTATTGTCAGTCAGTGTTTCCTTTCCCACCCCCTCTTCCTGGTGTAGGTGGATTGTTAAGGTCTTAGAAGCCAACCTGTCTGTGGCTACTTAGGTCTGCTGAGACCAAATGACCCATCTGAGCCGGCAGATGGTACAGAAAACATACACAGACACAGACAGCATGTGTCGACTTTGGCCTCTTTTGGGTATTAATGTTTGTTACAGTTTGGGGGTGCAATTGCTATACAGGTCTTTCTGTGTTGATCTCCATAAAAAACTGTCAGAAATAACTTTTAATGTGTCGACTTGTGAACGTGTCAGGTGAGTTCATTCACACTCAGTTGCACTTTGACTTTCACTCCTTTGGCCAAGCAATGCAACTTCCTTTTGCCCTGGCTAATGTGACCACTGAAGTCCAGCCAACCACCTGGTTAAGTTACACTTTCCACTTTGCTAGGCAACACTGCCCTGCACTATGTGTACTACTGTCCATGAAGAAACCCAATATTCAACATATACTACTCAAACTAAAAGCATTTCTTGTAAACATACAGCTCAAAGAAAGGAGTTCTGTTGCTTTAGCTCCCAAAAAGGCTCCTTCAAGCTGGTACAACAAGGAAACTCATGCTAATGTTCAGCTGGAAATGGGTTTAAGTCCACACTCCCTGCACACTGTCGCCCCCAAATGAAATTCCACCCAGAGAAACAAACACAGCAGACTTAAGCATTTATCAAGTGGTTTGTTTTCATTGAAAGCACACTTGCACAGAGGATTTGTTGTCTCTTAGTCGTCCAAAAGACTGGCACAGTAAATTGTTTAAGTGTTATGAAGCCATTTGAAAGATTTAATGCAATTACCCAATACTGTGTCATTGTCTGAAACAGCTGAGCGAATGGAAAAATCTTCAAGAGTCTTCTCGGTGCCAGTTTGTAACTGAATCCCTAACACAGCTGATGACATAATGGTACTTTCACTTTTACCAGTACATTCATATGAAGCCTTTACTGGCAGTCCTGCCTGGTTGTGGTCTCCCAGTAAAATCTACCTAATGTGTTTGAATGTGAAAGTATTGAAAACTTAGCCAGAAATGTAACAAACTAAAAATATCTAATGATTAGCACCTAATTTAACAAACTGACAACGCACTGTTAATAGAGTAGCCCAGAGGCCTTCATGCACTCCTGCAAGGCTTTCTATGAACTGAAAAAGTGATAAAACTGTCAGCCAAATACAACACTACATAAATTGCTGAAGTCAAGAAAAAGGCTGACACAAAGGTTACTGACTTTTCCATCAAGGAGTCTTTTTTCGTTTGGATTTCAGACAATGGAAAACCCCCAGTTGTCTTTTGGTGGCATATCTCACTAAGAGTTTGAGAACTTTACCTAGTAAATAGAAGTTTGACTAAGAGGCTACGTGCTATTTGTAAATGTACTGAAAATCATAGCCCTGTTAGTTTCTGTGTGAGTTTCTGTGTGAGGTTGTTTTGTTGGGCAGTGTTGTCGCTAAAAGCTAATATGTTATCAAAGCCAATGCTAACAAGGGTGATTGATGTTAATATCCCATCTCCTTAAGATGTGTTTCACTTCTCATACTCTGTTCTTATAATAACATACAAAGTGCAGATTACTATGTAGCCAACTGATAGCGTATGCTAACAAGCATGAATTATGTTAAGCTGGTAATGTTCAACATGATAATCCCCTTCAGTTACTGTGTTAGTGTAGTACCATTTGATAAATAGGAGAAAAGGTACGGATTAATTCTTATTGCTAATGCTAGATGTATGTTAACCATATTTACCTTCATGTGAACACAATATAATTTTATCAACAGCCCTCATAGGTAGAGTGCCTTGCACTTTAAGCTATGTGATTAAGTTTGCATGCTAACTTGGTTGCAATGCCAAAGTTAACATGCGTTTCAAACATAGACTGTATAAAATATGGACGTATTATCCGTGACGTCACCCATCTGTTTCTGAAGAGCTGTTTTGAGGCCAATATTGCTGCTGTGGCGACAGTGTGACGTAAAGAGGTGGAGTTTGAGCCTCCTAGCCAACAGCTGCAGTGTTCCTGCAGTCAGCTGTGCCTCTCATTAGAAGACTTGTAATCTCAATATCTTCGAAATTGTCGCGTTAGAAAAAAATTCAACCCCCTCACAGTGTGAGCCGATCGAGAAATGAGCTATCCAGACTACACTCATCTTTTGTACCAGGCTGTAAACATGTTTATTTCTGCTGTAAAGATCGTCTTTTTCCCATTCATGTGTATGTGACTTCCAGTACTTCCAGAGCCAGCTTCAAGCGGATCCTCGATGAACTGCAGTTTTTAGCACTTCCACATTGGACTCATATTTTTAGACCAGAGGTTGCCTCTTGGTTTCAAATGTTGGGCTCATCAGACAAAAGAGTGAAAGCAACAGCCACAGGATTATCAAGCTCTTTAGCATACATCTACAGATGGTCTCTTCCATAGCATTGGTCTCAAACAACACTAGAGAATGTGTGAACTATGTTTACCACAACCATTTAAATAGAAAATGTTCAATCATTTTATCATATGAGATAAAACCTTTACAAAATAAAGTGGCAGCAAGAAAAACCTTAAAGAATGAATGCTGAGGAGCAACTCTCTTGGGAAAGACACTTGCAGTAACCCTGAGGGCTCTCTGATGGATGTGTACAGAGTGAGGGAGTCAGATTCTTTGAGTAAACATGGACTGACCAGAGGGAGCTGGGGTGGGGAGTAAAACTAGCCTGGAAGGGCTAATTCAGGCTGGTATGGGCATGAGGTGAACCACAGGGATGGGCTTTGCATGAGTGGGCTTGTCATGGTCACAGTTGGAATGCGTCTTGGATGCTGCAGTCTGACCGCAGCTATACTTTTCTAAGAAAGTCCGGCCTCTTCTCCCTGAACAGCTGTGAAGTGGAAATGATCTGAGCAGTAGCACAAGCACAGGTCCAAATGGTTTGAGGACAGTTAATTAATAACAGAGGGCAGTGGAGAGAGAATGTCATATTGGCGTTTATTTTTTTTAAATATATAGTTTCAGTTAATTGGAATCCTGCCATTTTTTATGCTTTTCAGCTAATTGTACTAGCAAGGTCAGAGACGGAGTAGAAAAACAAGCTAGCAAACATGGATATAGGGCTTAAACAGTGCAGGACTTAAACTATGTTTTAAAATTCAGCAAGTGCTTCATTTGCAAAGAGATTCTGTGAACACATTTGTTCGGCACATACATTTGCAGTATCTATGCATGACATGGGTTTTTCTGGAAGTTTGAAACATCTCTATCATAATGCTTATAATTTGAAGATGTGGCTACACTGTACTGGAGTGTATGATTTCACCCAGCTGAGTGAACAAATATTGCAGTGTTAGTGCCACGCTGCGCACTTGGCTGCACATGATCGTTGGTACAGCTTGATCGCAGTGCTGTATATAAACAACCTGGAGCAGACCAAATGACTTCACCTGAAAGCTGTTATACAGAGGATCTGAGGATGTCTGGGTCCACTCAAGATCCCCTTCAATGCTTTCCACCTAATTATAGTCTCGTCTGGCGTTTGTAGTGGCACAAGTCTGGCCTTGTGTTGAAACATGTCTTTTATCAGCTGCACTATCATGTAACGCAGACACAAGAACATGGTTCAAGATGTACAGTACCAAAACACCTGAACACACAGAAATCTATAAGGGGTCTGCATACAGGAAGTGACAGCTGATGACTTAGAAGAGCGGATCCATTCAGTGTCTGTTAACCTCAGCCTGCAAGGAGTGTGTTATTGCAAGAGGCGACTGCAGTGAGGGAAATGGTGCTGCCATGTTTGCTTCATTTGAGACGATTGATAGTCAGACAGTTGAAAAGTGCTAAATGGGCTGGAAAGATGGTCTCTTGATACATTCTCAGCTGTTTCTGTCTGTAGCAAGCTAACATGCCCAGTCTGTGATTCACAATGGAAAGACCCCATGTGCATTAACGGGCTTGTTCCACTGTGGGAGACACTGGGACACTGTGATGGGGGGCTGCGGTTTGGTACAGTTGGACTGAGTCAGAGTGTGTGTGTGTGTGTGTGTGTGCGTGCGCACAGTATCTTGGCAGACCTATGGGCCTTGCCATTTTGCCTCTAATCACACAAGGGAACCATGACTCACATTAAAAACCAGAAAACGTGCACATTGATCCACACTTCATTTGACTTCTTCAACAGACAGGGAATCCAAAACAAGTGGCAAAAAAGGCTTTAATGATCGTTATTATTTGGCTATTAAAATGATCGTCTCCAGACATGAAGTTTTCATATTCATGGCAGACGATAGATTCACAGTTTGGCAGTACAAATGGCAAGATATTGAGGCAGTGAAAAATAGAGAGTAGAAGACATTTTTAAACAGTAGTTTGTCATTTGACCAAGAACTCAGAGCAGTAAGACTTATGCAGATAAAGCACAAACTGATCTAAGACCTTAGCATGTTTCTTTGTAATTAAAATGCAAACAGAGAACATAGGGATCAAGAAACAGAAAGAAAAAAAGAGGTGCAAACTCTAAGAATCTTCTAAACTAAGCCAATTAGGGAGATACAAAAGGAAAGAGAAAGAGTGATTACCCTCCAGGCTTGTTTAGTTGAGGATGCATGCATGGGGTTTCCCTGAGAGAAAACAGCACTTTACAACCACCACATTTAACACAAAACATGTTAACACGTAACAAATGTCGCCCTTTCTTTCCCTTCCAACCCCTTTTTCCGGTTTCCTCTACCCACTTTCCTCTTGCTCTGCATCCCCACTAATTTTTTCAGCATGTGCACTCTAACCATTGATGTCCACGTGTCCCTGTAATGTGACCATAATAAATCCCTGTACATGTTGATTTACTGTTGGAAGAAATTATGTAGCTCTTTTCATTTTGGTCTGTAATTAGTCCTGGTCTTAAACTACAAATCTCTCCACTTCTTTTTGCCAGTCATTGATTTAGTGTCTTTTGTTTTTATATGTGCATCATGCCTCCGGACAAATCGATAAAAGAACACATAAATCTCTTATAAGCATATTGATACACTTGAGCTCTTCCTTAAACCCCTTACTGATGTAGCTGGTAACATCATGGTACTCTACCTCAGCGCCATCATTTGCAGGCTAGCTAGTGGCTAACTTGTTCGCAAAAGTTGGGTACCCAAAGTCACTGTTGGGCAGAAACCTCCTATCTCCAGCTCTAAAATTTAACGTAGTATAATTATTTTTTAAAAGCTTGTGTTTATTTATCACATAACAAAACATTGCACAAGATTCAAAGTGTTTTGTACTTCCTGCAAAGTAGTGGTATTGGAGATACAAGGTTTTTGCCAGACAGTGATGATAAGCAACCCACAGCTATCTTACACGGGACTTCCACCAGATCCATGTCCGGTCAGTCTCCGATCCACTGAGGTCCGGTTCCGTGCTCTCTCCACCCACCGGTTGCGTTTTCAGAATGCAGCACGGAGCAGGACCGCCAGACAGCTGGAGTCATGTGACTGAGTGACTGTGACTGAATCAGGGATTCTCCTCCTCCTCTCCTCATCCATGTTGTCTTTATCAGCCTCTGAAAACCTCTGACCTGTTGACTCCAGGCCTGCCTCCGCTTTAAATGACATTTTGTTGTCATAGTTAAGTTAAAAACGATTTAACGATAACAAAGACTGTTTTGTTCTAAGAAATTAACCGGATGCTTTAATTTTGTTGTGATGCCTGACTTCCTGTCCCGCTCCATCTGCTCTGTGCTGAATTGATGCGTCGTGCTCTGGCATCTGGCAAAAATAGAAGTCTTGTGTATCTGATCTTTTGCTTTCCTACCTGCCAGATCAGAGACCCAGCCAGAACGCAACAGAGCTGATTCAGTGAGGGTTAACAGATTGACTAGAATAGAAACCAGATCTGGTGCCGTGACGGATCGGAGATGGACCGGAGATGGATCTGGTGGAATTTGGCCTTTAGAGACTGCATGATTGTCTAAAAAAGCATTATGTTAGTGTTTGAGGAAGGTACACCTTTAAAAACTAGATCTGCAGAAATGTATCTACACTTGGTATAAAGAGAACTTGTACCTTTGAGTGCCAAACTCTTTCTGTTTTCTGTCAAAGGCATCAAATCTTGAGCAAGTAAAGATGGTCACAACAGAGCTCCATATTCAGTGTTTTGGTGACCAATACCAGTTTAATGACTAATACTGACTATGCAACGGTACTCTAAAGGCAGCAGACAAGTTGTAATGATGCGCTCAACATTGTAGACTACTTTGATCTGTTGAGTTGTGATACTGTGTAAATGTGCTGCAGACAATGCTGAAAGTATTGTCTACTATAGATCTACATGTTCAGTTAACTCTACTCACAGAATCTACATATAATGGAGACGATGTAGACTCTGTATAGGAAGGACAGAACTTTGTATGAGAACTTTTCTGGTTTGTTTGTCACCCGTTTGTCATCGAAACACTATTGACCAATCATGTATCAACCCCGTTTGTATTCAAGTAAATTATATTTTGTAAGGAGAGCAAAAGCAGGCAGAATGCAATCTGGATATTTGATGAAAATGCTGTTCACAGTTACTTCTTTTTACAAATCTGCATCATGAGTCTCTCATCTTGGCAAACTGAAGACCAGTTATTTGCAAGTAAATCACCAGTAAATTGTTTTTTTTCTCTGGTCATTCCACTGAAATACGCCAGAGAAAAGAGTTTATGTAACTGTGTACATCTCTCTCTGATGAGTCTCAGTTTCACTGTAAACAATCTACTCCAGGTGATAGAAAGAAAAACAAAATTATGGTGTTTACTTCAGTCACATAAAAATTAATAACAAAGCGCTCTTTGGACATATCAGGGGGTGATTTCACTTTGCTTTTGATCTTTACCCTTTGTAAGTTGCTAAGTTGCTAATTTAACTGCTAGCTACCCTGGAATCCCTGAATAGTTGACCATTTATTTCATAGACATATTGATAGGTCTCAAGGTTGCATGGTCAGTAACAGAAATAAAGAATTACTTAATTTAAATCTTTGTTTGGCCCAGTTATATTTATATGAACCAATTTTATGTCAGGCAGGAGTCTAGATGAATAACTGGTATGGTGATATAACTTGTAGTGTTATCATTAAATGTCTGACGAGATAAAGCACCAACTACATTCCAAAGGCTTTATTGTGAGACGATTTATGTGGAAATTAACGTCTTCCTTTTTCTACTCTGTTTTTCTCTTTGTACACACAGCTGTGACCGGCCTGCTGTGTCCCGTCACAACTTCTGTCAACCGCCTGCCAAGGTTGACCTGATTACCGAGAGGCCTCTCCTCTCCCATCATGCGTCTCCTCACCACCCTCCTCCTCTTGCTGCTCCTCCAGTCAGCCGAGCCCCGGAGAGGCCCTCGGTCTGGGGCTGCGGAGAGGGGCGCTGGGGGCCGTGTACGGGGCAGAGGTAGGGCCGGGGTTATGAGACGGCAGACTCAGGAGTGTAAGGAATATGTGGAGGCTGGAGAGAAGTACCTGGATTGTCAGGACAGGCAGCTGACCAGCGTGATGCAGGACTGGCCCAAAGATATTCAGCATCTGCTGCTGGCAAGAAATAAGATCCAGGTATGAGACAAATGTAACAATAATTTACATTTCTGAAATCGTCTTGTGCAGTTTTGTTCAACAAATGCATCAATTTCCTGTGATTTAGTACCTCAAGCTTCTTACTTTAACCCTAAACCCCGCCAGCTTGTTGATATGATGAGCATCTGTGCACCATTTATTTGGAGCCAGATCAAAGACACATTTTTCTGCTATGTGTGTATACGTTTTTGCATGTCGGAGCCAGCCCACAGGATGTGTGTGTCACAGGTGTTGAGAGGAACAAAACAAAATGCCTTGCCAGCAAGGTAATAATAAAAGCAGACTAATGAGATTCAAACACTGATTAAACCGGTGAAAAATGGCTATAATTAAACTTGATTTTTGCCCCATTGAAGTTCAAAGAGATGGGTCGTTGAATGAATGAGTGGTGAGGGAAAGAATGAACATCAGAGGGTTTTATTTTTAGGTTTGATGGATTCAGCAAGACTTTTGAATTGGGAGATGGTTAAATATATTGCATGAGTCCTTAAAGTGTGTGCTGCAACCTTCACTTAAAGTTGCTATACCTATATTTTTATATTCACAACTGATACTTTATATTAGAAGTACTCATTTGTCTAACAGAAATATCATGCAAAATCTACAGTTTGCCTCAGCTCCTCAACGTGCTTCAAGGTTTTTCCTGCACACCTGTTTTGGTTCTGCTGTCAAACTCTTTTTGGAGACTCAGCAGGCAGATTGTTTCCAGCCAAAAAGCTTCAAAAATTGCTGTACACCTGCTCACAAGGTACAAGGTTTAGGATTAGCTTGTACGCATACGTAAGTGAAACTTTCAGAACATGAACAGACATGCACCTCTTTCACCTGACTGGATTAAAACATTTCCGACTGGGATGTCATTGCCATATGTTTAATCAAGTGACCACACCTGTGAGCCATTAAAGTAAATCTTCCACTGAGATAAGTCTTACAGCTTTCAAGTTATATAAAGGAAGTTGAATTGTCTATTCCCAAATGTGGAGATTGGTGTTATCACAGCCCAGCTATGGGATAAATGAGACAAATGGGAGACACATGAGTAAAAACTTAATTTAATTTCAATGAAATAATCAAAACAAACTGATTCACTCGCTCCAGCTGAGTAGGAAGATCAAATATAGAAAAAGGAAACAAGAAGCAACAGGTGGGGTGTGGTGAGAAGAGGTTTGGTCAAGACTGACTGCTGTTGCTGCTCGTGCTTATATGCACATGGCGCAACAGGCCCAGGTGTATCCAACACTGCTGATTGCCGTGCCAATGGATATGCAGACCAGAACCGCTTTCACATGCACCCAAGAAGTTTTCTCTGTTGGATGAAGGGGATGGTATTGGGGTGATGAGTCTTTGTATCACATGTATCATTGATATATATGCAAAAGCTGTCATCATAGTGTAGCTATCTGTTTTTTCCCCTCATCATGTGGTAAACAGACAGATGTGCAGACATTTCTGCTGTTCTTGTCTTTAAAAATATCCTTCTTCAAAGAAACATCAGTTGCTTTGAATTTTACCTACTCTGTTCCCACATTGTCTCAAACCAACTTCTTGAAGAAATTTTACTTTTAGGGTTAGCAGGACTTATTCTGGTCAAACTCAGTGGGTTTTGGCTAGAGTTCACACATGCAGCCCACCCAAAAAATCTCTGGAAGTTTGCAAGAGTTTTGTGCATGTGTGAATACATCTCTGGAGACATAGAGCAAAGTGACAACAGAGTGAGATTTGCCAACATTGTCACCTGTGGAGCATATTTTTTCCAGACAGGAAGTAAACAGTCTGGATGTAGACTGGCTGAACCAGTGACAAATGCAGGAGAAAATAGTCTGCATGAGTAAGTGGACAGGCTGATGACATCACTGATGATAGCTCACTGTTTATACTCTGTATAGCTTGCCTTAGTTGCCAGTTTGTTGATTTCTATTGTTGTGCTCTTAACTTGCATTTATAGATGTAACTGTCCCTTGGCATCTTGTAATCACTCGCCCAGAGTCAGTCACTATAGAGGTCTCTATTGCAATCATTTTTCTGTTGTTATATTTATCAAGCATGTGTTTTGTATCCCTTAAATGAGATTGGAAATCATATGCAACAGTTAACAATGTGCATCCAGAATTACCACTTACAGCATTAAGCTTGCAGTTGTTTGTACAAATAAATATAAATTGGCTGAAATTGAAATGAATGGTGCCGAAGTGCAGCTACTAGAGGCTCAAATTAGATAATCAATGTGGAAGCATTACATTATGACTAATGCCAGACTTTGAATGAATGGTATCAGCTGAAGTAATTTGCATGGAATGAGCAACTAAGGATGAGGTAATCCCTTAAACTTCGATACGACACCATTGTTTCTGGGGGGGTTAGTCTTGAGTCCCAGCAGGAGGCCCTGGATCCATTAGCCCACTGGGTCAGAGCCTTTTGCCATGACAGCCCCTTCTCTTCCCCCTCCTCCAGTGTAACTTTAATGTCTTGAAATTGTCAGCAGGTAATTTGGCGAAAGGACTTAGTATGTTGATGCTGCACAGACGGCCCATAGTCAGAAGAAAACTAAGGTTTTTGGCACTCTCTATTTTAGGATGAATAAACTGGATCACAAGAAGTTTCTATAAATGGTAAAGGAATCAGTTGACCAAAGACGTTCTGTACTCACTGGAGTTATTTTTGGAGTTCAGTCATGTTGAAAGTCATGGTTTCTTGTAAATTTCAGTGGAGTTGTTTTGATAGCGATAGCAGTATCTGTATCAGCCTCTAGTACAGCCTAAAACTGAGTTGAGTATTCGAGAGTATGAATCAAACTGCATGTGAAAAATGTTATCCGCTCCCCAAAACCATCCTGTTTCAGGAAATGATCTTATGATAACAACAGTGCGGTGCTAGCAGAGTTCTTCTACCTTAATTACATATATCTTTTTAAAGCAAAAGTTCTCAACATCTACAAACACTTAAGTTTAGTGATCTAAATGTTTAATATTGACAATGTAGTCTAGACTCACATCAAGAAATATCTATTGACATCAGTTACACAAAAACTAACAGTTAATATTTCCCCTTTTAGGTTTTGAGGGACAACATGTTTTCCCAGTTCACCATGCTGAAGAGCCTGGACCTCCAGCAGAACCACATCTCCATGGTGGAGGACGGAGCATTCAGCGGCCTCTCCCAGCTCACCACCCTGCTGCTCCAACACAACGGACTGAAAACAGCCTCTGAGGAGCTTCTGCTCCCTCTGCCCCGCCTAACCTACCTCCGGATCTATGACAACCCCTGGAACTGCGACTGCTCGTTGGACAGCCTAGTCAGGACCCTGCAAGTGCCAAGCAACCGCAACCTGGGTAACTTTGCCAAGTGTGCGGTGCCCCTATCGCTGAGGGGCCAGAAGCTGAGGAAGCTGAGTGTGGAATCATTGTGTGCGAGTGACAACCAGGTGGACACCAGGCCAGGGGGTGGAGGAGGGGGGCGACAGAAGCCTCCCC
This sequence comes from Notolabrus celidotus, assembly GCF_009762535.1. NCBI lineage: Eukaryota > Metazoa > Chordata > Actinopteri > Labriformes > Labridae > Notolabrus > Notolabrus celidotus. The sequence goes on from NC_048292.1 coordinate 8,693,025, forward strand.
CAATCAAACTGAAGCAAGAGGCCACATCCATGTGTCATACCTACTTGTTTCCTAAACCTCTGCTGGACTGTAGCAACAAAGGTGAGTCTCTTAAAACCAGTGTAACTTCACTATCTTAAGTGATGTTAAAATTTAATGTACTGAAATGAAAAGTTTATTCTGAAGGATCATGTTTTTGATGATGTCAGGATAACTAACAATGCACACATGGTCCACACATGAGGCCTTCAAGAACAGTTAATTCAAAGCAGTCTCATGCTTAATAGCTGGTATGTTCACCACACTCATCAGTATATCCTTTCTATGAAACTCGGTCACCAACCCATTTCCTCAGGATAAAAACTACAAAAGTAGAGTAATCCCCATCAGCCACAGCTGTATGTCATGTTACTTACTAACAAAGGTTAGCATTCTACCATGCTAAACTAAGTTGTTACCATTTTGAACATGCTAAGGTCTTGAGCCTTTTTACTGGGAGTTAAAATGCTAAATTTAGCTCCAGAGTTAGCAAAGTTAGCTGCCAACGTACTGTATGTTAAGATGCTGAGCTAAGATATATTCTCACAGAGTTGCTAGCATAGATGTAGACCAGAGACTGTATAAAATATGGACGTAGTATCCGTGACGTCACCCATCTGTTTCTGAGTGCTGTTTTGAAGCCAATGGACGGCGGCAGCCATATTGGAAATGCGGAACTCAACCAGGCAGAGTGTGACGTAAAGGGGCGGAGTTTGAGCCTCCTAGCCAACAGCTATGTGTTCCTGTTAGGGAGTCAAGTCAGTCATGTCCTTATTTGGGCAAAAACTCGTAATCTTAATATATTCTGAACCGTCGTGTTAGAAAGAAATTCACCCCCCGTACAATGTGTGCTGATAGAGAGATTAGCTACTGTAGTCAAGCGGTTTTTTGAGCCAGGTTGTAAACATGTTTATATCTGCTGTAAAGATCTTCTTTTTTTGAATTGGTGTCTATGTGGTTTCCGGTGTTTCTGCAGCCAGCCTCAAGCGGATTCTCGTTGAATTGCAGTTTCACTAGCAAGGACCACGCCACACAAGGATATAAGTTGAACATTTAATGAATTAGTTGTGCGTGGTGTGCCCAGCAGAAGGAGACTCAGGATGGGGGTTCCGTCTCAGCGTTATCCTGCCGGAGCTGATCTTGACCCAGGTTGTACCTGGAAGTAGACAGGGCATAGAAGGAGCGAGCACGAGATGAGTAGGAGAGGACAAGAAAATAGGTTAAGTGCAGTAGAGTAAGGTGAGGGAGGGTGGGTTGAAGAATCACGGACAAGCAGTTGGAGTAGGCTGGCTACGTTTAAGAAGGCTTGTCAGGTGATTGAGGGTGTGGTTTAGGCGTGGTCCTGCTCCCGAATCTAAGTTAACACCTTAACTTCATTTCACTAGCAAGGACCACGCCACACAAGGATATAAGTTGAACATTTAATGAATTAGTTGTGCGTGGTGTGCCCAGCAGAAGGAGACTCAGGATGGGGGTTCCGTCTCAGCGTTATCCTGCCGGAGCTGATCTTGACCCCCAAAAGAGTTGAATTAGATGGAGCTCAGTTGAGCGTGAGCTTGACACGATCGTTGAGACTGTTGCGGATGAATGAGTGATATGTTTGAGATTACCGAAGCCCTAGGATCTGTATGGCTATGTCTGAGTTGCCTGACCAGGCTGCTGTGGACACTGCAGCAATGCGGAATGAAAGGGCAGGACAGTGCTTGGAGGTTAGGCCACTTTTGTTCAGGTTTCAGTGATGAAGAGTGGGTCGTGAGGAGATGCAATAGCGACATACCGAGAGCTGATGTATTTAGTAAGTGGTTCGTACGGGCTAAGATTAGAGTTGAAACTAGGGATGTACATTTTAAGTATTTTCCGTTATCGATTTTTGGAAATGTTAACGATCAATTATCGATGAATTGATAAAACATTATTATTCTTACGTCAAAAACAATGCCAAATAGGTTGTTTTCCCCTAAATTGTATTTTCTACAGCAACAAAATGCATATAACTGACGGGATTGAATACGGGCACATGTTTGACGCGCAGAATATCAACGATCAGGCTCATTCAAATATTCTCCGCGGACATAGTCTTATAAAGTGAAGGCTCATAATACTAACAGAAAAGTACTTCAGACTCACAGTGTCCAGTTTGCGGTCTACTCGTTCTTATTGAGAAAAATAAACATGTTTATTCGGTCAGGTGTCAGCCAGGAGCCTAACCGGGTCATAATCAGTCCCGCTGGAGAAAAGCTCAGACGGCTCTGATGTTGCTGCTCTGTAAACATAGCGTACCTGAATTTCCCACCTGTCTGTTGCCTTTGTATCCAAAGGTGGGAAATATCCTGTTTAAAAGTTATCAACCTTTGTGTTTGTGTTGCTGTTGACAGCAGTTTTGTATTGATCCTCTTTTAAAAAGCGCACGTGGAGACCTGACGCACAGCCGCAGCCGCCAGCTGAGCGTCTCCGCTGTGCGCAACACCTTTAACAGCTGATTCACATCGAAACATGCTTTAAACTTAAAACACCTCCCTGATAGATGAGCGTAATATGAGACCACATGATGTTTGTTCCACGTGACGTAAAATTGATAACAAAATGTGTTTTTTGAGTAATTTCTTAACAATCAATTAATCGATTATCGATTAATTGTGGTCATCCCTAGTTGAAACGAAAGATGTTCGGTAGATGGGAAAGGAGATCCCGAGTTGATCAGTGTTACTGCGTCTGAGTGTGAATATTAGAGAATCTGGAGGTGTGTACGGTGATGTAAGATAACCTGGGATGATGGTAATGATTAAGGATAGACGAGGTAGGGGCAAATTCTGAGCATTGGAGGAGACCAAAATATGCCAGCGAAAACATGGAATCTGGGGTAGAGTCGATTATAGAGTATAGGTAGCCTGAACGGAGAGTCTGAATGCAGAGACTAAGGAGGTCAGAGGTGAGTGGAAGGTGCTTCAAAGTGACTGCAGGGTCCTGTTTTCTTAACCTTTAATCAACATCATTACGTGAGAATGGGAGATGGAAGTGCAGTGAAGGTTGGTGACTAGTTTAATGAAGAAGTTGATGCCAGCAAGGTAGGTTTGGACGGTCGTTGACCGGATTATCTGAATGGAGTGAGCATGAGATATGAAGTTGCAGGTGGACCCAATGTGCTTGGAGCGAGGCTGTTGAGGAAGCTTCATGTGAGATGAGAGAGGTTCACTAGCTGTGGAGATAGCTGAATATTGTTGCTGAAAACAATGGGACTGGTATGGGATGCGGATCGGATTCTGGGGCCAAAGTCTGAATTTCTGAAAAGAGAACAAGAGTGCATAAGCGATGGTGTTGAGATAACCAGGATTCTGATCTGCTCTGAGAATGAACTGATGGTGGGCTGAGATTAATGCGGTTCTGCGCAGAAACGGCATAATGACTGGAGAGTGTGACGGCCCTGGCTGATGATTTCGACGACTGCCGTGTCATCAGAGTGTATGAGTATAGACTTTCTTAACCATTCGGGACCCCAAAATATGGACGCAATGGTGATGAGAAACAGGTCATTAAAGCGGATGAAGGAGACTGGGATTCGGAATCGAAGGACGTTAGCCCTGGAGGCCAGGTGGCAGCGAACCAACGTCCCCTGAAACAGCCGCCGAAGCTAAGTTTGCGTGAGGGGGTTGGAGAGGAAGATTGAGCCCCAGGAACGATGCAGATTGCGTAGTGGAGGGGAAACGGAAGCCGTATCGCCATGAGCGGCGGAAAGAGGGGAAGAGGAGGGGATGAAGGGATGAGGGGATGAGGAGATGAGGGGATGAGGGGATGAGGAGACGAGGGGATGAGGAGACGAGGGGATGAGGTGTTGAGGAGACGAGGGGATGAGGGGATGAGGGGATGAGGGGGTGAGGAGACGAGGGGATGAAGGGATGAGGGGATGAGGGGACGTATGTACAAGGAGATTGTGTGCAGCCTGCGGACACAGGGATGTAGAGAAACGGTTATAGTCCAAGAAAAGTCAGACACAGAGGGAGCAGGCACAGGGGCGACACAACCCGATCTCACTCCAGATGGCGTAATGTAGGTGAGACAGGTGAGATGCAGGTAACAGCAGAAGCTGGCCGGATGGGTAGTGCCGCTGTGGCGAGAGCGAAGAAAACATTTGGGTATTGGGGAAGGGAGGGGGTGGGGATGGGGAGGGAGGGGTGAAAGGAGAGGTCAGTAGGAAAAGAGGGGGTCGAGGATAGCCAGTTCCATTTAACTGTGAAGGGGCTCCTGATGGAGCTGAGGAGCTGGCTATGGTGGGAAGAGGGGGAACAGAAGCCGTATTGCTGTGGGTGGCTGAAGGAAGGGTAGAGGAAGGGATGATGGGATGAAAGGATGCATGTGCAAGGGGAGTTGGTGAAGCCTGCGGACACGGGATGTAAAGAAGGCTGTGATAGCCTGAGAGAAGTCAGACACAGAGGGAGCAGGCACAGGGGGAGATACAACCTGATCCCCACCAGGGGGAGCCGATGATGCCGGTAGAGGCTGTGGGAGCGGCTGAGGCCTGACGTCACGCCTGACGTCGCTGGCGGTAGTAGGCCCAGGTGAGGAAGCAGGAAGCGCGGGAAGTTCGGTTTTTGACGCTGTGGCGTCAATGAATGAAGAGTACGAATGGAACGATCCGACCATGTCGTCATTGCCGTGGAGGAGAACGCCTTTCGAGGTTGCGGAAGCGTCGCAAGCAAGCGACGGTCCAGTTCCAGCGGTCGGACTCCTGTGGAGAACGTGGAGCCGGTCGCGAGGAAGGGGGCGCATCGCCCCGTGACGGATTACCGGTGACGGAGCAGTGGGAAGGACGTGGAGAGGACAGGTACGGTCTGCTTCGGCGAAGCCTGGGGCGCCTCCGGTCCGCGGCTCTCCCTGGCGATGAGGACGAAGCCTGTGCACCTCTTGGAGAAGGCGACACCTTGTTCGGGAAGCATGAATGGGTACGACGTGGCCGCGGCATGCTGAACCGGAGCGCAGGCGGCTCCGCTGCGACTACCGGCTGTGGTGTGACTGCCCGTCTCCGAGAGAGGGATACTCTGCATGGAAGGTTAACCGTAAAGATCAACGCCGGAGCCGTACAGAGGAAGCTCCATGGTGAGTTTGTTGCTTTTTCCTTTGCCCCGAAATCTGAGCGGTGAAGCCTGAAGCACGGTCCGTCCGTCTTTGAAGAATCACGGACAAGCAGTTGGAGTAGGCTGGCTACGTTTAAGAAGGCTTGTCAGGTGATTGAGGGTGTGGTTTAGGCGTGGTCCTGCTCCCGAATCTAAGTTAACACCTTAACTTCATTTATAACACTTCCGCATGGGCTTCATCGTTTGAGACCGGAGGTTGCTGCTTGATGTAGACCCTGTCTTGGCATTCTTATTATTAATGGAAGTATTAAGCACAAAGTGCTGCTTTCGGCCAACCTTTTTTGACTTCTGAGAATTGCTAGCTTCAAATTTCTTTCCACTAAAGTTAGCACCAAAAACCCAATAACCACTTCATTTAACAGAAAGGCTGGACTTGAATTAACCATGCCCTAAACATCGACAGAGTATCATGTTTTTTGAGCGTTAGTAACTGTTTATTTGCTGCAAAGTTTCACCAGGGTTACTGACTGGTTAGCTGAAGCCCCTTGATAGTTCACATATGTGATTTAAAAATTCTGTCAGATGTATCTTTAGAAATAGACTGCCATGTAGGAGGAGTGCCATGTGTTAAAGGTATATTTGTTGGGCTGGCTGAAGTCTCTGGTCCAAAATGATGCTTGCTTGTACAGTGAAATTTGGCACCAGAATAAGTTAGTGTCTGTGTTTTGCTTGCAACCAAGCCGAGGAAGCAGAGTAAGGTTTGTTTTATTAAGACTGCAAATGGAGGAAGGAAAAGGTACTGGCTCTTTCAAACTAAGCCTTTTCTCCAAAAGTGGTACACATGACTTCGAAACTCTCAGAGCCCAAGTTTGTTGGAGCCTTCTTACCCTTTTCATTTGTGTTATCATACTTTAGGCTTTGTGCTGGGGTTGCTTTGGATAAAAGAGTGTGTTATGGTAGTTTGAGGTGGAGTTTTGGTGAGCTGGATTGTTGTTTGTTTGTGTTCTTGTGTGGCCTGCTGTGATGTTCAGTGCTTCTCCAGTTTCTGCAAACACAGCATCATCTCCATTGTATTGTATTGTAATGTAAATCATGCAGCCACTAACTTTCTGCAGATTTCTGTTCTATGGGAAGTTTCTAAAGACAGTGAAACCCCCAGCAGAGAAATCTGTCAGTGTTTTTAGTTTTACCACTGAGTCAGCGTGGGAAGTAAAAGTCGCAGAAATGATGAAAACAGGCAGGACTGAAACAATTTAAAAGCTTTTCCAACTTTATTTCAATCTTACCACTTTCACATCTGGTTCTTTCTCTGTGTAAAAACGTCACTATGAGGCTGCTATCATAGAGGCTGTAGCTGCTCTTGCGCTCAATAAAACTTTAGTTTCAAGGTCGCTTCCAAAGCGACCAGAGACAGGGAAGACAATTCCTGAATTTTTGCAGACAAATCACTTTTTGTTACTTTTATGTGGGCTCTTCATTCTGCATTGCTCTCTCATCTCTTCCTTTTATTCATTTCCTCACTTACGAGCAACCCCCCCATATCTCTCTCTTCTTCAAAGCACTAAATTATGACCCTTCTGAAGCCCAAATAGCATCTGCTGTCAGCACACAGAACTGAAAGATGGTTTGTGTCTATGTTTGAGACCAGGGGAGCTCCCAGATTTTAAACGAGCAATTGAATGCATCTGTAAATGGAAAGCTTATGCCATTCGCAGAAAGCAATCTTTCACAGAGCATTGAGGAGCCAAAACCACACAATGCTGCGTCTGTGTTGTGTAAATGCTCAAAGATGCGTTTTGCATAGTTTCCTTACTTTTAATTTTTTTCTTCCAGTAGGACTTCTGAATCATTTCATTATCTGACCCACTGTAAGGTTTCTCAGATTCTCCCCTTCATCTCTCCACATCTTCTTCTCTTTCTTTATGCCCGGTAATAACTCCACATCCTGGCTCCGTCTAAATCATGCCCTGCCATGAAAGCGATACGTGATGTGTGAATGTTGCTTAATATACTACAGCTGTTGTGCGTGACACTCAATACATGTTTTTTGTGCTTTTGATTTTCAAGGATCCACACATAGTTGTACTGTAAGCTGATAGTAGTAAAGGTTAGCAGTCCTTTCATTTGGTTGTTTTCACTTGACTGCATTCCAGCAGCGCTAATGTTTTCATTAGTTGCATTAGCTGTCAATCATTGTGAAATCTGATTAAAGAAACCCTCTTCGGTTAAACAATTTAAACTGTCACAGATGCTTTAGTTTGTAGCAATTTGATTCAATTACTTGTCAAGCTGTCATAAACAGCTTGCTGACAGTCTGATTAGCTGCACCTGTATGCTTAGCTCGAAGGTGGTTGCTCAAAACCAGAACTACTTTTGTGATATGTTTAATACGTTTGACACAAAGTGCATGTTACTTTTGATTTGTCAACTAACTCATCTGGGAGTTTTTGTAAGTGACGTGCAATTCAAAAGTGCAGTGTTGTGATTATTTTCCATCATTGTGGCAGCCGGAAGCAGGAAGATGCTGAAGCAGATTAACTAAACTAACTTACTTTCGCACCTAATTGGTTTGCGATGAGATAAACAAGTAAGTGTTTTTGATTTATACTTTAACATTGCAATTGCATGATTCAGCAGATCACTGCAATAGGCTGAATCAAACACTTACTTGTTTATCTCATTTTCCAACACCACTGATGGTAAGAGAACCTTAATAGCGCTGTGACTCAAAATCCGCGTCAACAACAAGCGTGTCCGGATGTGTGCATCACTTTTAAGTGTCCTCTGGAAACACTTCTGTTGTGCTGTGGTCTTTGCAGCGTGTTTTTCTAATGTGTGGTCTTTGCAGCGCGTTTTTCTAATGTGTTGTGTTGTAGTCTTTACAGTGCGTTTTTCTAAATGCTGAGCATGTGTTGTCAAATTGGTGAAGATGTTTTCTTAATTTGCTTGTGTTGTGTCTTTCTGCATGTGTTTTCTTAAGTTGCAGTGCCGTGACCTCTCAGGGCCACCGTACATATATACTTTGACTGCAGCTTCTTCATTTTTAAAGCTGCTCGTACAGCAACTGCATAGTAAGCTTTACAATAGTCCCTGCGTAAGGCAGGAGAGATTCTCCGTACATATGCCACATGATATGATGCACATACTGTTAGAAGTGATCAAATTGAGATCAAACTTGATATGCGACATTAGGTATTGGTGAGTATACAGGAAAATGCACCAACTTTTTTAACTTTTTGATAACATTTCCACTCCAAAAAGAAAAAAAAGCTTGTCATATCTGAATTTGAATGCTTATAGCAGCTAATTATTTTTAGAAACAGCAATGTGTCTTCAGCAGAGAATGTAACGTAAGCTAGCTAAATGTTAGCTATCACAGTTTTCAGGGTGTCTGAAAACGACTGTGAGCCAAGCTGAAGCTAATGTTGGCTCTGCTGAGGTTCATAGTTTGTATTAGGTTTAGCATTTACACAGTAATACTAAGCAAGACCGTAAAACATTGATGTACAGGATTAGCTATTAGATATAGTAAGCATGAAATCTATTTTTTAATATGACCCAGTTTTGGAGGGGCACCCCATATTGGCTAGTTTGAGTGAGTGGACTCTAACTAATAATAAATATAAACTTTGACGAGGGAGAACATGAGTGTATGGAGTTGTAGCTAGTAGGGAAGATGGTTTTCTTTCACATGAAACAGGCAGAGTGAGAATAACAGAAATCATAGTATGTTTCCACTCTGTTTTGGTTTTCTGTCTCCAGACCCTGTACTTTCCTCTTGTATATCTCTTTCTGTTTTCTACCCCGTCTAAATGCCTCCCGTCTAAAGACTGTTTCTCTGAGGTGAACCACAGCAGATTTCAGGCTCCACATCACTCTGTTTTTGCTGCACAGAGTGGTTAGAGTTAGTATGAGAGCTCCTAAGGCTGAGCTTCTCAAAAATGGAACATGGATTTTACAGTTACTCTGTGGTTTTATCGAAATGTGCCTTCAATTTAGCAGTGTTTAAGTCTCACAGTGAACACTGTTGAATTCTCTCTGAATCGTAAATATCATGAACTTGAACTGTAGTCATAGTGAAGCTTTTTCTTACACTAAAACATCTAATATTTGGAAATGTTGGTTGGTTCGTTGGTCATTCTAGCTTAACATTTATAGCATTTAGCCACCATTGAACCCACTGTAAAGGAGTAAATATTGGGTATTTTTAGGGATCATTTATCTAAGTAATTGGCAAATGTGCCCTATTAAACAAGATTTAGCTTGGTACCAGATTTAGTCTTAAGCTATTCGTTATTGACGTTTGTTGGCTCCGGCTAGCTAAGATGCTATATGCAATGTTAGTGAGAAATGGTTGCTGTAGAAGCAATGATAATGCTAACATGGACTGTTTTTTGGATAGCTTAAGCATGAAAAATGAACATTAACATTTAAAATGTGTTAGCTTAAAGTGTACTGTATATTGACAAGTGATGCTAGTTTAAAAAAATAAGGCTGTTAACATCAATAAAAGTAAAGTTAGCATATAAAAAACATTAGCATATAACATCACAGAGTGAAACCCAAGTTTTTAGGACCTCTTAAAGTACTTTAAGACACTAGCTATATGCCATGTGTTATGCTAGCAAAACCAGCTTCGGGTTGACCCTTGACTTCCCTGTACTGTTGTCTGTTTGTACTGTATTTGTGTGTTGCTCAGAAACCCACCCACAGGGAGGTATTAATTGTTTTGGCCTTCCTTTAGCCTTCCAGACTGGACTCATGAGGTCAAGAAATCATTGGTTTCAGAAGTAATATAAATCCACTGTATAAATTTCAGGCTATTTGAGTTGGCAGCAGAAAAGTGAGTAATGTATGTGGTGGGTTGGCTGCTTCCCAGTCTCGCGCACGCACACGCACAAGCACGCAGGCACGCACGCACACACACACACACCACGTATACGATTATGTCAGGGTCTCCCTGGACTTCTTGGATCACAGACAGTGGGCTGTTAGTCAGCAGAAAAAGCTTTCTCTTCCATAATGTCATTTGAGCCGGAGGCAGAGGTGGATAGCATGAATGAGAAAGATGACTGTATCAAACATTACTCTCTGCTAACAGCAGGATTAAGCTGACTCCTCCCATCTAAACTCTGAACTGTACGACTGTTATGAAATTGAACTTCTGGGGTTCGGATTTTCCCAAAGAATCACTTCACTCCGAGGTAAAAAGGTCACTGAAACACTGCGAGAAAAGACCATGGGATATAAAAATATGGACCATCGCTGGGTTATTTCAGAGAGTTGGCAGTTTTCTCATTGTTTAATGTTCAAGATTTGGATGAACATGCCTTGGATTTCAAAAGTTCAATCATATTAAACACTTTTGCTTTTCAATATTTTGTTATTTCCAAAGCACTGTTGTCATGATGACATGGCCAAAAAGAGGAGAATACATCGACTTAGTCCTAGGTAAGACACTTTTTGCAACAGTTTTGTTGATCACGTAACTTAAAGGGGACTTCCATTAAATAGACACACCAGAGTTTACTACAGGTCGTGTTTAGTACAACTGCAAAGATAAAGAATGGTTCAATAATGTCTTCCAGGGCTTTAGAGGGGGCTGTGTGACGTCTGGTAAATTTCCTCAAGTGATGTCACTTGAGTCAGTTCTGCCTTGATCTGAAGATGATTGAAGGATGAAATAAAAACTCAGTATGGGGTGTTTGAAAGGAGTAAGCTTTCCAGAACTTGTAGTATGCTCCAATTATATGACTTAGCAGCCTAAGGGTACATCAGCTACAGGTTTTATTATGGGTAATGTATGCACCACGTTTTGATGCACAGTTGTTTTAAAGGAAGTCAGTCTGCTACAGTTAAATCATTAGGACAATAAACCTCTCGTGAAAATAACTGAGAGCATTTAAGACTCATTAAATTTAGAACCTTAAATCAAGAGACAATGTTAAGTTATTGTCCTCTTTGCTTATGATAATAATGGAAAAGACTCCAACACAAATCAGGTTTTTGTGCTTCATTTTTGACTCAAGGTTAAGACAAAGTATCATTGAAAGTTACTGACAGGAATTTCACCCAATTTTTTAAAGGTGCAGTTGGTAGGAATGGGGTAAAAAAACATACTTTTTTTGTGCTGGGTTTGGAAAAAAGGTCATAATACCCATTGGTACTCATCAGTAATTGAAGTAATTTGAGATTATGGCGAAATCTCTGTGTTTTCCAGTCCCTTTGTATCAAGCAATGTTATTATTCCCCTCGTTCCCATTATCACGGACCAATCAGAGCTACTCTCCGACCCTTTGTCCTGGTTGGTCAAGTGGCGGCCCCTACTACGCCATCCTGATTGGCTGGGAAGCCGGCACTACTTCCTCATAGAACGCGCACGAGAAGTAGGGGAAATCTGGTGGGTAGGGGTAGTGTTGACATTCAAAATCTCTCTCCAAACTGATGTTTACATCACGACTACCAACAGCAGCTTTAAGATGTATACCCTCAAGTTCAGAGGCTATTTCAAATATGAGCTACTTTACTGATACCAAAAGCACGTCTACTATTAAGAAAACACATCAAGAAATCACTCTCTGTCTGAGTCTGGGGCTTGAGTCCAGACCACAAGAATTCACAGCAGTATGCAGAGTTGACCCTAGAGTAATCATGTCAGCACTGTAAAAATTAACTGCTTCCCTTTCCCCTATCTAAACAGAATGTATTGCTCCACCTGCTCCAGAATGAACTGTTATTGCTGTACGAATGAAATGTATGGAGCTGCATATTTCACCTTTCACAAAAACAAGAGTCATAATAATGGTCTGTAGGACATTCTTTTAGAATATATGCTAAAGAAAAGAAAGAGAACAATGGAACTCTGTGTAGACATAAGTCATTATGAGAGTTGAACTATAGCTTCTCCAGCAGGAGTCCAGATAAATGTTCTGTACTCAGATTAAATCACTGAAGCTTACCCCTGTCCGTTCAAACTATGTACATACTGCTTTAATAATTATTGCAGTATGTAATCCTTGTTGAAATTGTATGCACAACTTAAAACTGTTAAACTAATAACTGAACTTCCACTGGAGTTTTCCTCAGACTTCACTGCAGCAATTTAATTATCCAAGCACTTTGACATAAAGCAGGTTTTATTATTTACACTCCATAGGTAAAATGATGAAACCATATGGTGAAGTTGTTGGCAACCAAGGCTCATCTTCCCAGGTGGTAGCAAAGTGTGGTTTTTTTTTTCGACACAAACATTCAGGAGGGACAGATGTTCACATGAGTGATGAAATAATGACTCCAGCAGATTCAACAAAAACCCAGTTCTAACTGAATAACTCCAACTTCTCTTGACATGTTCTTCCCGTATTTTCTCCGGCCAGCAGTCAGCTCTGAGGAGGGCCACAGATGTTTCAGTAGGAAAAAGGCCTCACACTTTATCTTGACGATATGCTCCATTATAAATCACAAGATTACTCTTAAGACTCCAGATAAAAGTGTGACTTTATGAACCCAAATTAGTGAGCGATATCAAGTAACTCAAGATATTCAATATTTTTTACATCTTTGGATCAGTTTATTATAGGAGAATGTATCTTACATTTCAGTCCTCTATCACTGCTGAATGTCTGTTGCAGGAGATTATCCTTACTGTAAACCTCATAAAAACCCCAGGTGCCTTTGTCTTGGATGGAGGAAGGTTTGTTGATTTGTTTTTGGCTCAATAGTGTGAAGTCTCTCATGCGCACCTGGGAGTTTAAGAAAGAGTTTTTCCAACTTCTTTTCATCTAAAAATCTGTTTGGACAAAGTTCCAGACACATGTGCACTAAAGGCATGATGGGATTCCCTTCAGACGTCCAATTCTCACTGCTTAAGACTGATCGCTTTTGGAATTTTAGAGTCAGAAAAGTCTGTTTCTGCTGCATCACTGAACAACAATAATTACATTTCCTGACTGCACTGAATATCCTGCATGTGAGTTTGTGTGTGTGTGTGTGTGTGTGTGTGTGTGTGTGTGTGTGTGTGTGTGTGTGTGTGTGTGTGTGTATTCTATTACATTTTATTCGTCTGTGATGATTTACAGCACCGTGTCTCTCCTGGCTACAACATCTGTGGCAGTAAAGTGTGTGCATAATGACGGCAACATCTGCCCTATAAAAGTCTCCACAAGCTCTCTAATGAGCACATTATAAGACCGATGTAAATAAATACATGCAGGGGTCCACATGCATGTAAAATGTAAAAAAAAAAGTAAAATGTTCATCATGTATAAAGATAAACATTGCATGATTATATCTCAGTCTGTAATCACTGCCTAAACACACTTTTGCTTCCTCTCATCTGCAGCCATTCTTCAAACTGCTTAATAATAATCCAGGACACAGGCCACCTACTCAGTTCTAAACAGATCTCATTTAAGATTGGCAAAGCAGATGTGATCCCCAATTTGTGCATCTTTAATATTTTTTACAGACAGCAACAGGTGAAATTACTGATGGAGTCATGAAAGCAAACAGAAATAAGGAGAACTGGTGCAATCAGAGTCTGAAAGTTAATCTGGGTCTATATTTGTGGTATCTAGATTCAGCTCTGTTGTTTCTAGCTCCACGCCAAAATGTGTTGCCAGTGACAAATCTCCATTTGAACTGTCCCAAGTTTGCAGGAATGATAAAACAGTTATAAATCAGGCCTCAGCGTGGGATTCAAACCTCCAGAGAGGACCCATATCGATGCAGGAGAATGTGGGAATCACTGTTTCATTCATTACAGTTATCAAAGGTACTCTAACATTGCTCCCAGCCTCACACGCTCCCTTGTAAGAGAGCGAAAACACTCCACCCTGGCACTCACATGAAATATTGTTGTACACTGTATCACACTTGACTCCATCTTGAAAAGTTTAAAGATTTCTCACAACCCACACAACATCTTGAGAACGTATAAAAATGCAGACGGGTTAGATTTCCAGCTCCCCTGAAGATTCTAGGATTTGCACATTGTATCCTCATTTCTTCTGTCGGGCACATGTGTGTAACTCCTGTAAACCTATAAACAGGAATGAATCTTTGTGTGATGTGTTTTGTGTTAAATCTTCTGTTTAAAACCCTGAAACCTGAGCACTCTCATTATAACTCTTTTTTAGTGTGAACTCATGTTACTTTGTCTTTTCTCCCTCACAGATTTGATTAACATCCCCTCCAACCTGCCATCTGACATAGTAAAGATGGATCTGTCCAGTAACAGCATCAAAGAACTCAGGCCCAAACTGTTCCTGCTGTCCAAAGACCTCAAGCTGCTCAACCTCAGCAGCAACAACCTACAGCGATTGGACACAGGTAAGAAAACAGTCCAGCAAACTTGAGGTCTTATACAGTACCTGGGCTGGGGCATCAGACCGAACTGAAAAAGGGGACCAAGTACAGTGGTGTATCCAGACTTTTTTGACTGGAGTGGCATTAAGTAGCACACACACATGGATAGCGTTTATTCACTCCTTTCTACTGCAACTACCAACATTAATGTCTTGAACAGATGTTGCATTCCTTGCATTCCTAATTTTTGCAGAGTGGTGACTCATAAATATTCTTCTCTTAACTTGACTCCAGCCCCTGACATGGCACTTAACCAATCACAGTTAAGGCACCTTGGTTGGCCAATCAGATTTCAAGGGGGGCCCATGGAAGCCCTGGCCATGCCCCTGAATGAGTACAACAGGACTCCATTGTGAATAAGCCTACAAAGACAAAATGATATAAGGTTGTCAGGGTGGGCAGGGTCACCTTGAGAATGCCTAGTTGTTTGGGCCCCATTATTTTGTTCAACACCCCTGTACCTAGTCCCCTTATTACCTCCTTTGTTTCTGATTGACTCATAAGTATTGATTATAATCATACAACAGGGTCCTTCAAACATTCTTCCTGCTTTATCAACTGTGCCTTTGCTTCTGTTAGACTCCCAATGAATTATTTTTCTGTCTGTTTCCAACACTCCAAAATACTTCCATATAGCTGACATGTGAAACTTGTTGGCGGGTGTAAGCTGTCATTGCTTTTAATTAAAACGTCACGTTATCTGCGGTGCATATTGGCAGAAATATTCATACCTGCAGATAAAGATGATTAACTCTAAGCTATCATCTGTGGATACTGATATTATGCTGATAGTATGCATCCCTAAGGAATAGGTTGAAATATCTCAAGTGGGTGTGAATAAAGTGTTCCATACAGTGTGCATGAATCTGTGTAGTATGCAAGAATGCAAGAAACTCAAAAAAGACGTGAGTACTCCACTGAGATTGATGAGAATGATTGACTACAGATGCAAAGGTTAAGTAACAATGTGACACATTTAACAACATATATTTATGACTGAATCGACATGAAATTAACGACTGTCAGTTCTAATCAGAGATCAATGAAAGTTTTAAGGTCCTCCATCAGGGAGGCAGAAGATTATTTAGTGCTCAAAAGATCAATGTCTGTTCTGAATACTAATGCTGCCTTAGTATTAATGGAGTGCAATTAAAAAAGTGCGAACTCATTACTCTCCAGGCTAATGATGTCTGGGCTCATTCTTCCTGCCGAGGCGGGAAATCTTTGAAAAACCTCGTATTTTCCTTTCTTCATTACTCTGAAACACATGTAAACAATCTGCTGCAGCTCGCCTTGTTGTGTCCAAGACTATTTAGGAACTACAGATTTAATTCAGAGTAATTCTGAGAGCCAGTGACATGTGGTCTCAATCATGGTTGCTGCTTCTAATTGCATTCACATTTGGAGTAAAAGTAATGTAAAGAACTGTTTTTGAGGTGTTGTTTTTATGTTTTCTTTTCATGTGGAGGAGAAGGAAACATGAATGAAAAGCAAGACGAAGGATCAAGGATCTAGCACACTTGGATTATTTGCAAATGTCTTCTATTGTTCATTTTGGAAAAAAGTTTGTTCCAGACTAGTGTGGTTTTTCCTTACAGAAATCCCTTAAATAGAATAGCAATTTTGGATTTCTGTACTTAGCTATGACTAATAACTCTTGCCAAAATGTGTGGACCCCACCTCTCTGGAACAAGGAACCGTGCAGAAATAATTCTTGATATTCCACATGGCTCTCGCCTGCATTTCTTTTTTATCACCATGAGTGAAGCAATAACTGAGCAGAGGACAAGTGTATAATAGTGAGACTTATGCAACAGTATCTGTAGTTATGGTGACAAGAGACTTTGAAATTGTGTTTATTTGTTATGGAGGTTTGTTGCCAAGATCAGCACAGAACAGGGTAAGCCTGGGGGGGAAATCCTGAATTAATCACCTCTGCTGAAGTTGAATGGGGTCGTGTTTAGTGCCTGCTCCATTGTTAGCTGATGGTATTTTTGTGTGTTCACATTCAAAGCGGAAAAGTCTGTGACTAGGTTCAAAGCTTTGGACCACAGAGGAATATAGTATGAAGAGCTCTTTGCTTATATCTATTCTGTACAAGAAAAGACAGACTGATGCTTGGAAACATACAACAGACATAATATAGAATGGTTTGGAGAGCTGACAACTAGCTGACAGAAGGACTGCTATTGCTAGCACAATAACTGACAAACAGCTAATGAAAGTGTTTTTAGTTTCAGAATTGTTTTTGAAATTTTGGGAAATCCACCTGTTTGTTCTCTTGCAAAGAGTTATATGAGAAGGTGGTATAATCTTTGTGTTTAATGTGAAGCTACAGCTAGCAACCACATAGCTTGGCTAGCAAGTAAGTAAAGCACAGACCATGTTTTAAGGAGGCAACAGCTAGAATGGCTGGCAACATGAGGACTTTGTTTTTTCTGGTGAAAGGGATGTATTAAAGTCTCTTAGAAAAGGGAGGGGGAAAAGATCATAATGTCAATTTCCCAAGTATTTTTTTTTAGTATTATACCCTGTTACCAACTGTCTTCAGCCAATCATGGAGGAGCACTTTAATTAGTGTCACTCTGACCCAGGTGCAATCAAATCACCCTCACCTGGAGTTAACGAGACTCAGTTACCCTACAACAAAAGCTACCTTTCACATTAAACCTCTGACACAAGCATCATCAAACAAACATAAAATTTATAAAGACAACAAAGTAAAGTAAGTACTTGGAACTTACATAACAACAAAACAGTAAACAATTAACCACACAACTATTTAAAGGAGACAGTTTCCTAACATAGCTCTATACTGAGAAAAGAGACAGCTGGCTCTGTCTAAAGCTAGCTCAATCAACATACCAGCACATATAATACTCTAAATTTAACATATCATGTCATTATTGTTCAGCCTCTGCCAGGCAACTCTAATTTCAGGAAGTTACAGTTCTGAGCTGAGAACTACTTGGCAAAGTAAACAGTAAATAGTAATTTTCTACTTACTTTAATGAACATATTCAAAAAAAGAACACATAATGGGATAACTATTGACCTTTGAAGGGGCTGCTTTTTACTTATTTTGGCTTTTGATAGACGCTAGCAGTTAACCATAGCTCCAAGTTTAGCTCTTAGTTAGCTAACTGTTGGCTAGCTGCAGCTTCATATCTGATCAGCAGAAGTAAATTGTAGTAAATTGATTCAATTTCCTTATCTTACTGTGTGAAAGAGTTTAAAGAAACTTAAACAAATGTGGAACTTTTAAACTTTTACCAAAAATGTTTGGTGCTGATTCAGTAGCATCATCAAACCTTGTGTTTATAATGGTTAAGTACTCAAGCTGAATGTATTTCACCGGGAATATGACTTTGGTTTATGACAGTAGGCCATGCTGGGTATCTAACGGCCAAAGTGGGTTAAAAAATGTACATGAGCAGTCGATTAGGGAGAGTCAGTCTCTTGAGTCAAGAGATAAGACATGAGAGAGGGAGGTATAACATCCTTCCATCACTCCACCCCTCCTATAGTTTCCTCCATCTGTGCAATCTTAAAGACTGCAGTAGCATAACTTATATTATTGAAAATAAAAAGCAAAGAATTGTAGTGCCCTTGATCTGACTTCTTTTAATGCTCTGTCTCACAGATGTCATTATTGTCACTTTATTCCTCTACTTCTGTATATGTACCACACACTTTCCTCCTCCTCCCATTTCCCTCCCCTCTCCTCTTCCGCTCTGTAAAGATCAAAGCTAGTCTCAAGGCTAGTGGACAGCATAAAACAGTCTCCACTGTCCCATTACGCAGATCGTTACCATGTCTGCCTCCTAAAATCGCTGTCGAGGAGCCATGTCTGCATAAGACAAGATGCATGACAGATGGTTACAATTATCATGTCTTATTCAATCTAAATGATGACATGCGAGGTCAACTGCTTTTGGGTTATTTGTAAAATAAAGTTGTGGGGTAACATTTTATAGGACATTACTGTGTTTGAAAACTAAAGGGACATGTCCACTGTACCAGTTCAACATACCCAAAAAAAATGAAAGAGTTGAGTGTGACTTGTTTTAAATGCTCTAATAATAAAATTAACTTTAAAACTGCAATAATTTAAAGAGAAATTCCACACACTAAATCAACCACTTAGTGTAATGGGTAAAGAGTTGTTTGTCAGGCTGAAAAAATTGTGAAAATTTGCAGTTCCCTGACACATAGAAGAGTGTTTTAGCCTCTTTCAGCTAATTGTTTTGGTTTTTCAGACTCATGGTGTATAGTTTCATTTTCCCTTATCAGCAAGGCAGCTGTTTTTATTGAAGAAATACAAGACATACAAGTGTACTGTGTCTGCCAAGCACAAACCAGTAGACCAACAAATTAGATGGCTAGCTTGCTGACAAGGTAAAGATTTAGCTGAAGTTTAATAAGAGATTTCTTTTAGGAGATGGTGGAGACCCAAAATGGAGCAAAAAAAAAAAATCTGAAGTCGGGACTTTAAACGAAACAGCTGATAGTGACTTTATTTTAATGTTACCTGCTATTTGACTATTTGATGTGTGGCAACAGTTTGCTGATTTTAAATGTTGCTTTTTAAAGTTTGTTGCACCCTTTCCAAGCACGTGTCCAGCTTTAAATAAACCCAGCAAGCAACCAAACAGGAAGTGTTCAAGGTGAAAAGATAACTTTTTGTACACCAGTATGAGAAACCAACTTATTTTCTTCTTCTTGACTTCGTTTCCAGCTGCATTCGCAGGCCTGCTGTACCTCCGCGAGCTCGACCTGTCCAACAACAGCCTCCATTACTTCCAGTACGGCGTACTAGAGGACCTCTACTTTCTACGGAAGCTCACACTAAACAACAACCCCTGGATCTGCGACTACAACATCCACTACCTTATCTACTGGCTCAAGCATCACCCTGGTGTCTCCCACACCGGCCTGATCTGCTCTGAGCCGAAAGAATTCAAGGGGTGGCGCGTTGAGGATTACGTCAAGACCTACAACGGGGAATGTCCTAAGGATAGACAAACTGGAGGGATGGATACAGGACAGGGAGAGCAAGGAGGGACAGAAAATGATGCTCAGGAGGTGGCTGGGGAGACACCGGGTGAGGGGCAGGGTGGGCGTCTGCCTCGGCCGCTGAAAGAGAAGAAGAACAACGGGATTGAAATCATCAGGTTGAGTTAGAATGGAGGTGGATGAGTGGACGGTGAGAAGAGATGGATTAACATTGAGGTCTGTTGACGGGCTGAAGAATGGATTTTTTTCAAAAGGTAGATTCAGAGATTTGTTTTTAAATCCCTTTGATTTGTTAGAGTACCAGATGGGGATACAGTTCATTGTTTTTGTGTGTTTTATAGCAAAAAAGGGGGCATTTTTTTAAAAAGTTTGTTACTTTTAACATCATAATTCTTCAACATTTACACTTTAAGAAAGGTTTTAGAGTTACCAATTAAACTTTTGTTCCCAATTTCTGATCTGATCAGTATCAGATCTAATTCCCCAAACATAAAATCTTTTAATTTCCTATGCAGTTAACCACAGTTGCTTTTTTTCTGTTGTGACATATTGAGGCCAGAAAACCCTTCTTTAATGTAATATTTGTTTTCCTTTATATTGATTAATGTCCGACAGTGTCTCCATGTGTTCTGGAAATAAAATTGGGTTTATTTTTTCTGAAAGTGTGATTTTCTTAGTGATGGATGGATGGACAGATCTGATGGATGGGAAAATGTAGGTAGACATATTGAACTTGTTGACCTACCTAAGCACCACCAGTAAGCCATTAATTGTGACCATAAGCAGATGTATTGTGTCATGCAGTGACTCAGAGTTCAGTAAGGTTGTGTTAGTTTCCAGATACACCTAAGAGAGAATCTGCCAAGCACATAACAAGCCATATTTCTGTTAGCATGCTAAATCATGGCAATGGCTTTATATTAGATCTTCATTGTGACTGCAGTGGAAACTTTGAGTTAGGTAATTCCAAGGTTGTGAATCACTAAAGACTATACTCTTTAAATCAGTCCACAGGTTACAATTCAGTACACAAAGCTTGCTACATGCATCCCAAAAGAACTGTCTCCTGCCAATGTTTATTCTTTTCAAAGCAAGAGGCGAGAAAGATGATGATCACTGATTGTCAACTGGCGCCACCTAGTGTACGGGAGACAAACACACAGTAAGGGGGAGGAATTTGCTCTGATAGGTAGTTATTTATTGCTTGTGAGATGGAAGAGATTTTTTCTTTTCGTTACCAAGGCTGTTTTTTTTGTATCAGGTGAGAGATGTTGAACATGCTGCACACACATAGGCTGAAATACACACATGCACAAACATGATCTTATGGGCATGCACTAATGGAGAGCTGTCAGAGTGAAGGGTCAGGGGGTTTGAGCATGGATGAGCAGCTTGGGATGTGGTACCTGGCCTAAGGGCACCTTGGAGGTGGAGTGGCACCTCTCCAGCTGCCAGTACAATTTCCAAGCTTGGCTCATACCAGGACTCAAACAAGCAACCCTCTGATTCCCAAGCCAATTGGCTAATGACTGAACTTCAGCTGCCCCAAAATTAGATGCTGCAACAATTGTCGTAGATTCAAGACTGACGTATGTTGCCAAGGCACAGGGTTGAATGTGACCCTTGTTAATTGTTTGTTAGCAAGGTCACATATGTTTGTTATGACATCCCCATGAGATTCCTCGTCTACACAGAGCAACCAACCTGCACTGACAGGTATTTATAACAGCACAGTGCCCTCTAGTGTTCACAACAATTTCATGAAGTCAATTTTTCATGGTTTTCCTCCCATTCCAACTTTACCCTGCCTCACAACCTCAGTTGATTAGAAAAATAAGAAGCTTTTTTTACAGACAATAATAAACTTTATTTTTGTTTGTGACTGACACAAAAGTGAAACAAAAATTCACAGTGTTCAGGCTTGCAGCAGATTCTCAAGGATATTGTTATTCAGGGTGCAGCAGCAGAGGATCAATCGAATAATTAAGGCACTGCAAGAAGTCACTCGGGTCAAATACTCAGAGTCTAAATGAGTCCTTCCCTGCATTCAATGTAGCAAGTGGACTGCATTTTACAAAATAAAAGACATCAGCTGGTTTAGAGACTGCTGAAATGAGTACATTCTGTGGTAATAAAGTTACCACATTAATGCCTTAGATTAATGTCAGATTTGATTAATTTAACAGTCTTCCTGATTTACATGGATATAGCTGATATGAATGAGGTTGGCTGACTCTTGCATTGTCAAACAAGCCCAGTTTGACTCTCTTGTCCTTGTAGCATTCTCTCAGTTAAGGTAAGTCACAGAAAAGTACACAGAATTTCAACACTTAAATAACTTCCAAAACTTCCTAGATTCAAAGATTCTTCGTTCATGAGGCCTTGCAAGTTCTCCTCTGACATCTCTTTCTTCCTCTTCTTCAACATTTAAAATGTTGAAAAGTGTCTTTCTCTCTTCCTCATACATCATACTGGCAACTCTTAGCTTTGGTCCCTGTATTGTCCAAGTTACAATCAGCAGCAGCCCTTCTTCTCTGGTGGTGGTGGTGTGTAGGCACCGACCGTGCCGTTGACAGGCCGTGAGTTGGACCTGAGCAGAACCCGAGGGTTCTCGACATTCCCAAGGTCTCCCTGCTGGACAAGAAGGCCATTTCGAACCAGCAGCTCTCTGGCCATCATCATAAAGGCTTCTTCTACATTCTGACTCTCCTGGAAACACAGAAGAAGAATTAGTATGACACTTTGAAACAAAGTCAAGACTTGTGTGTTTCCTTAATATGCTTATTACCTTAGCGGATGTTTCTAGAGCAGCTAGTATGCCTCTCTCTTTCGCCATGCTGCAGGCTTTCTGAAACGGGACCTGACGCTCGTCCTCCAGGTCACATTTGTTACCTAGATGGAGACAAACATGTAGGACATTAACCCTCCTGTTATGTTTCTTTCTCAGGAACAGCAATAATGTTCCTGGGTCAATTTAACCCGGGGCATATTTAATTATCCAAAAGTGTCAGAACCCCAAAAAATCCCAATACACATATTTTTAATCTCATTATTAACTCCATTACTAACCATTCAAATCAATATTTAGTGCAAGTGTTCTTTAATTCTCACAGATCATGGTTTAATGAGGATATCTCACTTGTTCTTAATGGAAACTCATGTTAAAAAGGTGTGTGTGTGCATTTGTGTGTGATTGGGGTGAAATAAGTCACACAGTTGCAAAGAAACAACTAGTCTTTGACACTTCTGACCCCTTTTAGCCTTCACTTTGGCCGGGTCAAATTGACCCACAAACAGTATCTATATCTATAAACATGCAGGGGGGTTGCAAATATGTGAAATCAACCATTTTCATTTTCTATGTTGATTTCACTTATTAAGCCAAGCAGAAGTTTCATACCGGAAAATAATTTTAACAATATATATATATTTTTTTCAACTTTAAAAAGGGTCAATTTGACCCGCAAAATAACAGGAGGGTGAACTCAATCTGATCCTTGATACCAAACAAGAGTCTGTATTAACAAAGGTCTGCTGATGTTATCTTCAGTGCACCTAATCTACAAGCTAAGGCCAACACTTGCACATGCTCTAGTCTGGACAGGACTGGACAGGACTGTACAGCTGCAAATACGTGGTTTAAAAAGTTAAAGTTGCAGCCAAATGCTTGAGGTCAGATTTTTTTTACAGGTTGGGATTGATTGCAAATTTTTCTGACACAGTTTTAATGTATTTGGTGCATTATGCTAGCAATTTCAATGCTCAAGATGAGTTCCATAAGGTTTTATACTCGTTTTTGCACAAGGAAACCCAAATTAAATTGAATATTGTGCATCATATGTGAGTGTTATTAGCAGAACAAAGGTGAAAAGGGTTTAAAAGAGCTGATTATATGACAGTGAGACAGGTTCACCCTTGGACTTTTTTATAATTTAAAGATTTGGCACACTGACATACTCTTAATTTAGGGGATGTTGTCTTTAAATAGCATTATGTTTCTGCTATTTTACACACACTGTTTCCAAGCACTCACAGTCTCTTAGTCTCACTCTCACTCACCTATGAGAACCAGCACTACATTGGACGCTCCGTAGTTCTCCACCTCTTTGATCCAGTGATTCACTGAGTCAAAGGTGGGGTGTCGTGTGATATCATAGGCGATGATGGCGCCATGTGCGCTGCGGTAGTAACTCTGAGTGATGGTCCGAAACCTCTCCTGACCTGCTGTGTCCCACACCTGCATCTGTGGCACACACACAGACATACACAAGGCGTCAACTTAAGCAAATATACACATGAATGGATGTGTGGCTGATGTGCACATGAAAATAAAACGTTACAGACATTAAAACATGAGTGTTTCGTGTGAATGTGTGTTGGTTAGTAGTGTGTTTAGACTTCTTGGTGTCCCTCTGCAGAGTATTCCCTGAGCATCTGACAGACTCACATGGTAACTGCTGTTATAGCAACCAAAACACACCCACAAGCTCATCCTGTCTGTTTGTGTTGATGGTTGGAACCAAGTCTTTTGCTATCTTGGACTGAGTCAGGGCCTGGTTGGTTAAAAGCAATCTGATTTGATCAGATCTTAAGATGGGCTAGTTCAAAAGAAAATCTGGATTTTTAAAAAATAATTCGATAAAACCTCCAGTTTGTGTGGTTCAACATTTTGAGTGCGATAACATCATTTTTGATCCAAAAAAAAAGACTGAACTGAGAGGTTGATCAAGGCTTGATTTCTACAGCAGTGTGAAGACCTATCTTTAAATTTTGCACTTACATGTTTTAATTAGCCACAGTGACATAACAATCATGTACTCATCACACTTAAATATAACCACCTTCATAGTGTGGTGCTTTTAGCTATTTATATTTTATTATTGTGTTGGTAGTTTTGATGTAAATGTATCCCTGTTGTTTTATTGTAGTTATGTATTATTGTGTAGCTGTTAAAATGATCTACCATTTGTTTTTAAAAGAGGCATCACCTCTGTCTCCTGCCCAGGGACTACAGATGTAAATTAGCTGCTAGCTAACTCTGGTACAACTAAATGGCTGTACACTGTCCCTGTTGAAATAAACAAATAAATAAAAAATAAATAAAAAAATTAGTAAAGTACACATTAGGGTTGAAATAAATCATTTTTTCCTATAAAATAATTAACTGAATATTTTTTTATATCAAGTATAGAATATTCAACCAAAAACAAACAGCACAATCTGTTAGTTTGCTTCTTTAAGTACAAAGTGTTTTATCTCATTCGGAGCACCAATCCAGTTTTGGTAATCTTAAAAAAGTCTTAATCCACTTAAGGTTGATCTGATGCAAGTTTCTTAGGGGGAAAAATAGGACAAAAAGGAGATGAATTTCCTGGATAGCAAAAAATATGTATTTCCAAATCCTAATTATTTGATCCAGATTTTATTTTATGAACAATCGAACACAGTAATAGCATTTTTTTTTTACCTTTTTTTTTTTTTAGAAATAAAAGCTCAAATCTTCACACTTCTGGATCTAAAGAACTGTTGTGAAAGCACTGAGAAATTTAAACCCTTTTGGTTCATTGCCAGTAATTTGCCTCTTTTTCTACCTTGATTTCTTCAACACACTTCAGTCTTACAGGGTTAACTGGTTTCTGCTTTATAAAAAACGCAGGCAAAGACATTACCAACCGTAGTATAACAATTCTTTGAGGCTGAGTTTAAGCATTGGATTGATAAGATGCTGAGTTTAAGCATTGGATGGCTAAGATGCTAAGTTTAAGCATTGGATTGCTAGTATTCATTCATGATTGCAGCAACCAAACCATCAAATAGGTAGATGATCCTAGAAAAACCTTTTCCCTATGCGTACAGACAGTGACAGCACAGCTTCAGCTTCTCACTGACATAGATGTAGGAGTACAGAAGTGAAACGTACACAGTATAGGATGACTCAGTAACATGTAGCCTCAGGCTTGCATCATCAAGCTGTAGTTGAGGTACACAGACAAAGAAGAGCTATAATTACTTGGACTCATATGAACCCTTAAATCTTTACGACTCCATAGTAATTGTGTTGCTCTTATAACCTTGAGGCAACCATTTACAATGTTATTAAAAACCATCTCACTAACATATATTAGTATGTTAGACTGAACATTGTAGTTTTCTTATAACCATTTAGGATTTATGATGTATGTTCCTACTTAAAAACAGTTCAGTTAATGACCTGTTTGTTTAAACAAGACAGCATACCATGAATTTGTACGCTACAGTCACCTAACTGGCTCGTCTACAGTAGAATACAGTTAGTGGAGGTGTGTTTATGTGTTTGTGTTAAACAACAGACTAACAGAAAAACTCAAGTGGACACAGAAAACATCCAAAATGACTTGCAGAACGTGACTTTAGTTGACCATTCAGGGCACCCATACCCCAAAACTTCAACTATTAGAGCTTTGAAATGGAGGTTTTTCAGGCAAACAGTACTCATATTAAAAGCTGACTTTTGATGCATGTGTTGGTAATAACTGTGACCTAAAATTGCTCAGTTCCTTTTCTAACCTGATGACAGCACAGCAAAGTAACTCCAGGTTTATTTTGATCTGCACAAAAGCTCAAACAGCAGAGAAACCTGACAAACAGGTCCTGCATGTGAGCAGCTGGTCTGACTAGTTTTTGAGCTGAGTTTAACTGACACTGCAACCAAAGGACGCCTCTGTCACTGTGGTGTTATTTACCCCCCCAATCCTAGAAAATCCATCACATGTGACCTTTGTGCTCTTGAAAGAAGCAGATTTTTTTTTCTTTGCTTTTCATTCAATGTTTGTCTAAAAGGCCTGTTACCATGCTGTGCAGACTGTCACTGTCAGAGCCAGCTGACTCTGCAACAGCCATGATAAGGATCAGGGCATTGAGCAGGCGTTACAGGAGCAGAATGAAGATCAAATTCAAGACTTCTGAAGACCTTTGTAACACCAAATAAGATGCTACTTTAACGTCTGTTTTACTGTCATATAGGACTAATTATAAATATATAATGTAAAAAGTAGGATGGACCATATGGCCCGGAATTATTCATCAGTGTATCAGGTTATGGCTTACTTTTAACATGTACTCAAGAAGTACTGAATATGATCTTTACAAGCTTGTTAGGAAACTGAATTCAATGTTTTGTTCAAGGCTTTTAAGACCCTGAAGATTTGCAAAACACCATTTGATGTATCCTTTTCTAATGCCTAACCTTGAAGGACCACTACAAATTGTGAAACTCTCATTATTTTTTGTTTTATTTTTGGAAATTAAATTCCCCACCTTGGCTGGTTACATAGAAAGGTGCCATATGGCAGGATGTGCTTGATATCTAAAGCCTCACCACAACACACAAAAGCACCCCTGCTTTTACTTTAAATGAAAATACATACAGCATATAAAACCTACCTTGATTTTCTTCCCCTCTATATCCAAAGTCCGCACACTGAAATCTACTCCGATGGTGTTCTGCTGTCTCTCAGAGAAAAACCCTGACTTAAAGTTTTGGACCACGCAGGTCTTCCCAACATTAGAGTCTCCGATCAGAATGATCTTAAACAAAAAGTCAAAGGAGTCATCATGCTCAGGTCCCGGGCTCTGCATGATGGAGCGTTTGTCTCTTATGGACAAGTGAGAATGGAAGAAATGACCCCCCTCTTGTAGCAGAGATCAGATGGTATGTTGAGGCCTAGAGATGCTGAGTTATCTTTATGCTTCAATAACAAAGAAAAATGCTATTTTGTTGCAGTCTTTATCCAGATGAACCCCAAAACTACAAAGCAACTCCACTGTTTATCCTTCAGGAAAGAGTCCTCAGGTTAGATATCCAACAGCAGGGTAAGTGTAGTTAGATCTGTCCACATGCAGGCTGGAAAACCAGTTTCGGTTTGTGAGAAATTTCGTTGTCAAGATGTAAATAGACGCTGCTCAGAGCTGTGAAAGCAACTGGTAATGCATTTTCCAAATGAAAAAAAAAAACCACTGTCTAATGTAGATTGTATTCCTCCATCTGCAGCCACTTCTCTGAGAAGAACACTGCTCCTTTCACCTCCTTCTCAGGTGTTGACCCACTTTATGGCCCACAGCAAAACAGAGCATGAAAACACATCCCATCCTTTTGGTTCACTCCTCCTGTGCCGTCTGTTGAAGAAGGAACTTCCTGTTAAGTATAATAGAATTAAACAAGATGCTGACTAAAGCGCAGGTTCCTGTCTGATCAACCTGCTCCTTTTTCACACACGTGTGTGTCAGCACTCTCTCTCTTTTTCTCTCTCTTTTTCTGTCAGTTTTTCTCGTCCCTGCTGTGTAAAAGCCTCCCGCCCCTCTTGCTCTCTCTCTCTCTCTTTTTGCAGCACCTGTTGAAACAATAGGAACCTGCCCTACCTGTTCTAGGAGAAGTCCAGCCCTGCTGCAGCTGTGGGATCATGGGAAATGAAGTCATTTGCCAGTTGACTCCATGCATGCTGAAACCCAGAGAGAATTGTTTCAAATATTGGCCAACATCTGAGACATTATGCAAAAAATGAAGTAAAGCCATAACAAGGAACTTCTATATTGACAAATAATCAGATGTGAAGAAGTGTGAAGAAGTGATGGGATGTACAGAAGCCTGAAGCAGACAGTCATACATTTTATTTACTCCATTTAGGTAAGGTTACTGTATTTACACCAGGAGGTAGATTTGGAGTCGGTCTCCTTTTACATAAACTATCAACAAGAAAAGGCAAGATATGACGTGGATAAGAGGATAACCCCAATTATGTGGGTTAATTAAACTCCCACAGATAAAGTACATTAAACGGATAGTTTAAAGTACTTTCGAAGTGTGGTCATTTTTCATGTGTTGCTTAAAATTATGATAAACTCTCTTCATGAATGCATGTTGTGTCTGCAAACAGAATTAGAAAAAACATTCAAGTAAAGCACTGAAAATGTTCTAAATAGAGCATACACTCACAGACATTCAATTTTAGGCCAAGGTTAAACATATACTTTGTGGTAGACTTGACCCTGTCCTGGAAAAGTGGTGGAAAGCCTAGCTTCTGCACAGGTTCTCCAATCAGTTTCACAACAAAGAAGCCAAGCTGACCAGCATCCCCTGTGGGTAATGTACTTACTATTGACAAGTACCTCAAACAGCCTTGCTTAAAACTGACGATAAACAAAAATGCATCCCTTTAAGTATAGTAATTCAAGATTCTGTGAGGTTTGCTTTAATTTGGAGCCCCTTGTGGGTAAAGTTGAAGTCTTATCTCTCTGCTGATTTTGTTCTGCATATACAAATGTCCTGTGTGTAGTGACTGCCTGTTATTCCTGTCTGAATGTACGTCATATTCCCCATTGTTAACATCTCGACCTGTTTAAACAGAAATATAATTTTCATTTTGTATAAATCTTCATATGCACATTGTATTTCACATCATCAAAGGCTTTATGATACATTTGCAGCTGCACAAGGAAAGAACACTAGTTTAAAGGAAAAAGGAACACTAAATATTGCATATCCATTGGAGTGAAAATGAGAAAAAATGCATTTATGTAATAGCTTCATCATATTAAGAGCTGCATGAAGGCACTCAGGTCATGTTTGGGTTGTTGTTTTTTTCTGTAGTCAAGTATTTTCAGACACAACATGTTAGGATATGACTGCTTTTATTACCAGTTGAACTGTGGAATTGCTTTTAGGTCAGGGGAAGAAAACTCATTACATTTTCTATTTTCAAGGTTTTATTTCAAGGTTAGCTACTATTTTTCTCTATATTTTTTACTATAATGGGTAAAATATACTGTTTTTAGATAACTTGGAAAAAAAAGAACCATTCTGGAAGACATCTCACATCCCCCCAAGGGGGTCCCGATCCCCAATTTGGGAACCCCTGTTTTAGATCAACATGTTTGGATTAGGAATTAACAAAACATGTAATCTATCATAAAGTTTAATAAATACAACTGAATTCAAAGAAAATAACCACAACCATCTATATGCAATAAAAAAAATCCCGTGTCCATTAATGCACCATTATTTTTCTTGAATGAATGGCTCTGACTGTGCCTGCAAATGATTTCGATGCGCTGATCCGTATGAGTCCAGGATTTCCGAGTGTACTTGAAAGCAGCACAGAGCATCCTCATCCAGTACATCACAGTGACGTCCCGTGCGGATAGATGCTCAGATAGATAGATTCCCTCGCTGCTTTAGTGTATCGTAGCTCTGCAGATATAATTATTTTACATGTGAAAGATCGTGTTACAGCTCTGGAGAGAAGCAGCAGCATGCAGCGGAACGCGGTGATCGTGGTGGCGGACAAAACGAGCCTGAAAAGGCCGTTTATTTTTGCAAATGCTGTACATATGGTAGGTGATTTTTTTTTTCTTCCTCCTGTTCAATGCATATCAACCTAAGAGGCCTTTTGATTGCATTAAATGTTTCTGGTTAAATCTTTGTTTTTCTGCTAAGATTTTGACCCAAATAAGAAGTCAGTTTATTATTAACACAAATAAGACTCGGGCTGTATGCTTGGGTTGTCTGTCCCTTAAACAAACATCCTGCAGAGAATCCCCTCCCATCAAAATATGCACAATGTGGCTACTGCAGTATATGTTTCATCCAAATGTTTTTAAGCAAAGATAATCTTTGGAGAGGATCACTTCATCATCAGAATGCCAAACTCTCATTTCTACAATCTTATATTTCATCTCCTCTCATTTCCAAATTTCTTCATTGTATTAAATCACAAATGTGTTTGTCTTTCTTAGCAGTGAGTCTTGAGCCATATGCGGTGAAAGGTTTCGTTTTGGCTCTTATCACTGCCCTAAAAAAGGGTATTACTCCAGTTGTAGGCTAATCCGGGATAGCATTAGCCCTTAAATGAACCAAAGTGCTGCTTTAAGAGGATGACTTCTGAAAAGGAAAGCTTAATCTTAAGGATTTTAGAGATGTCAATTGTGAGATTTGAGTGTTTTCCTTCTCTATGTCTGTACACCCTTTAAAAAACTCCCCTATCTTCTTCACTTGCTATAGTGTTCAAATTAACATATTTGTATGTTTTTCATCCACAGGCGCTGTGTTTCTTCATGTTGACCATGACAGTAGCGTGGCACAGAGAACTCATCCAGACTGGCAAAGTAAGGCTGATGTCATACGCCCTCCTGACCAGATAAAAACTATTTCCTCAGCAGATATCGTCTTTTATTTGAGCCATAGCTACAGTATTGGGAGGTTCTAAAGAAGCAAGAGAGTTGCTGAGGTCAACGAGAACAAGGAGAGAATTATTAATGCATGGCTTCCATCAATACTTCCTTAAAACACCACAGCAGCACTTTTTTGTATTCTCTTTTTCTCTCTTAGACTTGAGTTCAAGCTCTTATGTTGGCACAAATCTTCCAGTTAAAATATCCTTGGGAAAGACTGAATTATCTTCAGGGGTATCACTATGCAGCTGTCCCTGACCTTTGATGTCTTTTGTAGTAATGCTGTCTTGAAACTGCATCAATTGCAGCAAAATGATGTAAAATTCTGCTCTTATTTTGTTAGAAAGACAATGCCGTGTAATGCCAGTGTCATTATTTTGCCCTCAGCTGGTGTCCACTGCCTCAGTTGTGATCATGTACGTCATGGAGATCGGCTGCCTGCTGCTCTCGATTCTTGGTGTGTTTGGAGCTTTAAAGGGAAAAAGATGGTGTTTGATACTGGTAAAAAAAAACTGCTCTGCTCATTTTATTGGACAATAATTGTTCATATAGGGTATCTGGAAATAATGTGTCCCTCATTAACTTTTGTTTTGTGTGTGCAGTATGCAGCTGGGATGGCAGCAGCCAGTCAAACAATCATTGTAAGAACAGCACTGAGTTACCAGGATGTGTATGAGGTAAAGTACTCTAATGTCCTGCTTTAACAATATTACATGAAATCCTGGAATAAAACAGACCCTGCAGATTAATATGTGGCTTGAGGCACAGTATGTCTTCAAATTCAAAGAAAGGTATGATATCTCCCTCACCACAGAAACGTGTGGCTCGTGAGGAGGCAAAGTTGCTCTCCATGATGCCGCTCAGTGGAACCAGCAAAGCAAACAGGACGCTGCTTTACAGTATTCAAGAAGAGGTAAACAGCTGTTTTTTTCATTCAAAGTTCAATATTAGGACTTGCAATCGCATCTTTCAAATAAAAGTTCCTATTAAAATTGTAAAGCACTTCTTACCAGTGTCTTGGGAATCAAATGATCATGGTTACAATAGTGGCAATTCATATGTGCAGTCATTGGATGCGATGCAAATTATATGAAGCAGGTCCTCATCCACTACAGTGTTAGTTAACATGCAAAACATAGCCACCCATGAAGCTATTGCTGTTGAAAGTTTGTTGCTTGTAGAGTTGTCCAGGCATCTCTGTTGCAAACTATCAAGCATGGCCTGCCTTTGGCGAGGGGGGAGGAGGACTCTCTGCATCAGCTGTGTGCTTGGCCAGCAAGTGGTATTTGAGACTTGATTTACTCCGGTGGTAACTCACTTCACATCGACAGTAAATGCAAACATATTTGTCGAGAGAACCATCTGGCAGAGCTTTGTAGCTCAACCTTCCATCAATCAGACTTAAATTTTAAAGCCCCTTTTCATACAAAAGTATGAAAAAAATGTTTCAGCTTGCCATCCAAAATCTGACTGATGCTTCGCTTTCTGATTTCCCACGGGATGGGCTGAGGGTCATAATCACAGAACACTCATTTTGTGTGTCCATTTGTTGTGTTTCAACATTTGTGGACGAATAGCTAGTATATGACTTAATCCTGCTCCAATTCCCTCATAGAAAACATCTTCTTATCACGCTACTATTGGTTTCTTAGTAGAGATCACTTATTTGCACCTTTAATTATCCCTTTCTAATGTCATAAAATAATTGAAAAGAAAGAAAAATAACATTAAACATAGAACCTTGTGATGGATTCTGCCACTTCTATTGTCCTTTAATTCTTTGTCTCATTTCTCTTTGGGGGAAATTAAGTATGCTTTTACAGTTCCCCAAAATGCTTTTGGGCAACAGAACAGGAATTATGATGTTGCTGCTTAGCTTATATCTACAGTTAGCCTGCACAATGAGCCCTGTTTTACAAATTTGTTTTACATTTAGGCATATTAGCAACATTAAGAATTTCCCAAATTAGCCTTAAGCAGTTCTAATTAATAATAAAGTCGTGGTTGTACAGACTACTATAGCTGTATTTCTTTGAAAGCTCAGGAAACCAGGAATTGTCACAATTTTTAAGCAAGTTCTCAAGTTTTCTATGACGTCCAAGAGAATTCCTGGTGATGTATTTCTTGATTTCCTCAGAAAGTGTAGGTCAAGCTGAATCTAAAAATAGTTGGATCATGTCTCAGATTTGACTGAGATATGACTCAGAACAACCCCCCCTGGGGAGGCCACGTCACAGTTTGAGAACCTCTGTAACACAACCTGCACTCCTAATGCTATCACACAACCACACAGTGCTGTTCCTGGCCTCCCACACTTGGTGGTTTTAACTCTTTTTGCTTGTAACATGCAAAGACTAATTAGCTTAGCTAGCATATAGAGATAGTTTAGGGTTTTTTGGGGAACATTTTCTTTGACCAACCGAGTATGAAAACACCAAATCCCTCACTGCCTGTAGGAAAATAGCTCCAAGAAGAATAAAGGAAAAAAAAGAATCTGGGTAGGCTAGCAAAAGAACATTAGATGTGTGTTAGGTAACAACACACAAGCACACACAGCACTCAGGTGGCAATCAGATGCGAGTGAAGCCACACATGGAGTATATGTAGACTTGAGGGCATAGCCAGGAAAGCAGGTGTGTCCTTATTTATGAACTATCAACCTGCTTAATCATTTTGCAACTTTTAACTGAATATTAGAAAATAATGATTTATCACTGGATGCCAATATTTTAATGTGCTTTGAATGCATTATGGTCTCATTTATTTGTGTTGGATTTATGCTTTATCTGGTGTGTATGTTTGTTTGTCACCTCCAGTTCGAGTGCTGTGGTCTTATTGATGGCTACAAAGACTGGGGCTCCAACATCCCTCCCTCCTGTAACTGTCAATATCCAGGAAAATGTGTAAGTGTCAACTTTTATGTAAAAACAGTGCAAGTTAATTTGCTCGTAAAGCCGCACATTGTAAAATGTTTTTTTTTTAAAGTTGGACAAAGCTTTGCAAATTGTCCTCTGCTGACTTAAAATGTATCAGAAATGTACAATAATATTCCCTAGACCTTCACCAGGAAAAGCTTAGGAGAAAAGAGCATTCTAGAAAGAGTCTCCACCTCACCAGGTGAGGACAATCAGGGATAACGAGCTGTGACGCAATCAGTCCCACAGGCTGTGTTCAATGAGCCAATCAGAAGGCAACAACAACACAAACAAAATGAACATTAAAAAATCTATAATGGGCATATAGCATGTTCATTTATATTCACACACTGATTAATTTAAATCAAAATTCCAAACTAGTTATGTAAAAACATTTGTTGCATAAATACAACAATACCAATGGCTAATTTTAGGCTAATTCTATCAATATTTCACTGACAAAGCAGACCCAGAAATACAGTACATCTCTGAATATGTAGTAGGACACAATAATACAACACTGTAATACTGTCAAACCCAAGATTAATATAGTTAATTTAAAATATGTGAATATGGGGATCTGCAAAAGAATTGTAGAATTAAAAAAAACTGTTCACAACAATTGTTCAAAAAACAAAAGATAAAAACCTAACATCACTGTAAACACATAAACAACATGATGATTTATCAATAAATCCTGGCTGGTCACACTCAGTGCTAAAATTCACAGCATCACATTTGACGGCAGTCAATGGAGGAAAATACTCTGTAATGTGGAGAACTTAAGTTCTACATGTCCATTCACTGGCAGGTCACTACCTCTAGGTGGAACCATTTCTTTAAATCTGTTATGTATTTGTGGGACTTTTATGAAAACATAGAACATTTCATTCTTCACTGTTGGTACATTTTCATTATGGAGTGCTTAGGGATAACTAATTGTCATTTCCCCACATTCAGAGCATGTGGGAATTTGTCAACATTAAAACCAGAGCTAGATTTTTTTAATTTTCCATTGTTTAATGTACCTTTTTTTTTTAAACCTGTCTTACACTGGCATATTTACTTTTCAACAGATCCGACTACGGGGCAGTGCCACACTCGGAGCTCCAAAGAACCAGTATGTTTATCAAAGGGTAAAGGAACTTCACATTATTAATAACAATAATCTTACTGTCTATGTAGGTCGCTTCAGTTTACTTGAAATATGTTTCGGTTAGTGTTGTTCAGGAAAGACAAATTAGGAAATGAACTGGACTTATTTGCATTCATCGACTTTCCCTGCCATGATTAAAATAACCTGCTCATTCTTTTCACAGCCTTGCCTCCCAATATATGTCTCTGAGCTGAAGCTTGCATTCTCACTAGCGATGGGTATACAATTCGGGAGTGCTGTATTTTGGGTATGTAAGGTTTTTCCTTTTTTTTTTACATTTTTGTTTGTTAGAGATACACAAGTTTTCATTTTGACACCAATTAGCCTCACCTTAACCTGCATTTCCACTGCAGGAATTCATGCTGGGGTCTAGGAACCTTTTTTAGATTCCAGTGCCTTTTCACCACAAAAACCAGGTCCCAAATTTAGGTCCTGCTAACATAGTTGAAGACTTGAGGTGTTGAACAGTTCTTATTGGTTCAGTATTCATGGTAGTTTAAAATCTAGTTCTGAAAATCTGCAGTGAACTAGTAAGTTTGTTTTTTAGCCACTGATCTTCAGCACATTAATGGAGAAACATCAAGGGTGGAAACGCAGACAGGCGAGAGGAACCTTTTCTTAACTAGAAAGGTAGTTCCTGAGGTTAAAAGTTTCAGTAATTTTTGGTGGAAATGCGATTAAATGTAGCTTTTAATGGTCAGATTAAGGTTATGGTCAGTATTTACATTTTTTTAGCTGAAATTATTGTCTCCAGATATTTAAGTTTAATGATCTAATCTTTGCTTAATATGTTTCTACTGTTAACACGTTTCTACATATTGAACATGGGGTCTGGTTGTCAGATCTGACCCTAGACTTGCAGAAAACCATGTCAAACCAAGCTTTAAGCCCTGATGAACACCATTTTAAGCTAGCTCTTCCTTTTCTTTCCAGGTGGTTTTACTCGTCATGAGCATCAAGCTGATGGGCCAGATAAGACGGAAACAGGAGTTCATGGCTCTCCTCCAATCAAACAGATATGTTCCTGGTGCCTTCTAGTCACCTCATATGTTTTGATGGACACTTCCAATTCATTAGCAAGAATACCTTGTTTGAATTTGCACATGTAAACTATCTATGCTGTATACCATAATCTGGCTACTTTGTGCTATAGCAAAATATGTTATCATTTTCTAATAAATTATTGCATGTACCTGATATTGAAAAGTAATCTACATGCATAGATCAACTTCAGATAAGTCTTGTTTTGCCTCACTGCTGTAAAAACGATGCAGTTGAAAAATAATATTTATTAATGATTATATGTTCACATGCTGTTGTGACATCTCTAAAAGTTATGATACCTTAGCAAGTGTTTAATCAGCCAATTATTTTATTTGCTGGAGCCCAGTGGCGTAGTTTGTCTCTGGCAGCAAGTGTTGACCTATGTAGCTAATACTTTTTCTCAATAGGTCGCGGAGCAACAAGTACATATAAATGCATTTACTTTCCTAAAAGTTGGAAATCTGCACACATTTTTGTTTGTTTAAGGTTGTTTTTTATGCTGAAGCTTCATTCTGAATTTATTTATGTTTTCAGGTCAGTGTCGTCGTCATAATCCACAAAAATCTATATTTGATGCACATCACTGAAATGAACTACTATTAACTGGACCAACCTATTTATAAACATACATATTTAGATGCCTGTGCGAGTCTTACTTAAGCTCACTCATTGATTTTCCAGCATTAGAGCTACCAATAACCTTGAAATATATAAAAATTAATAACCTGTATGTAGCACCTTTCTTAAACAGTGTTTACAAAGTGTTTGATTGAAATGTAATCCTTTATATTATTACTGAGTAATGTATTCTTTGGGTAAATAATCAGGTTGACAGAGGAATGAGCTACAGCTCTCATTGGGACTCCAGAATGTCTTGATGCCTTGTTAAGCACATATGAACATTTCCCTCTCCATTTTTACTTTTTAAAGCACATTTAGTGGTTTGACTATATGTTACGTTCAAAGGGAGTAGAGAAGACTCCGTTTGGTTGCACATTCAGTAGACATGCAGTAAATCCTCAATTTATGCTTCCTAAATTTTGATTTAAGCTTTTAGAGTATGTTAGCAAGGCAGCAACGAACAGGCTCGAGAGGCTCATGTAGGAAAATGTGTCACCAAAACTGATGCCGCTCTCACCGAAGAAGCCTTTACGCCACATCACTTCTAATCCGACTTCCTGCATGAGCTGCCTGTGGTTCTAATGTCTCCTTGTCTAACATACTATTGAATGAACTCCATCTGAAACAGCAGATCCAATGTCTACCTGTGCACTTTAACCATTTATGCCTAATTAATGTGTTCTTGCAAAGTGTGGTGTTTTTTTTTATTTCTGTCATACACCGTTTTTTAATTTATGGAATGAACATATGTAATATTTTGTAAATAGCAGGAATAAAATATGTGATTCTTGTTCCTTTTATGTCTTGGATTTATTTCCCAGGGCTCAAAAACCTAAAGGTAATAAGGTTTGTAGAAATACTTTCTAAATATAAGTGAGCGTAGCTGTCAGATAAATACAGCAGATATGGTTTATACATACAAGCTAATTTACTGTTTCAACAGTATACCTAAAATAGTAGTAGTAAATGCCTACTCAAGCTACATATAAATAGCTCCACCTTGTCAAGCTTCACAACTGATATCCCTAATATTAGAGAAATATATTATACATTTCATTATTAAACATAGATTATGTTGACAG
The DNA here is from genome assembly GCF_009762535.1 of Notolabrus celidotus. Classification (NCBI taxonomy): domain Eukaryota; kingdom Metazoa; phylum Chordata; class Actinopteri; order Labriformes; family Labridae; genus Notolabrus; species Notolabrus celidotus. Next base: position 8,730,517 of record NC_048292.1, read on the forward strand.
CTAAGACTGATCGAGGCAATTAAACTGCACTAAAGTACACTACTCTAGTTAATGTATATCCCTGCCACTGTAAATACATTATGATGATGAAACTTTCTGTGCAGGCTTTATGTTTATGTCCACTATTATATGGAGAACCTTTGTAAGTAATGAAGTACAAGCCCCTTAGTATTACATCTAAGATAGCAAGACAGCAAGTTAACAACTTTTTAATACCATTACTTGTTTCAAACTCAAAAGATATTTCTTGCTTTATTGCAGGCAACTATTATTTTGTTGACCAATCAAAGGTGGTGTGAGGATATTTTTGAATACATACAGTACCAGTCAAAAGTTTGGACACACCTTCTCATTCAATGTCTTTTATTTATTTTTTATTATTTTCAACATTGTAGATTAATACTGAAGGCATCAGTAGGCATGGATTACAACAGTAGTCAAATAGGGCTATCCATTGTGTGATAACCCTACCTCTGAACAACATAACTGATGGTCTCAAACACATTAAGAAGTCAAGTCATTCTACAAATGAACTCTTGACAAGGCTCATGTTAATTAGAAACCATTCCAGGAGACCACTTCATGAAGCAGACTGAGAGAATACCAAGAGTGTGCAAAGCTGTCATAAAGGAAAACCATTGAATGAGAAGGTGTGTCCAAACTTTTGGCTTGTCTTGTACATAAATCGGGGTTAGTATGTTGTTATCAAAAGCTACGCTGAAGTTCAAATAACCTGTCAAACATGCATGTTTACATTATTTTATTATGACCAAAAATCAAGACAGAAATTACCAATTTGACATTTTTAATAACAATACAGCAATGATGTAAAAAAAAAAAAAAAAAGGGGTTGTACATTTAGAATTTCTTCTATGGCACAAAAAACATGTCAAAAACATATCATTAGTTGCGTTTTTCCTTAGTCTGTATTCCTGCATTCCATCCTGGAACTGCACCCTGTCATGCAATTCAAATATTATGATGAATGTTCCTTTTGGCATTACATTTTAAAAACTAAAATCGACCAAAACACAGCTCAAGTAATCCAGTAGGTTCTTAAAGGAAAATGTCATTTTAAAAAGTTGGAAAAATGTATAGTATAAAAAAAAACGTTTGCACAAAGTTTGGCAAAATATGATTAAAAATATTCAAAAAAGTATAAAACCAAAAAATAAAATCAGATATTTTTAAAGCTTAAGTAACCATTATCTTTATCAGTGCTTTCTGTTGTTAATATCACATTTAACAACTTCATGTTAATTATTAACTCTGTCTGAAGTATGTCTTGGATCAAATGTGCTAATCTGATATTAATGCAGGATTGAAATAGTCAGATAATTATTGTACAATATATACCAACATTAAAAACAACCCAAACAAAAAACTTGAAAATAAGAAATAAACTTGCTCTTATTCTCAAGCAACTTTTGATATGTGTTTTTGTATCTTAGTATAATATATCCCTGTACCAGTCCCACTGTTACAAACCTTCTTAGCATATCAGGCTAACATGAAAGGCAGCCAAAACTCAGACTCAAGTGTATTCTACAGTGTCCGTAAGAGTGATGTAGTTTCCTGCTTTTGCCTCTGGACTGTAGACCACTGTGGGGACGTTATCCTTCCGATTCATTCGACACAAGATCACGATACACAGCACCACTGACAACAACTACAAGACAGTAAAGAAACAGTTTTTTAACCCTCTGTCCATGTTCAGATGTTCCACCATTAGCCAATACATTGTTTTAAATGAGGAAGAGGGAGGCTGAACAGACAGAGCAAATACAGAGATAAACGTGTGTAGTTAAATTCAGAGGTAGTATTTATTTGTGTTATTATTATCACTCGTGTAGAGGTCTAAATTTCTTTATTGACATTAATAGGAATTTGGAAAGAGTCAGGGAAGTGGGAGGGTTACAATTCTCTTGCTGAGATGGCTTTTAAGGAATTTCTTGATGACCGGAACCTCTCAAGATTTCCGGCTTCATTTCTAGCTTCCCTTGAGCTCACACAGCTGCCACCTGTGTCCGTCTCAATCAGTCATTTAATCATTTTGTGAAGCTTCGAGAGAATATTAGTTTCACATTAAAGTGGCACCTAAACTCTGCAGGCCAAGTGATTTATCCCGCCCTCGGTTTCCCCCTGCAGGCATTTATTCCTTATTTTATTCAGGTAGCAATAATATATGAAGCAAATGCTTGAGGAGCAACAACTGCAGTTCCTCAAGTGTCCACTTGAGGTTGGCTCCTAAAGCGAGTCAAGCCCTCATCATTGCCATATTAAAATCATAAACTTTTAAAGCAGAATTTAAATTGTTTATAGCCCAGGACAAAAGATGGTTTAGTTCTGTATAGCTTATTGTTGTCAAGGCTTAAAGTACTGAATAATTAGGGGAACAGTTGCTTTTAATTCCAGGTGGTTACTGCAAGCTGTCTGCTTTAGTCTAAACAAAAAGAATCTGGTTAGCAACCATGAAAAATAATCTAATTCAGTGGGAACACAATGCTTAACATGCGAATTTGTCAGCTAATGAGTTAGCTAATACTGTAAAGCACTAATCAATTGATTGTTACAAAGCCCTCACACCGCTTCAACATCACCCTCCTGACCAAATACTGTCACTTCTGGCAACAGGAAACCAACATGGTGGAGACAAACATACTTAACTTAATAAACTCTGTTGGTGTACTCTAACGTGCAGTTTGTCTAAGTTGTGTTGCCGTACCGATATGTCACGTCTTAAAGGTTGAACGTACAGCAAACGTAGAGCACACATTACTCCGGTTTTTACATTTAGCTGTCCACAGCAGAGAAGGGTGACCATTCTCCACCTCAGCAGCCATGGCCATATCTTTCACCCATGTTTGAGGCTTTTGAAAAGAAGAATGCTTCATGTAGTTTTAAATGTTTGCTCTGTGCACCGCACACGAACCTCATCACGGCCTACAAAATGTCATCGTCCAACTTGAGAAAGCAACGCAAGGTACATAGCTAGACTTTTGTTTATCCCATGCGAACATTTCAAACAAAGGTTACTACGCTTGTCGTTACTTAGTTGCTGTATTTTAGTCTGCGGTTGGTTGATCCTCTTTTTGTTCCTATTCTTTCAGAGCTGCAAATCTGATTAAAGAAAATGAACTTTTGTTCTTTAAATAAACACAATGTAGCAGAATTTACACCAATGTATTCTCAACTGCACTCATGCATTATGAAAGGAAAGTTTTGAGATTTTTTTATTTTTTTAAGTTATACTTTTGGCCCTTTTGCCTTTATTTGATAGGACAGCTGAGGAGAGACAGGAAATGCAGGGAGAGAGCGGGGGAAGACGTGCAGGAGATGGTTGACCGGCCGAGAATCGAACCGGCGACCCCTGCGACAAGGACTGTAGCTTATGTATGTGGGGTGCTTAGACCGCTAGGCCACCAGCACCCTGAGATTTTTTTTTTAAAGAAGTTTGAATACTTATTTTTAAACGAAACTACTCCAGTGCCAAAACTCAAGTAATAACTTGACAGAGCAACTTCAAAGAGCTAGTGAAGACATGTAGACAGAAAAGAAGGTAGTCAAATCATTACAGACACTAATGGATTGAATGTACATACCCAGAGTAATGTGATTCCCAGCATTGTGCCCAATATAACATGGACGACAGTAACCTGAAGAGCGATCAGTAGTGGAAGACACGGCTGAAACAGGAGTGGATGAATCAGTGCAATGTTTTATACCACAGTAACACAAATATGTATGAAACTAGTTCGACTTCAGTGGGATTCAATCAGATTCACAGAGAATATACTGTACACTTGAATCCTTCTGTGGAACTAAACGTGGAACTAAACACTTTCATGGGATTTCTAACGAATTTCTGTGAAAACGCTTTAGTCATTAGTTTCAGTTCCTTATTGGTTTAATGTTTCACGTCACAAGTTTCACAATAATGCTTGAGTATGAAAAATATGTTTCATAATTGAACATTGTTCAGATTTTATATTGCATTTGCGCAATCCTTTGCCGTATTTATGGCTCAACATATTTGTGCTGTACCGTTGTAAGACATTTTACCTCCATACAATCCAGCAATTCAATTCAGTTATGTGACTTTAAATGCATATGTTGTATGTTGTTATTCCTGCAATGCAGTTGTAAATCAGTTTTGTATAGATCATCAATAAAATGATGATTAAAAACTTCAATTACAAGATTTCTCATTACCTCTTTATAAACCATGACAGGTTGGACACCGTCTGTCTCAAAATGAATGAGGTTCCCTGGAGCTGCCACCTAGATCAAACAGACATGAGTCACTAAGTGAACAAAATGAATGATAGCAGAGTATTGAATCATCAGAGAAGAACAACATTAAAGACAGGCTCAGGCTACAAGTGCTTTAAAAATGTGAGCTGATTTAAATAATGGAGAGGCTTTGAGTTTATTCTTTTCTCTTCAAAGAAACAAACTACAATATGTTATAAAGGTTAGGATTAAATCAAAAGAGAGAATGGCTCTAGTTTTTGTCTTAATTAATATAATCTTTCTTATAAATATGCCACGTACTCTTCCAGTTTTTGAGCTTGGGGCTGTTTTACACCAGCAGATGGTGCCACAGGTGTGTTGCCTATCCATTCAGGAGAAAAACTCAAACTACCACTGCAACTATTAAGAACTCAACCAAGACTAAACATTCCCACAAAATATAAACCAAACTAACACATGAAGAATCTGGAATAACATCAATAAGTTCATTCAAGGCTATTCAAACCTGGCTTTAAAACACTGTCAGCTGCTTGGTGTACCTGACGACTTCTCTCTCATTAGTTACTGATGAGGATTGAGTAATTTAATGTTTTTTATTTATCAGCTTAGTTTTTAATGGTTGGCATTTTAATTTGCACTAATGCAAAGGTCACATAAAATATTTTGAGGAATATTCTAACACACTATATATCAATGCTTTTGAGTACATAAAAATATTTGGGAGAGAGCTTCTTTTTGTTCACTCACACATGGGTTAGTGGATCCTTTAATGCACAGGCAGGATTTTGAGATATTATGACCCCAATCAACATAGCCCTGATCCAGTCCACAGCACTGCAGCTGAGACAGGAAGAAGAGGAGCAAGTTACAATACATAGATATACTTTGTAACACTTTAACAAACACTGTTTCCCTCTACTTAAATTATATTCCATAGCACTCGTTTCCAGGAATAAAGGGCCTTCTATTTGTCAGTTTCTCAATCCAAACTGCTGTCTGCGATTGTGTACTTTAAAAATAATCCTTATCCTGAACATAAATGGATACACACCATCACAAGGTTACCTACTTCCACTTGCAGTTCTCTGATGTGTTCTTGGACGACATCACCGGCATCAGACAGTGGCTTGAAACTTTGGTAATGCATATTTAAGGTTTTAACCACCTGCAAAACGAAATAAAGAATTCAAACTACAAAATGACTGATGGCCATGGATTTACAATGATCAAAGTTTAGAAAGGGAACTGTAAGATCCTGTAGTTATTCTTTCGAGATTGCAAGCACTTCACACACTCAATTGCAATTTCAATAACTACTATAAGCACATTGCAGAGTCATATAGCTTAGCAGCCCCCCTAGACACAGCAGGTTAGCTTGAAATTTTGCTGCTAGTTAGCTGAATCCAAATCAACCAGTAGAGCACTGCTCAACAATTAGGCTACAGATGTTGTCTAAGGGTGCATCTTTAAACTGCCTTTATAAAACCAAAAGACGCAAAGTTTAAGTTTAAGTTTTACTATCATTAGCAGCTAACAACTTACTGAAGTGAGCATTTTATCTTTCATCTTTAACAAAATGTACAGTTATTAAGTTGGAAGTATAAACATTTGACAAATGACTACAAAAAAAACTTCTTACATGTATTGATTTCTGGTACAATAACAAGATTAGTGAATTTCCAGTTATCGCTAGCAGCTAACTAGCTCTCTAGTTACTGCAGTTTGCATTTTATGTTTCTTTTACCTTTAATACAATTCCCAGTTATATGGTGCAAAGTATAAAACTTTTACAAATGACTACAGGAAAAATATATGAATATTATAAGAGACTGGAAAGGAGAACTGGAACTGCAGAGAATCATTAAAGTACCCTTGGATTCTCACAAGAACAGTTTTCCCAAGTATAAAATCAGTAGGTGGGTGATTTCAACATATCAGCCAAGATAAACATACATTAAAAATTCAAGGGAAACATGTCTAAAAACATAAAACCGTTTCAATGTGTCATATTGAGAGGATATCGAGCTTGGGAAGAAAAAAGGACCCTGAGACGATAGATTTGCTTCTGAAAAGAAAACATGTAAATCATGCAGTTTTGGAGCCTGCAGCAAAGAAACTGTGTTATATACAGGCTGTGAAACTCATGAAGACAACAGTGTTAAACAGTATTTGCAGGAAACTCAAAGCACCACATTTATTTTCACTGAGTGCATGGTGTGACAGGAAACCCTTCCAAGACTGTGAGGAAGCACGATGTCATTGCATTAGTCGAGATAGCAGATCTGTGCTGCGTAACTTTACACCACTTGGGCCTGCTGTGAGACTCACATTAAATAGAGCTAAGTTTGCTAAAGTCACTGGTAGCTTTTTGTAGTCAAATAATTCTCTATTGTAATTTTTAATATTAAAGCATTTCTTCTTCCTACTTTGTGTCTCGTCCATGTTTTTCTAAAGCCTCAAACTGTCCAAGAGTTTGAATAATAGTTTTTCAACACTGTGTTAAAACAGTTTTTCAGCACTGTTGTAAACTTGCTTATCCTACAGTTTATGAACAAGGCTGTTTCCATATATCAAATATCATGTTTGAAGGAAATCTAGGGGCTGGTGTACATGTATCAGGGAGGAACCTTTAGGTACAGTGTGTAGAAATGGCAATATATTAGCGATAGCCAGCTGTCAGATCCTACATTGAAATGCTCCCTTGCTCACCCTTCCCAATGATTCAGGTTTTTTTTTAGTTTATGCTGCTGTATAAATTTGATACTAGGTCTCCAACAAGTGTCAAAAAAAGATTTCAAGTCAACTCTAAAATACCTGAGGTATCGCTGTCAGTCCATGAATCAGGGAACCAATCACCAACAGGCTGATCAGGATCAACCCAACTGTGAACTGAGACACACACATACACAGTAGGAATAAGTTACAGTGTGTTACAGTTGAGTATATTCTAGTTGAAATGTGTTCATTACTACATTTGCTTTCAGAAGTGATCCTAGCATTTTTTGGTTTTCAGTACCCACCGAAATGAGCGCCCACTTCTTCTGTTTGCAGACCCCATACACACCAATAATGCTCAAGAGCAGAGGTATGATAGAAATAACATACAGGCCACTTAAGCCGCTAAGCAGCTGCTCTATCTGTGGAGAAAACAAACACAGAACCAGGTCAGTTGGATCAGTTAACAGGGAACAGTTCAATACCCTCTGTCAGCATGCAAACACTTTGCAAAAGAGTCTGATGCGGTCTTCATTTTCTGCAGCTGATTGTAAAGACGGCATTGGAGTTTGACTATTCTATGTTCTGTATTAGATTTTAGGTCAATGCAAACACAGAATAGCAATTTGATAGTTACGGCCTCAGTGTGTTTGCAGATTTGTGTATAAAAAAAAGGTATCATCAGAGTTGGATAACAACTCTTACTTTTAGCATCCAGCTGAAAAAAGATCAGTTAGAGTGATGAAGTTTTAAAAGAAACATCCAGCAGTAAAAAGAAAAGTAAAAAATAGTGAAAAGAAGATCTGATGCATATTATCCACTCATAATAGAAAGATGCAAAAATAGATACTTCTGGATGTGTGTGTGTTTTTAGTGTGAGTGCATGTGTTACCTCTTCTTCATTGTGGAGATGTCCATGGCTAAACAGAGTGAACCCTAACAGCAGGGCACTGACAATCTAAACCAGCAGAAGAACATTTCATTATTCATCATGTCAGAGCTACAAGTGCTCATCATTATCTCTATTTATAACCTGTCAATAACTCCTTAGTCATCAGACAATTCCTCAGTCTAATCATGAAGCAGAGGCAGGTTGCTCCCAAAGCACGACTAAAAGTAAAGTTATTTTGTGAATCTATAAATACAACACGCAGCCTTACAGAACAACACTGCCAGTTACACTACACCTGCAGGGACACACAAACAAGCAAAACCACATGTTGCACAATCAGGTTCCCATGAACTGCACTGTGAGAAAACTGAAGAAGAGGGAGGGGAAGATCAAATGCTTAATAATAAGTTTGTGAAATTATTGACAACATTGGGGTTCATTTTGTTTTTACTTTCAGTGTTAAAGCTGCTGTTGACATGTAATACAGTAATATCTCTGATAAGGGCCAAAAACACAACAACAAAATGTATAAATGAATCATTCTATCAGTCTTCAAAAGATTATCAGGAAAACTTTGATGATTGATAAATCTTGTAAATGCTGAATTCATTTTTCTATTTTGTATGATTGAATTTGTCTTTTCTTTATAGGATGTTTTTATAGAACTGTATTTTAGTATATTTTATTGTATTTTACATTTAAATTTTAGATATTTAAAAGCTGGAAGAGAGAAACAGCATCTCGTTTTTCCTGTATGTCTTGTATATACAGTGAAAATTGACAATAAAAACATTTGAACCTTGAATCTCTCTTTAGAATGAAACTTAAATAATTAAAACCAAACAGCTTGGTCTTTCTCTGCTTTTATTTGTTCTTTTTTTGATATTTTATTTTTACACAAAGAAAGAATTAATTATTTTTTTTAAAAACAATTGCGACCAGAAAATAATTAAAGAAAAGTATCAAACGGTAAACTACTGTGGAATGACAGTTTTACGTGTTGAGGTGTGTCCTGTTATATAGTGTGTGGGTGGGTCTTTTAAAAGTTAATTTTACTCGACATGATCAAATCTAAGAAAATGTGTTTTACCAGGCAATTACCATTCAAATATCCAGGATTCACTTCCTTCCCACAAATTGTGTTTATTTCTAATAAGGATTCGGATTATCAGACAAGTTTCAACCCCGTCCTCCAGCAGGCTCTGGCTTTACTGTTGCTCCATAACTGACTCTCTCTCTCTCAAATCAATTAAACAGTTCACTTATCTGAAACAACATCCTGAAGCCTTGGATTCCTACACTTACGACCCCTGGATAAATCAACATGCAGCAGAGAAGAAAAACACTCACCCCGACTAAACATGTCGCGGTAATGTAACTCCGCTTCAACCACACGTCCGCTCTCCCCATCTTGAATCGCTTGAAGTCGAGGTCGTTGGATTTCAATTCAAAGTTGCTCCATGCAGGAAATCCACATGCTATTTATTGAGAGAGGTGAGCCTGTTTTAAAGAACGAGAAACTTAAGTTGTTGTCAGTGTTGTGGGAGGAGGAAGTCCACGTTTTCCAGGTGAAGACCTTCCCCCATGAGGGAAGTGGGGCCGTGTGTGTGTGTGTGTGTGTGCGTGTGTGTGTGTGTGTAAGGGGGGCTGGAACTAGGGGAGGTAGGAGGAGGGGGTGCAGTAACTTACATTAAAATAAAACATGAATATCTTCTTGCCATTTTATCTCTATTTCTTCTTTGTTTTATGTTTCCAGGAGAGAAAGGACAGATCACATTACTTTCAGCTTTTTTAAATTGTTCCAATTTTATTTTTATTTTGTTTGAGATTAAAGAGTTCAGCGTAGATCCCCTGAATTCTCACATAGGGAATATTTTTCATTGTTGGCAGGAGTTATAATCTTGTCCGAACAAGATACTTATGTTGTGCAAACATGTTACTTTGTTAAAGCTGGGGTTGGTAGTCAGATTTAGAAACACTTTTTGTTACACTGGTTAAAATGATCTTTATGTCCTGATGGCAATCAATACATAATTGATTGCGATTGTCTACTCTTTTTGTGTCGTTGGATAAACCAGGCATAAAAATTCATCCCAGGCTACATGCCAATACATCACTATCTGGTGCGCACAAGATACATATTTTGTTCCAACAAGATATTATGTTTTTCACACCATAGACTATATATTAAAATGGTCATCATAAGTGTTCACTGACTGTGAGGCCTAAAGATTTAGAGCTCCCTTTACTGACTGACTGCAGCATAGATCATAAACCCCCACTTCTCCATTATAACAGATGGAACATGGGTCAGACTATTACATTGAAATAAATGTCAAATACACTTTTCTCAAACATAGTTTCTGTCTTTATAGTTAGTTCTCATCATTATGATTTATGTCCAAGTGTTCATTTTTCTGCAAAGTTTAGTTATAACTTGTAATTTGATTTTAAAAAGACGTATTAATTTGTGGCCTTGCTGTTGAATGTGGGCTCCTGTAGAACTATTTACTGGAATAGCGGAGTAGAGGAGGACTAGTGAGAGAACACACCCACACAAAGTGATTAAACTGTCTCCATCCATGTGTGAGTGCTTCGAATCAAAACAAAAGTCTGTTCTGCTGTGGACTGCACCAACCTGAGGGATCTTTGACGTCGCATTGGTAGGTTAAATGAGTGTCTTGGTTAGCGGAGAGGGTTTGACGTCAGTCCTTGGGCTCATCCAGCCAGATAGCTTTTGCTGTCGAGGCAGTGTTTTGGCTTCACATCTCACAATGAGGGGAAATGAAGGCAGATTGTTCATTCAAAATACAATCAGAGAGAAGAGGAGGGACCTGGTTTGTGAATTTAAAATGGCGCTGAGAGAAAGTGACAACAAGGGAAGACAGGATGTGTGCAAGTGTGTGTGCGCTAGTATGTTTGATGTGTGTAAGACTGAACTTGTCTTTTGTCCAGACTTCAATAAAGCACTTCTTGTGTGCTGTTGTTCTGGAGGAACAATAGAACTTGTGTTAGTCGGCATCACATTTCCTCCACAGAGTCCCACCCACACACACAAAACCTATCTGTCTATCCATCTATCTGCCTTTGACTCCTCCACACACAGACATAGATGCACAATGTTGTAACATTATTGGTCCCTCAAGCTCCAAGAAAGCAGATCCAGAGTGGAGCATTAACCGGTGCAGCATAAAAACATCTGGACAGCCCGATAAACTCACACACACACAATGCAGAGATCCACACATGCACACAACTCGACTTACAAATGTTTCAGTCAACTAGCTTCACCAGCGCATAAGCAATAAATCTTTGGCACATGTGTGTGTACAGACACATGCTTACACATCTGTAAGACATGGCTGCACAGAGACAGGCTGCGGCTCAGAGGATGTCGTTGGGCGGAAAGGAGAAGGGCCAAAAAATTCTCTGCTTGACTGGAGATGCTTGGACCAATTCTGTCTTCTGGAGGAACATGTTGCGCAACTGCATCCAAATGGCTTCCAACACCAGTTTTTGTGATGTTAAAGTAAAAAGACTATTACAGTTAGGATGACATAGATGTGTGTCACGTGTCATAAGAGTAAGACGTTGGTTGTTAGAAGAAAAAAAAGGCCCTGACAGGAAGGATCTTTGTAACATATTTCAGGAAGAGTACTAGAAGTTCAAAATATAAAGAACATAAATTGTGCAACTCTGTTCACATGCATAGCTGACTCATTAGAGTGAGACTGTGTTAATGTCTTTTGGTCTTTTTTTCTTGGTTTAATGTCCCAGCAGACTTTTTTTGCCAACAATTGTTGCCTACATATAAAAATGGTGTTTGCCTGTTTTAGCTAGTGTTCTCTTTTAATCAGTGTAAAGTATTTCTTGTTCCTACATATTTTACACTCTTTTTATCTACTTCAGTTTCTTTGTGGCCATTTTTTTATTGACACAGTACACTCAATGATTTGCTAGGGACTGAAGAAAATGATACATGACATGATTATTTGGGAGATCGTGCATGGGTGGATTGTTTTTCTTTTACACACAACCAAGCTTGCTGTGTTCTTATTTCCTAGCTTAACACTTAGCAATGCTAAAATAAGCTAAGATTAGATATTATCCGGTTTTGGTACTGACCTTCCGGCTGTGTAAGATTGCTAGATTCTGATTGGTCAAAAACCCTTGATAACAACTGTTATTAACTTTTACTAACAGGAGCCATGCTAGAGGTTAACTGATTACTCGTCATGTCAAATCAATCTGCAGAAAAGAGTTCCGGCACATTTAGCTTCTGCTTGTTGACACCATAGATCATATGGTGAGGTAAACCATTAGTTTTCCATTTGCATCAAAACAATGGGGCTGAAAAATTAGTTTCTGTTAGCATGCTAAATCAGTAGGCTATGGACATTTTCGTTTTTGATCCTATCCAGCAATATTAGCAAAAAAGAAACTTAAACCATGAACGATGGTGGCGATAGCAGGCGTGTTAAAAGTTGTGAAATTTGCCTCGTTTATTTTTAAAGGTGTGAGAACCGCAGAGCTCAGAAGAAATAGAGAGCTGGATGAGGACAGTTTCATGTTAAAGCGACCGCAACAGCTAGATAAGAATCCATCGGCATGGGACGCTACCTGCTGCAGAATCACTGGGACTTGTTAAAAAAAAACGTACACATAAATAATAATACATTAATAATAAATAAATAATGTTTTAATCAAGGTTTTTTGCCAACATGTTTGTATCTTAAAACCGGGTAATAAGCGAGGGTCTTATCTCAACTTGTCTGGATTCTATTTCCCATAACTACCTGGTAACAGCTCGGTGTAGCCTCAGTTCTACTATCAAATAACTTCAGTTTTTACAGTCCTCTCTTGAAACTCATATAAAAATTGTGAAGGGAATGGTTTAGCATTTTATTATATCTACTGCATCTACAGTATGAAACTTATCATAGAAATGTCATTTGAGATTAAGTATTTCCATGTGCTGTATTTCTGAGTTCAAAAGAAAGACAAACATTATTTTTTCCCACTAACTCTCAGTGTTTATGAATGCTTTTGTTCCCCTGGGGCACATTAGCTCTCCTCATACTCTGCCCGTTTTTTTCCCCTTACATCACTGTCATTACAGTGTGGCATTTCAGGATCTTGTCTGATAAATATTGAAAAAAGCAGCATCACAATTCATGACATTCTGCTTCCTCTGCTTTAAAAACTCTCAGGAGAGGTATTTCTTCTCCATTCCACCCGCACTACCATTAGAAACATATCACAAGATATCATCATTGTGCAGTTTAAAGTCCGTGTATATGGTCTGAGGCAGGCAGGAAGTTATATAACTAATCAGGGTATATATTCTTGAAATGAAACAGGGATTTTAATAGGAAAAAACCCTTCAGTCTCTCTTTATTACAGTCAGGACCATGGTTACGCATGATGATAAAGCATTGTTGGTTGTCCCAAGGGCAGAGTGATGATTCCTGTAGTTTCGGTGTTTCTTACATTCAGCTAATAAAATCTAAATTGCACGTAAGTGTCGGTACACTTTGATAAGACAGCTAATGGTATATGACATCAGCTTGCCGCAAAATATTCTATCACAATGAACTTTAACCCTGGATGTTTCCAAAGAAATATTGCGACACAATTTTCACATCAGAAAACCATGGGGGTAAAGTGCAAAACATTTCCCATGAATGAGTTACTGACCGAAAACCACACACCCTGAGGTCGACTATTCCCTGCAGCTTTTGTGTGAAGTTTCTCTTTCTTTTTCTCGCCCTCTTTTTCTCATGACACATACCTTGCTCTTTTGTATTATTATAAGGATTTTTTATTTCTTACAGTCAAAGTAAATCATTTGTGCTCAGTTTTTTTTTTTTACATTTTATGAAAAAGAGAATAAAGATACAAAAAAAATAAGTAATATAAATTATAATGGAATTGGAATTCACATCTACAGTCACAAATAAGTAAGTAGCTCTTTTGTATTATATGTTCAGAGAAAAAAAAAACTAGGATTTTGCTGGTTACTGATACATAAAATAGTAGGGAAGAGGATAAGGGCCACTGGAGAAAAAAATAAAATATATAAAAATTACTCCAAGAAAAAAGTCAGAATTCTGACTTTTTCTCAGAATTCTGACTTTAATCCACTTAAAACAAAAATTAAGGTCCAATATATATATATACATAAAGTCAGAATTCTGACTTTATTCTCAGATTTCTTACTTTTTTCTTAGAACAATAATAATTTAAAAAATATACTGTACCTTAATTTATTTTTTCAGTGGCTCTAATCCATAAAAATAGAAAATAACATAACTACATTTTTATTTATACCAAAGATCCAGAGTGTATAAACGTAGTAGTAAAAAACAAAAAGCTTGGACATTTTATTGAATTATATGAAATGGGGTCGGTCCCTTTAAGAGAAGTCACATGATGGTCACATGACACGGAAGTAGCGTGAATTGTTTCAGCGTTGTTGTGTTTACATCAACAGCTTCCAATTGCAAACCGCGTGCAGCCTTGGTGAGTAGATGAGTGGGAAATAACCCACACGTTCTTATTATTAATTGATAATAAATTCATATTTACATTACAACATTTGAAAACGATTTATTTTCTTTGTTTCAGCACAGAGTCAAGGTGGGATAAATTTGCATTACTCTTTATTCCTGTAAGCAGACTGGTTATTAAGCATGTATTACTGTGAATAAGCATAAACAAAGTACATAACATCCTACATAATGTTGTAGTTTTCTCTATTAGCAGTGCTCGTATTCTGGCTGCATTTAACGGTGTTTATTTCCGTCCTTTTTACCATCAGGAACAAGAGAAAACTCTGCAGTGTTTGGATTAAGTGACAATGAAGGAGGACAGTGATGTTACTAACGTCCCTGAGTGCTTCATATCAGATCATGAAGGTTTTCTCGGCAGCATCAAAAACTTAATCAAAGACTTCGTCGTGACTGAGATTGACATTAATGGACAGCATGTTAACACAGCATCAGAAACACAGACTCCAGCCTGTGCTTCATCTCATAAATACAATGAAGCCAGTGCAGACAGTATGGAGAACAGTCACCAGTCAGTCTTCCAGGAAGCTGATGATTCAGGTGATTGTGGTGCAGATGCCACCGTTCCTAGTCCATGCAGCTTTGATTTAAGTGTGATTCTAGGCCAGGCTGTCAGCGAGGAGCTCGAGCAGTTTGTGTTGACTCTCAAAGATGAAAACACAGCCAAACAGGAGCTTTCTTTGGGACACTTCCCAGACAAGCACCACAGAGCCAACGTCCACCGAGCGGTCAGACACCGCTTCCCTTTCCTCATGACAGTCACCATCCAGCCAGAGATCAGGGTGAGAGAAGACCCAGACTACAGGGAGCTCTCCCAGCTGGTCTCAGAGGACGAAGCGGAGGACTTCTTCAGGTTCATAGATGCCAAAGTGAGAGGTTCGTCATATACCTTTGGACCTGATGACAGCAAGGAGCATAGGACGGTAGTGCACCACTTTCTGAGCAGAAGGTTTGGGAAACTGGTGGAGACGAAGAGCTTCAGTGACCTGGGAAAGACAGCCATCACCGTCCGGCTGAGGGAGCAAGGGAGGCCGAAGAAGAGGACCACAGAGGAACGAAAGGAGGAGGAGGTTTACACTGGTAAGGGGGTTTAATAGCAGCTTTTTGAGCACTAAATAGGTCTAAATAAAAACAGATGGTCAAACTAAAATTTCCCAGAGTCCACATTGATAACTAGAGAGATTAAACCCCAAAGATATTCAGATTACGATAATTTAACAAGTCAAAAACATAAGTAATCCCCTAAATGTTGTAGAAATAAAGATAGCAAGGCTTTCCTAAGTATTTATATCTATATTAATATTATTATTACTATATAGCTAATATTTATATTTATATCTTATTTTATTCCTTCTTTCTTTTAATTTTTTGACTTTTTCATACTGTGTATAAGAGCATTCTGTAACAACTGAATTTCTCCCCCGAAATAAATAAAGTATTTCTGATTCTGATTCTGATTTCTGTGTGTTCTCTCCTGCAGCTTTCACTCTGTGTAAGGAGAACCTGGAGACTCTGGAGGCCATCAGCTACATGGCTGCAGCTCTCGGGGTCCTGCCGTCAGATTTCACCTACGCTGGGATCAAAGACAAAAGAGCCATCACGTACCAGTCCATGGTGGTCAAGAAAGTCTCACCTCAACGGTACCTCTGGGTTTCTTCTCTTGGTTTTTGATACTAGTGTTTTTGGCAATGTCTGAGTCCAGAAGAAAGACAAGCATTGGATGTTGAGGTTCTTCAGAATCGGTTGAATTTGCTATGAAGGCTCAAAATCAATGCCATGAAAAAGTGTGAAACTGGTTCTGTCGTTTGTACTCTAATTTTTGTATTCATCACTAGGTTGAGAGAGAAGTCAGCAGAGTTTGAGAAGAGAGGCATGCGCCTGTCTCAGATCCTCCCTGTCAGTGAGCCTCTCAGGCTCGGGCGGCTGCAGGGGAACCACTTTGACCTGGTGGTGCGAGATCTGAGACCACACGAGGCCGGTGACACACACTCCTCAGGTGGAAACTCACACACTCATCTGACAGCGCTGGTTAAGGAAGCAGTGGAGAATGTCAAGGTATTTTTCATATATGTCAAATATGTACACAGTGGTTACACTGGCTTGCAACTTCAACTTCCACATTTGTTGACTTTTGCAGGCGAGAGGTTTTGTCAACTACTACGGACCCCAGAGGTTTGGAACAATGCAGAGTGTTCAGTCTGACCATGTAGGGCTGGCTTTACTCAAAGAGGACATGGTAAGTGGAGGAGACATTATTATCTACATAAACAGCTGTGGCAACTTTTTCTTGAAGTAGGGTACCAGACACTGAATAAACACTGCAGGAATAGTGCCATCCAAGTGAAATGAACCCCTCCAGCCTGCAGGGTGCTTTGTTGTTTGTTTATGTTGTAATGTGTTCTTGTGTGTGGGTCAGGTGGGTGCTGTGCGCCTCTTCTTCACTCCAGAGGAAGGTGATGATCCTCAGAGCCAGGCTAAGAGACACTTTATGCAAACAGGTGAGAGCGAGGGCAACACTGAATATTTTTACGTTATACATTTATTTAGAAAATCAAACAAGCAATGTAGCAAATTTGTTGTGCTTCTCTGTACCAGATAACGCTAAGGAGTGTTTAGCATTGATGCCGTCCTCGAAGGCGAGGGAACGACTGATGCTCCGTGCCCTGAACCGTTACGGCACAGGTCCTGATGGTTGTGCTCAGGCCTGGCTCAGCCTGCCCCACAGCACTAGAGTCTTCTACCCACACGCCTACTGCAGCAGGTCAGCAATTGTTATGGGATTTTTACTGAATTGAAACATGCGTTGTTGCCATAGACTGTATAAAATATGGACGTAGTATCCGTGACATCACCCATCTGTTTCTGAAGAGCTGTTTGAGGACAATCGGCGGCGGCAGCCATATTGCTGCTGTCGAGCGATTGTGACGTAAAGAGGCAGAGTTTGAGCCTCCTAGCCAGCAGCTACAGTGTTCCTGCAGTCAGCTGTGCCTCTCATTGGAAGACTCCTAATCTCAATATCTTCAAAATTGCAGCGTTAGAAAAAAATTCACCCCCTTACTGTGTGTGCCGATCAAGATATGAGCTATCCAGACTACACTCATCTTTTGTACCAGGCTGTAAACATGTTTATTTCTGCTGTAAAGATCAGCTTTTTCCCATTCATGTGTATGTGACTTCCGGTACTTCCAGAGCCAGCCTCAAGCGGATCCTCGATGAACTGCAGCTTTTAGCACTTCCGCATTGGACTAATATTTTTAGACCGGAGGTTGCCGCTTGGTTGTTGCTTCTTTAATGCCTTTGACCAAAGATAATAGTACTATTTTGGCAATATTTAACACATTTTCACAGATTACTTAATCAGATACTTTTTGAATGAGTCTTCTATTTCCATCCATCCACTATCCATGATCTTGACCGCTTATCCCATTAGGGGTCACAGGGGGCTGGAGCCAATCCCAGCTGACTTCTTTGATTTCCTTTCAACAAAATGAGATAACAGAACTACATATCACATGTGCTGCTCTGTTTTTTGTTTGTCAGAGTGTGGAACGAGGCGGTGGCACACAGGCTGACTACTCTGGGCCACAGAGTCAGGAGAGGAGATCTGGTGTGGATGCAGGAAGAGCAAAATAAGCCAGGGGACACTGGAGACACAGGCTCACCTCAGGTAACAGAAGACAAAAGAACATACGAATCAAATTTGCTCTAACATTCATTTTACAATCCTTTTTATTTATTCTTGGAATGGGATTTTCTTAATCTGTGGGATGGAAAGTCGCTCAATAAAGAAACCTTATGATTGTAGTTATGAAGAATTTGCCATTATGTTCCCACAGTGAAGCTAGTTTCATAGGAAATCATAGAGTAGAACTGAAACACTTAGGACATCTGTGCTTTGCCGATACTGTTTGTTCAGTCACTATCTCTGTGGTTTAACTGTTTATATTTTGATGTTTGTCATATTTTCATACAGACATATTCACAACCATCATGTCATATTTGTTTTTCCAGATCCATGTGGTTACAGAGCAAGAGGAGCAGGAGGGAGTGTACACACTGGGACATGTATGTAGTTGAGGGGAATACTTCTATTTATGAATGCTTTTTTCTTCTTTTTGCTCCTCTCACTGCTATGTTTTTCTTTTCTTTTCTTTTTAGGTGTTACTTCCCATGCCAGGAAACACAGTGAAATATCCGGAAAACTCCATGGGGACCTGGTTCAAAGAAAGGTTGGCCAGAGACGGACTGGACAATTGTCGTTTCAGAGTCAGCGGCCTCAAACTCAATCTGCCTGGATGCTATCGCCCTCTGCTGGCTTCTCCACGTAACCTCCGTTACCAGCTGAATACCCCAGCCCGAGGGGAACGAGGAGGAAGAGGAGACGAAAAGGAGGCTTTCGGGAGCAGCAGTATGAGTGATTGGCAGCTGAATGGAGCGACAGTAGGAGGAAAGCAGGACTCACTCACTCTGACACTAAACTTTGACCTGGACTCATCCTGCTACGCAACTATCTGCCTCAGAGAGATCATGAAGTGTGACCCTTAGAGATCAGCTACAGTCCGACTCCTGTTTTCCCAACAGACTTTTTCTTGTTTTTGAGTTTAAGAAAAACTTTTGTAACCCACTGTTGTGACGTATTATCAGGAACCTTTTAGTTTGTTGTTAAGGTAATGAGCGAAAGAATGGGAGAAAAAAGGACAATGTGCAAATGTAGGTGTAAAACCACCTAACCAGCACTTGTGTTTTGTGCCATGAATAATAGTGATTCCACCCAACAGTATTTTGCTTTTTATAAAGTAAATGTGTATTAGTGTCCATTACTTTGAAGTCATTTAAAATGTTTTTGGAAGAAAAGAAAACCCAGTATAGTTTCCTTTAAAATAGTATTACTTAACAATTACAGGCAGTGTAAGTTGAGCAGAATGAAAAGCATGAAGGACTTTGACAGACTTACCAGTGTGCTGTTTTCTGAAACCTTTTATACTCCATCAGCCAATCAGGGAGGAGCCCTAATTAGTGTCACTCTGACCCAGGTGCGATCAATCTTCACACACCTGGAGTTAACGAGGCCTTCTCAGGAGGTCTGATTAAAACATACACGATGTGAATGACAAACATTTGCTTTGATTAGGAGTTAAAAGATGAGGAAGAATTAATATGAACAAAAAACATTTAAAAAGGGAAAACTTCTCATGGTGTCACAGTGTCACATTTTATAAACATAGATACAGAAGTGCAAAGGAATGAGCACTTTCCTCTCAAAGATACTTAAAAATACTAAGCTTCATGACAGAAGGATAAAACAAACAGGTAGATCCAAGAGTCTGCAGCTATTCTATATTTCTCTCACTTAGCCATAATTGGTCACAGAATAAAGTGGAGTTGGAGAAGTGTTGTCTCTCCGCTATAACTCGGTTTCTCCCCCCAGCAAAAAAGTTGTTTTGATTAAAATCCCGTTTTTTTTTTCTGAGAAGAATCAGATGCTTTGATTTAACACAGACCTTTAATGTTTTAAGAAGTATGATAGGGTATTTTTGTCTTTAGAAAATATTATTGAGAGCTTCTTGGGTGCATCTTTGTGCATTGTGGACTGATTAATACATCCATCAGAAACCTGAAAATGTCAAATTTACTTTGAGTTGCTGGTTTGTTGGGTATGTCGAACCTTTTTAAGAGACATAATGATGGGAGGTTTGATAACAAAAACTGGACAGTACCTATGAAACACCAAATGTAACTGGCAGCTTATTATATTCATGCACAGTGGCTGATTTCATTTATTTTGTCACTTTACATTGTGAAGATGCCGCATAAGAACAATTAAAAACAGTGTTTGACATGTAGTTGCTACACTTATTCTTTCAGTCCAGTATTGTACAAGACACCGTTTACCACTAGATGGAGGCAACATACAATCAGACTGTACGAGCACTTTCATTTACCTGGAGAGAAATTTGCTCTGCAGCCAGGTGGGAACACGACACATATAGAAAACATAAGCACACAAACTCAGGTAATAAAAGCAATAAATATCATGAATCAATTAAAATGTTGAGTTACAGCAGGATGCTACAAGCTAATATGTCAGTGAAACCTGAATCAGTTATCATTAAAGAATGGGAAGCTAATTAGCATTCACATTTTTACATACTTTGATATCCTGAAAAAGTGAAATACTGAAATGACTTTCCATCCTGTTAGACTTAACCTTCAGTAACCTTTGGACTGTTTAAACTTATTTGCAAGGTTATGAATGTTCAATCTCTTAGCTTCCCACCACATTACCCTCAGCCCTGTTAGCATTATATTCAGTTCCATGTTGCATAGAAAAGAGCATGACCAAAGGCTAATGAGTTTCACCAGCCCAATCCAAATATGAATACATCATGCCGGTTGATAATATGCACCCCTGTGAAGGAATCGATGTCCACCAGCCGTACAGAAGCAATATGAGATCCCAATGAAGCATAAACATCTAGCATAATCATGCTACTAAGAGGCTCCATTCAATCTGTATTCAAATTAAGCTAGCATTGCATGTTGATAAATTATACATTTTGATGAGACTGTTAGAAGACAGCAGCATATTAAACTTCCCCCATAAATAATTTAAGGCAAATACGCCTCAGGGCTGTTTTGATACCTGTAAAAATAAGGAATATGAAAAATTGACTGTCTATCAGCATGTTTTGTTTGGCGGACGGTTCTGACACGCAGCCTGTCACACTGCTGTGTGATAGAGTACCTGCCTGTGAGCTAAACTCTCCGTCAGAGAGACACATTAGCAGTAATGAGTTTCTTCACCGTTTAAGAGTTTAGTTACAGAATGACACACTATCCATTGGAAAGAAGAGTGCATCATTGAAATCCTTGCAGAAGCGCTTACAGATTTAATCCTGTGCTGTATGTTGACAGTTTTAATGCTTCCTGCCTCAGGCGTCAAAGTTAATCCTGACAGATAGATTCTTCTTTATGTTTCTTACATTCGGAACAGGAGTCGTGTGCAGGTTAAATTCCCTGTAACCCCAGGTGTAAGATTTGCCACAAATTTAAGTGTGAAACTACTTGACCTTTCTATAGTGTCATTAAATCCTCAAGGCTTTCATGAAAGCTTCCGACAGATGTCTGTTCTGAACCAGGCTAAGCAGACTGTAAGGAAAAAAATATTACAGAGAGTTGAAAACAAATCCTCTGAGTGTATTTGGGAAGCACTCTCTTTTAAGTGGAATGAATAAGACAACTTTGCAGCTGAAGATGCATCTTCCCGCTTTGCTGAAAAGGCGGAGCAAAAGCTGAGGAATGAGACAAAGGTCCGGAATGAAAGACATTTACCATGGATGTACAGTAATGTATTTTCCCCCTCGCAAAAAGGGATGGAGGAAGAGGAGGAAGCTGGAGGTTATGAAAGACATTTACCATGAAACAGGGGAGCAGTATAGCTTTCGTTGGCCAAATGCCATTGCTTTTTTTCAGCCCTTTAAAGGCTCTGCAAACATATTTTTTCAATCAGCTTCATACTATGAGCAATGAGGTTTAACATGGCGAAATGTTTCTGCTAAAGTTAGAACAGTTTGGGCTTTTCACATGATAAATGTAAGGATCTGAAACCAGGTTTTAGAGCATGAAGGAACTATTTGGGATAAATCTCTTCAGGGTACTTGTGTAAAACAGACTGGCAAAACTGGAACCTTTTCTTGAGCAACTGAAGTGAAAATGAGAAAATTCAGACTGTGTATGTGCAAAACTCTTGCATCATATTTGGGTGAGCATTAAATTAAAGACAAAGGGAAGACAGACAGTGTGGTCCTTTCCCAGACTGATCAACTAATGACCATCATTTCTCCCTTGTATTTTGATATCCTGTGGCTTGATCAGCCTCTTCAGACCTTATGCTAATATGTGTCATTCATACACACACAGCTCCTACTTCATGATTAGACATATAAACATTCCAGCGACCTTTGACCTCTCTGTCCTCCAGACAGTTGATTGGCAGGCAGTTCACAGAGTTTTCACTTTAGCAGACGCTGATACGGGACTGTGCGTGTGAGAACCTCTTGAGAACGTACGTGCACGTGTGTGTTTATGAGCATGTCTGTGCTTGCAAAAGAGAAAGAAAAAAGTGTGTGTTTTTTCTGGGCCCCTGTCAGCCCTGTTGCTGCAGGAGCCAACGGCAAGTGTAGCCCAGACGTGACAGTGTGTGTTTGTGTACACAGAACAAGACTGGTGAGATCTTGGAGGAAGCATAAGCAGCACTGTTGTTACAATGCGTCTTTGACTGTCAATTAAGAATGCAATTTGACCCTGCTGTTTCAAACTAATTTTTATAGTGTGTCAATGCCAAATCATCTGTTTAGTCTTGAGGATTTCCAGTGTTTTCTTAAGAGCTCCAACTCTGCCAGTTCCATCATAGGCATGTATTCAAGTAATTTAACCTATTTCACAGATGCACCCAAATGACAAAGGCTTTTGGATTTGTTTTTGATACTTTAAAATGTAGGGTTTGAGCTAACAAGGGTGCAAAAGTTCAACACACAAATAAAGCTGTCATTCATTCCTATCTCTGGCGGAAAACCCCAAGAGCAGAAAGAAGAAGCCAAAACAGGGATGCTAAAACCCGCAGTTCCTCACGTGTCCACTTGAGGCTGGCTGCAAAATCAGGAGCAAATTCATGTTTTTTGTAAACTGATTCATTTTGAAGATGTTGAGTTTATGAGTTTTGCATGATATGGCATTGTTAAGGGAGTGTTTGACTTGACTGACAGGTGGGCACATTGTAACTGTTAGCCAGGGGGCTAAAGTCCCACACCAACTCAACCTAGCTTTTGATTGACCTAGCAAGAGGCGTAACTAGCATTTCCAATATGGTGACTGGTTTCTGACAGGAAGTTTTGAAGCCCAACGATGGCAATGGGTGACATCACTGACGTTTTATACAGTCTGTGTAATAACATCATTAGAGCTCATGTAGAAGTTCCCATTTTTACAGCAGAATCATATATGTTTATAATAATAATAATAATAATCAGATGCAAATCTCTTGTCCCCTATCACCAAGTCCAAGCACTGCACCTTGGGGGACAGAGCCTTTGCCATCGCTGCCCCGGCTCTCTGGAACTCTCTCTCTCCACACACCCGCAACTCTGACTCACTTCAATCATTCAAAAACCACCTCAAGACCTACCTGTTCAAAAAAGCATACAACACATGACCTCTACACCTCTACCCCCACCCCACCTCTGTCCTTGTTTTGTTTATAGCCTTGTCCAAACATCTCTTTACCTCCTTTCTTTATTCATGATATTTTAAAGGGGGTTATTTTTTTCAAACTCATCAGTTTCAATTAGATTAAGTCTGAAAGTAATGCATAAATATGCATAATTAGGAGTGTGGCTGATTTGACTGACAGGCGGTTAGTCACAAGGTGGCAAAGCTATGGCTCTTATTCTACCTTTTGCCTGTTTACAGATTACTTGAAAGTTAGCTGCGGTCAGTGTTTTCAGTATGGCCATGTACTGCCATCTTTGGGCTTCATATTGATCATCCATGATTACATACACTGACATTTTTGCATGCTCCTTTTGGCAACATATCACAGGTTCCTGTACAAACAGCTTTTTTTTTACACCATATACGGAGTATTTCTTTGTATTTATTCTTTTATTTTTGTTAAATTTTAAGATTCTTGACATTTGGAGAACTGCTGTGTAATTAAAAAAAACAACATCATTCTATGTGTATTATATATATATATATATATATATATATATATATATATATATATATATATATATATATATATATATATATATATATATATATATATATATATATGATAGACCCCAAGAAATCATTTGATTTTTAAGTCTACCCAGCAACCAACCTCTGTCTTAAAATGCTTTTAGCACATGAAATTCTGATTTAAGTGGTTTATGTTTGGGGTTACAGTTTTAACTCATATTTGACCATATTTTCATTATAAATGTATACTTGAATAAGAATTACACAATTATTTAACACTAGTTAAGTGTTTGCAGGACTTGACCTTTGACCTGTTCATTTAGGACACATTGTCATTCAACAGTAAAACCACCAGAACTCTGTGCTGCCCAGAGGCTGCCCTGTCACCCACTTACTGCGTTCCAGTCCACTGTTCTACATGTGAGAGGCCTGCATGTGGAGAATACACTGACCTAATAACTACAGTCGAGCTATCGACGAGCGGAAAAGTATAACAAACAATGCTATGTCAAATGAGATTGATTAATGGATAGAGTTATGCTGCAGTGCTTTGTGAGCGACATTATGTATGGCATATGTAGAGCAGTATGGGCAGATTGTTTGAAGTAAATTCAGTTAAGAAAGAAATGAGAGAAAAGGCAATGTGCTAATTTGTTTTTAATTTCTTAAGATTAAAACTGATCTCAAGGTATAAGTTTTCAGTATCTGAATCAATGTTTTTGATGACATAAAGCAGCAGATGTTTAAAGCGTCACTGATGCCAGCGTCAGAAAACCGCAGTTGCACTTGAAAGCCCTCAAGGTGTGAGTGTGTCTAACTGTGAGTGTGTTGAAAACATGCTCATTCAGCATTCTCTGGATATATGTCATAATCAATCATTAGCAACCAAAACACGACAATTCAAGTCATGTGCTCAAGCCAATAAACATAATGAGATACCCTTAATCCCTAATTATTAATAAGGGGAAATAAATACTCAGTTAAGGAGAAAATAATGTCATGATTTTGAGCCCAGTGCTGGCTACACATAAAGCACAGATTAATTCTGTAATAAAATGAATAAAAAGACATAAAAATCTTGCTGCCAAATTCTAAACAGTACTTAGACATTTGGATCTAATCACTTTGTCCAGTCAGATGGAAAGCTTAATTTCCTACCCTGTTTGAGACCTAACAAACAACCTGGCTCTCAACACACTCAGGCACAAACAACACCAGGGGACTCGTGGTAAACTGCCTTCACATGAGCCTGTAATTGGTTACCCGCTACAACTGGGAATTTTTCTCACACTGTAAAAGTGAAGGAAATAAAACTGTTAAACCTCTGACAGGCTACAGTGAGCACTCTGTGCCAGGGTGGAGGGATCTGTTGACTGGCTGCAAAACACAGAAAGGTGGAGGAGAGCTTATTATTTTTAATGATGTCTCTTCAAGAGATGTCATTAAAAATAAGAGAGAGAGAGAGAGAGAGAGAGAGAGAGAGAGAGAGAGAGAGAGAGAGAGAGAGAGAGAGAGAGAGGCCATGATGCATTCTCATTTGGCTGAAGGATGAAACATTGAAAGCCTCAGAGAATAATGTTATATGCCTAATAAACAGCATTGCTCATATTTATTCTTGCAAGTAATTGCTTCAATGTTCAATTAGAGAAAGGTTAGCAATTTTGAAAATCAACAACAATCAGATGAAAAGGGCAATACAACATTAATGATTAGCCTAGCCTAGCTTAAATTATTTTAGCAAAGGGAAAAAATCTGTCCAAAGTTTAAATCAATTGGTGTCGTAGTGCCTTCATTTCGGTAATTCACATTTTATATTGTGTTTATCTAACCTGTAAATAAATTTGGGTTTTATTGGCAGTGGTACAATTATTAGTTAGCTAGGAACAGTAGCTTCCTGCTGGGTCATCTGGTTGCTAGCAGCCTCATGGATTCAGGAAGTCACTGCATTTGGCCCATTCATGTGTTAGTTGTACTCATTTTGTGAAGTGTGTTTGAATTTGTGCCACACCACCTCTGTACTAGTGTTAGCTCGCTAGCTAGTGCAGTATGAAAGCATTCTTGACTGAGGAGCTTAGCTTCCAACTACCAACTAATTGTTGTCCTGTAATCCTTTTACCTTTTGTCTCTGCATGTTTGCAAAGTTGATTGATAAAGTCCTGGGATAAAATCAATGTTTTGTATTCTTAAGATTTCAATTCCTTTGTTGGTTGCCTTAACATTTTCAACTAACAACAACGCTTTTTGTGTCAATTTGCAAAACTACAGCTAATTAAACCTGTGGTTAGTAGTCAGATTTAGATGCAATTTTTGTTTTACTTGTTAAAATGATCTTTATGTACCGATGGCAATCAATACATAATGTGTTCTTAAAAAAGAGTGAAAAAAGCCTCTATCTACAACAGGAGTAAACCTGGAAAAACACCAACCAATCACTGTCATTAGGGTCCAATTTATGAAACCAATCAAATCCCATCCTGCCGCTCTGCCCGCCTCCTGCGCGCATATTTCCCTGTCTTCTGCCTCTGCTTCTCCTGACACTATTTACTGTCTCTCTCACTCGACCTCAAGCCCCTCTGACCCAATGAGGTGCTTTGCTCAGGACTGTAGTCAGGATCAGAGTCTAAAAAGTTCTCACCATGGGGGCTCTGACAAGCAAAAAAAATGATGACATTTAGTAAGTCCTACAGAAAATGTAGATGTATTATATATTTATTATAGCTTTTCTCCGGACATCATGTCACCGGTACAACTGGCTAGCATGAAAGTTGTGAGTGCTAACAATAGCCATGTTTGTTTGTGTTTTTAACTTTCACTATGATAATGTTTCGGTGTTTTCTTACCCCTGAGTGAGACATGAGTTGACGTAGTGCAAAACACAAACGATGTGCTGAAACCGGTTTTGAATCAGTCATGGTCATATGGTCGCGAATCAGTGGGGCTCGTGCATGTGAGCGGGGGCGTCGTTTTGGAGGAGCTCCGAGGGAAGGGGTTGGACGGAGTCCTGAGGAAATGCTACATTCAAATTCATGCTAGTTTTCCATGACACAAAAACCTTGCTTTAATCTAGTCAACCCCACTCATGCCTTCTTATTATTGACTTTGCATACAAAGGAATGCCTTCTGGTTGCGACTGTAATCAACTTTACTTTCTAACATGCAACTTTGATCAGAGTTAGCTTATTTTTACATTAACACCAGATAATGCTGGGATAATGCATCGGTGCTAACTTGTTTTAGCCTCTAACAGTTTCTAGTGTTCCGTCATAAAGTGGTTTTAACAAGAAAGAGAGAAAGTTTGTTAAAAAATTTGAACTATTCCTTCAGGAAACACCTGCACTGAAGCACCAACAAGCCTTGGGAGAACATCACTGATGTTTAGCATCTTGTATCCCTTCATTGCCATCACCCTCTTTCTTCAACATTAGTCAGTGGTCTTGCTGTTTTGTAGTGTCCTATAATTACCTTCTGCGCTAAACCCAGCTGTGTATGTGTATTTGCAAAATATGACCGTGTGTGTTTCCATAGACAGATAGGAATGTAAATGGGAGGCAGGCAGCTTTGGAGCAGCTGCACCGGTACTTCTGTTGGGTTTAGTGCCCGAGGAGGAGAAAGAGAGAGCGAGCTGTCCTCATGGTGATTGATGGAGCAGCTTCCTGTCCTGGTAGATGTTATTGAGGAGCACTGAGGGACCATAGTTATTTCCTTATGCTCTTAAATATCTTGCCCCAGTTCGTCCAAGCCCCCCCACTTTCATATTGTTCACTTTCCCAGTCCTTCACCCTCTTCCCTACCAAAGCCCACTGCCTCTTTCTCTCACTCTGCCCCTTTTTTTTTCACTGAGGAATGGCAGATATTGTTTATGTACGGGTGGCTGATATCTCCATACCCCAAATTATCTACACAGTATCTCACATCCAGTCATGCTTAGACCATTAGATAATATGTGGTGGAAAGTAAAAGCACCATTTATCAGACATGTAGGCAAACAGACACATTATAGCTGGCTAAAACAGGATATGGCACATACTTAATACCATTATTCTCACTTTGTGTATATACAAACAGTCAGGCATCAGGCCTGTGGAACATACATCTCTCCTGTGTTTGTCCACTCCCTCTCTTTCCCCCAGAGTTTCAATTCTGTTTTTCCTCTCTTTCCTTCAACATCTTCTGCTTTTTTATGAACTTTAAAGAATTAAAACTGCTCCATATCTACACGGCCTCAAAAGCTTAAAGAAACAGTTTGACATTTTGTAAAATATACTTATCAGTGTTCTCAGTGAAAAGATTGATACCATGCTCTGCGCTAAGTGAAAAGCAAGAGCAGAGACTGTTAGCTTTAACTAGCATAAAGCCTGGGGACAGTTTATTTGTCTAGAGGCAAGTTCATGACTCAGTGATTGTCCCAAAGAATGGATTTGATTAAACAAAATATAGGATTTTAAATCAGGAAGCGTTTGAAGTTCTGATAAAAAACGATTGAACATCATAACCCTCACTAGTTGGCATCAGAAATCCTAGTTGGTTAAACAAATATTTTCATAACTTTATTATTTTAGGTCCAAAATGCCGGTCATGTTTTGTCTTCGCTGGAGCTGTACCTTTGGTTCAAGGCTACTACAATAATAAGCCAAATACAATGCTCTACGATCCAGAAGTAAACAAGCACAGATGAGAGATAGCATCTTGTGGTTTGGCAGTATTTGGATCTTTAAAAATAGAGATAAAGTTGTACATGGGCTTTGTCTGGTTAAAATGGCGTATAACCCCTCAACTGGATCAATGTGTAACCAGCACAGGCATGTGGATGTTAAGGCTGATTTATACTTCTGTGTTTGCGTAGCTCCCGTACCTACGCAGTGGCCTACGCATGTAGCTGACGTGCACCGCCTCCAAAATGTAACCAAGCATAGAATCGATGCAGACCCCAAGCCCTGTGATTGGTCCACTCAGCTGCATTGTGTTTCCCGCATTTACAGCACTTCCGGGATCCCCACTCATTGGCCGCACATCGGCAAGCATATTTGACATAGATTACTCTCTGATAATGTAATCCATTGTGTAGTCGTATTAAATTAATTCTGTTGAATTTGGACTCTTTTCTGAGTGTTTTCTTTCTTATCTTTAGACTTGTGACTTAGTTGGAATTTAAACTTCCATGTCAATGTCTGGGCAATAAGTAGCTTCAGAACATCCATGGCTACAGGCTACAATCACCACTCTATCTGGCTTCTAACTGCAGCGGCTCGCTCCTCTGCTTAACTCTTTCTTTGATTTATTTTAATGTGAGCCTTGAAATTAAAAGTATTTTTCCTGACACAGCTGTTTTAAATTTATTGATCTGTAGTTTAGGGTTATATGTGGACAAGGTTGCTGGGTATAAGCCAAATTTACATTTATCTAAAACTCTGAACCCCTTTATGGTGTGTAAATTGCATTTTGGGTAAAGAGGCTGAAGCTTTTTCATAAGGAAATAGAATGCATGCAATACGAAATATGTATCACGTTTTATGCTTTGAATGGTTAGACATAAAACATATCTACACATATTTTCTGCATTTTAGCCGCTTTGTGTGATTTTAGGTGAGATTTCTGTTTTGCTCTGTGGTTGCTTTGAGTTGTTGTTGTTGTTGTTGTTGTTGTATCATAACATTTACGTTTACCTTCATTGAGAGAAGTGTATTCCAAGCTCTTAATGTTGATTTTGGATGGCTTGTGGACGCCTCTTTCTGCAATGTTTTTTTCAGTCAAGTATCATTGCTGTTTGCAAGCAAGCAGCACATATTTAGTCTCAATTCCAAGTTTTCAACAAGCACTTGAATTTATTAAAAAGATGTGTTTGTGAAAAAAAAACATGCCTACAACCAATAAATGTTTGAATTTGCAAAATGATGTAATATTATTCTGGGAATTTAAAATCCTTAAGTGGTTTCAAATTAGATGAATTAAAAGAACTCAGCATCCAAGACCACCAGCATTTCCTTCTAAGTGTGTGCTCACTCCAGGCAAACGGAGCAACACTTGGCTTGGCTGTGAACCCAAATGACACTAACTGCTGGTGATCAGAGCAGAGACAGAGGTAGAGAGGAAGAGAGAAGACAAGAAAGGGGGGTTGAGAAGCAAGAACACAAAGTACAGAGTATGCAACAGCTCAATGTCTAATTAAATTTAGTAAGAGGGGAATTTGCCAAGAATGGAGCCATTGTTTGGGGGCATCTGGAAAAACCTGACATGCATCTGTGCGTGTGGTTCTTTTAAAAAAAACGTTGTTCGGCAGAGGAAATTGATTCGGTTCAGTTAGGAGGACAAAGAAAAAAAAAGGAAAAAAATCAGTCATCATAAATGTATGTGAATGCACTGAATTGGAGGAATATTGTTGAGTAGAAACACTTGAGTAAAACAGATGGGATGATTTGCTTTTCAAACACTTCAGGCCACACAGGGAGGAGCAGATATGAACATTGCTTTTTGTAGATGTTCAAAATGATAAAACATAACAACTCTAATTCACAATCACACCGTGACTGATCTAAAACACCCTCTCCCCTCTATTGCTGAACTCTCTTATCAGCTTGTTGCTATGATTTGTGTAAATACAGAGGCTCAATGGACCGCCATGGCCTCTTTGTTTTCCCCTGACATGGTTCTTTGGAGCAGCACAAAGCCTGCATGTCTCACTGATCTCCTATGGGAGTTCAACACATTCAGATAGAGACATGAGAACATCCGTCACAGCCAATTTATCCCAAATGGATTCATCAACAAAGTCAACCTGTCAAAAGAAGTCCCCTTGGAGGGCGAGTACAGGACGCTGTGTCCTCTTTTGGACCGGATATTTGAGATCTAAAAGAGGTATAAGTTCACTTCTTCAGTCTAGGAAATACTCTTGATAACAGGCCATTAAAATCTAAATTATTTTAAAATAATAAATAAAGCTCAGTGATGACTCATGGTCTGAATGAGCTGCTGACAGGCTTGTCTCCCTGCTGTTCAGAAAGCATTTCCAGTGTTCATGCACACTGAGGTTAATTTAGACTGTTGATCTACCTTCACTGCTCCAGCGAGTCCACGGAGGGAGGTGAAGTGAGTTTGAATCCTGCCTGTTCATGTCATTTTTTCAATGTTGACTGTAATGCTCACTTAATCGTTTTAGATGCTTTCGTTTTAGATTGCCATTAATATGTGACAGAAGCAGATGTCCTGATGTAAAGTTATATGTATTTTATGACAATGAAGCAGACTGTTAAGACAGAAATGTTTAGTGTAATGTTAGCCGGTTGTTAAGAATAAAATTGCCATGGAAGCACTACCTCTTTTTTGCATCGTGGTCCTGTCTGAGTTCTGTTTCCTATAACCACCTGCTCACCATACATTATCCTTCCCTTACATTTCCTCCGGCACCAATAACAGGTCCAAATCCTTGTTAATCACTGACAAATGTCAACATCTAATAAGAAGATTAGCATAAGATTGGGTAGATTCATGGTTTCCAGAGCATGAACTATTTAAATGTGTGTTGTTGTTCCATAGAGGTCGACATTTGTGATTCTAATCATCTCAACTTTTTGAATGGATGGCCAAAAGTAGGTACAAACATTCCAGTTCAACCAAGGATTTGGAGCTAGCGACCCTTTGACTTTTAAAGGTGCGTTGTGTAGTAATTAGCAAAATTCTGCAGAACAGCACAAAAAAAAACTTGTACCAGCCCTTTTAATTTTTGTACTCAGTGAGTGGCTGTGTGAAGAAGAAATAGTAGAAGAGAGTGGTTGTGGGATGGACTTTTTTGATGGTGATAACTTGACAAATTGAGGATCATACTTATTACCTACTCATCATGGGAGCCTCTCATCCCTGAAGGCCACCTTCTGCTTCACTGATGTGAAGTGAGAAAGGAGAATTTCAATCCAGTATCTAATCGCTAAATAATGCAAAACTACACATTGTGTCTTTAATGTATTGCTGTCATTAGCATTAACTCTTTGCTTTATGATGTGATAGTTTCCAATCTTAAAATGGTGCAAACAAAACAACTAAAAAAAAGGACGCGTGACTACTTTTTAAGTCAAACCATGAATATTCAATTTTTTCACTTGCCTTAGAACACACTGGAAACAGCCCAGGGTGTGAAAATCATCAGCCTTTTTCCAAAACACTGATCAGATATACAACTTTGAATGCCATGTGCATGGCAGTGGAAAAAGCTGCTCATATATTGGTAGCCCAGCCAGGATCTCAGGAATGAGTCAGGACTGTAGCTCCTGACTCTGTCGCTCAGATGTGTGATGAAGTCGGTGTGATTTATTAAGATATGGCTCACTGGCTGTAGATCTGATACATTGGATTTCATCATGAGTCATCCCCTACATATAGGATTTTTACCAACTGTCAGAGCAGATCAGGGAGACATTTGAGTGAAAATATCCAGGACTTATAAAACATTCTGATGTGTATGAATCTGAACATCTGCTGGGGGATAAACTGTATAACACTTTTTTTTCATGTCACATTAAGGGTATTGCATGAACCTCTTCCACGTGTTTTCTTGTTGCTCCACTGGGAGCAAAAGCAGGATAAGAGGAAGGGAAATTACCCTATTTGGGTATATTTAGACTAGCTGGTTAAAGAAACATTATCTAAAGGATATGGCTGATAAGGCTTGAAAAAGCAAACAGTCGGCCTATGAGCAATTATGTAACTTGACTCTAATTCAGCTCTGCAGCTATGAGCTGAATTGGGATTAGCAGTGCTGATGTCCTCATAGGGACCCAAAGATCAAGAAATAGGTGGAAGAAATTGTTTCCATGAAACTCCCTTTGAACAACGTTTTTAAGAAAGCCAGACCTCTGTAGTCTGGAGAGCATGTGATGGTCAGGCAGACTGGGTTTGAGGTGTTGTCACACAGCTGTATTGTACCAGTACACAGTGGAAATTATGACTGCACAAAGACATTCAAGGCAAAATGTTTGAATTCATCAGGAGCCCTCAAAGGGCAAAGACTGGCACAGATAGATCCTGTTTGATGTGGATGCCAGTGTTAGAGCAGTAAAGTCAGCAAAAGTTGGATTTCAGAAACAAACACTTCAAAGGTTGTCTACAAGTTGTCCATCTGAGTGGCTTGACAATGCATTCAGCCTTTGCTTACAGCTGCTCTTATCAATAGTTGTATTGACAGAAAAGGCAAATATTTAAGAAACACAAGTTTTGATTTTGGTCTGCTAATATATGACTGCATTAGGAGGAGGACTCTGGCAGATTTATTGATATGGACTGTTTATTCGTTTTTTTCAGATTTTTGCAAAACGCCTTTAGTGATTTCTCTGTGTCGACCTTGGGCTGGCTTGTGTGTTAAATTGAACACACTTTCACATGCCTTCTTGTTCTGCAACAGGTCCTGCCAAAAAGCCTTAAGAGGCAAATTGTGCGTGCTGCTCTCCAAATTCTGAAAGCAAAGCAAAGCAAAGTATGGATGTAGTAGTATTTAAAAGAACCATTGAGGAGGAGACTGAAACAGACATCTGTCCAGGATGCATCCCTAAGGTAACGTTGTGTTACCGTTAGCAAGTTGCTAGCCTCCACTGGCATTCAAAGTGACTTAACCACCTGGACCAAGACAGTTGGTATGTTAAAACTTCTTGCAAACCACCTTCTACTAATCAGAACTTTGAGGTTTTTTTGGACACATACAATGAACTTAATGCAGTAGAATCTAAGAGTGCTTCTCCCCATTAAAAGAGTCCAAGTGCACACTGACGCACAGCACAATATTCGTGGTACCGTTGGTCAAAATGCGTCTTTCTATTGTCCTGGTGTCAATACAGGTCTTTAAATTAATATAAAAGTAGCTCCTTTACTGCTCTATGTGTAGCAGAGCAATAGTTTTCTGACATGTTTACCATACCTTAACTTTAGACCAACGTTATCTGGTTAAAAAAGGATCAGTGAAGGCAGAAGATTTAAAAATACTTCTTTAAAAAGCTACTGTTTCTTAGTCAGAGTATTTTTGGGTGAATTTAGCTGGAGTTTTATTTTGCAATTACGTAATTTCTCACTTAAACATTGACCTGGCTAAGGGACTGACCCCAATGAGAAAAACTATTGCACATTAATACTGTGCATCAGGCACACACCTACATATTGGAAAAAGTATAACGTTGTGGCCCACTGACTTCGATAAAGGAAATCCCAAAATTAAAGAAACACCTCCATACTTGTCTTAATAGAGTGCCAGGTCATTACAAACGGCCAAAAACAGCCTCAGTTTTCTTTGGCCTTGATTCATATGAAGTGTGTGGCAGTGATTTAAACGACCTCAGTGCCGTTTGTTTGGGTTGAGGTCTGGGACAACTGTGAGGTTGTTTCCACTGCAGCTGCAAAGGCAGGTTGCAGCACCTGAGCAGCTGTTACTTCTTTAAAAGAATTTTAATTGACACATAGTCCAAGTTCCTGCATCTGCTGGGAAGCTTCAGTTTGACTTGCAAAGACAAGACCATACCCCAGACTAAGATTGGAAGTACTTTGGATGAGAAAATGCACTGTAAAATATTGCTTTGTTAGCTTCTGTTTGGATCAAATAAGGACCTGCTCCTCTGCTACTGGATTGCCTTCCCTGTCCTCACAGGTCCTATTGGAGGTATGATATCAAATGTCACATTCCCACACTCCCAGTCAGGCGTGAGAGGTTGAGACGGGTGGGAGTAATCTGCCCTCACACACGTGCCTCGTCCCCTCTGCCAGAACTGGCATAGATAGGGATGAGAACACTCCACATTGAGATGACTTTATGCACGTTCACGCTGAAAAAACACACAGCAAGAAACAAGGGCAAGAGATGAAAGTATGCACTTATTCATAGATGTACTCTAAGATAAGTAAGGAGACAAGCTCAGGCTGTCGACCAGATTAAGATGGTTATCAGAGTGTTGTGAGGAAAAAGCCAGAAAGGTGTCCACACAGAGACAAGAGGACAAATCAAATAGAAACAGGCTGTCAGGACAAAAGTGTAGACAAAGTTGAAGACAAGGGAATACATGGAAAACAACTTTTTGTGTTATTTAGACAAGAACATCAGGGACTCTCACATTAAAAGCAAAGCTGTATTTGCAGCCACTTGGCTTAGCTTGGAAGGACAGAACTCCTCCAGCACTTGCTAAGAAAAGCAATAAGCTTCCCAAAATAAGGAACTATTCCTTTCAAGGAAATAACCCTCAGACATTCAGACGGTGTGAGGAGTCCTTGAAATTCTTCTGTACAAGAAAGGATAGAGCTGCCTGTATATTTTCAGGAAACTCAGATCTTTCAACATCTGCAGAACCATGCATGTTATATCACTTAGTAGTGGCTGGCATGATCATCTATGTTGCAGTGTGTAAGGGGCAGCAGGTGAGAGGTAAAATACGCTAACAGGCTCAGTAAGCTCATCTAAAAAGCTGGATCAGTCCTGAAAATGGAAACAGAGTTCCTGTGGAAGTGTCTAAGAGGAAGATACTAAAATACTTTGTGTAGGAGCCATATGTGTGTGTTTTATATGTGACGTGTTGGTAAGTGCTGTATATTGATGTGAGGGGGGTGTGTGCACTCTGCTGGCATTTGAGTGGTGGGTACGTCACTGTGGGTGTGGGCGCGGTGGTTACAAATAATTCCACGCACCTGTAGTCTGTTGGTTTTTGTTAACGAGGAAGGGTGAGTCGGGAGTGACACTTTCTGTTGACCGCTACGCTTAACACCACATTAGTTTTGCCGTTTCTGTACTTTGTCTTGTATTATATGAAGCATCTGTTCAAGTTGCGCATCGTTAGAAATAAAGAGCATTAACGAGCATTAGAAGTGGATGTGTGTTTCTGTGAGTGCGCGTCACAGGTAAACTCCCGTGCTTAGCCTTCCGCGGCGTGTCGGTTTTGGTTTGGATAAATCGTCAGTCAGCCGCAACATTAGTCAACAGAAAAGTTATCGAAGTGTTGATACGTGGAAGATGTTTCGTTTATGGACTCCTGGAGCGCTCGCTGTTACGCGGGTGAGTAACAGTTCATTCATCGCTGGTCTCCTCTGATTCATTCACGCCCTGCCTACTACTACGTTCATTCATCATCACCGCTGGAATTAAGGTACTGCTACACACACTCAACAGGTTCCTTTGGTGAATCAAACTATTCCCCTGGTAGGCATAAGCGATATAGCCACGTAAGGTGGTTGTATTGTTTTTTGTTTTTCAGCCGTTTGTTATTTTCGTGTCATCGGCGGGTGGAGCAAATTGTCTCGGGAGTACCGCCGTGGTTCTCGTTTTAAGACAGCTTGTCTGATTCGGGACCATCGGTATACAGGTACATAAATACCCACCGCTTGAGCCACAGAAGACTAGGGTGAGTTGGTTAGTCTAGTTTTCTGTAGGCAGTTTAGAGGGGAATATTTGGTCTACCTGTTAATTGAGTGTTTTTGTGAAGCTTGTTGTAGTATTCTTAAAGGTCAACTGACTATAGTTATGAACGTATTTTGCATGGTTTTTGATAATTTGTGAATGAAAATGGAGTCAGGCAGATCAAATCCCTCTTCTGATGTGGGTCAAAAAAAGGAGGATAAGAGACAAAGTAAACTCACTGCCAAAGCATTTGCGAATAAAATTGAAAGTCTTCAAAAGGAGCGAAAAGTAAAAGTAAATCAAATTAAAGGTGTTTCAAAGGAAATTAAAGGTCTAATGCAAAATAAAGATAATGCTACAAACATTCAGTCTCAGCTTGAAAATTTGCATGTGCTGTTTGATGATGCAGGTAAGCTCCATGATTCTGTAATTCCATTGCTTCCTCAGGAAGAACAAGAAAAACAAAATGTGTGGTTTTCCAGCGTGCATGGACACCATCATAGGTTTGTGGATGAGGTGAAGGAATGGCTTTCTGATGCCCAAATCCTAACCCTGAGGAATACAGATATTTCTACATTCCCTCAGTCACTGCTGCCTGGTGTTGAGTTGCAAGATGCACAAAATAATGAAGAGTTGTTTGTTTCCAATCATGTTGAGGATGATATTAGGCCGAGTGACAGCATCTCTAATGTTGCAAGCAGAGAATCGAACAAAAGAAGTTCAGTCGGAAGATCCAGTGTTTCGTCCACTTCATCTGCATGTATTAAGGCTGAGGCAGATATGGCTGCACTTATGGCTCGCCAAAGGTTGTTAAAGGATAAGCATGTTTTGGAAGAGCAAGAGGAGCAGCTCAGGAAAAGGAAAGAGAAGCTTGATTTGGAGATGGAAATAGCTGCATCTGCAGCTAAATTGAATGTGTTGAAAGCCTCCAACACTTCACGTGTTTCCAGTGCTGTGCGTAGTAGAGTGGATGGAATGAGCTCGTACCTGGAAAGGGAAAAGGGTAGGGTTCAAGCATTGAATGTTGATGCTGAGATCTTTGTGCCTGTGGTTGCAGGCCAGGCATCTCTGTATACCTCTGTAGGTGGCCAGCTTGGACAACATTTGGTGGATGTAAGACCCAAGGTAAGAAATGTGGAACTGCAACCTCAAGCCACATTGTCATACCAGCTGCCAGGACTAGATTCAAAGATGAAGAAAAGTGGTACACAGAGCTTTAATACTGGACCCTATGTAGAACAAGATCTCTCTGCACCTGTGATGAGAAGTAGCACTGATCAGGGACGCTTAATATCAGTCTTGGAGAGGCAAAATGAGATAACATCCTTACTGGTGGAGCAGCAATCTCTCTCTCTTCTTCCAAGACGTGACATTCAGTTTTTTGATGGGGATCCTTTGCAGTATCAGGCTTTCATCAGGGCCTTTGAACATAGTATTGAGCAAAAGACCCACAGTGCAAGAGATTGCTTATACTTCCTTGAGCAGTACACCAGAGGGCAGCCTAGGGAGATGGTTAGAAGCTGTCAGCATATGCCTCATGAGAGTGGATATGTCGAGGCTAAATCTTTGCTCCAGGAACATTTTGGCGATCCATTGAAAATTGCTTCTGCCTACATGGAGAAAGTTTTCACATGGCCGGTGGTAAAATCTGAGGATGTGAAAGCTTTGCAGGCATATAGCTTCTTGTTGCGGGCATGCTGTAATGCTATGGAAGGAGCTGAGTCCACACATGAGTTGGATGCTCCTACTAATATGCAGACAGTAACAAAGAAATTGCCTTATAAGCTCAGGGATCGTTGGAGAGATGTCGTCTGTGATATACAGGAAAGGTTCCATCGAAGAGCCAACTTTCGGGACATTGTTGGGTTTATTGAAAGGCAAGTGAAAATTGCAAACGACCCGATCTTTGGAGACCTTAGTGATTCTCCGGCGGCAGTAAGAAAGGATGTTAGACATGTTAAATCCCAACCTTCTTTTAAGCCGAAGGGAAGTAGTTTTGCCACTACTGTTACTAGTGTGGATGAGAAGGTTGAAGCTGGGACGAAGAGAAGAATCGATACACCCGTGGTAAAGGTTTGCCTGTTTTGTGGAGCTGGACACACCCTGGATCTATGCCTTCTATTGGAGAAGAAGACGCATAGTGAGAAGATGTCCTTCTTGAAAGAAAATGGGTTGTGTTTTGGCTGTTTGTGCATTGGGCACAGAAGTAAGGATTGCAGGAAGCGCCTTTCATGTAAGGTATGCAATCTGAAGCATCCCACCATGTTGCACATCCACCGCAAAGAAGGTGAAGATGGTTCAGTGCAAGTAAGGGGGGGAGCAGGAGCCACGGGTGGAAGTGCTTTGATTTCAGTGCAGTCTAGTGGGCTTACTGGGGCCGGTGAGCATGATTGTACTCTCTCTATACTGCCAGTGCAAGTTAAGTCTAAGAAAGGGCAAGAAACACTTGTTACTTATGCCTTTCTGGATCCTGGGAGCTCAGCGTCATTCTGCACTGAAGGACTAATGAACAGGTTGAATATTACAGGTAGGAAAACAGACATTCTCCTTAGAACCATGGGTCAAGAGAAAGTAGTCGGCAGTAATATTGTGGCAGACCTAGAGGTAGCTGGGTTTGGCGCAGACTCTTTCATTGAGCTACCTGAGATGTTCACACAAAAATGTATGCCTGTCCATCAAGGTAACATTCCCAGACAGGAAGATCTTGTAAGATGGCCACACCTAGAGCATTTAAAGATAGCAGAGATTGACTCAGGCGTGGACCTACTTATTGGAACCAACGTTCCCAGGGCCCTTGAGCCATGGGAGGTTGTTCGCAGCGTGAATGGTGGTCCGTATGCGGTTAAAACGATGTTGGGTTGGACTGTGAATGGTCCTCTTAGAGAAGAGTGCATCACTGATAACTGTGTGGAGTATGATGTCACTGTTAACAGGATTTCTGTTGCAAAGCTTGATGAGCTCTGGGAGCAGCAGACAAAGACAGACTTCCCTGAATGTGCTCAGGACGAACAACTCGGGCTGTCTAGGGAAGACCGACACTTCATGGAGTCCGTTTCAGAGTCAGCTAGGTTGGTTGATGGCCATTATAGCATTGGTTTGCCTTTGAAGCAAGGTGACCTGAAAATGCCTAATAATAGGAAGGTGGCCGAGCAGCGAGCACTGAGTCTCAAAAGGAGGTTCAACAAGGACAGTGCAAGCTCAGACTTGGACCTGTTAAGGTTTCTTTGGTGGCCAAATGGAGACCACAATCAGGACCTTGTGGATCATAGAATGGTTGCACATCTCTTTGGAGCTGCGTCATCTCCAAGTTGTGCAAGTTTTGCCTTAAGAAAGTGTGCAGAAGATAACCGAGGTCAGTTCAGTCCTAAGGTCATTGACACCATTCTGCGTAATTTTTATGTGGACGATTGCCTCGTATCTGTTGGTTCTGAAGAGGAGGCTGTATTGCTTTATCAAGATCTCTGTGCTATCTGTGCTAAAGGAGGCTTCCAGCTAACCAAATGGGTTAGCAATAGGCGCACTGTGCTTGCTGCCGTTCCTCGAGAGGAAAGATCTATTGAAGTTAAGGATCTTGACTTGGATAGTGATATCTTGCCCATGGAAAGAGCCTTGGGGGTACAATGGTGTGTCCAGGAAGATGTCTTTAAGTTTAAGATCACACTCAGGGACAGGCCTCTGACAAGGAGAGGGATTTTGTCGGTCATCAGCTCCATCTACGACCCTTTGGGATTCCTGGCACCTGTTGTCCTTTCTGCAAAGAGAATCCTTCAGAGGTTGTGCAGAAGTCAGCTTGGTTGGGATGATCCCTTGCCAGTCATGGTGGCCCAAGAATGGATAGCCTGGCTCAAGGAACTCCATCAGCTTGAGAATTTCAGGGTTGAAAGGTGCTTGAAACCTCTTGTGCATTGTGCATTTGTGATGGGAAAGGCCCGCATCGCTCCATTGAAATCCGTCACTATTCCTCTTCTGGAATTGACAGCGGCAGTGGTTGCAGGCAGGATGGATAAGCTGTGGAGGAAGGAGTTGCAGTTGCCTCTGCAAAATTCCGTTTTTTGGACTGACAGTACTTCCGTGTTGAAGTACATCAGGAACGAAACTGTGAGATTCAAAACCTTTGTTGCAAATCGGGTGTCAGAAATACTCACACTGTCCAGTCCATCGCAATGGAGGTACGTGAATACATTGAGTAATCCTGCAGATCTGGCTTCCAGAGGGGCTAAAGTGGGATCCTTCTTGAAGGCTGACGCTTGGGTGTT
This sequence comes from Notolabrus celidotus, assembly GCF_009762535.1. NCBI lineage: Eukaryota > Metazoa > Chordata > Actinopteri > Labriformes > Labridae > Notolabrus > Notolabrus celidotus. Next base: position 8,771,296 of record NC_048292.1, read on the forward strand.
AGGGCCCAAGTTTCTTGTCGAGCCTGAAAGTGATTGGCCTGAAAACCCTGATGTCTCTGGGAAGCTCTCTCCAGAAGATCCTGAGGTTAAGACAGTTGTGTCTGTGAATGCAATCCAAGCTGATGAGCAGACGGGCTTGGTTATGCGTTTCATATGTTATTTCTCCTCTTGGATTAAGTTGAAGAGGATGGTTTGTTGGCTCCTTAGGTTTAAGACGTTGCTTTTGGCTCTTAGTCAAAGGAGGAAGCAGTTGAGAGCAGCTTTCGCTCAGTCTGGCTTGAGTGAAAGGCAGCTTGAAGAAAGGCTAAATGAGAAGATGCAGATGGTCAAGGCTCAGGCTGCAAAAGGTCCTCTTTCAGTCGAAGAGTTTCACAATGCAGAGATTGCAATTGTTCGCTTTTGCCAAGAAAAGAGGTTCACAGAAGAGAGATCCATTCTGCAGAAGGGGGAAAGTGTGAAAAGAACCAGTAATCTCTACAAGCTTGATCCCATACTTGAAGGAGGCATTCTGAGAGTTGGGGGTAGGCTTAGTAGAGCAGCTATGCCGGTTGAGGCCAAACATCCTGCTATATTGGCCAAGGACCTTCACATTTCCGATCTTGTTCTCCGTCATATACATCAAGCCACAGGGCATGGTGGACGTAACCATATGCTGTCAAAGCTGCGCCAAAGATACTGGATCCCAGGTGCCAGTACTGCTATAAGGAAGACTCTGTCAAAGTGTGTTGTTTGCCGTAGGTTGCATGCTGCACCGGGACGTCAACGAATGGCAGATCTTCCCCACGACAGAGTGTCTCCTGATGAGCCTCCATTCACTCGAGCTGGAGTAGATTACTTCGGACCTTTTGAGGTCAGAAGAGGAAGGATCACAGTAAAGAGGTATGGGGTTATCTTTACGTGCTTGGCGTTAAGAGCAGTGCATCTTGAAGTAGCGTCGTCACTAGACACAGATTCCTTTGTCAACGCCCTCAGGCGCTTCGTGGCAAGGAGAGGACAGGTGTTGGAGCTGCGTTCTGACAACGGCACAAACTTTGTTGGAGCCGAGCGAGAGCTCAGGGAGGCAATAGGAAAATGGAATCATGCCCAGATCAATGACGTGCTTCTACAGAAGGGAATCAAGTGGGTCTTTAATCCCCCTCTTGGGTCCCATCACGGCGGAGTGTGGGAACGGTTGATAAGGTCTGTAAGGAAGGTGCTGAACTCTACTTTGAGAGCGCAAAATCTTGATGAGGAAGGTCTCCATACAATCCTTTGTGAAGCTGAGGCTATTATTAATAGCCGCCCAATAACCAAGGCCTCCACCGATCCCAATGACTTAGAAGCGTTGACCCCTAACCACGTTCTCCTTCTTAAGTCTAAACCATCATTGCCGCCAGGAGTGTTCCAGAGGGAGGATGTGTATGCCCGTCGTCGTTGGAGACAAGTGCAGTACATAGCTGATTTGTTCTGGAAGCGGTGGGTCAAGGAGTACTTGCCTCAACTTCAGGAGCGACAGAAGTGGCAGAGCACCAGACGGAACTTCATCCCTGGAGATCTTGTTGTCGTTGTGGATGAGTCTGCGCCTCGTAACTCGTGGCTCACTGGAAGAGTGGTGCAAGCTGTTCCTGATAAGAGAGGACTGGTGAGACAGATTCGTGTTAAGACGAAGACCAGCTGCCTGGACAGGCCCATCACTAAGGTGTGCCTTCTTCAGGAAGCAGAGGAGCCATGAAGATCTGAATTGACTCTTGAGCTTTTTGCAGACATGGACTGTATTGTTTTTTTTTGACTTGGACATTCGCAAACGGACATGGTAATGAACTTCAGCTAAAACTTCCAGCTAGAGTCTTTGGGGGGGGTTTTTTGGACTCGATGGATTTGTATTTGAATGTAATGTTGTAAACTGATTGATTTTGTTGCAGTTTCTGTCTCCTACAGGTTAGTTGTTGTGTAATTAGTGTTTTAGCATAATTAGGGGCCGGAATGTAGGAGCCATATGTGTGTGTTTTATATGTGACGTGTTGGTAAGTGCTGTATATTGATGTGAGGGGGGTGTGTGCACTCTGCTGGCATTTGAGTGGTGGGTACGTCACTGTGGGTGTGGGCGCGGTGGTTACAAATAATTCCACGCACCTGTAGTCTGTTGGTTTTTGTTAACGAGGAAGGGTGAGTCGGGAGTGACACTTTCTGTTGACCGCTACGCTTAACACCACATTAGTTTTGCCGTTTCTGTACTTTGTCTTGTATTATATGAAGCATCTGTTCAAGTTGCGCATCGTTAGAAATAAAGAGCATTAACGAGCATTAGAAGTGGATGTGTGTTTCTGTGAGTGCGCGTCACAGGTAAACTCCCGTGCTTAGCCTTCCGCGGCGTGTCGGTTTTGGTTTGGATAAATCGTCAGTCAGCCGCAACACTTTGTTACCTTACTTTAGTAGGAATTTTGGGTATCTGTACTTTACTAGAGCAATTATTTTTCAGGCGACTTTTTACTTATACTCCTTACATTTTCATGCAATTATCTGTACTTTCTAATCCTTACATTTTAAAAATAGCCTCGTTACTCCTGTTTCACTTAGGCTTGTTTTCATTCTGTCTTGTCATTGTTCAAAAACACACATTTATGTACATTGACATTCCAATAAACATGCCTGTTAAGTTTGACTTTTTGCACCATTACAATACTTATAGGCAACTAGTCATCATATCTTCCGCTCCATGAAACACGTTAATGCTTAGTAGTACACATATGTGGTTCTTTAATGTATTAGCATTGTATGAAAATGCGTTCATTTTCAATGGGCATAAATGCGGCTGAAACAGGTGCAACCCAAATATTTCAACATTAACATATTTGCATAATGTTTTAGTCATTATGGCCTTTAGAAACATGTTTTTTTTTGGGAGGTGGGGTAGTGCACTATAGGCCCCCTGTGGCGCAGCCTAAGCTTTTTCCCTCGTGACATTTTATTCCCCTTACATTACTTTTACTTTTATACTTTAAGTAGTTTTGAAACCAGTACTTTTACACTTTTAAAAAAAAGCTTGAGTTGGTACTTCACAGCAGGGGATATGGAGCATGACGTCTCATATCATATGCAATAAAACCTTTTCTATCATGTGCAGTAAACTTTCTGTATCATGGACATTATTATTTTTCACATTATTAGCAATACAAAATTTTTTCATGATGTGCACGCTAACTTTATACATCATGTGAAGTACTTCTTTTTACTTATTTATGTGGAATATTATTTGTCACAACAAGTGCAATATTACTTTTCAGGATGGATGGGTGGAACTCATGTGCAATATTAGTTTTCACATTTTGCGCAATATTACTCTTACATTTTTGTGCAATATTAGTTTCCATGTCACGTGCAAGTACTTTTCAAATCATGTGCAACACTGCTTTCAGGATGGTTGGATTGATATCATAAAAAATAAAAAATAAGTATTCATATCATGTGCAATATACATTTTCACATAATGTGCAATATTACTTTTCAGGATGGATTGATGGACGTCATGTGCAATATCACTTTCCACGTTATGTGCAATATTGCTTTTCATATCATGAGCGAACTATATTTTGTATCATGTCAAATACAACTTTATTATGGGCATCACAACTTTTCATGTCATATGCATCCTTTTTAAAACATTTGCAATATTACAGTTTGTATCCCACAATGCAAACTGTAGCTATCTGGAAAATACTTCCAAAGTTAACTTATTTAACTCAGATAATATTTCTGAGTCTGATCACACTGCAGGAGGACCTTGAGTTTTTTGTTTTTTTTAAGTAAGCGTGATTTTTATGCTCTCAGGGTGATATTTTCTAGTATGCCCTCCCTAGGCTTTTACAACACACCCACGGGACTTGTATTCCACAGGTCGAAAGAGTTAAAGGGTGAGAATGAGTGTCAAAGTTTAGCAGTGTTACGAGAATGAATGGACGACAGGAGTTTTACAGTCGGAAAGAACGGCTTCACGCATGTTTTTCAGGGAAGTTTTTAATGGTTTTCAGTCTCAGGAAGAAAAAAAAACATGGACTTACACTAAATCTGCAACTAATCCATTTCCCACAAACAGCAGGCTCTCTACATCTCAGCATCACCGGTTTACGACACCACATCCACATGTTCAGTGCTGGCTGGTGAGTAAACAAACATGTGTTTGTGATGTTTATTGTTTCTGGCTTGAGGTTTTACCATGGAGCGTACAGTTTCATCATAAAAAAAGTACTGCCGAACCACCCATCAGACCATATGCTGATTAAGGACAGATCTGCTTGTAACAATAGAATGGATCTAAGAACAAAAGAGACCAACTGTTGTCAAAATGCCACAAAGGCCTTATGGGGAAAGGATCTGTGAGTAACTGATACTGTGTGTCACTGGTTATATTAGATACACCCAAGGCTTGGAATCAGTCTTGCCATGCTAATGTATATTAAAAAAAACATTCATACTTTATATTAAGAAGGGCTTTTGGGATTTATGTAATGAAACAGAAAACAGTCATTTTCATATTTTGGCCATTGGACCATTTTGAATCCAAAAGAGACTGCTACTCTGATTGCAAACCTCCACCAATGGATCCAACTCAAAGCAGTGTGACGGCACTTGGCCTCTTCTTTATAGAGAACCAGTGTTTGAAAATCTAGTTGCACAGGAAAATGAATTAAATGATCTCATTTACTGGCAAATATCAAATACTCAGTCTAAGTATAAGGAAAAGTGTGAGGACTATTTTTTTTTTAAAAGAGGTGGTCCGTGTCACTGGGTGGCAGGTTATTAGTGTCACAGGACATCACCTTCACCCTGGATTAAATCTCCTTTAAGGAGCCGAGCAGTGTTCCAGACTAAACTCCATACGACAGGAGTCAGAGAATGGCGTCTAAATTAGCATGTGATGGTGCCTTAATGCCTCTTACTTCTTTTTTATCCCTTCTCTCCCCCCCCTCCCACTTTTCACCATGTGAAAGGTGCAGCAAGCCAATACAAACTGGATCGGGGTAATAGTTCTGTCACTAATGGATGTTATTGTTGAGTAATAGGAGAATTCCCTGCCAAGCTCTGTCATGTGTTACAGAATTGGGATGGGTAGAAGCTTACTGTTGGGAAGCCTCCTTACACTGCAAAATGTTGTTTTTTTAACATGTCTTTTGTTTTTGGAAGTAATTATGGGATTTCATGTATGCCTAAACAGACTTCTAAACATACTGCAATTAACGTCTCGGACACTTCAGAACAATAAGACAAGAAATATACAAAATATGAACAATTTATAATCAGTTTTATTAAATAATTTACTCAATAGATACATTGCAACATTAGCATTCATTTTGAGTTATGCATGTTTCTCCCTAATACTTATAAGTCCCAATAATCAGCCTCTTTTTAGCACTGTTTTTGGTCTCCACCACCTCCTGAGATCAATGACAAGCTTTTAAGCTGCTACAGCCCCCACTAAATTAGCAGCTAGTTGCTAACTTTATTCACCTGCACGAAACATACAGTTGATTTATCAGAAAAAAATGTTGTTGGGAACAATTGCTAGCAGTAAGAACATCTGAAAACTATGGCACAACAATGACCTGTTAGCAAGATGCTAACAACTCCATAAAGGTTTGTATACTGCAGATTTCTGGGATGCTTTTTGAAAGTTTTCCACAACTTAATGCATGCATGTTGTTATTTAGTCTGTCACCGATACAAATATTGAAAACAGCAGCTTAAGTTGTGTGGAATATTAAACTGTGTTCTTTTTCACTACAAGTAAGACAAACATAACAAAATGTTTCAGGGCAGTTCTTCTCCACTTGACAATGTTTGGTTTTAATTGGTCGTAAGAGAAACCACATCACCATAATCAGATTGTTTTCTCATAAAAAAGAATGAAGCATGACAAAATGACTTAATAAATTTAAATTGGAAAAGTAATAAGAAGTGACATTTTTACAGTGTATTTTAAGTGCAGACTTTCCAGACTGAGGCCAAAACAAAGCTTTATCTTGCGATCCGACTCCTGGCTCACAGTCTCTGAGCGTGTCTGCTTTAGACAAAACGTTGCTTAATGCCAACATGAGATATCCCCCATCTGACAAGGGAGACACCTACACTCTAAAATACTTTGTGGCATTAGGCTGGTGCTGTAAAAGAATTAGCCATCAGTTAAACTGGAGACAGTGGACACATGAGAGGGATGGAAGCGTCTATCTGTATTTTTTTTGTTTCATGTTGGCATCCAACATCTCCGCTAAGATTGAAAACATATGTACATTTATGCAAGGCAATCTTTGTCACACAGTTTATCACCAGAAAAAAAACTCCTGCTGAGTATCCTCAGTGTTTTCTTAGCATGAATCATTTTTTGAGTGCAGCTGTTGATTTTTCATTATTTTGAATGATGGGTTCTTTAACTTTTGATCAAAATCCTACACACTCAGTAGGCAGAGTTTAATGAAACAAGGCCAAAGTTAAATTAGGTGAACTTTATACAACCATCTTACATGTTTGTTGACAATTTTACTGCATATTTTGAAATTGAAGTGGAAATGAAGGCAAGCACAAGCTTAACTTTAACATTTCCACATACAAACAATGGTAAAGGAATAGTTCCCTGCAAATTGGAAGAATTGCTGGTGGTTATCTTTACAGACCACTCTCAATTTGAAATATTGTACAAACAGATCTTATTGGGTCTCAAACAGTGGCGCCGTATAGGGGGGAAAAGTTAGGATGATTCTAAGGGCCCATGACTGACAGGGGACCCGAAAATAATAATAAGAATTAAAATAAAAACGGTCCCGTTGTCTTCATAAAATGTATATCAGAGATCTCTACTTTATTTGGGCAAATTCATATTATATGTTATTATAAATGGTGTATTAAAAGACATATATGGGGCCCAATGTGATATTTTTTCATGGGGCCCAAAATCCCTGTCGGCGCCCCTGGTCTCAAATGGGATGGGTATGAAAACCTTCAAAGTAACAGGCTAAAGTTTTCAAGGAAAAGAACAACGTTCTTGTTCAGGTGACTATTACAAAGACTCCTGCTGTAATTTGGTCAAACAAACCCCGAAGCTTCCTGTAAAGGTAATCAAACACGTTTATTTCCTCCTCAACAAATCTCATCAGCAGCACTTTGTGGTTTTGCACAGCCGAGCCAACAGCAGCCTATCTTTGCAACATCCCTGTCACAGATCCACCAGGGAAAGGAAGAACATGTCACAACAGATCAGCGGGTTGTTAAAGGCAGAGTCACACACTAATGGCAACAATGTGTTTTCTCTCCATGCGGACGCCCTCAGCAGCCGACGGCCATGTGCACTCCCGGCAAGCTCGGCCCATACCCTGCAATTTACTGAGGAAAACTGGGGCGGTTGTTTCCACGCAGGGGTCAAACACAAACACAGAGGCATCATTTGAAAGCTGTGAGCAGGTTCAGTGGGAGTTCAAGGGAAGCAGGGCATCATTTTCTGAATTAGCCTCGCTGTAAGTGCTGAGGCCCTATGCCATGATTGAGGCTTTGGGTTTTGAGTGCTGTGTTTATAAGCTCCATTAAGACTGAATGAGAGCTTGTTTGACCAGTTCCTGTTGTCTAATTTATTGTTTGGTGGGATCAAACTATGCTTCAGGTGGAAGGTGTGCTTACATGTCTGTATATGTTTACTTTTGTTGGAGTAGGTATGTTTACAGACATTTTCATTTACACACCGCATAGAGAGAGTAATTATCTTTTCAATGCTAGCGTGCTGACAGTTGGCAGTGTTCCTCTTTCACACGGTTGGTCCAACACTTTGGTTCTGACGTAAGTATTTTCACAACTATTGAATACATTGCCATGGAAATTTCTGAAGACAGTCATTCTGCCTGGAGGATTAACCTAAACTCATTTGTAAACTCAAATTGTAATGATTTAACACAGAATGACAGGCGACAGCCATACAACAGTGTTTGAAAGTGAAGCCAATGTGAAAGTGCAGAAAACTGCAGTACCTTAAATGTCCATTATAGAGGCTGGCTTTAAAAGCCAAGGAATCCCCATTAATACCAATGTTAAAATGCTACATTTTTACAGCTAAATTAAACAGGTTTACAATGCGGTTCAAAAAAACAGTATTGGTACATTTGAACACGTAGGTTGGAAATTCCAAGATACCATCCGTATACATTGGCCACAGTTACATGATGTTTTTTAATTCTGAATTAATTATTCAGAATTAAATAATTCGGAATGAAAGTATTCTCCTTCATGTTTACATGGAAATAGTAATTCCAAATTGAGGCTTACATGGAAAATACGTTTAATCATCTTTATTCAATTCCGCTTTAGGTCTTGGGGTTAGGAAGGGTTCTGATTGGACAGGGGCGGGCGTGACGTATTTACGTCTACCGGAAGAAAACAGACTCCAGTTCCTACTTCTTTTATTTTCGGTTACAACATGGAAGACCACACAATAAGTACAATTTATGGGCCCGAGATGCTTTTGTTGTTGTGTGCCTTTGCTTTGTTGTACTCCTGCTTCAACAATTTCCACTTGTTTTTTTTACCTGGGTGGTGTCTCTGTCAGGGAAACCTCCCTTGATTAACTTAGACACTACAGCCTTAAAAAGGTCCACATTTTTATGCTTCCGTCCATCAACTCTTTTCATGATATCCATTTCCTCTAAGGCTCCTATTAAATAAATAGTCTCGGCTCGAGTCCAACGCTGGAATATGTGGCCGCCAGCACGGAATATGTGCGTCATCGTGACAGGACAAGGGAACGAGCATGCGCAGAACAACTGGAAATTCATTTAAAGCAGAATGAACGTATACATGATCGAGGAATTATTCAATTCAGATTTAAAATCAGAATAAACCAGCCACTTACTTTGAATTTAAGTTTAATTTGGAATGGTCGTGTTCATTCGGAATTAGGTGTTTACAAGGTCATTTTTAATCTTTTTAAAGTGGAATTAATTTTTATTCTGAATTAAAGAGGAATTAAAAGTCTCATGTAAAAGTAGCCATTGTCTGCAACGCCCTGAAGTCCCTAAGCTAGCTAGCTGGCTACCTTCCTAGCCTAACTGCTATTTGCTTTTGCCAAGGTTTCCTTCCATTTAGCCAGCAAGCTTTGTTTTTCTCTCTTTCCCTACACTATGAAAGTAAACTGGAACAGTTTAACAAACCATTGTTGTTAAACCAAACTATCTACCATGTGCTGGCACTTTTAAAAGAAGTGGATAACTTTAGTGGAAAGAAAACAGCCAAAAGAGTCATGGAATTGCTGTTTGACCGATGCATTCCTTCCTGAATAAAACTAAAGAATGCTAAAATGTCATGGGACAATGCTACTTAAAACTTGAATTATAGCGCTTTCAATGCATTTTTTTTTTTTACTACAGATCCTTACCTGGCTGATGTTAGAATTTAGCACAATAATCTAGCCTCAGTGATGGTAGCGCATGCGGTAGACTTTGTGATTTAACCCCTGGGAATTATTTGCAAGAGCAAGAATGTAAGTGTCACCCAAAGGTGCTTTCTTGTCGTCTTTATTTCTTTATGGTGGTAGGGTAAAAAGGACAGAGGACAGGAAAAAGAGGAGTAAAAGGTGCCTCTATGTCTGTCAGATGTTTTATTCATTTTCTATCTTAGAGCCAGATGGAAGAGGTTTGTTACGCAGCGGGTCATATAAATTCTTGAGAAGAAGGTTTGGGTTGGGCATGGAGGGAAGGAAATCAAGGGTTATTAAAGACACCAAGCATGGGAAGAGTGTGATACTTTGATTCTCAGACAGCAGAGGAGACTCAAAAAGTTAAAGACAAACAGAGTTGAACTGTCACCTTAAAGATTTAGGTGATATGCAGGATCTGGAAAATGATTTTCACACTTCCTCCTCTTCTTCCGTAAAGGGGTGTGTCCAAATGAAGAAACAAATCAAAAAGGGAGGTTGGGGAAAAAAGGAGGGCAGAGGGCTTTAGGGTGCTCAGACAGGATGGGGAGGTTACAGCGACTGGGAGAGCAAAGGCCAAGGAGGGGAGACAGGGGTGAGAAAGGGGAGACAGAAAGGAGGAAGAGGAGAACACGAGGAGAGAGAGAGGAGGGGAGAAGTGTCTGGGACAGATTATCCTTGGAAGGCAATCAATCTTCCCTTGGATTTAGACAACTTCAGGGGGGGAATGAGTGCACACATACACGCGCGCACACACAGATCACCCCTCTTAACCTCGACCATCTCTCTTTTTTAATCTCTCCTTCCAACGATTGCTCTCTCTCTCTGTATACTCTTGAAGTTTGAAGTCAATTGTAGATAATAGTGTTGTTTCTCAAGGTGTGTTTTTGAACTTGGGGTCCCCTCAGACATATGGCTGCAATTTTCAAAAAATATAGGGGGAATGGGTGACACAGAGTGTGTAACGCAGAGAATCCCAGGATCCACGTGAGCGCTGGAAAATAAAGACAGTCTGATCTACAGATGGTTGAATCACAGCCCTGTATTGTATCAACAGCTCCAGCCTCGATAAACTGTGACATCCTGGCTGGAGACGAACAGGATTCACAAACAGAGCGCTGTTTTGTTTTATCAGGGTAATTATTTTTACATTTGTCTTGCTTGTTGCTGGAGTTATTTCAGCCTTGCTTTAAGGTGAAACACATGGGACTGTGATGGAAGTTATTACAGAATTATTCCACTCCATAATAGACCACATATCACAGGCAATCTTGGAATAAATTAAGTCCATCTACTTAGTATGGATGTCATCATGAAGGGTGAAATCAATCAGGAGAACGACAGACATGGTTGAACACGCAGATAAAAAATGCTGAGTGAGGGGGAAAAAGGATTTAATTAGCTTGACATGTCAAGACACTAGAACAAATCTTTTCAAGGTGACTGGACTAAAGAGGAAATTAAATTTGTTTTTGATGACTTGGTACAACTAAAAAAAAAATCTAATATCTGGGATTATGCTAATTTATAACACCAGTTAATTTGTACAGACCTGAATTATAATGTAAAACTTTTTAGTCTCAAATTCTGCAAAGATAAGGTTGAAGGGCTATGGATTGCCTTTTTTAATTTTAACTTTATCAACACTGAAAAACCAGGAGGAGCTCTACAAAAGCCAACACTGAAACCTAAATGTGTAAAGTCTGGAGAACCATGAATGCTGTTCTTTTGAACACCTTACAGACTATGTGGCTCTAGAGACTTCAAATACTGTCACAGCAGCAGCAGCATCCAATCAGGAGGGAGGTGGCAAGAGGCAGCAGGTGTTTGCAATAAGCTTGTTAAGGGTGAGGGAGGCCTGAAAGACAACTTTATATAAATAAAGTTTATTTTTAATGAACACATTTGACATTTTTTAAATATTAAAATGTAGTATTAAAAGTATGTGAGTTTAAACTTTTGATTAAGAAAAAATCTGTTAATTTTTTCTTCTTGTGTTGTACATGCAGTCATACAATCAGAACGAAGGGGACCAGACCCATCGTTAAGGACATTGGCAACACCTGTGTTTGTCCTGATTGATCAAGCTAAGACATCTACTGTCAAAAAGTCAACAAATACACAGCAGCAGTATGTTATCAGAATATGTGTACTAGTAAGTAGGTTCAAATGAACATAAACAGATATGTAAACAGAGAAAAGGACCATCATTTTGAAGTTGGTACAAACAAATTTATTATACATCACAAATCAGGAGAGAGAGAACACACTGCAGATACCATACTGTCTGCTTCTCCTCATCCTCCAAGTTATACCGTCTTTCAAAGCAATGTGCTATTACAACCTGTGTTTCACAGAGGACTTAATTTCAACTCTTACCTTTTTTAATGTATTTATTATAACTATTTATATTCTTAATATTATTTGATGCTTTAACTTATTTCAATTACACATATTTTATTGTTGTTGGTGTGCATTAGTCTCATTTTAAAACCCTTTTTTAAAAATATCTCTTGCCATTATTTTAAATGTCCTACTTTCTTGTTTTCAATCACTGTAAAGCACTTTGGGCTTGATTGATTGAATATCTATAGACCATAAGATAATATAGAGTACACTAAAAACTGCAAGTTAGACACAAATATAGCATGTATATTAACACACATGTAAAAACTGAAAATGTAAACAGCCTCACCTTGAAAAGTGGATCCTGGAGTTTTTTATAACCTGTTCATAATTCTTGGGCTCTGAGAATATATACTAGGCTTTTATTTCCACTTGTTTATTATTATGTAAATTTACAGACCGTCAATTGGTTGATCAGTCACAAAAAGGACAAATAAAAACAAAAACAAGGGTGTGCTTTTGTTAAAAGTCAATAAAGTAAGAATATCAGTTTCATTTACGTGTTGACATTGAAGTTAAAGAGAAATTTCAGACATTCACTGTTAAAACATCTCCCTCCTTGAAGACTCTGTGTTGAATAGCTGGCTCCTACCAATGATTAATTAAAGCCAGACTTTGAATTAAAACCTGAATACCAGGATCTTTCTTTTTTTTTCTCGCTGAGTCAGGTGAAGTGATTCCAAAAGTGGTAGAGTCACACATGCAGAGAGAAAGAAGGCAGACGATGCACAGTGGAAGAAGTTGAAGAAACTTTTCCGAGACAGGAGAGGAGGCAGTAAAAAAAAAAAAGGACAGCAGAGCTGTTTTTCACAGAGAAGGCCTGTCCTTGACTTCATGCATGTTTCCAGCTGTGAGATCATTGAGAGCATCTATCTTTTTTTCCCCCCATCGCATCATCCTGTTCTGAAGAAGACATACACATGAAGACACACACACACACACACAGATGCAATCATTTTGTCTGTTCAGCTGCCAAGGCTAAGTGCCCCAAATCTGCTAGATCTCTATCAAATCTTGCAGACCAACAGAGAGCAGTTTGTCAGTGTGACTGCACGTGTATGCATGCATGTATGTGTGTGTTGCTTTTTTTCAGAGTTTCTTTGTGTGTCTATTTGTTGAACTTTAGTCATCGGTGTGGGACCGCCGCCACAGCGTTTGTTAGCATTTCTTTGTACTCAAGCCTGAAGACAAACATCTCTCTGCAGATCACATAACATGCTCTCTCTGTCTTAAACACACACACACACACACACACACACACACACACACACACATACATGCACACACGCTGCGGTCTCCTGTCCCTGATTGATAAGATGTCTGCTGAGAGGTCTATCTGATCATTTCAACATGCGTGTGTTGACTGTGGCTTTGCCTCGGCTCAGCCCTCTTCTTTTATCCCTCTCTTCTGTTTCTCTTACTTCCTCTCTTTTGTTCTGCATCACTTTCACTTTCTTAGATTAACTTTTCTCCCATTTTTTAGTGCTCTCGATGTGAGAGATAGATAAACTGTAGATTGTAATAAGTTCTTCTTCCACTGTAGTCATTTTCTCTTTCTATTCCATGTACTCTGACTTCTGTGGCTAAGCTAGCTCTCAAGGTAAGTCATCCTCAATAGGAGCATCACAGCAAAAGTGTCAATTTTCTTTCTTAGTCTAATGTATTGCATGAGATGTAAGCTCTCAAGAAAAACACGGAAGCAGCTCATTACATTTATTTTGCTTAATTTTAAAAAGAAAGGAAGGTGAGAGGTTTTTTTTTTACAACTGCTACAACATCAATTATCTGCTTGAAGTTTCCTAAAAGAAAGTCAGGATGTAAGTAGTCGGTAAGATTCAGCTTACATTTACTGTATGTAAGGGATAATGTATAGTGAACAGGTGGTTATGTGAAGTTCAATCCCAACAGGGTGAGCAGGACCCTGACATGATGCGCCCTAACTACTGCTCACTTTACATTATCTAAAGACATAGACAAGTTGATGCAAATAAATGTATATAAGGATGATTATATTGATTTAAAAATGATTTATTCAAACCGCGAGAATAAAATACCTCTTCTGATTCAGCTGTGGGTAACACTTCCACCGCAACAAGTTCTCATAAGCCTCCTTGTGGGACAAAATAACATGCTTATGTGTTATAATTCACATTAAACTGATAATCCTCATTGAAGGTGAAGTTAGTTGCAGTTGACACACTTTTAAACATAAATAAGGTGAATGTCATAACTTTTTACACTGTTCCTATTATTACTACCACTTATTTTTAAGTTACTTTGTAGCGATCAGTAATTTAGATATGCTCTCACCAAGCGGCAACCTCCGGTCTCAAACTATGAAGCCCATGCCGAAGTGTTATAAACTGCAATTCATTGAGAATCTGCTTGAGGCTGGCTGCAGAAACACCGGAAACCACATAGACACCAATTCAAAAAAGACGATCTTTGCAGCATTAATAAACATGTGTACGGCCTGGTTCAAAAAACGGCTTGGCTCTACATAGCTAATTTCTAATTGGCACACACTGTACGAGGGGTGGATTTTTTTCTAATGCAACGGTTCAGAAGATATTAAGATTACGAGTTTTTGCCCAAATAAGGGCATGACTGACTAGACTCCCGGACAGGAACACATAGCTGTTGGCTAAGAGGCTCAAACTCCGCCTCTTTACGTCACACTCTGCCAGGTTGAGTTCTGCATTTCCAATATGGCACCCGCCGTCAATTGGCTTCAAAACAGAGCTCAGGAACAGATGGGTGACATCACGGATACTACGTCCATATTTTATACAGTCTATGGCTCTCACCAGCTCTGCTGCCAATGCCCGGATTTAGGGACAGGATGTTGCTCCACCTTTCCCCGTCAGAGATGGGTTGAGGCCCAGCAGCTCCTCCGGCTGCTCTCACATCTTTGCCCGGTAACTGTCATTATTTACTGAACCTCAAGACCAGCCTGAGACTGAAACCTACATTTTTACCACAGTGTGAAAAAGACAGAGTTTAAATTTGCTGGACTCTCTTCTACAGTCTGATGTGACATGACTTTTAAGGTACCTTGTGAGGTTTTTACCTGAGGGGCTATGTAACAGGGCTTTGGCTATGTCATTGTTTGGACAATACGTTGTACAAACTGATCTTCATTCCACTCAAAGCTTCTCCCAATATTTGGTGGTGGCATCAGAAAATAATCTGTAGCAATAAAGCTATGACAGAAAGAAAGAAGGAAACTGTACGGTAGCAAACATTGATGTGAAAATAAATGCTATAAACATCTGTTTTTTAAATGCCATATGAGAAAAATGCATTTCACATTTTTTTTTAGACAAGGATACAAAATATACACTGGTCACAAGAAACAAAAAGTGTGAACATATCCTGTTTGTATGAGTCAGCAGTGTAACTTTAAAGCTACTTTATTCTGAAATCTGAAGTCCTTCTCCATGCTTCCCCTAGTGGTTATTTCCACTAACGTACTCCAAGACTGTCTCGTTTGTTGCCACCAGAATAATTTGAAAGATGTTACATTCACAAAAGACTCCACATTATGTGAACCTTGAGAAAGTTATATCTAGAAGTATCTCACATGTTAGTTTTGAAGAGTTATTAAGAGTGAAGTTTGTCACCTTTTGAACCCTCCATATCTGTCTCTGTCATCTCATCAGTCGTCATTTCAACTCTAATCCCTGGCATGACGCTCCAAATTTGTCTTGACTTCTCTCTCTGTCATTCTATGTCGGTACAGTTGTAAACCGCTGCCACTCATAATTTTTTTCTTTCACCCTTTTTGTGTCTGTGAGCTGTCTCACAGAAATCTTCAGACGGGGGGAGAGACTAGTTTTGGCTCGTTTGTCTGTCAGCGTCTTTCCTGGGCAGCTGTTGGGGGTTTTCTTTTAAGTGGGAGTGACTCTTGGCGAGGCTGTGAATCATATGTTGCTGCCCTGATAGATGTTTGAGGAATGCCCCAAGGCTATTTCAGCACCCCACTACACCCCCACCCTTACGCCTTTCACTACATCTACCTCACTCCTTGTCTTATCTTCTTTTCTTTTCTCTCCTTCTTTCACTCCTGTGGTGCAAAAAATGACAAGTCGTTTAACGTGACTTTCTCTTCCTCCTTCATCAATCATTTCACCATGACATTTTGACTGAAGGGACCTCGGAAGCTGAAGTGTGCAAATATTTCTATGAGAGCGCATGATCTACACGTAAATGACAATGCAGTTTCCACTCCCACTTGTGTCCACGGGGGACAAGGAAATTGCCTTTCCATTGTCATATATTTTAAATGAAGTAAGGCACTGAATACTATTTAATGAAGTTATACCTGATGTGAAAGAGGTTATGATTTCTGAAAATGTTTTACTTTATTAGCCTCACTCACAACCATATCCACACATTGAGGGAAGTTTTAAACATATGTTAATATATAAATGGAAAATGGTGTCCTGAAATGTTCAGGAGCCCTGACAAATTTTTCAAAGTTCCATTCTTCACACATGTCCCTCCCATTTTGAAGTTTTACCTTCTGGATAAGAGGTGTTGTGGGTGAATTGTGTGGGGGGTTGGGTCTTGGGATACCTATGCTAGTCTCATGATATAAATGTCATCAACCCTACCCACTTGGTTGGGTGAATTTTCCTGAATATTTACTCCTGCGTTCTCACACCAACTTCAAATGGAAATTTTACAAAGAGGCTGGTTGGGAAAAATCCGTATAAAGTCTGTATGAAAATTGTAGCTGTTTGTACACACACATGCAGATCACCCTGATCATTTCAGGAAGATTTTACGTATTTCGTTCATGCAGGAATTCAGCTTATGTCTACTATATAACTGTTTACAGTCTCCGATCTGGTATCATTGAGACATTTTATCCTTAGCCAGATCATATTTATTTGTTGCACCAGTTTATCCTGAAAGACTCTCTATTTGCATCAGTTATGACACTCTTAGCTGACTTTGTGTGTGTAAGTAGTGTTTTCTTATGAAAAATCACATCCAGCTTTCATTTAAAGGCTGGTTTATACTTCTGTGTCGCCCCTACGCAGCAGTGGTGGACTTGGACATGAGCATCACATACAGTACACAACATCGGCAATACTCCGCCGAAACGCCTGAGGGCAGTTTGGTGTCTGATAGTCGGGTCGCCTGTTTCCTGCCCCGCTACGATCTCTGTTTACTTTTTCACAGTGATTCAGAGTGTGTTATGTTAATTTACAGCTGATACATGTTGCTGTTTATCATACAGACATGATTACATGAAGAAAAGAGAGGAGGAGATGAATTACTCGGCCGATGAGCGGGGAACCCGGATGTGCTGTAAATGCGGGAAATACAATGCCGCCGGGCAGACCAATGACAGGTTTTGCGGTCCGCTTCGATTCAACGCCTAGTTACATTTTGGAGGAGTTGCTCGTCAGCTATGTGCATAGTAGGTACAGGAGCTACGCAGACCTCCGGCGTAGGTTACGCCGTCAATTCAATGCAGCAGTATAGATCAGGCTTAACAGTCAAATCTAACACTCACTATACATTTTTGTTTATAGGCTTTTTCTGCAGTGCTTTGTTACTTACTTCATCTGAAACTGCCCTGGCAGCAGTGACCAAACCAAACAGAACAGAAGCACAACTTCCAACTGCTGGTCTGGCATGCATACTCCAGCATTTTCTGTTGCTTTTGCGCCGTCATGCATGTGAGCACAGATTTTTTTTATTAAGCGCAGAGAAAAGATTTTTCTGCTTTTAATGGGGCTGTTCTTGTGTAAAAAATGCCATGTTCTTTGGACCATAAAAGTTTTGAAAATGTAACCAGTGCTTATTAGTAGATCGATTTTTTCACATGTTGTAAGCATTGAGCGTTTGAGAGTGTCCAAGAATGAAAAGCCATAGACTTAAAGTCATCAGGATCCATCCTCAGGGGACAACGACTATCTGTATATAATTTATGTGCAGCCGATCAGACCACCCCTTTGATTTCCATTCTGCAAGCTTGAGTGAACTATCTTAATCCCACTTCAAGTACAACCTCTGTGTTTGAATCAATAGGGGGAAAAAATGGAAACTGTGCATCACAGATGATGATACCCAATGGCTTAAAGGAATGCATTTGATGTAAAAAACATGAAGTCATTTGTCTGCAGTGGAAAAAGAGACGGGCAATTTATAAATATGTAATGCAATATCAGACAAAACCATAAAGGCAGTATTGAATGAGCAAACCATTTTACAATGCCTCATCTAAATTTCATTGCGGCTTCAGCTGCAGTTTGTCATTCTTTGTACTTTGTGACTGTCCCTCTGAATTCATTTCCTGTCCTTTAATTCTCTTCCCATGTCCTTTGTCTTTTTTTCTCTCTTTTTCCTTCCTATGATCTCTTCCTCTGTTACTGTTTTAATGTAGCTCTCTCTTTATAAACATCTGTCTTTTTTATCATCTTGTATCTTATGTTTGACCTGCTTTGTAGTTCTACGATCCCCTCTGTCCCCTCCCATATTATTAAAGTGCTTCTTAAAATCACATTAATCTTAATGTATGAGGCTATATTTACTACATCAGATATGAGCTGAAGTATTATGACATTTCCTCTGGATGAGTCCAAGATCAACATGGCTCAAACTGTGGGTGGCTGTGGTCCCACAAAAAAAACCCATCTGAAATATCTTTCACGTCTATGTTTCTGTCAAACATTTTCGATGAATCAGCCAAAAAAACAGCAAAACTAGATCTGAAGGAACATTTTCTGCTGAAGACTTTTCTATTCTGTGTCAAACTCAGTCTGGTCTTGTAACTCCATCAGTCTTTGTCTCTTATTTGGTACACAGACTGACCTTTGACTCCTGTCTGCTGACCTGCTGGAAGGGTTGTGTGCCTGGGGTGTAACAGTGAGCCAACAAGCACACTCAAAGTGAGATAGTCATCATCTGAGGTGCCTTTAGGAATGATCGGCTGGTCTGCGTTTTTGTGTGTAAGTGATCGGTGGCAAGTATTCCAAAAAATACTGTGGCCAAAAAAATAAAAATACAACTTGTTCTTTTCCCTGTATATTCAAATCCCTTTTCTGAATCATATTAGGAATAGATAGTTTCTAATGCGGGTATGTGCCTGGTGTCCCTGTACCTCAAGGCCCGATAATCCACTTGTCAACTGACCATAAACCTCCAGAGTGTGTGGTCGCTGTGACGGCTGCTGCGACTGTGTGTGTGATGTGTGACATTCCTGCCATACCAGACGATCACGCAGGCCAGGAGAGAGAGAGAGAGAGGGAAAGAGAGAGACAGAGAAACTGAGAGATTAGCCTGCTCTTTAACTTGAAAGTCATCAGCATGATCTCTGCAGATGATTGCTTGCAGCATCAATGGTAAAAAATTTGAGGGTAAGAAGAAGAGGTAACTTGTTTTTTATGTGTTGAAATTATATCAAAAGTAAAAAGGTTCAAAGAGGTAAAAGAAAAAGAATAAGTAGGATGTACAGATCATATTGGGCACATTTGAAGAGCCACAAACTCCTCTCTTTTGACTTGGCAGATAAAAACGCTGTGCCACAGTAAACATCAGGCCTGGACTTGGACAGACATTGGTCAACAATAGTCAAAGGTGGTTTGATGCTTTTTCATATTAAAAAAAAAAACCTTAAAATGTTGAATGTCATCAGCAAACATGTGTAAAGTTTCAAACTGCTCTGAACAACTAGTTCAGAAAGTCATAGAGGGACACAAGACTTGCTCAATTTGTGATGTCACCAATTGGTGAATCTTATAATAAATGTAACTCATACCAAACAGAAGCATCCTGTTCTGTTCTCTGTTGCTAAGGATTGTTTGTGTCCCTTTCCAAATGTCCTGGGTCTGATTTGGGGTCCAAAACATATGGCTATATTTCATAACGTGTCATTTCACACAAAGGAACCTAATAGTTAGCCTAATAGGGAAAATGTTTTAGTGTGGCATTAGTGGAGAGGGCTACAAAAGCTGGCCAATCAGAAGAAATCCCTTTATCCTGCAAGTTTCAAAGAGCAAACTAGGATTTAGAAAAAATAATATTCACTGATAGGCCCCTCAGGATGGCAAAAAAACGGCATCTTAGAACAATTACTGGCCTTAGCATCTTCATTTGCTTGTAAGTGGACAAACTAACATAACACTGTTTGATAGTTACTTTACAACTCAAGGGAATATCCTGAAACTCCTTTAAAAACACTTTAAGGAGTATCATGCCTGTTTTGTAACTTAAACCTGAGACGCAAACACACACATAAGTGTGCAGACACACATACACAGTGGTCAGATTTATGACATCCTCCACCATAACAGAGACAAATGGTGGTGCATAGTTGTGTGAATGGGAAGATGAATGGTGAAGCTATAAAACAACACTCAGGGAAGGCACAGCTGACATTGTGTGTCTATAACCGACCCTGCTACGTGCCTTCAGCCCTGTTACATGAATCAGACAGTGTTTTTCTGTTGTACCTCTATCATTCGTATGAGCCAGCAATGTTTATGGTTCATTGTACCGCTTCATTTTTTACCCACAAGTTCACCTTTGCACCACAGTCTTACTTGATGAAGTTAAGAGTTTGAGGGTAAAAGCAAAAAAAAAAGACCCAAACTTTTTTGTTGCTTAATAATGTTAGCACCACAATTCATCCTCACCACACTTTGCTTTGACCAAATAGTATTCAGCTTCAGTGTCCTCCTGATCCTGCATCCTCTGTAAGGAATATCTCTTTATTGATTTAAAGTACTCTTCCATATCCAGCTTGCTTTTATGGCTCTGTCTTATAAAAACCACATCCTCCACCCATTGGACAGCCAGTCTCTCTTAAATCAAAGCAATGAAAACTTCCCTCCTTGCTTTTTACTTATCCCAATTTTTTCCTCATCCATGTTCTCAATTAACTCTTCTTTATCCACACCCCTCGTGGTTCATATCTCCTTAATTATATACAAATTTTGAGCTTAAAAGCTTAAAGTTTCCGGGCAAGTTGAGTGTTCACAGCCCACTAACATGAAGAAATACTGCCCTTCTAAGTGTTCTGCAATGAGGCTTTCCACACTTACTCAGAAAAGCAACGGGTGGTCTGCAAAAGCATTTTCACAACTCTGTCCTGCAAATCTTGAGTCTTAAAAAAACATAAATGTTGGTCAACCAACTGTGTTCTTATTCACTTATGTGTTACAATAGAACCTGGTCTGGAGCCAAGATCCTGTGGTGAGATGAACCCTGTGAGACCACTATGGCAATCTATATACAGTGCTACAGTGTGACCACATTTCTGGTTGTTTTCAGTCTATATATTTCAACCAAGCATGTCAGTGGGATGAATCCAGCTCTTTTAGTAGATTCAAAGTAGCCACATAACAACAACAGTAGAAACTTACACTTCCCACTATCTATTTGACACTGCAGGCTTAAAAAAAAAAAGAAGTGTGGGCTAGTGGACACAGGCCGCTCTGACACTGCATATAACACCAGATGCAGAGCACTAGGGACTTCCTGTGATGACTCATCAGAAAATCTCAGCTAATGTGTGGACAATTAACAAGATCATGAGCTGAATAAAGATAACCACCAGTCAAAAGCCATCTCATTTTCAATAGCCTTGGTTGTAATTTTTATTTGGCACATTCGATTTTCTGGTGAACTGGGTCATTTCAGCCCTTTGAAGCTACAATTACATTATGTAGGTCTACAGGAAAATCTCTTAGTTTACACTTAAACCCTTATGAAACTGTTTTTATCCATGTCAACGACTATATATTCATGTATTTTGTAAAGACTCCTCATGTTCATGCAGTTTCAAAACAAAGTGGCCTTCTATTGGACCCTGTTTATACCTAGCATCAATATTGGATCTGGGTGATTGGATCGCAAGTGAACAACCGTAACTAAACTCAACCAATCATTCACTTACCATACTTGTTTGCCAATTAGCTATTGCTATACAGTAACTCCATGTGAAACCAGACTAGCTGTTTCCCACCATAGCCTGTCTTTATGCTAGGTTTAGCTCTCAGCGCTCTGTTTCGAGTTATAAGCTATACTCTGTGGTGGACAAAGTACACTTCATTACTTAAGTCAAAGTATAGATACTCCAGGTCAAATATTACTCCAATACAAGTGAAAGTTGCTCTGTCAAATTATTACTTGAGTTAAAGTACTGAAGTACAAACTTAGTTTGAAATGTTCATCCGGAATGAAACAAATGTTCTATAGCTCAACACGCTTTCTCAGGTTGGACAGTGAATTTTTGTATGTTTGGGCAGAGTGGGAAACAGGGAGAACATTTCAAACCATACGTATCATTCCTCATTTCAAAAACCTCTAACACGGGCTGAAGATATGGACATGGGTGCTCAGGTGAACAATTATAGCCATCATTACCACCTCTAAATGAACTGCCTGATCTGAGTGAAATTTGCTCCACGTTCAACCGTGGAGACGCACGATATACAGGTATGACTAAACCACTGAGACAAACAGACCGACACAAACACAGTTTACTGTCTTAGGGATCAGATTTCAGAAAAGAAAAGGAAATTCATGAGCTGACGTCAAAGCAAAAGTAGTGAGTAACTAGTACACTGATAGAAATGTAGTGGAGTAAAAAGTACAATAATTGTCTTCTGAATGTAGTGGAGTAAAAGTAATAAGTTTCCCCAAAAAATAATACTCAAGTAAAGAACAGATACTCAAAAAATGTACTTAAGTACGGTACTCAAGTAAATTTACTTTGTTCATGTCCACCACTGGCTATACTTAGCAGACAGACTGAATTTAATCATTTCACTGTAAAATAAAGTAATTTCCAGAAACGTCAAGCTACTACGACAGCTACTGGATGTAATGGTTAGTAACTGTTAGCTTAAATGTAGTTGCTTAAGTTTTAGTAGTTTAGCCTTTCACATTTGTAATAACTCTTTTTTAGAGAGTAACTTTTTTAGTCAACCTAAATTGAACTCATTAGATAAGGTTAGAAATGATGCCTGTTTTTCAAAATGCACATAATAGCTATTGTATGCAGTACACAGTGTAATGCTACGATTCAGCAGTTTTGGAAGGCTAACCTCCTCAGGCATTTCTGAGTCAGTGGGGGACTGATTTACTGTCCACTGTTGTGAGGAAAATGCCTGCCAGAGATAGCATCAGTTTGACAAGCAGACTAACTGCCCATCCTAGTCCATTAGTCCATTATCTGTGTCTCTCATTCTTTGTCTCACCATGTTTCTGTTGATATCAATCAACATTGTTGTCCAATTGATAATTAGTTTGACTCCCCCTGTTTGACTTGTATTTCTCTTTTCGCCTCCCTTTTCTCCATCCAAGTATCACACCAGACATTTCTCACTTGGTCCATTATTCAGACGACTGTTGGGTCAAGCTGGTCCTCCCGCCCACAGCTTCATTTCACCTCTTGGGAATGACTGATGAGCTCTTGAATGTAATCGCAATCCTACACCGAGGTAATATTTCCCACTCAGCTCCACTTCTCGGTTGTTTCAGAATACATTACATTTGGCATGTCTGACCTTTGTAGACCATTTTGGCAACATCTCAGATGACGCATACAAATGAAGCTAATAACTCACATTTAGGGAGTTTAGTTTTTGTTAATGTAAAAATTTGTAGCAGGCTAACTTCCCTCAGATCAGACATTCTGACAAGGAAGCATACCTGGCTAAGACTCACTAGTCTGTAATTACTTAGAATGAGTGTTGCTGGACATCTCCTATCACCAAATCACAGAGATAATGGCTACATTAGCAGCATCTGAGAGACACAGCAAGGAGACATAATGCTGCATTCGTCTGGAATGCAGCCCCGACCCAGATAAGGAGACGACCTGGACAAGCAACAAAGAGAGCTACAGCTAAGAACTAATCATAACTTTTTCTTTTTCCCCCTCTCTTTCCCACACAGCACTGCTCTTTTTTTCTGTCCCATTATTCACATCCAGCTTCAGATTCAATCCCCTTTCTCCTGACCTTTCTTCCACTTTTACCCCTTTTTACCCTCATCATTTGTCTCGCTGTATAGGTGAAAAAGAGCCAGGAAATGCCCTATGACACCCTAAATCACCATGTAGATCCAAGTTTTCCCAGTGTACTTGTAGGAGTAGTCTAGTATGATTTATATTACTGTGTCTGCATTCATACTGTTGGCTGACCCCACTATGCAAAGGCAGAACAACTAATGGCTGCACAGGCACTCTCTCTGAAAATCACACATTCACAGTGAAATAACTGTTTGCACTGAGTCAGTTTTCCTCTGATGTCAAGCGAGGGATGGACAGCTAAAAATCTGCAGTAATGTCTGACTGATGTGTTACAGGCCTTAAGTCTAAATATGTTTTACTGTTGCACTGCTTCTTGACTTATAAGCCACTAAAAACAGTAGAATATGAGAGGGACACCTGGTAACATATTTGACAACCAATAAGCTAATGCATTCATCACTGAAAAGCTTATGCTTTCCTAAGCTAGGGGATTATCTTATGGAAGTGTCACGCAAAAAGTAGGAAAGGTAGACGTTCCTAGATAAGGTATTTACTGGATTTACTAAATGTAATATTTACTGGTTAGTGGTTGAATGCTGGTGTTAGCTGTTAGCTTTAATTCTAGCTAGTAGGTAATAATGTAGCCAATGTTATTACTTGAAATATGGCCCTAACATTCTCACCATCACATGGCTTTTCATTTGCTCGTTCACCGTAGACTACACATAACATGGATGTAATCTTTGTGTACATTGCCCATTGGATTCTGAACAAGAATATGGAGCCCAAAAATAGCGGTTGCCATGTGAGAAATGCTGTCTGCAGCTAGCTTTTGGCCAGTGTTGACATCTCCTCAGTGAGGAAAGTAGTTATTGGCTGTCCTAAAAGTTGCTAGAAGTGGCTAAATGACGTCATCACTTAATTTGCATAATCTGAATTGTAATGGACGCTGTAGGAGAGACGTGCAACGTTAAGGGAGAGACAAAAAGTAAGAGAGTAAAAACACCCTAAATATCTTTATAACTACACTTAGGAGCCTACAACAAATCAAAGTAAAACATGACATTTTTCAACTATAACATTTTCTACATTTTTATTTGTATACAATCTACATTAACTATCTAAATGGACCAAAAAGAGACAGTAGGCGGGATCAGCCAGCAGTGTCTTCATACATGCGTAATACATTTGCAGTCTTCAATGCTGAGGGGTGAACGCCGCCTGCTCTGAATGCAGCTAGGAGGGACTCACAGCAGCATCCACTGCTCGTTGAGAACGATACCTGCTTTCACGTCAGTCTCAAAACGTTTTAATTTCATACCAGAAAAGTAGCTAGATTTGTCGCTAGTCGCTTTTCTAAAAAAGAGTCGCTAGAGGGGTCTGAAAAGTCTCTGAATATAGCGACAAAGTTGGCAACACTGCTTTTGGCTAAGTTAAATACTGACAAAGACGTGGAGATGAGGCTATGGACTAAATGAGTGGCAAACTGCCATGGCAAAACTATAGCTACAGAGTTATTATACGAATGAAGATATGGGGTATACAGGACAAAAAATGCTCTTTTGTAATTGGGTGTTCACATGTTTGATTTTACTTAAAAACTCTGGATTTTAATAAGGTCTATAATGTGTGAACAACTAAGGAATTGCACTTCTTCTTTCCCCTGTCAGTCACTGGTTCCTATCCCTTTTTATCTTTCCCAAGAAAAACCTCCTCTATAAGTAACTCTACATGGCAAGCAATGTCTAATGGGGTTAATCATGTGTCTGTGTGTGTGTGTGTGTGTACATATAGATGTACATGAACTTGTGTCCACAGCTGGAGTCTGCAAACCATGTTGGGGGAAAACATTTGTAAATCCTGGCTAAGCAGACCACATCCTCTTCACCCTACGGCCCTGCAGGTAATGAGACGAAAGGGTGTTACTTCTTAAAGCGGCAGCGGGAGATGACATTAGTAAGCACTATTAATTGCCAAACATCACTTCCTATTCTGTTAAAACTAACTGTAAAGCAGGAATTGTTTTACAATTCGATTCTGCGTATTAACATGTGGAAGAGTTCTGTAATTACACAATCTAACAGTTTGTTTCTCATTATATACTCTCAGCCGGGGGGAGCAAAGTAATGGGAATCATTTGGGACCTGTGTTATCAAATTCAACTTTGGCTCCAGTTGCACATTGGCCCATTTGTACTCAAATACATAATGCAACAGGAGCAAGAACACAAATACCTTTAGAATCATGCTTGCTAGTCACATCTTCCCACTGGTATGAAAATGTAAGTGACCACAGTGTCTGATTGAGATTGTCTTCACCATAAGCAGTCAAAGACTCCAGAATAACAATTCATAATTCTGTTTCAAAAGTATTCAACTCATATAAGATGGGACTGGAATAACAACTTAGCACTAAGCAGTAATGTTTATTACATATACAAGCAAGAAAAGTAGCAAGAAAACAAGGAGAAGGGAGTCTTAATGCCAGCATTGTTGTGAGTCTCCACCAAGAGGCAACCTCCGGTCTCAAAGTATGAAGCCCATGCAGAAGTGTTATAAACTGCAATTCATCGAGAATCCGCTTGAGGCTGGCTGCAGAAACACCCGACACCACATAGACACCAATTCAAAAAAGACGATCTTTTCAGCATTAATAAACATGTTTATAACCTGGTTAAAAAAGACGGCTTTGCTCTACGTAGCTAATCTCTCTATCGGCACACACTGTACGGGGGGTGAATTTTTTTCTAACACGACGGTTCAGAAGATATTAAGATTACAAGTTTTTGCCCAAATAAGGACATGACTGACTTGACTCCCGGACGGGAACACATAGCTATTGGCTAGTAGTCTAAAACCCCGCCTCTTTACGTCACACTTTGCCTGGTTGAGTTCCGCATTTCCAATATGGCTGCTGCCATCGATTGGCTTCAAAACAGAGCTCAGGAACAGATGGGTGACATCAAGGATACTACGTCCATTATTTATACAGTCTATGGTCTCCACCAAGATTAATGCTAACGCTGCCGTGCTAACTTGCTGCTATTACAAAGCTACTGACTTGAAGAGTAATGGTACTATGTTTAAAAATTGAAATGTCAGCATGTGAGTGGCACTTGAGGGAAATCATGAGTCAATCGGAAACATGGTGTGGAAAGCTCTTATCTTATGATTATTTCATGCCAAAAAAAACACAGGAAGTTCCAAAATAAAACAGGAAACCACACTGCTGTAACACTTTTTTGGATAAAACCTTGAACAAATAAGCAATTCCCAGTTCCCAGTTTTCCTTTAAGACTTTTTCATCAAGACATTTAAGCCAAAACAGTCAACCTTATAGGACCTGGAAGAAAATTCAGGGTAACAACAAACTTGATAGGATTTATCATCTTCAGACCCTGATTGTCTGCACAAGTCATTCTTACTTCTAGTGAGTAAAAACGGCTCCATGCACTAAAAAGTAAGACAAATGTTCATTGTTCCAAACTCTGGAAACAAAAGCATCTTTCTCTTGAGTGTGGGTTGCAAGCATCGATACATGTGTTGGTCAGATACTGTATGGAATAATACTATATTGTTTCAGAGGGGGGACGTTATGACCACATCCTCTCATCAGAGAAGACTTGTGTTGAATCCCCTCGGTTTTATTCGTCTCCTCATTGCTGTTTGTCTTTAGCTTAGTGGTCAAACACTGTTTCCACATCCTGTCTTCTAAGCTGTGAGGGAGCTGCTCACATGCACGTATGTTGGACCCACATTATGCTCATCTTTAAATCATTTGGTTAACTGCTGCCAGGGAGCTGTCAAACTTTGCCTCAAACATGGAACACCTTTCCACACGCCAAGTTTATCATAAAGAAAATTAAAAATGATGAGTTAGCATCACTTTTTTTAGTGCAGGTGTCCAATTATGATTGATGTTTTACAAATTTTACGACATGTGGCACGACAGGAATCTCTTCAAGCAACTAGGAAGTTCTCCAGGTGGCAAACACAGCCACCTACAGCAGTAAAAAAGAGTACTTTTAATCCAAATGTTGGACTGAAATAGTTGTTGAGATGAGTATTTTTGTGGTGAAAGAGATGCCAATTGAGGACAAGGCAGTGGGGAGGAGAGCTGCACTGAGGAGAGCTGGCTGTTAGCAGACATAATGGGAACCAGACCTGCTGGTAGAGAGGTAATTAAACTGCACAGCACAATGGCGTCACCAGTCGTAAACTCTTCAAAAAAATGTCTTTAGCCCCATACTCTACCTTTTTTTCCCCCCTATCAACTCCCATGTAAATGAAGATATGAAAAAAGTATGAATAAGGTGACAGGATTCAGCTGACTTAAATTAATTGTACAGTGGAAAAATAAGCGCAATGCCCACTAAGTCCCTGGATAAAGATTCATTTTCAGAGGTACACTGAAAAGGGAGGACTGCCCCAGCTGCACTGTTATTTTTTGCTTTCATTTCTGAGTTTTTCCTTTAATTATGTTTTACCTTGCAAGATTTTTATAGTCCAAAAAGGCAAAAATGAATGATAGCATATAATACTTACGTGTTCAAAATAAGACCCCCCTGACCTAACAGAAACCCAAAGGAGAGTTTTAGAACCTTAATCTGTTTTGCTCAATAAAAATAAGAATATTCTTCCCACAAAAATTCTGCTGGAAAGAACTCAGTAATTAGGTCTTTGATGAATGTTAGTAGTTTTGCAATTTGCCTGAAGTCTCACACACACAATCATGGATGCTGTTTTTCTAAATTTCTGCTCGCAATATACTTGTGGAGGCACAGTGTTCAAAGTTGAGATCAGCCAAGTTTAACCCAACTATTGGATGTCTAGTAAAGGAATGTAGTAATTCAAGTGGCACAAAAATACAGCCATTGAAGAAGTACAATACTTGACAATGGTTTACAGTCTCCTGTGTTTCAGATATTTGTTCCATCATTAATGTTTTGTAGTTAAAATATATCAAAGCTGCACATTGCAATATTTGACAGTAGGATCAAATGGCTTTGTGTCATTAAAAAATGGTGTGTGCAAAATCCTGTTAGCTTTACAGTGTGTTTTAGTGACTTCACTGCTCATTGTTTCACTACAACAGCTAGCACGAGTGTTTTTTCTTCTTGTGATGATCACTCACAAAACAAAGCAGTAAGGAGAATCAATTAGGTCCTCGATCAAATGCAAATGTTGTCCACGTCTGCAGGATGTTGTAAGTGTTTCTCTGTCCCATACTGCTTTAAAGGTCTCTGATAAAAAAGTGTTTCCAATTGGACTAAAAGTTATGGCGCCTAGTGCTTCCAGCACACAAAGCCTCAAAATCACTAGCTCGACTTTTCTCTTCTGTTGTCCCTAAACGGTGGAATGAATTGTCCAACTCCATTCGATCTGCAGAGTCCCTCTCTACCCTCAAAAGACAGCTAAAGACCCAGCTCTTTAGGAAACACTATGCACTTAGCTAGACTATTCTCCACTGTTGTCCCCAGTGGCAGAGCGTGTCTTCCAGCTACAGTTGACTCACACTGTCCTGCTCTACTCTGGGAATCTGTGTTCAGCTCTGGAGTGACCCAGCGCTTGGTACTTTGGTAACTATTGCAGTGATGACAAGTTAATTGTTGATGATGATAATGGAGGGTCTTAAATTGTTTGGTTGCTTCATTGTAGATGTTCCTTATTTACTTTTGTGTATTGCTGCTTGGCAGTACCTGCATCCAAATGGACTTGAAGCACTTTGTTACTCTTACTGATCTTGTTTCCTCTTGTCTAGATCTTTGCTTATCAAGTCAAACTTTATTTATAAAGCACATTAAAACAACCTCAGTTCTCCAAAGTGCTGTACAGTTATTAAAATACAATATAATCATACACAAATATAACAATAAATAAAAACAATAAAAGAATAGTAAGAGCTCAATTTAGGAAATAAAAAGAATAAAAAAGTAAAAAGCCAAGGATTCTTGTTTAGCTGGGACTGAACGCCAAAGAGAAAAGATGGGTTTTCAGTAGTGTTTTAAAGAGCTCAACAACAGACTGTGCAGCTCTAACCTGGAAAGGTAGGCTGTTCCACAGCTTTGGGGCCGCCACTGAGAAGGCTCTGTCCCCACGAGTAGAGAGTCTGAACCGAGGTACTGCCAGGAGCAGCTGATTAGATGACCTCAGTGCTCTGGAAGTACTGTGAGGCTGTATAAGGTCTGATAAATAAGACGGTGCCAGACCATTTAAACACTTAAAAACAATTAATAAGACCTTGAACTGGATCCAAAAGTTAAGCAGTCAGCAGGCGGGCGGCTGCATTTTGGACGACCTGTAGACGGCGCAATGCTGACTGGTCGAGACCAACAAACAAAGAGTTACAATAATCTAAGCGTGATGTTCTTGTTCTCCTATGTACGTCGCTTTGGATAAAAGCGTCTGCTAAATGACATTGTAACATTGTAACATTGTAACATTTATGTAATTGACATAGCCCATAGCTTTTTAACCTAATGTGTCATTTCTTTTGAATATGTAGCTAAGGCATGAAAGCAATTATTTGAGTGGTCTCATGGTTTATCTTGCTTCTTTGCTGTGGAAATGGTATTCAGTGTTGTAAAAATCAACAATTTCAGCCAAGCTAAACTAAACTCAAGCTAATTAGCCCTCTTTCCATGCTTCTTAGAACTGTACGATTAGTCAATAGACACAATCGAATGTGTTTTATGTCTAACAAAACAGCTGTTCCTGTTTAAACACATCAGATTTGTTTTGATATTTTGAGTTCAGCCTTATCACTCGCACTTTCTCCCCACCCACTCTACTGGTACAGTTGAAGTGAGAACAAGCTCTTGCACCCTGAGGAGGGTATCAGGGTTCAGGGGGCATCAGAGGGGAGTAGGTCACGACCTGCCTTGTCACGCTTAAATTGTGATTGTCACGTTGATGGAGAGGAAAGAGACTGGAAAATTAGTGAACTAACATAAAATTTAATGATAGGAGCCAGGCTGTGGAAATGTGTGTCAGAGTGTGTGTACGTTTTTGGTGTGTGTGTGTGTGTGTAACAGAGAGAGACAGAGAGTTCGTGTGTGTAGAGGGGAGGAGGAGAGTGAGTTATTCTGTCCCGAGGCAAACGGAAACCATTGTTTAAGCCACAGCTCTTGTCTTTAAGTGTTTGCTGTTGTGGGAATGCTGTGGTTTTGGACTCGCAGAACAAGGACGAAGATTTACACAGAAACAGAAACAAAGTGAGGGGACGAGTGAGAGCAGATGGAGGGAAGAAGAGAGGATGAGAGGGAAGAGACAATATGAGAAAACAGGCTGAATCAGACACAGAAGGACAAAGAGCTGGAAAGAATTTGTATGCAAACCAGAGTCGGAAACAGCATGAAGTTAATGAGAGAATTTGAGACAGAGAAAGAAGAACAGAATGGGAGAGGAGAAAAGATAAACCAAAAAAACAAAAGGACATAAAACAATGACAACACATTTAAAACAGCATTCGGCAAGGAAGGAATCACCTTTCTCTTGTCCCCTCTTTTTCTTTTTCTGTGCCCTTTTTTTTCTTCAACCTCAGGCTGTGCGTATCCTCGGGCCGGCCTGCTGTTGGAATTTACAGTCCAGCAGGCCTGCCTGGTAATAAAACACATGTGGACTTGTAGAGGAATGGGGAGGGACAGGGGCCTGAGAACAGCCTCTCTCTGTATCCAAACGCTCACAAAACACACATACATGCCCAGAAACAAACCTCTTCATGAGTACATAGACCTGCTATGCAAATACATACACTTTCCTATGCTAGAGTAGTGGAGGCAGAAAATATGCAAAGTAATGAAACTCTTTTAGTTACATGTTTTAGATGTTGATGGTATCTGTTGTGTGTACCTCTACAAACAGCTACACCTCCTGCAGGGCTGTACTGAAGCACAATGTTGCTAAAAGCTAACATCCGCTTGCTAACACTCGTGCAGCTGTAATGCTAGCATTATTATGTTAAGCAGGTCTTCTTCCCAATGTTCGCCACCTTACTTTAGCATGCTAACAGTTTCTGCTAAACATAGGCTTTAGCTTTGCAAAGGTAACCACTGCTGCTCCATGTAGCTGCTGTTAGCTAGTTCCCTAATGGCTCGTTTCCACCAAGCGGTTCAGTTCGGTTCGTCTCGGTACAGCACACATTTTGTGGCGTTTCCACTGACTAAAACCGGGACAGGTCCCCAAATTACCGAGTCGTACCGTCCCACTTTTTGGTACCCTTCTGTTGGGGTGCCAGACATACCGATCCGACCCCAGAAGGTGGAGCTAGAAACACTGCAGTCCGTTGATTGGTCGAAAGAATCGTCACTTCCCGTGCGACAGCGGTAATA
Source organism: Notolabrus celidotus (assembly GCF_009762535.1). Taxonomy (NCBI): domain Eukaryota; kingdom Metazoa; phylum Chordata; class Actinopteri; order Labriformes; family Labridae; genus Notolabrus; species Notolabrus celidotus. The sequence goes on from NC_048292.1 coordinate 8,803,450, forward strand.
AAGAACAACACATAACCCCGCCATGTTTAAATCTCCAGAGGACTTTGGGAAGATAACTTATTTTGTTTTGAAGATGGCGTCAAGAAACAACGTTCCACGGTCGACCATGGAGGTGGAGATTTTCCTCACGTTCTTCTTCTTCATTGCATTTATTAGCGGGGTACACTGTGTCGCACTGCCATGACGTCACGCTATTACGTAGCTGATGCTGCTATCGGCATCCGGCTTACACGCCACCCACCAAGTAGGGCACGGTTGGCTGTGGAAGCACAAACAGGATCAGGTGTTACTGATCCGACCCGTACCAAACTGTACTGATCCATACCAGACCACTTGGTGGAAACGAGCCATAAGTCTAGTATCTGATAGTCATCCAGAGCAGCGGTAGAGCTAGCACAGCAACTTTGCATTGCCGGGAGGTTGAGTCAGCATCCCCTGTTTAATAGCATTATCGTCTAACAGTTTCTAATAGATATATAGCTTTGCAAAATTAACCACTGCTGCTATAAGTGGCTGCTGTTTGCTAGTTCGCTCAATTATCCATGCAGCTTAATGAGGCATTGCTGAGTCTGCCCTGTCTGGGAGTTCTGAGCAGCGGGAGACTGTTGGCTTTGCCCAAGCTAGCATATGAACCAACAATTGCTGAGAGGTTAGAATTATTAGGCAGACATGCATTGAACTCAGAAGGAGTGCTCACGGGTACTGTAGTAATAATGATAATGAGATTTTTAGCAGCGCCTAACAAAACTAGGAGGGAGGTTAGGCATGAGTCAGCAACTACTCAGAGGGACCTGAGTAGGGGATTCATTGGGATCAACCTTGGATCCCAGTAGCCAAACATGGCAGGAAAACCATCTCCATTGTGAGTTCCTTGTTGTCAAACTGATGTCACTTGGTCTTCAGAGCTGTGTTTTAGTCCTGGATTTGCTTAATCCCCATTGTTTGCCCTTCAGCCACCATCATTTTTTTTCTTAAACCAATAACAGGAAAAGTTATCATTTAGACCTGATGGTTAGTCTGTTCAATATCCTGGCACCCCACAAAGCTTTCAGGATTCATCCTCTTGGGATCACGAATGCTCACTCAAACATCCATGGTGAATTTTCAAAAAGTTATTAAAATGTTTCAGTCTGGACCAACATTGTTAAACCCACCATCACTGTCTGCCATTGATTACCATTCCTAAAACATAAAAGCTGTCCTGGGATCTGTTAAACATTACAAATTTGTGAAGTGAATCGTTTGGGGATTAGGCAACAAATGATACACACATGCCATTGATTTCTATTCAGCAAAGGAGGAACATCAGCCAGAGCAAAGTGGCCTCAAGTCCTACTAAAATCAGTCCTGCATGACTTTCATGAGATGTAATAACAACTGACATGAAAAATACAAGCAGCTCTTCCTGACTCTTCCATAAAACCGTGTGTCACTGTCAACTCTCTGCTACAGGATCTCTATTTGGCTCTCTTTGTCTCGTCCTTTTATTCCCCTCCCTCAGTGATTCATCCCCCAGCTGTCCAAAAAATATGTCCTTGCAGTGCTGACATACTCAAGGTTTATCCCCCGCGTAGAAAAGCTTGCAATGAAATGTTTTATATACTTGCCTCAAGAGGGGTGTATGTCTGAAAGAGATAAAAACATGGTTTGTGCATGCCTGTGTCATGAGTGGGGTATGGCTTCAAGTGGAGATCCCACTCCCTTTTTTTGAGTTTTGTGAGACTCCAGGGGGTCGAGCAGAGGGAGACAGAGAAAGAGAGTCCTGTCAACAAAAACACTCCAACTCAGCCTCTCTCCTCGTACATCTTCAGTCCTTTGAGAGTCTGCAGAGATATACGTCTGTGTTAAAGAAATATGTTCAGGATTGTCACCATATCCATTAAGAGATGGGAACACAGGCACCATTTTTTCCTTACTGTCCAATGTGGTGCATTCGGTCAGACTGCATGATGAGATCTGCACAGTCAACATAAAGCTGCCTTGAAATTTTTGTGCTGGAGATGTTCAGGCAAGGCATCAAGAATCACATCCACAGAGATAAATGCAACTAATAGTGTTATTTTTAGTCAAAATGTTGAAATGTCAAAATGTCAAAACATTAAATTGTAGAAAATGTCAAAATATTGGAGCTTCAAATTTCGAAAAGATGTCAAAATGTCAAGTAGTCAAATTGTCGAAAATGTTAAAAATATAAAATGTTCTGAAAATGTCAAAATGGTAAAAATGTCAAATCTTCTGTACCTCAATTCTGGTTCTTGGAGGGATTTCTAATATACCTACTTAACTGTTGACAAGTAAGACTGAGATTCATTTGGAGTCATGTTTCCCTCACTTGCCTCATTTTTACTACAGCTCAACTGGACTTGACACTTTTTAAATTTTTGTGTTGGTTTTCCCTTTGTAAAAAAAATCGATAGTACCTGAAATATGGCACCTGGTACTTTTTCAGCATTACTCACATGGCTGAAGAGTTGAGCAACTACCAAAAGGTGGAGTAAAAAGCTTGCAGTCCTGTAACTACTAAGAGAGAACACTTACCTGTGCTTCATTGTGACCAAGCACAAAGACACTGTGAGAGCCAAAAATAGCAGTTCCTCAAGTCTCTACTCCAGGCTGTCTGCAAGAGCCCAGAAAGTACCATTAAAGTCCCTTTTAAAATGTTCATTTTGACAGGAGAAATATAAAAGGTTTACAACCCAGATCAATGATTGGTTTCTATCTTGATAGCTCATTTCAATGTTTTTTTACAACTCATTTGTTTTGATGACTTTAAGGTCACGAGTTCTACATACATTTGCATAATTTGGGGTGTGACTGATTTGACTGACAGGTATGCACGTTGTCTCTATTTACCAGGATGGTTAAGCAAAAGTTAGGTCAATATTGTGACTGCAGTTGTTATTATTTTCTTTGATGAATGCAATTTGTTACCATGACAGGATACCTCGTAAGAAAAAGTTTGAGCTAGCACTGTAGCATCCATTTGGAAAAGGACTTAGCAAGGTTGTTTATTTTGCAATGGTGTGTTCAAGGTTATTTTAGGCATTAACTTGATTTTAATAGACTATTATTGTTCTCAAATCCGGGGATGTTGCCGGATCTTGTAATAATATGTGATGTTTTTATTAATCCATCATAATCCATGGCTGTTTATACTGAGCATATCAAGTGTCTCTGAGGCCAATGTAAAAAGCTTTATTTATATATAAAGTGTATTTTGAGACTTTTCAAATATCTGACAGAAACCTTTGAGAATTTATTTGTACTGATACAGAGATATGATCTATCACGTGTTACATAATTAGCAGGATGTAAACAAAGGAACAAGGCAGACTGGGCGTCTGAAACTTCACCATTGTTTCCCAAGCTGTCCCGCATCATCTGGACATATATAGAGCAAGGGGGGTGGAAGTGGGGTGCAAAGTGGGGTCAAATTAAGGTTCCCATCAGGAGAAGGGCAGATAATGATGCAGCGATAGGGGGGTTCTTGTGAAGAGACACACATGCTAATATAAATGTAGCTGAAGCGTCCTGTTAAATGCCATTTAGTGAAGGTACTTTTGGATTAAAGTGTCTAAATATTTAATGAGGTTAAGTTTAAGGTTCATCCAAAACTTGGTCCATCATTATAGTTTGACTCACCTTCACATGAAGATATAATCCAGAGTTTGTGTGTGTGTTTGTGTGTGTGTGTTTGTGTGTGTGTGTGTGTGTGTGTGTGTGTGTGTGTGTGTGTGTGTGTGTGTGTGTGTGTGTGTGTGTGTGTGTGTGTGTGTGTGTGTGTGTGTGTGTGTGTGTTGGGGGGTGAGGGGGTGCTGGGAAAGTACAGTAATGGGATGTTTGCATCACAAGTAATTATACACTGTAAGGGTTCATGTAAGTGGAAGGAGGGGCAGAGACAGTTATTCACTCACTGTCTGTGTATTTTTCTTTGTATAATCTGTAATAATGAGGAGCAGTATATAGGACACAGAGCAGGATTATTAAATTCATTCATCTCCAGAGCTGGAAATAAACACGAGTCATTTCTTTGAGGCTGTCTGGCTCGTTAAAACATATAGACTTGAAGCCTTAATCATGTCCCAGACTTATTTTCGTCTAACTTTGTCATCTTTTGATGACAACATGACAATGTGTGTCTCTTTGTAAAGCCAGTTTTTCCATTTCCCCCTCCATGTTGGACTTGTCATTATGAGGTGGAAATATAATGTGGGGCCCAGCAGACACAGGCCTGCTGTGGAGGGGGCTTTAAACCCTGAGGTCCTTCAGTTGTGTCTGACAGCAAAGCTCCGGGGACTCATAGAGAATCTGCTGTTTGCATGTTAAAAGGAAACGGGTATTAAGTGCAGGAAACTTCCCCTCCCTTGTGGATGTTATATCAACTGTGTCCTTTTGTGTCAGTCTTTATCCCTTTTAACATTTACAGATCTCACTAGGAATTAACCGGTGTATCGTTTTGCAAGTTTAGGAGGTTTTGTTTCTCTATAATTGAAGTCCCATGAAAAAAGTATTTAAACCCTTAAGACAGGTCATTGTTTTTTCTCCTCTCTCAGTTTTATTGTTAAGCACTGTGTCCCTGTTAGTTGAGTCTATGATCAGAGCCTGTACATGAAGTCTGCACCAAATAAAAACAGTGGATCCCTCAGCTAATTTCCCATTATTCATTTTATCACTTATTAAAAATAAGGGCGGCTGTTTCACGCCAAACTAATTACTGTATGAACTTTGACTGATGGTCTAGGACCTTTATGATGTGTAGGAAATGTTTCGTTTACAGTTACAGCGCCATGTGTTGTGTGTAACTTTGCACTGCACCTCTCTTAATGGAGAGATACACTCATCGATTCTCCTGTGGTGGGACCACTGCAACCCACCTGCTGTTAATCACAATTTTCCCTAACCAAGCATCTCTGACCCGGTGGTTGAGTCACTCTAGAAGGTAACATTACCGTTAGCTTGCTAGCAGTAATGTAATCAGCAGTCCAAGTAGGCTAAGTTTCATATCTCAGTTACATTTGTGAGTGCGTCGTAGACAGTCTGTCGCCGTCTTCTCATCGATGGTTCTTTAACATATCAAACATGTTGCACTGCTCTTGCTTGCACTTTCAGTAAAATCTTTGAAAGCAAAACACATGATCTGTGACCGTGTGTCCATGAATGTGTATGCCCTTGCTTGAAATGAAAAAATGATTGAGGCCTTTTACTAAAAACATACAAAAAAAAAACAAACAACAGAACAATCTTAATCAATGACTAAGTGTGAGTCCTTCTATCCATCTTCTGAGTCCTGATGCAAGTCAATGCTGAAGTCCAAGTCTAAGTCTAAGGCATCAGAGCTTGATTCAAAGGCGTTATGAGTCTGAAACGCAAGACTCGGGTTAGTCCTAGACTAAAGTACTACACAATAAGAGGATTACATTTGAAGAGTTCATTTGCAAAAACAGTTAACTCACTTTTGAAAAATAAAAAAAAAGTTTAAAAAAACATATTTTTTCTAATACTAGCTTTTGGTATGATCAATCAACTGAGGTTGGGTGGCTTTGACTAAGTCAAAATGACTTTACTAATCAGAGATATCTTGAAAATGTAACTTTATTAGGAATCTATATCAAAAAGAAATATGTTTTTTGAAAATGTAGAAAAACAGAGTTATCTGTTTTTGCAAATGAACTCTTAATTTGTCAATTCTAGGACCTGAAATTTATTTTAAAGATATGGATTCTGAAAAATATGGGAAGCAATGGCACAAAACCCTGACAGAACGAACCTTTGGATGAAATGAATTATCAACTCTGACTTTGATTCATAGTTGCAATTAGTTTTTGTTTTGCTTGAATCAAGCTAGCATGACTTTCATGGTGTCACTTTACTTCACCCTGTGGAGGTTAGTTACTGTCAGCTGACTTGTCTCTATCCAAGTCTCTTTTTTCTGTGTGTACATTAGGCTTTCGTATGTGCATGAGTGCGGGCCGGGCGTTTGTTAAATGTGGTTTTACATGAACCTTTTATTGCTCTATGATCCGCCGCAGGCCAATTCCTCCCTGTCATGCTGCCGCTGTGTCAATAACATGCAGATCCTCACTTGTAAATACATCATTGATTGGCCTGCATGGTGATGTGTAACCTGAGTAGACATTGTCCTTTCATTCCTGCTAAAAGTGTTTTTAAATGTGATTCAATGTTTCTGTCTGAGTAGCACCTGATTAAGGGCTTTTATTTTGTCATGCTTCAGGTAGCATATGTCATCTTCAATAACAGAGATTTGGTTATTTTTTGTATGGACTCCACTTATTTGGAGAATTACCAAACAGGACATGGTAATGGGATGAGTAATCAGTGAAGCCCCGTCACAACTGATTTGTATAAAGGCTGCTGTGGTCAGACAAGTCATGCATTATACTAATGCAGGATGTCTATTCATAAAAAAAGAGGTCAAGTTTAATAAGAGGAAGTGTTTTTGAATTCTTCATTTCATTATGAAAATACCGTCTGCTTGCGTGCCTTTGTATGTATGCTGTTTGCTGTAACAACGGTTTTATTTGCAACAATAAACTGCTCATTAAAGCCACTGAAAATGAGAGTAGAAAAGATGCTTCTTTGGAACAACCAATTTGCTGAATTTTACATATTCATCTTAATAAAAAACTGCAGCAATTTTGAGCATAAATCAAATTAGTCCTGCTGTGGCCTGAAGTGAAAGGACTGACACCATGAAACAAGTTACAGTATGTTAAAATAAACTCTCATAGCCACAGGTGCGCACACATTTCAACATCTAATATGTGGGTAAAGCTGCAGTTTGACAGTTACAAGCTGAGACTGATGGGCTTTTGCTGGAGGACGAATGAGAAGTCACTCAAAGTTCAGACACAGCTGCCTGTCTATCAGTCCGTCTGTCCGTCTGGCAGATGATCGATGGGAAGTGTCGTTCTCCATAATGTGAAAATCTCTGAGGAGTCAGTCAGAAAGGGCAACGCTTGAAGTGAACAACAAGGTCTCCAGCTCGCTGTCCTCAGCTGGATTGAGCATGCTGCTAGAATTTTTTGGAATTTGGCATTTAACTTCCATCGAGGTCAGGGAAATTAAAAAGGTTAGCGGGCTACTTGGAGGAATTTCAATGAAGAGTTTATTTATGGAGATGTCCGCCTCTAAGGAATCATAAAACTACAGTGACTGACAAGGCCAAACTTGATGCAACTGTCAATACAATTTTCACAAAGAGAAACTGGCATAAGAAAGGATACAGGTTAAAACAACGGTACAAAAGCCAGAATAGACCCAACAGGAATGTGCTATGAACAAAAACAACATTAACTGCTAAGGTACCGCAAATAAATAATTAATTCAATGTCAAAATACAAAAAAACCTGAAAAATGCAACAAAAAGGAGGACGAAGGGTGAACGCTGCATACTCAGTAAACACAATGAAAGAGCTCCAGGCCTGTAGGGGGCGCTAACAGACAGTGATGTAAGCATTGTCCTTCCCTAAAAGCCTGATTCAGGTCGGCTTAGCTTATTGACTGTTTGCGTGGACGGTGCACCTCTGTCCCTCTGTTCCTCAAAGCTAAAATACTGCCTCAATTGGCGCTGACATATTACACTGGTGTCGTTTTTCAGAACCAGAAACTACACAGAAGGCTGGTGGAGCTGCGTAATTAACATCACATCCTTTCTGCTAACTGATGCACCAATTTGACTTGTGTCCCTTTGAAACAGAAACACATTTTTATAGAAAGTTTAGTTAATCTTGTGTTAGTCTTTGTTATGTTGTTCTCTCACTCACCATTCATCATCTACTTCACTAAAGGTGCCAATCATGCAGTCTCGTCCCCTCTTTGGCATAAAATAACTAATTAAAACATATTTTCCCAAATAAATGCACATTAACACTTGCACTTAAATCAACATGATGATAACTAACTTCTATGACAGAAAGTATGATTAAGAGAATTTATTTGCCATGTTTTTTTTTTAGTTTCTAGTTTAACTCATGCTCCATCTGTTATAATGGAGGAGGCGGGCCTCATTACCTATACTGCAGCCAGTCATCAAAGGCAGCTTGAAAAGTTTTGGCAACACTTTAGGGGAGCTGTTGTGCTGTTCATGTTTTCGTACAGTCTGTGATCAAGCTATATGACCACGAGCCTCATGGCAACTAAAAATAGCAGTGGTTGTTATTTTAGCAAAGCTTTCTGTCTAAAGATATCATTAGTTCATAAAGTATGATCCATTTCAACAAAAACAGAGCCTAAAGTTGTGTGGGGTTTTGTTGGACAAGTTATAAAGTTGTGTTTTGGCAGTGTAGACAGCCCTCAGAGATACTCTGCTCTGGCGTCTGCTGCTTTGTGGTGTGATAATATAATACATTCAGAGCCATCTCTCTCCCTCTCTCTCTGTCAATTACAGACTGTCCCTTTAGCTTTAACTTATTGAAAGTGCAAAAATGGTGATGTGGTCCCGAACTAGAAAAAGGTCAAAAACGTCACTGTGACAAACCATAGACAAAGATACTTTTATTAGATAATGTCTGGAAATGTCATCATTTATATCATTTATCTCCTGATGAGTCGCCTTGCCATCCGGACAAACAGTCAGGACAGGAAATAAATGTCAACACACCCAGCGTGACTCCAGAAATAGCTGAAGAATGCAAACACCGGGACGGGATATTGACATTTTGCCAATCTGAGTTGTGATTAACTTGCCATTTTAACAACTGGGAACAGCAGGACTGTAATAACTGGGTGCGGTGGAGGAAATGACATTCATGATACACAAGTGTCAAGCACAACTCTCAGAGCTTGGTTTGTCTGTTAATCTGTATATTACCAGTAAGAATGGCAGTAACTGGATGAGTTGTTAGAGAGAGACAACGTGTTGTACTGTAACCATCCTCAGTTCACATTACTGAGCTGATTGATTGGCCTCAGGGCTCTCATGGTGATACTATGGACCTATTTGATCTTGACAAACATGTGACTGGATGGATTCATCTGATGTTGACACACAGTAACACCCATGTGAAAGTCCTCCATGGCACATTCTGCATGGCAGACATTTAATCAGACATGCATCTGCTTTGGATGCAAGCACGAAAAAACAAATAGATCATCTAAGAAGGTGAATTTGTTGTTTGCCTTCCAATGAGATTATATCTTTGGCGTTGTTTGATCTGTTGCTTTTATTAGAAAGACGTGGGTGTTTGTCCATGTCTTTTAAAATGCATGTGACTAGTACAAGAGCTATTTATAGAACTTTTTTCTGCCACCAAGCTCCTGCATAACATTTCAGAAGTTAAGGCAATAACAATAATATTCTTATAGGAGAACTCTGTCAGGATGATGGGGAGTGGGACACAGTTGTGTACAGAATCTGAAAGGGGGGGTTTAACAGTTTCTGCATTACTGAGGGTCAGACAGTAGAAATATTCAGAAACAGTTCTGGTGTTTCACTTTATGAAAAAAATATATACATATGTATACCGAGCAATATTTAAAGTTAAACTTGATCAGAATTTTTATGTACCTTTAGCCCTCGTTTGAGACAGGAATTTTAAATGGAAAGTGAGGGGCATTCCCTTATTGTACATGATATGCTATCCCAATTAAAACAGACATATATATTGAAGAGACTTCACTGTGACCTGGATCGTTGGTGGGAAAACTGTAAACAAGTCTGTGACAGCGTCATAAACCTTCAAGTCCTACAATGCACAGTAAATCCACATAATGAACGCTCGGCACAGTTAATCCTGAACGCACAGATTAGCCTACAAAACAACATGCCGGCTAGTCCTGTGGTTCTGCAGAATCTGGAGCATCTTTCTTTAATGTACATCAGCTCTTTGTATTAATGAGCCTACTGTACTTCAACTTTCTCACAACGATGAAAACCCGTAGCCACATCACTCACAATGGTTGTTTAATGTGGTCGATGTTGGCCCACTCAGAGCCTCGGGCTGCAGAGTGATCTCGTCTGTTAGTCTGCAGACCTTTTAATTAACCTGTTTATTTTAAAAATGCTATATAAATAAATGTGACATTTCTTCATGTGATGTATGTGCGGTTAGCTTCATGCAAGGCAGCTGACTTCTGAAGAGTTTTTAAGAGTCTGAGGGTAAAACATCTCTATTAGTGCCTGGCCCTTACAGTTACATGAAGCTGAGAGCAGCAGGGGGGCTGAGGCGCTGGGAAGGCTTTAATGAACGCCTCTGCAACAGCAGGTTGTTGCACGCACACACATAAACACACACACACATGTATGCGCACAGAAAATAGCATACTGTATGGAAGTATTGAACAGAGAAAACCAATGCATGTATACAGCGTGTATCTACGTGCACACATTCATGGTTACTCAAGCAAACCAGGTTAATCAAGCTAGCATGATCTAGCCCCCCTCCAGCTGCTGTTATTGTTGTGGGAACCTTCTCTATCATAGTTTGTAGAGCTGTGGAGTCGCCCAGTTCAATTTCTATCACTTGTTTAAATCTTTACACTCTGCAATTTAAGCTAATCTTGCTTTTTTATTTATCTTGTACTATTTGTTTCTGTGCTCCTGTTAGGCAACTGTTTCTAGGCAAAGTTTTGGCGCTGGCACAGTTAAGTGGAGAGTAATAGCCAATGAATTCTTCTCAAAATTCAAGCTATAGGTAGACTTCAGTAATATCTTTGGTCAATTTTGCTCACTGGAATTTAACTGTCACTTGTAAATACTAGCTATAGCATCTTACAGCTAACCTAGCTCCATGAGTTGGTCTGAAACCTCCTCTTTGGTCAACTTCTGTTCATTTTTAAAAATTTCAAGCAAACTCTTTTAAACCAAATGTCCTAATAAAAATATTTATTGTCAGTTTGTTTCCATGGTAGGGCCTGTGGGTAATGCTACATGGGTCTCATGCAGTATGGCATCGTATCGTAGTGCCTTGATTAACCCTCCTGTTATGTTGCGGGTCAAATTGACCCTTTTAAAGGTCTATTTTAGGCATTATATGCCTTCTAAACCAGCTAAATGCAGCATTAAAATCTGGGCAGCATGTGACAGAAGAGGAGTCGTATTAATTTATCAACAACACTACATAAAAATCAAGAAAATCGAAATTGAAAATAAAATAAACAAAAATCATCACGTCATGTAAAACTATTTTATTTATATTTAGGGCTTTCCAATGTACATTAACAAAGTTTTAACATTAATTTTATTGAAAAACGAGTGAGTTATCCTCATTGAACCACGATCTGTGAGGATTAAAGAACACCAATGGACTAAATCTTGATTTAAATGGTTAGTAATAGAGTTAAACATTAGCTTTAAAAAAAAAATGTGTATTGGGATTTTTTGGGGTTCTGACACTTTTTGGATGATTGAAAATGCCCCGGGTCAAATTGACCCAGGAACATTATTGCTGTTCCAGAGAAACAATCATAACAGGAGGGTTAAGTATTTTAAAGGAAGGTTCATGACCTTCTTTCGCTCTACATCATCCTGTGTGACTGCTGAGCTCACATTCTTGATGGAGAATATCTTCTCAAGTTTGTCTGAAATTTTAGGTTGAAGCCTGAGCAATGTTTTTGACTGTCACATGCTGGAAAGTTGGAAAATGTGCAACTTGTGAACTACGCTTTTAACATAATCTGTAACCTCACAAAATAATACATTTGAAGTACTGCTTTTTTGCTTGCACAGCTGCTAATTTTTTAAAACGTTTGTAGCAACGGCTTCAATACAGCAGAATAAAGCATGAATAATTTTTGTGTCCGTCTTGGACAAATCACTTAGACACGCATTGAAATTTAAAGCCTGCTGAGCTAAGTTATGGCTGGGAGTGGTTTAGTAAACTCTTGATTAGTGGCCCCATGGATATTATTCATTTTTACATCTTAACAACGTGAGTTGAGTCTAAGTCAAATGAAAAACAGTTACAATATCACAGGATGTCAGTTAGTATTGCCACATTAGAAACAAAATAGGAGCGTTATACTGATTTGAAGTTTAGATTACAGTCCTTGGCTCATTCTTGACTCAGCATTTGCTTCTGTTTCTGCGTTTTGTCAAGCTGACAAAAAGAAGTATAAAATAGTAAGGCGCAGAAGGATACCTTATGTTACACTCAATGGTCATTTCCCTCCCTCCTTTCTGTAACTAACCCCCCTCTGAGCCTGAGAGAGTGGCTGTGCTGCTATATGGACTCTGTGCTTGGCAATGAAACGTTGGGTTTCATTGTGAGCCAATGGGGTGTGAATAACAAGCATTAGTTTTTTGCAGGACACGGTTTAGTATCAAGAGATGATCTGAAGTACACAAAGGATCAGAGGGTGTGAGGAACAAACTGTGCAGGACCAGAGGGGTTTACACACACTTAAAGATCACACAATACAGAAGAGAGGTCAATGAAAAAGGATTATCTTGTGTCAGACACAAACTGTTATTCTGTGGGGGGGCTTCACTTTGCCAGATTGCACGTTTTATACGACTGATTCAGTTGAAATGGATAGCCGCCGCAAATGTTGTTACCTAGAGCTGCAGAGCTGACTTACATATAAATTCGTTCAGGCAGAGCTGGAGGTTCTGAAGCCTTCTAAATCAGCATATGTTTTCGTGTTTTCTCCCCCCTCTGCCTAAGTCAACAGTAATCGGGCCAGTAAGTCAATGAATAGTGTCTTTATTCCACATAGATGGCTGCTGCAAGGATCAAGTCAAAAATATCTACAAGGTGGTCTCAGTTCAAGTGCAGTCTGAAGCAAAAAGTGAGTTACTGATCAAAACCTTGGCTTTTTATTCCAAATCACAAGATTAGCCATGCATAAAACAGGAATTGTGTTTCAGGTTGGCTTGGGGGAGCCCACTAACAACATTAGAGAGCTGTGATGCGATTACCAGACTATTGGTCAGCACAAAATGTGACTTTAAAAGCTGCAGAAATACGATTGTGACGCTTCTTGGAAGCAATCAGTTTAACTGGTAGAGGTGTCAGAGTATCAGAAAGCACAAAGAGGGACTTAATCACACATGATTTATGGTTTTGTGTTAGATAGGGAGCTACTTTGCAGGATGTGCACATCCATCAAACCACCAGCCGATTAATTTAGTCTCTGACTGAACACTTTAAAAAGTGCTTAATCTGATTGATTTTTGCAAAAAGACCTTTTCAAACCAAATTTGCACATGATGCCCACTAAGTAGCCTTGTTTGTGATCTCTATTTTGGCAGTTGAAGGTCAGTAAAAATGTATATAACTTCAGCTAAAAATCTACAAGCATGCCAGGCTGCACTTCAGTGACGTTATCCATTTTCATCTGAAAATGTATGATAAAGGAAAGGGTTTACGGATCCAGCTGGAAAGCACACTCATAAGAGTGACTCTGGTCATTCCAAACATTTGACACTAAAGATTAGAAAGATCGAATAATAATGTCAGAATATTTGGGGGCGGGACAACAAGAGACAATAACAAGGTAAAAAGGAGATGCTGCAAACATTGTGATATGGTATTAAAAACATTCTACTCTTTCAGACTATGATACAAGAGGTAGACAAAAACAGTCTTAGTTATATCTTCAAACCCTTGGATTGTGTCTCACACAGGTTAATCTAAATGAAGTGCGCTGTAGTTTATGGAGGACATCAATTTGAAATCTGGTTGTATGTAATATATGAGGCTGGAGTACAATATATCTGTAACAGTCCAACCTTAGGCACTGTGGTCCTTAGCACTTAAGGTCTCTGAGTTTTCTGCCTCTTCCTGCACAGTATATTATTTATCTTTGCTCTTTTTTGGGGTATTTTCTTTTAATTGTGCAAATAAATAAACTTAAACATAAACATAAATGCTAACACAATCATGCTAACTTGCTTACAGTGGAAATGCTAACATGCTGCAATATTTAATGTAAGATAAGATCAGATAAGATATACTTTATTTGAACCCACATTGGGGGAAATTCTTTCGTTACAGCAGCTTCCAACACGTGACAGGAGAAAACAACAATATACTTACATAGTTAAAAATATAATAACAATAATAATAATAGCAATGAAAAAGGTAAAATAGAATAAAATAGAATATAACAAATCAAAAATAGAATAAAATAAAATATGGCAAATATTACAGATATATACACACTATGTACACTTCTATCTGATGAATAGATAGTGATGTATTGATTAAGTGTATTGGCATGGTTAGCTATTTAGCACACAAGAACACAGACCGATATTGACGTAACTTGTTTTTCAGTTATTTGGCCACAAGGTCATTTTGTGTAACAGTATGTTTAACCTAAAGGTGGCCCAAGATGTAAAATGGCATGCACTAGATGACGTAAGAAACTGCAACAGAAACAACATGATTCATTCTCTGATGACCATGCATGTTGGACCAAAATTGCCCTCCTAAGAACACTTAAACAGCTTTTACTTCATAAGATATAGTGCACCAAGTTGGCCAAAGTCTAACAGGGGGTAAAAGTTTTGCAAAGAAACCTCTAAATCTTTTCTTGTTCCGGAACCTTTTGGCAAGAAAACAAGTAACTGCAACCTCTGTAGTTTCTTTGAGTTTCTGTTGGCGCTCAAACAGTTAAGGACAATTTAATCTAACACACACGACCTTGTGAATGTCTTGTTTTGGTTGTACTGAACTCATGTCACTCTCTTTTGTGTCCCTGGGCTAATAGCGGGTTAAATGAGCCTGGCGAGCTGCAAAGGGGTCAAGAGTCTGCCTAGAGGGTCTTGAAGCTTATTATTCAGCAGACTTGGTCTTAAGATGGTGTAATTTATGCAACTAATAAATCTGGTGAGATGAGTGAGATTTATTTTTTCTGCAGGGACGTTGTTTGTGTAGTTTGGCCTGTCAAGTTGTATGTAGTGTTACGACTGTTGAGTCAAGCCTGTAGGTCCAGGGGTGTCTCCACTGGTTCCCCTGAGGATCAATGAACTTTGACTCCTTGCTAGCTTGAGGGTCACAATGTTTTGACCCCAGCAGTTATAAGGGTGCATTCCCACTGAGAGGGGTTGGCGGCCGAGAACCTCAAGGCCACAAACATATGCACACACACTAACAAGCATAAACACATTCAAAATACCTACAGAGCTGCCCCTCCCCCACTGCTGAGTCGGCAAAAACAAACTCAGAGGCTGCTTTGTGTTTTAATAATCAAGTTTGACTTTGAAGGTTTTTCTGAGAACATTATTGAATTCCACCCAGAGTCTCAAAGTCTGGCACGGCTTTATTAATTAGTGCAATGAGTAGTGAGTGATTTATGGTGGGAGTCTTTGGTGTCAGAGTTTAGAGTGGTGGAAACAGGTATCATTAGTCTGCGAGACGCTCTAAGTAGTGGCCATATAAGCATAATGAAGGCTTTCATTAGGTATCTGGGAGGATTGGTAGAGCAAGGTAACTAAGCGTGTGTGTTTGTCTGTGTTTTGGCGGCATGATATGTATGACATTGTGCAGCCATGCTTGATAATGTGTGCCTTTTTATCGGCTCCAGTTCCCATCAGGGTTATGTCCTCTGCAATCCACACAGATTTTCTGTATCCATTAACACTTTCTTTTTTCCTCCACCATCACTCTTCCCCTCTCCACCTTTCAAATAATGCTGACATCATTGTCCAAGCTTTGTATCCTTCATGACTTTACAAGACCTAGGACACGAAACAATATAATCAGAAATGACAGAGCCTGATATGATACGATTGGATACAAAATAAGATAGAAGATATATAACACTGTACAATACGATATGTTCAACATCCACACAGGGACTTTTGTGTTGGACATGAGACGAGGATACATGAACTGTTTTCTGTACCACAGTATCTGAACAGTTGACTGACTCATTGTTGTAGTACTGCTGCATCTGCATACCATACATACAGTTCTCTGACAGTACTCTATAAATACACACATACAGCAGGTTGATGAATTAAGCAGGCTTTCCAAGTATCCTGAGGAGTGTTACTGTGCACTGATATGAACTAACTAAAAGTGTTGAAGTATTCTGCCCTGAGTGCTTGCATGTTTTTGCATGCTCGTTGCTACATACTGTGCTTTTATGTAAAATTAGCACAGATTGTGTATAATTGCATTTCTCTGAGTGGATTTGAAAATAATGAAGGTAAAATGACTCATCTTTGATGCGGTTTGTTTGATTCTAAAAAGTTTATATTTAAAGGATTCACATAAGTTAAAAATTGTATTGCTGTGTCTAGTGTTGTAGTCAAAGACCACATTAACCAAAACCAAGACATGTCCAAGACCAGAGTGCACCAAGACCAAGACAAGACCAAAACATTTAGGGATCGAGACCGAGTCAAGACCAAGACCAAGGCAGGGCAAGACTGAGACAAGACCAAGACCATATGTATCAATGAAAAATGATCATGAGAGTTAACAAAATAAAATACTTCTGTTTATTTATTTAAGTTTGCATTGAAAACAATTGACAGCAACAAAAAAGGTTTGGTTTTGTCTTTGCTTCCTTTCTTTTGATTTCTTAAGTTTCATTTTTTTCTCTTATCACAGTAATGACAGGGACACATGCATCAGTGGTGGTCTCGACCAGTCTTGATATAAAATATGGAGTCCGCCCAGTCCGAGACCGAGACATGACCGAGACAAAATGCTTTCGATTCCGAGACAAGACCGAGACCTGAAATAAGCAGCCTCGAGACCGGTCTTGGTCTCGAGTACTACAGCACTAGTTGTGTCTATCCACCTTGCGGGGCAGATGTTGTCTTGTGTAGGACCAATTCATGGAGGTCACATTAGCCTCGTTAGCATTGTGATTCTTGGGATGACAATGTTAGTATTTTGGTTTGTTAATCTGCAACTTTGAACCAAACTAAATTATTTTATATAAATTATATATACATATTTTGTATACAGACATTCATGGTCCTGCACACTTGGAGTGAAATTTGTATTTAATTTTTCCTACTAAGACTTATGACCAAATATCTGCAAAGCTTGTTACATTCTCAACTGCTGAAGCAAAATTAGGAATGTGGTGCAAATTAGGGATGTTAGCTGCTACTCTTGCAAACTTCATCATTACTATGCTAACATGACAAACAAAGGTAATTGAATCAGATGTTCAGATACTTTCATAGGCAACACATTTTTATTTAAGCGATATCTTAATTCAGAATTGATGTTAGCTTCTTCAAACTAACACATCCTGACACTTCTCATTTTTTCACAGACCACCGGCCTCATTAATGAAAATCTAGTTACCTCATCACCAAACCTTATTTGAAAAATGTGAATTTATGCAGCAAAATCACACTGAAATGATAATATGAGCAAAGCTTCCTGTCCACAGTTTGATACATCAGCAGTGAGTCTGCACTTGCATGACATAACTCAAACACTTTCTCTGTCACACACACACACACACACACACACACTCACTGCCAATGAGCTGCAGACAACACCAGTTCATCATTAACACTGTTGGTCTCTCAGTGTGTGTGTGTGTGTGTGTGTGTGTGTGTGTGTGTGTGTGTGTGTGTGTGTTTGTGTGTGGACAGAGGGATCTCTAACCTTATGTAATCTGTGTATTTCCTGCAGGCTTGTCATCTGCTGGTTAATTAATCATTAAGTCCTGCTGCTGCCTCGTTTTTTTCCAATCTGTGCTTCAAGCTGTTCTTTTATGTAATACTAAATCCAGTGTCAAAATAAATATACATTCTGTTCTTGCACAAAACCACATTTGCTGCTATGACTTCAGCGATTGAGATGCTCTTCCTCTGACACTTCCATCCCCTCTCTGTTGAAAAAAAATAGTCTAAGCTTATTTTCACTCACTGTGTGCCAGACAACACTTCTAAAGGTAACGAACCAAAATTAGACACAAACCAAAGGCTCCAGGAGGTGGAGTTGCATTTGAGTTAAAATTAAGATCTATCAGCAGGGGCATCTTCTGATGGCTGTCATCCCTGGAGGCTCATTGATCTCAGCAGCAGGTTTTTATCTCAATTCCTGTTTTCCTGCTGCTGCACACAGATGGTTATGTTCCTTCAAACGGCTGAAAAGGTTCCCTAAAAAGCATCTTTTCGAAGAGAGAAAGATGTGTTTTGATAAAAATGTATTTTTATGTCAGCTCTTGTCCTTTTTCCTCTCTTTCTAAATTATTTTTTCCCAACCGAACACACACGCACACTCTGTGGGAGTTGGCTGCCATTGTGGCTGAGTGTGTGTGATGCCAAGGCTGCAGCCTGGTGCGGCAGTGATGGTGAGTCATCACTTGCAAGAA
This sequence comes from Notolabrus celidotus, assembly GCF_009762535.1. Lineage (NCBI taxonomy): Eukaryota > Metazoa > Chordata > Actinopteri > Labriformes > Labridae > Notolabrus > Notolabrus celidotus. The sequence goes on from NC_048292.1 coordinate 8,821,705, forward strand.
CACAGTGAGAAGCTGTGGCACCCATCACATGGCACTCCAGCATGTCACAACAACGCACAAACAACAGTCGCATGTACGCTCAATACAAGGGTCAAAAAAGAGGAAACCAGGTGCAGTGCAGACATCTCTGATTCAAGTCCGATTTAACACGTTGAACCATGAGTTTTCCATCAGTCCATCTTTCCTGTGTATTTCTCTCTTTCCTCTCTGTATTTATTTCTTCTTCATCTATGCTAACTCCAAAGCTACTCAAGTTCCAGCCCAATCAAACATCGGGCCTGGGAAGTGTCAAACAACACATTCCTGCTAAAAAAGCACAACCAGACAAACAAATAACCCCAGCAGAGGACGGCAGTACGTCTCCTGGTGATCACTGTGTTTGCATTTTTGAAGAGATGGTGATGCTGTGCTTGGTTGCAGAATTCTATGGTGGTGCTCCACATGCATAAATGTGTGCGCACATGTTTATGTCTTTAAGCTTTCTTGTCCATGTCATTTGCATTAAGAGCCCCTATTAATGATCTAGAGACATGATTAGATCAAGGTGTTGATGCATTTTCCCTCCTGTGCACATGTTGATATGTAAATACAGCCGAAGAGAGCACAGCTGGTTCAGTGTTGCATGGCACGACTAGGATGGCTTTAAGCTTCATTGGACTTTAATATAGCATGATAAGCAGCAACACAGAACATGTGGTGGGTAACCTGAACTTCAGAACAAAATCAGATAGTAAGGATTTGAAAATGATAAGGCCTGTTCTAATTACTGGCTGGGGTGTGTCCATACTTTGTTGACCGGGGTGGCCCAACTGGGGCACTAATGCTGTGCGTGCAAATACAAACATGACTAAAAAGCATTTCTTTACAATTTGTCTCCTTAACCAACTTGATATTCACAAAAAGCTTCTGAAATAAGTAATTTCCTATAAAAGTTCAACCAGGTGATCTGATTGGACAAGAGACGATCAATGAATGCAGATATTTAGTACAACAGCACAGAGACAACGATATACACCTTTCTGACACAGGTCCCAGAGGAAATTGGAAATTGTTCTCATTCGTTTCTCATTAGTTTCTCCTAAAATTCACTAGAAGAAATAGTTGAGATCATGACATGAGTCTTATTTGAGACTTAAATGAGAGATCTCATTAATGGCTAATTTTCTGCTCTTTTTTAAAATATATTTTTGGCCTTTTTGCCTTTATTTGATAGGACAGCTGAAGGGAGATAGGAAATGTGGGGAGTAGTAAGCAAGGGATGACATGCAGGAAATGGTCGACCGGCCAGGAATCGAACCGGCGACCTCTGCGACGAGGACTGTACCCTCTGTATGTGGGGCGCTTAGAGAGCTAGCCCACAAGCGCCCAAAAGAATCCATCCCTTTAATTGTAATAATCTGGCTAAATTTGGTCAGCCCTTTTGCGGCCCATATTTTAAATATATCGTCTGTCATACCTGGTATGAAATCGCTATCTTTTGCAATTTCTCTCAAATCCACTAAATCTTTGTGAAGTTGTTTTGTTCCAAAAAGACTTGTAAAGGAATGACCATTTTGTGAAGTCAAATAAGAAATCATTTGACATCTAAATAGCTGATCTTGCAAGTGGTTCAAATGTTTTAATGAGAATTGTAAGTTTGTGGACAATTACATTGAAATCTTAATTTTGCAGGGCACTATAAATGTTCATGAAAAGATGAGCTCAGGCTCTTTCTTTGCTCCATCTGAGCTCAACTTGAGACACAAAAACTGAGTCTGACAACAAAATGGATGAAGTCAGATTGAGACAATTGAGAGAGTTCCCTGATTTCTCCACCTGAGCTCAGAAGGAGTCACAACACTTGAGAAATACCTGAGAATCATTTCAGATTTTGACGAGACCTCCTTTTGAACTGAAAGGGAGACTAAGCTGAGACTTTCTGCAACTTTTTTCTGGAGGCAAGAATGAGAAACAGGAGACATAAGCTGTAGTCTCATTTTGCTTTCAAACAGATCTCATTGTTGTCTAGGAGACATAAATGAAACACTTTTGAGATCTCCTCTCTAAACTTCTTTTCCTATGGAGTGTTCTGAATATTGTTCATGAATATTATATGATGAACATTGCTGCTTGTAGAACTGCTGTATAAAAGCATTAACACACTTGACAATGTGCTGTTGTACCGACTAAAAGAAATGCTGTGTTTATCTCCAGCATTCTGCCATGCTGTTATACAACATAACAGCCCTCTCTTCTGTTTGCTTATGCTTCAAAAATTTGAAATAAGGTTTTAAACCAGACTGACCTCAGCAAACAAATGGTAAATCACAAGTAATGTACATTAACAGGCAGACAGGGTGAACAAATGGTCAAACAGACTCTCCTGTAATGTATAGGTCACAAGTTCACCCTGAACAGCCTCCCATTTGTTGCCATTACAAGCCAAGAATTCCCTCTCACTTGGAGCTTCTCAGACTGTTTTCCTCATCCACTGTAAATCACAGGCCTCCTCTGAGCATCTACAGCACATGTGCAAATATTGCAAGACGAAATTATCCAACAAGATTGAATCATCCTATTATTTTATGATACCTGTGCTACAGCAATTAGGATGTAAACAACACATGTAGTCCCCCAAGGGTGGCGTCTTCATTTAGAGATAGTTTGTCTGCCATGATTATCACTCTTCTTCTTCTCCACACCTGAGCCCACCTGCGAGTGTGTTATTGTACACCCAGTAGCAATCCCAGGAGAGTTCAGGAGGTTTAATGTTACATCACTGACACATTTAAGAATTAGCCACAGCTCATTAAAGCTTTGAATTTACTCTTTCTTAAAGTTAATATTATAGACCTGTGACCACCTTTTCTATACTTTGTTGCTTATCATGCTGTTGAACATTTTCCCAACATATGTTACTGTTCACTTTATTTGTAATAGGATTTCTTTAAATTATCTTATTGCTTCTTTTACTGTGCTTTCTCTGTTAAGACTCAAAATCTGGACATTGATGTGGGTTAGCTGCAATGAAAGGAGCTTTAATTATGATGCGGATTGGTTAAACTTTGTCATGGACAAAGGGAAATGGAATCCAGTCAGAGTCTGATGATGCATTGCTGCTAGCGTATGCCGATGGAAGAAGCATGGCCTGCAGTGGTCGTAACTGTAACTGTACACTGATCAGGCCCAGAGCTTAAGCTACCTCTGAAGCAGAAACAGCAACCAAATGAAGAGTAAATTAAGAGCTGGGGTATATATATAAACTCCAAGTTTACTGGGCTTGATGAGAGTCAGGTGAGTGGAGTGGTAGTGGTGACGAGCTGATTACATGCAGCTGTGTTTGAGTAACAGAGCCAGGAGAGAGACCATGCTCATGCTACCTTACATAAAATAAATAGAACATAAAAACTGCATCAGAGCAACATCTGATAACTGAGTAGACAGTGCTGTACAATGTTGTTTGTTTTGTGGAGTGCTCCAGTTGTGCGGTGCCTATGTTAACATATTTAGCAAACCTTTATGCTACTTTGAATCCTCACAGAAACCAGAATACTGTGGCATGTAAACACCTCATCCAGGGTTTTGAACATTCTCAGGAAAGCTGGATACAGAACTAAGAGGTTGAGACGGTAAGAAATGAAGACAAAGCCGTACACAGACAATCAGGAACCTGGACTCAGTCATGTAAACAGGATTATGAATAACCAGGTTCCTTCAGTGTAAACACCTTGTTCCAAATGAGATACAACCTGAATGCAGTACAAAAACAAAGACAAAACTGTGTGTGTGTGTGTGTGTGTGTGTGTGTGTGTGTGTGTGTGTGTGTGTGTGTGTGTGTGTGTGTGTGTGTGTGTGGAACCAGATTTTGGTATCTGAAGTGTTCTGGGTTTTGTTTGTAATACTAAAAGTATCTTCCAATGCATTATGCAGGATTTGGCTGATGCAAGAAAACATTTGGTGTGGAGACCAAAAAAGGTAAATGCTACCTGCCATAATGCAATCCTGGATCCCTTTGACAGTCATCTTCTTGCACTTTAGGATTAATGAATGGCTCAAATCAGATATATGTTTGCAAGATCAGCTGACAATCAGCTCTGAAGATCTTTCTCTGCAGCAACTACATTCTTTCTTCTCAAGCTGGTAGTTTGATGGAAACAATGGCGACACAAGGACGAAGAAGTCTTGACAGGAAGTCCATTATAGTGAACCACTGGCTGTACCAGAAGCCCCCATATTGTTGGCAATCGCTCCCAGAAACGTTACCATCCTTAGACATTGGTCGATGAACTGTGTTGTAAATCACTTTGTTTCTGAACACACCAGAATCATGTGACTTTATGGTAAAACTTACATGTAAATTATTTCATCAATTAAAGCTCGTAATGTGAAAGATGTTCAATACCCAAGATGGTCTTAATTGGTGGTATACTTCTGGTTTAGTCTCAGGGTCATCACCACCTCCTTAATGATGGTCCCAACCCAAATTTATGATTTCAGAAATTGGCATTCAGTGCTGCATCATAGGAAACATGCCCTTCAAAATAAAAGCACAGCAAAGACTATGCCACAGCTTTGTTTACAGGCACATATCCATGACCTACTGAAAATGGCTCAGCGTCCAGTATTGATTCCACATAGTTTGTATACAACATGGACCGAGTCTCTGGAACATTATCCATTGGTTTCTGAAAAGGCATTTGGAAGCCCAATGATGGTGGTCGCCACATTGGAAATTATTTTGTTATCAGGCAGTAAACATGTTTAATTTAGTTGTAATAATGAGCATAATCTGGGTGGCAATGGGACTTCCTCTGCTTTTGGAGCCGGCCTCAAGTGGACACGAGAGGAAAAGCAGTTTTTAGCACTTGTGCATTAGTTTCATTACTAAGGTTCCTGCTTGGTCTTGACCAAGCAGTTAAAAAATAAACGTCTGAATACTTTTTAAAACAGAATGTAACACTCAAAAAATGTAGCTGTGATCTTTTAGAAGAAAAATGAGAAGTTTTTTGTACTCCGGCTCAAAAATGTTGGAAATAAACATCTTCAGTGCAACTATACTCGTTTTCAAATAACACCATGTGTTCAAACTTACCCCAGAAATGATTACATAAAATATTTTGTCCTCCTCAGTGTATGTTTCTACAGTTGGCCCTTGTAAAATTCAGTTGTGGAAACTGTCCCCTCTCATGCTGCTGAATCATCGGATGTCCCTCTGCCAAGTGTTCAAGTGTTTACCTGTTTTAATCCATTATTTGTTGATACGTCCCTCCAGGGGTCTCTGAACTAAAACAAATCCTTGTCCATTTATTGCAGTTGGCAAACAAGTGATACACAGTCTGATTATGAGAGTGTCCGGACTTGGCTCAGCGCTGCTTTCAATACTTCTGAGAGATGGATGAGAGACACGGTTAAAAGAGGGGGGAGAAAGTTTTAGAGACAGAATGATAGATGGCCCTGGCACTGAGGAGGCATGTTCAGTGGATGCGAGCCAAGATTTCTATCGCAAGGGCTGAGCCCGACAGGGAACGCTTTCTCACATCAACCCCTGGAGAGTTTAAGCCCCTCTCCAGGATTCTTTTAGCCCCACCCATATTCCCCATGTCCTGCATGTACCCTGTCTTTCCCTCTCTTTTTATAGCTCTCCTCTCCCCTGATATTCCTCCATCTGTCTCCCCTCCTCCCTTCCTTCTTGACGCTTTACTCCCTCTGTCCACCGCTCTTCTCAAAGGTGACGACAGAACTGCCCTGGCACGTGTTGCACAGATGAACCTTCAGAGCCTGCAGACACAGAGCAACACACATGCGCAGGCATACGCAGAACACATGTTGAATGTATTAATTCAACCTTACCAAACTCACCTGACCTGAGGAGATTGTGAGCATAGAGTTAAGTCTGCTTCCAGTCTGCATGTTGTACAGTTCAAGATGTCTTGTTGCATTGTGATCCCACTTTCCCTACATGGATGGAAAGTAAGCAAATGCTTTCACTTTTGTATATTTCTAAGAAGATGATCATGTATAAATATAATTTCAACTTACTTAAACCAAACTTCCACCACTCTCAGACTTGTACAATAAGTATGAAGTTCCAGCTAGCCTCCCAGTAGCCTAGCATTAAAGGATGTATCTTTTTAAATCAGGTTTCCAAAATGTCCTGTGTTAAACAGTGAGCTTTGGAGGTGTTCAAGAAATACCTTTGGACTGACCATAGATTGTATAAACATGGACCTGGTCTCAGTGATATCACCCATTGTTTCATGAAGAGGCATTCTGAGGCAAAACAGCCACGGTAGCCATGTTGGGAATACCAACTCACCCCAACTTTAAGTCAACCAAGACTCAGGCAAAGAGGTAGAGCTGAGGCAGGCCTTATAAGCCTCCTCCCCACCTGTCAGTCAACTCAGCCACACCCCTTCATAGGCAGATCTATGCACAACTCTTAGGCTTAATATCTTCAAAACAGATGAGTATGAACAAATTCAGGAATAAGTTAATTCGACCCAAACAATTTTTTGTACCAGGCTGTAATCCTATTTAATTTTGCTGTAAGAATGGGCATTTAACATAGATGCTAATTGGTATTTCTGGGCTTTCGATCACACACTCAAGGACTGCAGTTTTTTTGCACTTCTGCACTGACTTCATTTTTTGACACCAGAGGTTGCCGTTTGGGACAAACCAAAGCTAGCCATTCTCCCCATACTTATTTAAGATGAGATTTATTTTGGTCTAAGTGTCACCAAATAGTACCTAATTAATTGTACTTTAGGGCTGTGGGGAAGAAAGACCACGGGACAACTTCTACTGTGCATTGTGATGCCTTTAATGACCTTTCATCAACATAGGACAACAGCACATCGAACTCATGTGACACCTTCACTTCAACTCAAAACTATATCACCCGGAGCAACCTTAAAGAGGCAGTGCAGTATATGAAATAGAAGTCTTTTGAACTTCATTAAAGAACTCAATGATACCAATAAAATTAGAATTAAATAAGGTCTATTTGGTGACACTTAGACAAAAATAAATCTCATCTTACACTTACAGTCTATATGCTAAGCTAAGTTAACTTGTTGGTTAAATGCCACTAGGTTTAAATCCAAGGGTATCTGACAAACTTGTCTTCTCATGTCTCTGCCTAGGCCACATGCTTCCTTTGTATTAACTGCACCACAGCATAATAGGACACAAAGTTCATCCTCTGATAATATTTACCCCAAGTAAAACTCAAATTTTGCATGAATACATTCACAGAGAAAATCATGATGCAGCTCTTTCAAAACAGGCAATTGTGGATCTAAAAGCTTTAAAACAGTAACATTGCAAATGCCAGCATGTAAGACTACTATCCTGTATCTAAAGCAACCTTCTTAACATGCATTCAACTACAACATACATGTATAGAACCATATCTACTGACCCATGATTTAATCCTAACTGATCGAACAAAAGCACTACTTCCAAGGAGTTCTGAGGAGCTCTTTACATTGTACAAATCTAATGTTTAGGTCAGCTTTGGCTTAACCGTATATTAATCTGACATCTGTTTTTAAGTACTTATCCAAGTTCTTTGATTATTTTATGATTAATGGAACTTCAAGAATAGATGTCTACTTGTGTTAACATGATTGTCCGGATGAAAGAAATGTCTCTGAGAATTATTTTTCTTTTTTATCTGGATTATGTCTTCTAACGGGGTCTTTGCTGGGGATGGAAACGGACCAACTCTGAGCATTACATGTTCAAAAACACTGAGTTTTAAACAACAATAGGCACTGGACCTTTAATAAGATTTTTGTCATCATGCATTTTTTTTTCATGTAAGATTTGGAACAGATGACTTTTTCTGGAGAGATCTGAACTGTGAACAACAGATATAATGCAAATATATGATTGGTACAGGGCCCAGTGAAATGATCAGGCGCACTCTTTGTTGCCAAAAAGGGAATTGTTTCTTCTCAAAGGAAATAATGAGAGCATTATCTAGCCAAAATCTGCACTTGTTTTCTGTCTTGAGTCTGTTGGAGCTGGTTTTCGGCTGGACAGGGCTGTGAGCATTAGCTAAGGCCATACAGAGTATATTTCACTGGTTGTTAATACTTAGGAGGGCATAAAATACAGCATTGCATCACTAGTGTATATATCATAAACTCCTCGTGTACACACTCATTGCATATATCATCTGAAACATAACACAGCTGTGAGTGGGTAAAAGGTCTCATACGTACATCAGAGAGATTGTCCATGTGTTAAACATGTGTTTCTCATTGGGTTTCATTGAGTTTCACTTGCTTATCTGAGACAGGTTCTCACCTCTTAAGCCTCTAGGTTTATGTGCAAAGGGAGATATGAGACAAGTTGAAAAATAGTTAGTTCTTATGTTACATCTGCAAAGAGGAGAAATGCTATGCTCTGACCACATGACTGAAAGATTGACACGGACCAGAGGTGTTAGAAGTGAACACATTATGTTTTGACCACCCACTGTAGCTTTCTTGACTTCAACATTTTTAGGGAGTGGACGCATTTGCTTTTCTTGTTGAGAGCTTGACTGGATGATTAAAATCATCCTCCTATTTATAATGTGATAATGGCTAGCAGTTGGTTGAGCTTGCAAAACGCCAGGAAACAATGAGGAAACGTCTGGCTAGCAGTGAGTTGAGAGAGCTAAGAGCCAGTAAACAGGGAAAACAGCTAGCTAGCAGTGGTTTAAGTAAGCAAAATGTTTAAAACTGAGGAAAAAGATGACTGTCAGTGAATTAAGTTGGACACAAGTTTAGAAACAGAAGGGGAAAGGCCAGCTAGCTGTGGGTTGAGTGAGCTAAAGGCTGGAAACAAGGGAAACAGCTGATTGTCAGTGAGTTATGATAGAAACAGGGACACACCAGCAAGCTAACAGCAGGTAGAACTAGCAAAAAGTCAGGAAACAAGGAAACAGCAAGCTAGCAGTGGGTAAAGACAGCAAAAATCCAGGAGATGGGGGAGAACAACTAGTTGGCGATTGATTTAGCTGGTAAAAAGCCAAGAATCAGGGAAAACAGATGTGAGTTATGTTAGCAAAAAAACTCAGCTAATTCACCAAGTCAAAAGGCAACAAAGTTGTCCTTCTCACCTAGCTGAAGCCAAAAAATGAACACATCATAGCCTATCTAGCTTGATGAAGATGAAGATTAGCTATTCTCCTCTTCATTAATGATTTTGCTCTGTCTAAGCTAGGCTAGCTAGCTACCAGTTTAAGTTAACACTTTACTGAGAATGAATGCAACAAATTACGAATCAGCCTCTGAACTGACTTTACTGATACAGCAAAGTTGGAATCATCCTCGATAAGTGTTAGATGTACGAATGTTAATGCTACCACGAAGTGGATAATGAACTGTCTTAAAGCTACAGTTTGGAATTGAGTGCTTCATCTGGAACAGAAAGACACACCCTCCCCTGGGACACCACAGTTAGCTAACCTCAAAGACCTCTCAAATGAAGTATATTTCTCCTATTATATCTGCCTTTGACTCTCTGTGGTCTGGAGACTGTAGGGAGGGCTTTGACGTACTTGGCTGCAGTTGTAACAACGGCAGGAAAATTCATTTCTGGACTGTCAAAGACATTTGTTCTCTCTGGCCTCCCAAGGCGAGAGTGCACGCCAAGGTCTTTCTTATCCTCTCCTTTCCTTTCCTTCCCCCCTCTTTGGTCTCTCCATCCTCCTCTTCCATCCTTCTTCACTCTCTTTCACCCTCCCTCTGATCCCAAACTTGCCCTTGGCTGACATATCCCCAGGATTTTTTTTTCTGCATGTGATTGTACGTGTTTTTGTGTGTATCTGTGTATTACATTCCTTAGTTTGGGCCAGGAGCTACGTATGTGCTGTCACACACTTCCCCCCTTGGGCCAGAATCCCGGAGGAGGAAGAGGAGGAAGGTTGACTTGAAAACACTTTGGAAAATGCACCAAAGGTGCACAGGTAGGTAAAAGCTGTCTTCAATATATACAGACTATATAAAACAGGCACATAAAATTCAATAAAAACCTCTAGGGAACCTGAGTAGCTATGAATGTTGAGATCTGTGATGTGATATCACACACAGTTGACAGGTTACTTCCTTTATTAGACTAAAGCATACCAGTGAGGTCCCTTCTTGTCATTCTATCTGCAAGGGCTGCATGCATGTGTGTTTTCAACTAGCCTGAATGCCTCATGTTTGCTTTTAAGCTTGCCTCAGTAAGCGCAAAGCCAAAAGGCTCATTTGTTTAACCCCCCCTGCACTCTCAGAAACACACACACACAGATTCCAGTGTGTACTCATAGGAGCTCCTTCTCGTAAACTGTGTTGAGACAAATAAACACCATGTCACAGGAGTCCGTTTGCTTTCATCATCTCATCATGGCTTTCACATATCTTTGCTAAATTTTTGATCGTCGCCTCTTAAGTTTCGCTGAATGCGAACAAAAGATAAATCTGTCGTTGTTTAAGTAACAGACTGCAGCTTAAAAATACACCCAGTGCTACATCCATTTAAAATACACTCCTTTGTTTTACAGCTTTGAAGAGTTGATCATATATGGAGGTCTTTGGGAAAGCCAAAGCTTAAAGATTAGACAATGCCATATAGGAGAGGTTTAGTATTAACTTAAAGGGTGAGGTAATCTAAAGGCAGAGATGTAGAGGAGTTTGTCCATATATGGTCATTGATTTGATCCAGATAATGGCAAAAATAAATCTTAAGAGCACAATCAGTAAAGGATGATTGGAGTTAAAAAAAAAAGTAAACTAATTGATAGTTTTTGTATGATAATATGACATATTTGTGGAATTATATTAATGATAATAGATGTGTATTCTGTTGCTCCTATAGTTCAATTTATTTATTTACACAATACACAAATGACAATTATTACATTCCATGCATTATATCTATATTTATATCTATATATCCTTAAAATGACACCATTGATGTTGGTAAACCTCTATCATTTTGGGGGGAAAAAGTCTCAGTGACTTTTAGTGAAAATTGGAACCCTAAATCTTGTGTTACAGGATGATGGACACTGATACTGAGTTTGGGATTATACATCTTTCAGTTCAGCCCTGAGGGGGAAACTCCACTCCAGAGTCAAGTGTTGCATTGCAGATGTAGATATGGTTAAGGTTTCTCTGTGGCTTTAGCATTAGTTCAAGTGTTTACGAACTTTACACATTTACATGGATGTGCAAGGTAAAGCTCCTGATTCTGAATCCAGTGGTGAACATTATATAATGTGGGTTCCAATAGGAAAATAGACACCTGATTTGTGCAAGGTCAGTTATATCTTTATTAATCTTTTACAGATTCTAGAAGAAACAGTGTCACTGTTTCTTTTTGTAGTCAAAAAGTCAATTGGCATGCCTTGGTTGTATACAGGAAAACAGAGCATGCAGAGAGAAAAATAGTCAAACACAGTTGTACACAATGCAATCTGCAGCCATCCAGCCAAAACTTGGCTTTGGGGTCTTTAAACGTTGCCTCTCAACTACTATGGCATTGAAGCATTCCTGTTCCTTAAGTTGCTAGTTGGATTTTTACATGTGCCTAAAAAAGCTCTGCCACTAGAAACTGCATTTGACATTTGTAGATCTCACTCTGCACAAGGAAATTGTGATGAATTGTGAAAATGTAATGCAGGGGAAAGATAAAAATAAAAAGTAATTTAATGTGATGTAAATGATTGTCCAGAAGTCTCAGATATTAAATGAATTACAAACACAACAGAAGCTGTCAGCTCTTTAGGCCTACTCTTACACATCAATTACAGGAGGCATCAGTTTACTGGCCCTAGAATTCGTACACATTTCACATGTATGTCCCATTTATTACTCTGCTGAAGAGCCATTATGTCCTTTATATTGGTCAAGTGTTGCTCTTTTTGCCATGCAGTGAGTGACATGTCCAGTAATCGTGTTTAAGAGTGGGGATGCAGCAGGCAGTGACGTGACGACTTCCATCCACTCGAGTTGAGCTTAACGACCACCCAACCTAATATGGTCAGAGACTTAAGAGTTAAAGAGCAAGGCTCTCAGGGGTTCAAGTGTCTGACAAAGTGCTCAGGTATGCCAGCTATGGAGACTTAACCGCTGGAGGTCCTGCGCAGGTTGGAGGTAGCACGCCGGATGTCCTTAACGTCCTTAGCCTAATTAGTGGAGTTTGAGTGGTATCACCATGAGTTGTTGTGTGTGCAGGAACTGGACGTGCCTAGAGCAACGAACAGCACATCCACTTAATGGGATTAACTTTTAACCAGTGCACTCACTCGCTGACACACACCTGTCTGAAAAAACACCACACCAGTGAGTCTGGAAACTGTGTACATGTATATGTGTGTGTGAGTGTCCCTGTAGGGGGGCATCGACTGTTGATTTACTTCATTCAACAATTACCACTCACAGATGGCAGGAATTTCAGAAATGAGGAAAGACTGCGTTCCACTCCATCCACTCGGACCTTTTCCTCTCATAAAAATACCTGAATTAGTTTAATTAGTGGGCTAAGCCTCTCTTGTGTCACACCACATCTCACCCTTGAAGGTCCACTTGTCATTCTGAGTTATTCCCCTTAAAAATGACTCACGCTGTTACCCTTGGATAGAAAACTGGACTATAGTTTCTACAAAGGTAGATAGTTAAATTCTAAAATTGAGTAGAACATATTGAATTCACCAACAAGTCGATACAGCTCAATCTAGTCATTTGTCTAGTAGGCTAAAGATAAAGCTAATGCTAGCTGAACATGTTTCAGCATTAAAATAAAACATTTCCTGTTGGCTCTGTTTGCCACTATAACTGTTAAAGACACAGACACCTTGAAGTGTGCTAAGTTTTAGCAGATACTGTTGTTACTTTCTTGTGAGGAAGTAAACAAGAAGCTTCATGCAATTTTCATGTTGGTTAAAGAAAATGTGGAGGCACAGCTAGCTTAACTTTAGACACAAGCTTGCCTGACCCTGTCTATCCTAATAAAAATATACCATCAGGCACTTCCAAAGCATACTAAACAACACATTGTCTTATTTATTTAATCCATATAAAACCTAAAGGCTAAAAAGTAGCTAATCTGAGCACCCAAGCAGCTGCCTCCAGCAACTTATTTTGTATTGTACATACATGTAGATGATGATTGTTTCAATGTTCTCATGTCACCATTGGCTAGAAAGCTGCTTGTGTAATAATTTTCTCAAAAGGACCCCTGAACACTTTGCTTTTGGGGTGAACTAAAGGTGCATTTCGACCAAGAGTTCTGGGGTCTTCTAGCCCCCAGAACTAAAAGGTTCCTGTGCCCCCATTGTTGTCTGCCTTTCAACTGCGGGCTGAAGTCCCGGGTAGATTGTGCAAATCAGGCCAGTGACGTATGGAGAAAAAAATATATACTAAATAATATTTTGAAATCTTAATAAAAAACTAAACTAGTTTGCATTTCCAGGAACTCTCCTCTGTGTTTCAACATCTGTGTAAACTCCACTAACACCGTTACGTTCAACCGAAAGTCCCAGGACCTTTGAAAAGGACTACTCCCCGAAGCAGGGGCTTTTCAGGAGGGAGATTTTCTACCCCTGAACTAAATTTAGACCCTGGTTCCTCCAGTAGAAATGCGCGTAGTTCAGGGGTAAAGTCCCTAGTTCCGGGGTAAAGTTCCTGCGGTGGAAAAACGCCTTAATACAACTGGCAACATTAGCCGTAAGCTAGCTAGCACAAAGAATGGGAGTTAGTTTGTATGTGTTTATTTTCAGCCATTTCCACCATTCTCACGTCTCCATTTTATTTTCCTTCAGTCTCTCTCTTTTTCTCCTTGTGTCCACACATTGATGAAGAAGATTCGTACAGCCTTGCATCACAATTATAGAACTGAAAAATGGATGAGAGAGTTACACAGCCACTGTATAGATCCTTTCACTACGTAATCCAACCATCCCTGACTTCAGTGTACTCACGCATCTGATGACAGCCCAGTGATAACAGTACACCCCCACCCAAACTCTGCCTGTAGTAACAGAGATGACATGAGCAGATAGAGTAATGACAGAGGAGGGAGAAACATGTATGAGTGATGGTGACTGACTTGAAATTCTTTACCATAATATACTATCCTGGTTTAAAACACATACAACATTTGTCAAAACACAAGTTCTTTATTTTTTTCAGACCTGAGTTTATTTTCATTCAAACAGTCGGTAACGCAGTCAGAGCATGATTCAGACAGTTTTCCTTTCACTGTCTTCTCGATGATGTTTTCTGGGAGACCGGACCATTACAAAACAGCAAAGCCCAGATTCCCACAGCTTGATTGACAGTTTTCCTTTAGGCCAAATCTGGAACCACTTACCTCATTCGCACAAAGGGGGGTGGTGGTGGAGGTTTTGGGGCTGGGTTATACAGGGTCACAAAGAGAGGGGGCCTGATGGGTCACAACCAGGAAAGGAGACATCTTTTTTTTATTGTATGATGATGCCAAACCATCTCTCAAGCTATCTTAATTATAGTTCATTTCAAAGCTTCTATCTGGAATCTGCAGTTAAATGTGTGGCTCTGAGTATTGTTTGTCATTAGATGGTTGTTATCACAGGGTTCAATGTCACTCGTGGTCATGTTAACAACATAGTGTATGTTATTGAGTGTTTGTTGGTTGAGGCAGATGGCTGAACACCAACGAGTCTGGTTTTGCTCATGGTCTCTGCCCATTACCAAGTTCTTTGCTTTTCGTGGATTAATGTTGGGTGTCTGTAATTATTACAGAGAGAACAGTATAGACTTCTTCTTTAAGTAAAGCACAGTAAGACTACATGTTGTTTTTGTTATGAGACAACAAAAATGTCTGTCGTTAAATTGCTCAATATGTACTTTCAGATCAGTCCTATGATCAGACGTTCATTTTTCCTTTCACTTTTATATCCAAGTTCATTACCAACCAGGAGCAGAAAATGAAAAAAAAATCTGGGATAACTAACAAGGCCACCCAATGACAGATGAGCCTGCTGTAGTTCAGTTAACACACCTTCTAAGAACTAGATACTCTGATGGAAAGATAACCTCTTTACACAGCAGTTTGGCATTCATTGCTCAAGCTGCCATCACAAAGCACGCGGTCCCACATCAATCTGGGTTGTTTTCAAAGCGGTGCTCCATAAAGAAAAGACGAGGAGGAGGAGGAGGAGGAGGAGGAGGAGAAAGGAGTTAAAAGACGGATCAGGGACGTACAATGTGCTGCGCCTGGCTCAGACACTTTCATCAACCATGCCGCGTTTCCACGTACTAAATAGGTGACAGGGGCTGGATTTACTAACCCAGAGGCCCCTTTTGTGCTCACCACGCCGCACTGATCCTTAGCTTCCTCTCTGGCTGTATGAGTAGGCCTATAGGCTTACCTTTTATACCCCTCTCTCCCTCTCTCTCTGTCTGTGTCTGCTGTAAATAGGCTTAATGTTACAGATGTCTGTGTGAGCGCACAAAGAGCCAAAGCGAGGCACAGAGGCCGGCTCTATTCGAACATAACACATGGAAAGAAAGCAATCAGGACACGAAAGATGATGTAACTCCCCATTAAAAAGTTGAGCAGCCATGTGTGTGTTTGTGACATAGAGCAGGTAAATTAAGAGGTGAAAGAAGCAGCTTAGTCAAACGGAAAAAAACTGACAGTTTCTGGACGCTTCTGTGGATATTCTGCCTCAAATCAATTAATATTTTTCAGTAGCTTTTTAGCATAATGTTTCAAAGTAGCTGTTAACATCACTTGCCAGGTTCCCAGCAGCTGTACCTCGACTTATTCTACCACTGTCCTCCCTCTTTGGATATTGGCTCAAATACTTAAACCTGAAATGTGAATTTAAGTTGTAAATCATGCTGTCAGATGTTGTCAGAGCAGCAGCCAGCAGGGTGAACGAGGGCGTCAATGGGTCCCTCGCTGTGTGGGCCGACTTGCTGGCTGGCAGGGACAATAAGCCATACTGTTTGACCTGCCCTGTCTGTCCCGCTGCCAACTTCATGGACATTCAAACAACTTCTCTTCTCTCTCCCCTGACTCCAAAACTAAGACTGTAAACTCAGTCCAAATGCTAAGCTACACAAATCTGGATCTGCTGCTTTTGAAGAGTCTTATTTGACTTGATGTTTATCCATATTTATGCCCAAAGTAGTTCACTTAAAGACTTAAGATAGAAATGTTGCTGATTTTGTGTTAGAAAACGATTCTGCTGTATAATCATCAGGAGCACAGAACGTTCTGAGTAACCGAAACTGTGACTCCTGCGGTAGAGACGACCCTGAAGCTGTTTGAACAGGAATCAGAGATTGGAGGTGCAGCCCAAGAAGATAACTGTTCATCTTTTCTGTACATTGAGGTTCATTCCTGCTGAGACCTCAGCTGAGCACATGCTTTACCTGTGACCAGAATAAACTCTGTTAACTTTCTTTGAGACCGATCTCTCTTCTGTCCTTCCTCAGAGCTTCCAACTAAGGAGCCCTTCAACACAAGACTGCAGAGTTCCTTCTCTTCAAGTGGCAACTTGAAGAGAAGGAAGATTAGGCCAATGTATCAGTGGAAGAAACTGCAGTTTTTTGACTGTTCATTTAAGGGTGGCTCCAAAAGCTGAGGAGTCCCCATTAACATCAATGTTAAAATTAAACACCTTAACCACCTGGTACAAAAGGTATTGGTATGAATAGCTCATCTTTATTTGTACACATTGGACAGGGGGCAATTTTTTTTGAGTAGTCTGATAGATGGCTGTATTTCGCCAAAGGCCTGCCTCGGATCCACCTTTTGACTATTCCTGCTTCAAATGGAACTCGGATCTTGTTCCAGAATGGGAACACCTTTGCTACATCTCTACATGGTTGCCAAAAGATCAACCATTGTCCTCCTTGCTTTCCATGTGGAAAAGCTAAAAAATATATCACAATTTGTGAACTGGGAAAATTCAACTTCCATCCATCCATCCATCCATTATCTTGACCGCTTATCCCGTTAGGGGTCACGGGGGGGCTGGAGCCTATCCCAGCTGGCTTTGGGCGGAAGGCAGGGTTCACCCTGGACAGGTCGCCAACCCATCACAGGGCCAACACAGAGAGACAGACAACCATTCACACCCACACTCACACCTACGGGCAATTTAGAGTGACCAATTAACCTGGTCAGCATGTTTTTGGACTGTGGGAGGAAGCCGGAGTACCCGGAGAGAACCCACGCATGCACAGGGAGAACATGCAAACTCCACACAGAAAGGCACCTGCCCGACCGGAGATTTGAACCAGGAACCTTCTAGCTGTGAGGCAAAAATTCAACTTCCGATTTTTAAAATACGATAAGAGGGGGTGGGCATTCATATGGACGCTTCGAAACACAACCCTTTTTAAAGACAGTGTCCAGGTTGACTGAAAGCTAGATTGAGTCAGCATTTTCAAAATGGGAACAGCCATCGTTTGGCTTCAAAACCCCTCTCCAAAAAACAGTGGGTGACATCACTCAAACTACGCCCATGTTACAGTCTATGATTGTCATTAAAAATTGCAATTCCATGATGTAATGGAATCACAATCCTTTGAAAGACAAAAAGACTTCCTGCTACTTTGACTGTAAGCCTAAGAGTGAGTTACTTATTCTTATTGCAGGTAAGACAAGAAAAGCATGGTGGCATACAGAATGTATGTAAGAGTCAGATAAATGTTGTTTTTTCTTTTCAACTTTAATGATGTCAGGAGGTATGTTTTGGACCATTTTGGTCAACTTCCATCTTCACATGTGCACAGCTCACCTTGAAGATTTCTTGAAGTTTTCAGCAGTTTTGTGCATGTGTGAAAATAGCTTATGATTGCAGACAGCTCACGAATGCACTGGCCCATGGAAATGGGGAATTGAAGCAACATTTAGTGATAGCCCATCCAATGGAGGATTCAAAACTCTGAAATATAAAGAAGAAGTGAATTTATTGTACATTTTATTACATAATGGCTGCTGAATTCCTGTGGGCACTTGTAGTCTATATAGCCACACTTTATTTTATTTTTAACCCATACATTCTAATAGAAACCTCTTATCTATGTGAATAATAGACCATGTGGAGTTGCTTCTATAAAGTCAGGGATGTTTACAATATGCTTTCTGTGTGTGAGGCAGAAAAGGTGTGTATGTGTGTGTGTGTTTCGTGTGTGTGTGGCGGAGGCAAAGAGGAGGGGGGGAGCTTCATGATTGAGCCAATCGGCGCAGAGCAGCGTTAATGTCATTTCTCGACGCTTTAACTTGATGCCAGAGCTGCGCTGCGCTCAACCCTGGTCCTCGTCCTCAACTCTCTCTCTATCTCTATATACACGATTATGCACTGAAAGACTACATATGTAGAGCCTATTCAGGACTTAAAACAGCGCTGAGTTGAGATTTTCGTATGCATTACGCCCGGATGCCTCCACTGTCGTGGTTTTAGTCTGCAAAAAAAACGGAATATTCACTCGAACCCGGACCAAGTTGCTGCAGCAGAGGGGTAAGTGTCAAGTTTTTGGGATCGTAATATTCCAGTTATCTTGTTGTCTCAACTTAACATTGTTGTTCACTGGTGCAGAGTTTTTTGTGAAGTTTTTGGGGGTAGAATTTCCTTTAAAATCATGAAAAAAAAAAAGATAAAGTTTAGAGTGGCTTCTAAACATTTTCTTTTTCGAAAATCACCACACACCAACAAGGTAAAGATATGGAAACGATTTGGGGCTCCATTTCTCCAGAGCAAGAAACTCAAAAGCAAAGAGAAAGCGGACAGTTAAGGCTCTGAGCCTCTGAGACAAATTTGCTCGGAAGGTGAAGAGAAAAAAGTGAATCTGTGGAGGAGTCTGGGGGGATTTCAGCTCGGAAAGTGTCTGTGCGTAAAGACGCACTTAATGGAGGGTTGCGTTTTGGTTTCCAGATGTGTGAACTCAGCTGTTGCTTGTCACTCAGGTGGTCTTCTCTGTCTGCCTGTCTGCTCCTTTTCCTTTCTCTTTACGAGCCCACTTCTCAAAGTCCTTTCATGCAGCTCTTCAGTATCACATCAGTGCTGACTGACCACAGCCAAAATCCACAGAGACATTACAAAGTGAAGCCACAACACAAGACAAGTGACCAAGAAAGACATTTGCTCATATTCGGCTGAGCCCGCAGACATAAACCTACTTTTTAAACAAACTTTGGAGTGGTATCCTTTTGTCTTTTTTTTTTCATTTCAGTCGAATTCTTCCAGAATGATACTTTGAAGATATCTTTATGCTTTTGAGATAAAAGTCAGGATCTTATAACAAGACATATTGTTCCAAAAAAAAATGTTTGAACACTGAATATTGAGTCCATGTTGAGATGAAAATTTCAGAGCTGTGTGATCTGAGTTGAAGCCAGTGGTGGCACCTAGTGGTGGGACTTATTTATAAAGATGCTGCACTGAAGACTGTCAGTGTCTGGACCATCTGAGTGTGAGTCTAAAATCCTTAAAGAGAGAGAAACAAAAGCTTTTTCATTAAACTTAACTTAATGCTCTGGAGCTTTTTTATGAATACTGTTATTAGGGACATTTCAAAGTTAACATTCCTCAGCAGTGCTTGGAGTTTTTATACCTTTTTTGGCCTGGTGTCTGTAACTGAATGACAGCTTGCTGTGGAGTTAGCTGATCCAGGATGAGAGCAGCAGAGGGATCAGGTGACTGGAGGTGTATTCCCTCTCTGTGGGGGGCCAGTCAGCCAGACTATGCTACACTTTGCTGGGGGTACGCACTCTGCAATGCTGAGCCTTTGTTAATGAGTATCTGCTCGTCTGTTACCTTTGTGTGTGTACATGTGTGTATCTCTTTGTCTGTGTGTGGTACTCAGTGCGAGTGGTCGAGGATCTGCTTGTTTGTTACCTTTGTGTGCTTGTGCGCATGCATGTGTTTGTGTGTGTGTGTGTGTGTAAGAGTGATAGAAAGAGATAGGTGTTTTTGAAGCAGGAGTTAAGCTGCTGTTAATTGGTCAGCTATTTGGACCACATGGGAGAGTCAAGTCAGGGTGTAGCTTCAATGATTGGTGTTCTGGAGTACTATACACACATTGATTTTATGCTTGAAATTGGTACTTTTTCAGTATTTTGTTTTCATATTTTATACGTTTAACACTATCATCCAATTTAATATTCCACAGCAGTGGAATAAATGATAAAAAATGGTTGCCAGTGAATCAAACAATCAATTTAATGTTTTCAGTCAATGTCCTGACAGAACTTACAGATCAGATCTAGACAGTGCTTGATATTACTGACAGAGCAAACTTAATCCAATCAGCAAGCATTTAGCAACAGTAGCATGGAAATATTTTTCTTTTAACAGGCAGAATTTGTGAGCTTAACCAAACTCATTGGTGGGGTGCCATCCGCCTTAACTGGCTAGGGTAATATTCACTTGTCGCCTACTGACTGTGTAGTTTTAGCAATAGTTAGCTTAGTCCAAATAATGCAAATTGATAAAACAGCTAGCCTAAATCAAATTTCTTTTGAATTTTAACCTTTGCTAGAATGGAGTCTCGTTGGCATCCCAGCTGCAACGGTTGCCACTCAGTCAGAAGAGATTCAAAGGTGGTCACAGGACCCAGCCAATAGAGTCTGAAACACAACCACCATAAAACCACTTACTGTCACTTTAAAATGTAATTGTTAACACAAATTAAACAATAAATTGTTAGGATGTAAGTTTTAAAGGTGTTAGTAGGCAGATTATGTCAGCTTTTTTTGACACAAACAGTCTAGACTACCTCAAAACGTGCACATTGTACATTTGCACATTTAATTGCACTATGACATAAATAACTCAATCAGTCCATGCACAATATTTATTTATGTATTTATATTTTCATATTTATTACTGCTGTCTTCCCTTAATTGTGTGTTCTTTGTGGCTTTATATGGGACCTGAGAAATGAAATTTCGTTCCATATCATGCGACAGCTTGTGTTGGTATGACAATAAAAAACCTTGAATCCTTGAATCCTTGAATCCCTTGCTGTTTCCCCTTTTTCCACATGTTTTTCGTGCTAACTAAGCTAACTGTAGCCTCAGATTTGACCAAACTCACATGGGAACTGTATGTTTGGCAAACTTAAATTATTCTGCACCGGAAAGCAGACGAGATTATTACCCAAAAGGCGACAAAATTACCTTGTTACTCACAAAGAATTTGATAGATTTTTCCTGCTTGTAAGCCTTTGAGCTAATCCCAAAAAGTCAACAATGGTGAAGTCTGGTAGGAGTTTTTTGCTAGCTTAACAAAGAAACATAAAACACCCAGATGAAAAGTTTGTGACACTTAAAAATTATCATTGCAAAGACACGGAAATGTTTTTAGCTGAGTAGGATGTGATGCTCTTTGAAGTTCAACGGAAGACAAACTCTGACTCAGCAAGTAATGTCACAATTACAGGACTGGCATAGCCTTAGCTGAAAAGGTTGACAGACCATGAATGCATCCTTGACTTTTAGCTGCTTTACTTTATTTTCACGGACAATTTCTAAACTGACTGCTCATTTTTCAGAGTGGTGTCTCCCGATTAGTCTTCATCCGACAGTTCTTCCTTTTCTCATGTGCAACCCAGATTCTCATCTTCCAGTAAAGGTTTAAGTGCCAGAAAGGAAATCCAGCCTAGAGATTGTTTTGATATTTTTGGACTCCCTCCTGGAAAATCATTTTTGCTCAGTAACCAAGGGGTGCGCTGGATTTAGAGCTATTGGCTCCTTAGCTGAAAACACCTCATCTGATCACAGCGGTAAAGCTGTTTGAAGAGCTCAAGATGTGTTGTGTTTCCAGATTTAATCTGAATGGAGATTTTCGCCACTTAAAACAACAGAGACAATCCTCGGTTAGCTTAAAACATTGCTCTTTAGCTCCAATCTTTGATAGGTTTATGGTGTTTTAAAGCAGTTTCTTACATTTGAATGGCATACTATCATAATGACAAACTAATAGTGTTTACATTAAGGATTTTTTTTGCTGGCTGGCTGTAGTTGTGCAGCCTTAACAGATTTCCTGTGTCTCCGTTTTCAAGTTGCTGCTCATACTGGCATTACATTAAATAAATGAAACCAATGAGAAACATAAACATGAATGTGAAGCGTGTGTGTTTAAAAAAAAAAGGCAGGGAGAGACCTCCATCTATTAGCAAGTCAACACTGTTCTGTCTGTGCGCCTCTGTCAGCCTAATACCTCAGACCAGCGTGTGTACACATAGGCAGGTTTGTGCTGTCATACTGGAATTAATCGAGTGTGGGGTTGTGTAAATCATTCCAGGCCTCAGAAAACACCCACTCACACATACAGTGTACACACGCATATGCACACACTTGCCAAGCGACTATCCCGTGTACAGTAGTTATGTTTAAATGGACGGACAATGAAGGGCTGATCAGTGAAGAGAAACAGAGCCTAGTAGAGTGGCTGTTTTGCTCTACCATATGATTTGTATAGGGACATTCTGGAGGTATTTTGTGGGTAACTATGGATGTCAGCTTGGGTTCTGGGCAATTGTAGTGAGTCTTTTTTTTTTTACCATTAATGGACTGAAGAACTGGATTAGAGTAATAATATAGCATGAGTTTTCTATTTTTTACTGTATATTTTATCTCTAGTATCGAAATGCTGAGTATTATATGTTTTTCTTGCATTTTTATTGCTTTATTGCCTTCATTTTTTAATCTTGCAATATTGTATCCAATTGTACTCATTTTCTGTTTTCTCATGTGAAGGTTTGTTCTCTGTTTGAATGAAAGGTGCTTCATAAAAAGTTGCTGCTTTTTCTGTAAATGTTTAAAATGACTAATTAGATTCAGCTTTGTTGAGGTTCTTAAGGTTTGATGGACGTATTGCTCTATAAATGTTGAAAGACAAGCTAAAATTGTATGTGTATGTTGGCCTACAGTGGCCATAGACCATATGCAGAGGAGTCCAAGGGTGCGGTGTGTAAATGTGAGTGTGTCAGTCCTTGATCTGCGAAACACTAATCGTGATCCTTGTGCACACTGAGTGGTTACAGACCAAACCCTGCAGGCCACATTGGCTCCTCAAGCCTGGTATTATGGTCAGCTTGTGGGGAGGAAAAGTAATCCAGGGCTTAGAAGAATATCAGACACTGAGTAATGGACCCGGAGAGGGAGTTCCACACCACTCTGTTAAAACTTGCTGTGAAGCTGAAATGAAGTTGCCCGCAGCACTTGCTTAGCGACGCAAAACTGAGGCGTTGTTGAGAGTTCCTGACTCGTGCCTGCGAGTTAGAGTCGATTTGGCACCACCTTAATTACCTATACACACAGCTCTATTTGATGATGATTAAAGCCACACATACACACACCTGCCTAGACACTGCCAGTCGCCAGCCGCGGTGGTTCTGCAGACATTAAAGGTGATGATTATTAGATGATAATAATTAAAAGGCTTTCAAACTGGAGTTACAGTAAACAGTATAGATGGAAGCATGGTCTCACATATGAAGACAAGAGTTCTGCGCAAAAACCACGTAATTACTCCTCGTCAAATGACCACCCTGAGGCGGAACACAAATGATAGCTCTCAGTTTTGTTTTTGATTAGGAAAAACATGAAAGGTCTCAATAGCAGTATCTGGTTTGTTGCGTGCGACATCATTCAATATTGCCTTTGTGTGGAAAACTCCTTGTATGGGTGATCTTGTTTTACAGTTTGATGTGTGGTGGTTTCATGTTTTCAGCTCAAATGAAGAAACGCTCAACTTAAATCCATTAAATAATGTAAAATATGCATTGCAACAAGTCTGAGAACAATCCTTATGTTGTTAGTGAAAGGATGACATTTTGGAGATACATGGTTGTGGACAGTGTTATTATGGGCGTGATCCAAACATGGTCTTGTTCCATCAGATCTCTTAAACGTGCATCAGTATGCATAGAACTGATAGTATATATTTTTAAGGATTAAATTGTGATTTATAAATATTCCAAGATGGATATATATGGTACCATTTCTATTAGGTTTGTGCAGCAGGAAAACATGAATCAGCTCCTGCCGTCCCTCATTAAATTGGTTACATGTGGTCTCATGTGTTGGACAGTGTGTTCCTGATGCTAAGGCCAAATCTCAAGCTGAATTTGTCAAGCTTAGCAGGCATAGTCTGCCCTTCTTCCTCTACTTAAATATTGATCTATCATTTCTTTTTTGCATTACTTTAATCTGCTCACCTATTGGGTTGTGCAAGAAGCTTCAGATCATGGTCAGCATACTTTGATAAGCAGAATTAGATGAGATAAAGAGTAATTTTGATGCTCTGTGACAGATTCAAGATGACATTTAGTTAACGTTCATGTGAACTTTAGGCTGTTGGGTGGTCGCCTGTTGAATTCTCAGGGGACATGCTTTATCCGTCACAGTATCTCCTCGCCTCGCTCCATCCCAGAGGAATATCAGCCTTTTAATTTACCCAGAGAGGGAAATGGCTTTGTCCAATCTGATGCCACCCGGAGTCAGGAAATAGACTGTTGTGATAAGTACTCAGTAAGTGAGGGTGGGGAAAACAACAAGGTTGAGCCGAAATTTGCCAAAAGCTACACATTCAGCATTGACAGGGGTGCTGCTGTAAGTGTGATATTTTCAATTAAATCTGCTTTAATTGAGGCAAAATTTTGCAATTATAACAAATGTGAAAAGGAAAATCTGCTAATCTTGGTGAGTCACAAATATCCAGCTCAGCTCTAAGAAATATTGTAGGGTCTTTCAGCCCATTATGTAGTTTAACCTGCAAATGCATTTTGGATCACTATAGTATATATATATACAGTATGTTTATAATATAGTTATTTGTATAGTCCTGTTTTTGTTTTTGGCACACACATATATTAATTTGGCTCACTTTTCCCATCCTATTTTAATTTTTTTTGCTGACTCTTAAAAACTCAGAACATTAGATGCCTAGGAAGAAGCAAACAAAGTTAGCAACTAGCTGGTTAGCATAATGAAGCGTAGGTAGGTACCTATCAAAATCTTTTCACTGGAGTTGGTGGAGACCAAAAAAAGGAGCCAAACTAACAATGGCCAAAACTCCAAGTAGATGCTAATAGTAATTAATATCTTTTGACCAAATGGAAATTAGCACCTTTATGCTAGTACATAAAGCTACAATTTTTAAATATGATAATGTTGTTTATGTAGCTTCTTTTTTAATAACTCTTTTTTTTGTTGACTTTGTTGAATTCACAGTTCTTAACTACTTTGCATCAAAAAGCTAAAAAATGTGGTTATAAACTGGTTAGCATTGTGGAATATATAGCAGGTACTTCAAAGCTTGATCCGTAAGGCAACTGGACTGGTAGAACCAGTTGCCTTACGGATCAAGCTTTGGATTACCATGACCTGGATGACTGAGAACCTTCACAGACATAGCAGGTACTTATACTACTTATTTTTATCAGGAGATAGTGGGTACCAAAAAAGAGCCAAAAGAATAATGGCCAAAACTCCAATTGGATGCTTCACATTGCTCCATACATATACATATATTTTCCTTTTGGATATATATATGTATATATATATATATATATATATATATTAATTGCACTGTATCATGCCTTGTTGATTTTATCAGCTTAATTTTGATATTGTTTTTTCAAACTCTGCCCTGTATAGTGACCTTGAGTGCTAAGAAAGGCACCTTTTAAATCCAATGCATTATTATTATTATAATTATTATTATTATTATTATTATTATTATTATTGTTGTTGTTGTTGTTGTTGTTGTTATAATTATGTAAAGAGGAAACTTTTATGCTAGCACTTAATCTAAAAAATATTAAAGCATCTTCTGATCTTCTTTATGCTGCCCCGAGAAGCCAAAAAAATCCCTTATTACAAGTTTGAGGTAATTTTTTCTTGCTGCTAATCCATTTCTGGATGTTTTGTTTCCTGAAAGCGAAGCCTGCACTTTCAATTACTTTCAGGAACACTTTCTTATTATGTAACCTCCCGCCACACTATTATGCCACCAACTGCCTTTTTTGCTCTGCGGCTAGCAATCAAGCAGCAACATATCCTTCAGCTAGGACAATTTTATCTCAGAGCGAGGAAGAATGTAACAGATATTCACTTGTGGTGGTTAGCTGATGAAAGCTTGGGGCTTTCCAAGAGCTCGTCACAAAATAAATACAAACAGTGGTTTGAAAGTCGTCTGGTTTTCAGTAATGCATCCATACGTTTCTTGTTTTCGCCAGAGAAAGCGGGCTTAAATTGCCACATGCATTAATGAGGTAGTAATAAATGTCTCTCGTGTTTACACTAATGACCTCAAAAACCAGACAGTAAACTGAGGAGCTAAGGCGTTCATTATCTCTCACCAGCCACCCGTGAAATCCAACATGTGTGGGCTTGTTTGTGTGTGCACATGTATGTATCTGTGCACATTTGCTGGTTTCCATATGTTTTTATTTACCCAACACTTTACATATAGCTTTTAGAGTGTGTGAATGAGTGTGTGTGCATGTTCCCTTCAGAGAAAAGCCCTCAAGAATCCCCCTCAGGGTCTTTCAGACATCTGGTTGCGGATGGAGAGCTTATATCTCCGAGTAATATGTCCAGTTAAGCCCCTGGGAGCCGCCGCTGTGCACATCATTACAAGCCTCCTCCGGCTTTGCTTGGAACTCCGTTGAAACCCTATCGTTTGCTTCAGAGGGTACAAATATGCTGTGTATCCTTTTTATGCTACTTCCTCCCCGGGCCCGTCTCCCATCTGTTGCAGATTAGTCTTCAATGTGTGTTTAGAGAGCCGAGCCTGTCGCCAAGCGGGACAGATAGTAAACCCAGAAGGTTTTAGTCAGAACTGTCAGGTAGGTCTGAATTAACAGAGAGGCCAACTGAGGATATGGCTGCCTGAGAGGAAAGACGAGAAGTGGAGCCCGGAGAAGAGAGAGACAGAAAACTAGAAGTCAAGACAGGCTGTGGAGTTCCACACCAAGCCCACCAAACGGGTTGTCTGTTTACCCATGAACCTCAGGCCTGCTACTCGAGGGTCGGTGTGGAATGCCATCAGCGGCTGCACTAGCCAAATTCAACCACAGTCCCTGGGAGGGAGGGGGGCAAACACCCCGCATAAACGGCGAGTCACGCCACTTTCCCTGTGATAGTGAGTTTATTTAAGCACTGAGCTCAAAGCAGCGTTCAGATCACACATAGCTGCAAAATCTGACGCCCTGGTGGCATTTAAACCAACCACCAAAACACTAATGTTGCTGTGCTGAGCTAAGCTCATATCACTCAGCTGAAGTGTTATCTGTCTCTTTAAAAAATCTCTTTTGTGTTTCTGGCTCAGTAACCCATATAAAAGTTAACAAAAAAGTGCCTCGGGAATCAACTCAAGGCTATATGGTTTCACACACACCCTCTTCTGACACATGTTGGCTTGACAACCGTGGCTGCCCATGTAGGCCGAGTGTGACATAGACCCTGCGGCTGCTAGCGCGGTCAGGCCCGCCGCTCCCTGCTCGTGTTGTCTTTCCAATGCTAAATTATGGGAAAACAAGGGAACGGGTTGTGTAATAGACAGCCGGTTAATGTGTGTGTGTTGTCTGTTCCACTTGACTGATGTGCCATCCCTCCAGGGTCCTGTCATTAAGCCTCTGTGTACACAACCCCAATCCCTGGCCTACATCTATCTCTTCTGCTGAAATTCATGTGGGATTTGTACACTCACACACAGCTCTCCCATACTAAACGTGATGCAACGCCGCTGCTCGTCTTGCATGATATGTCATCAGATGTATCTGTTTTTACATTTTGCTCTTCTGTCTTTTATTTTTTCTAGATCACATTTGTTTTGCTTGTATCTACGTTGATTGGCACAGCTTATTAAAAGCTTGAATTTATGTGTTTATTTTGGCTGGAACCTAAGACAAACTGTAAATCACTCAGATGGATACTTACAGTGATAAAGGGGCTGCACATAACAACAATAACTGCCTTGCTTTAAAGTATTGCAGAGGCCAGAGAAAATAAGACAGGCTTATTCCTGACAACTGCAGCTGGAGTTTGTCTCTTTTAATTTCCTGTTAACAAGAACAAGAGCTTTCTTATCTTTCATTGTCGACCTTACATCTTTGGCCTTATAACAGTTTATTTTTGACTTTATCTTAAAAGAGGAGCTGGAGTACGTCAGTGTTTATCTCACTGTTTATAGCTTTTCATCGCCGGCCCAAATGTGAACTCTGTCCTTGCCTTTCAAGTGAAGCAAAGCTGCGCTGATTCAAATATTTCCTGTCAACAAAAAGAAGAAAATCTGGTTCTTGACATGTTTATCATCATCCTGTCACTCAACTCTGTTTCAGTTATAAATACCAGCCTGATCTTTCTCCACCGTAGACTGTTATCATTTTGTATGTGAGGGGAAAGTTATTGCTGCAGCCTGGCATTTTTATTAAGTTGAATCACAAACACACACTCATGCACACACACTCCTTTCATGGTGGTGCTTACAGTGACCTCTGGATCCCATTAAAGAAGGAATGCATCACTTAACAATATCAAATTAGTTTTGGATGGGATGCACAGGATTTTTTTTTCTTCCTTCTCTCTTCCACTCTCACACACACAAACACACTAAGGTATTATTATGCTCCCCTTTCGTACGAAAATAGATGTGCAGGTCTTAAACACTGTAATTGTCATAACCCTCATACTTCCATGCATCCTTTGCATTGGTCAAAAGATGAATGTGAAGAGTCAAAAGTTTATGACAACAACAAACCATGGAGGAGATATTAATAATATATCTGTTCAGAAAGAGGCAAATATGGAGGCAGACAGTGGTGTCCTATAATACTTAAAGACACATGGATTGATAATTCCTTTTTTTCAAAGTATCATATTGTGTTTCATGTTTTATAAAGTCTATGGTTTGGCTTCACTGCCCAACACTGCCCCTACGATTTTAAGTGGTACTGCATTGTTTAGTTGGAATCCACAAGCTTGCAGAAAACCTGCAGAAATAAGGATTAATGGGACACAGTGTATGGATGGAAGGCTCCGTCTGTATATCAAACATAGAGCAAATATGAGCCTCAACTGTACTACAATGACTGAAAGGTCCCCTATTGTTTCAAATAGGTGTTACAAGCTACCAATGATGCTTCTCACTTATATTCCAGTTCACTGATGTGACAAGAATGTGTGAAACTGCTCTTGTATTTCATGCAAATTGCTTCTTTTATAAGGAAATGACAATGTAGATGCCACGGACCATTCTAAAAATGTATTGGCTAATTGTGTCATGTGATGTAAACAGAATTTGCCAACACCAGTGCAGCTCTCTGCATACAGTCAATCTGCCACTTCATTCTTTGGTCATCTCGACATCAAGGGGGGCTGCTCGCACGCTCAGCGTGGGCCTTTTAAGGCATTTTGAGCAGTGAGCTCTGCATGGAGCAGCTGACCCAGAGAACCTGATTATGAGGGCAGCTAAAAGTGAGACGGTCAGTTTCCCATCTTCCACAATGGCACTCTGTGAGAGTGATTTCGACTTTTGCGGTTAATGCACACAGCTTCATACTTTCATCAGTATCAGTGCCAATGAATGAAGACTGTGTGAGCTCTGTTGCAAAAGGTGCAAAAGCTTTTACAGCTGCTCTGTGGTTTAAAACAGATCTGAGGTCAGTGATGACACAAGAACTAATAGTTTTGGCAGTAGTGGATATTGTGGATATTGCGAGTGACAGCTGCTCTCTAGTATCTACAGAGCAGTGGTGAGCTTTTTATTTATTCTCATTAGATTTGGCAGGTAAATCAATCAATTGACATCTCACATCTTCCAAAATGCTGGACAAAATATAAACGCAGATGGAAGGAACTCTATACTGCTCCAAAATCTGACTTTTCATCGTAACACCATGCAAATGCTGCACAATGAAAGCACTAAAGGCTCCATTTCTACGAATACTATTTGTTTGTGTCACTGATTTTTTTAGCAGTCATGATTCAGGCACAAGTTACAGGTTATTGAGTGTGACTTTTTGCACTCTATCCTTGAACAATCATGGCCAGTATGCAATTGTGTGTATGTGCAATTCATACGTCTGCTTTCATTTCATTACCAGATTCCCTGCCATTCACTTATCTTTTTTTCTTTTACATGAGAGTAATATATTTCGTCATCAATCATCTGTTGTTTTTCCAAGATGGATATATTACCCAGCTGCCTCATGAAACTGTTTTTTTTATCCAAGAGGATACTTTAGCTTGGCAAGACGTTTTAGCCTCAAGGGACCATCAAGGACTCGCATGCAGTCCGATTCAGGTAATGACTCGTATTTAGCAGTTTAAGTGAGGTACATGCTGCCAAATCATTACAAATAATGGTAATAAATAACTTTCTCAAGGCATGTACGTGGGAAGCCTCCATGGTTTTTTTTTAAACCCTATGTAGCAATGAGACAATATAATTCCTCAACATACTCACACCAGTCAGGAGAAGCAGAGGGATTTACAGGAAATCCACATGAACGACAGAGTAATTGGCTACATATGCAGGGATAAAGGTAGAACCAAAAGCTCAATAAAGATTGACAGAAACCCTTTAGAGGCTGAACAGTAGCTGCATTGACAGAGCAATTATTGTTGTTTTGCAGTGTTTTGTCCAAAGTGGGATGCTGGGTATTTTGGAAGAGAACGAATAGAAAGTTTAATAGCATCTGATGAATGTTTGCTTCAGGGTTGGAAACTCGAGCTGACATTTTGTCAGTAGTAGATTGCTTTTTCGATCATGTGGGAATTCACAAAAACTGGCTTCAAATGCAAGACCCATGGATAAAGCTTTCTTGCTTGGCCAAGGAGTGAACTTCGTTGGTCAGAGATGGAGCTTGAATAAAGTTAACAAAGCAGAGATGGTGTATTGGTAGACTTTGTCCAATTTACTGGAATGTGTGATCTCTGTTTAAGAAGATGTGTGAAGGGTTATGTAGAAAAATGCTGTGTTGGACAATTAGGGACTTTTCACCCCACTTTCAACTGAAGCCATGAAGTATGGCTTTCTAATGGCTAAGTGGTCCAAACAAACTTGGCAGATCTGAAGTGAAAGGAAAGGACTAGATGGATTGTTGGTGGAAGGAGTTGTGTTTTAGAAAACAGGATAAAGCTAGGGATAGGTTCGGGTTGGGGAAAGAGGGGGAAGGAAATGATGGTGGTGATGGCATCCAGGAGCATAGGTGTTGGGGAAGATGTGGGTAGCTTGACAGGTGGGAAATTGCCTTGTGGCTTTGCTAGTAAGTAGACAAGCAGGGACAGTTGAAGCAAGTGTGGGGCAGCATAAAACTAAAGATACAATCTTAAGCTGGCCACCAAGCATTCTTTTCACTGTGGTGAACTAACCAGAGTGATTGAAAGGCCAAGGTAGATATAGTGCTAGTGGGAGGATGAGCTAATGGTAGTCAGGTGATGAGCTAATTAAAATCAGATGTGAAGCCAGAAGAGGGGGACCACTGCAGTGACAACATACTATCACACATACAGGAAAGAGTAAATAACAGTTGCATTTGGCTAAATTATGACATCACATTGATTTTTAGCAGATGTTAACCATCAAAGTTTGCAACATTACTATGCTCACAATTGTTAATTAGCACAAAAAACAAACAACAGTTGTGGTGATGTGAATGTCCATGCTTTTGCAGGCACTTGATCACCAAAAAAAGCATTCGGTGAATACAAAACTTGACCCGATGACATTCCTAAGATAGTAAAAGGATTACCAGAGTTCTAAGTGCATGTGAATGGTTGACATTACTGTCCGTACCAAATTTTGCACCAAGCAACCCAACAGTTTTTGAGATATTTCTAAAATCATGTAGAAATAGAGTAGAACTCAAAGGATCCCCAAAGTAATTAGGATTCTTCTGGGCACCATAAATGTTGCCATAAAGTTTATTGTCCATCCATCCTATTTTAGTTGTGATATTTTAATATGGACCCAAATGGTGACCCAATGTAATAATTAAAAAAAGCTTGTCTTCAAAAATGGACTGCCCACTCTGACCTGTATTTTAAATGGTACAGGAGGAGTTCTGAAACTGGCACTTCCCAGCCTAATCCCCACCTAGGTGACAATTTCCTGTATTTTACAGCACTTTTATTGCTGCCCCTATTGTCTCAGAGGTGTGTAGGTAACACCCTGTGGTGGTTAGCAAACTTCAGTGGAGGATTTTATAGCCAGAAACTTGAATCACACTCTACCTAGAGGTGTCAGGGAATATTAACACGGAGGAACACTACCATGAACCAGATGCGCAGCAGGTCAAACTGGCGGGCCTTGTTAGCGAGGGTTAGAGATCAATTTCCTGGTATGAAAGGCTTCTGTCTGTGAGAATGGGGCTGAATGGGAAGTAATGACAGATGAACATTCAGGTCTGGATCTGAGGGGTCTTTTTGGGAAGTGGATACTTTTCGGGTGATTTTTCCAATTTTGGGCACATTGCTGATTCAAATGTGGAGTAAACACAATTATTTACTTAAAAGATACATATTGATTTTTCTTTTGGGTTTTAATGTGCAGAAAGTATTATTAAGAATAAACTATTCGAATAGATACTTGGCCATATGGGAGAAAATATTCAAAATACAATTAAAGTGAATAGAGTCTGTCATTACTGTACAACCAAGTTTCACGTTCAACATTTGAAATGCCCCAGAAGTGAATGATTTGTTTTGCATTCTCAGCTTTGTTGAAGCCATATTTCAATTCTTTGGTCTTTTGATGTCAATCTCTTGCTGTACCTCAAGTTGCGGATCCAGATTGAATCCAGGCCTCCCACTTCAAGGACTATAGCCTCTTTACATATGTATATAATAATATTTAACCTCTGAGCTAAACTGGCGCTTACCTTAAGATTTATTTATGTGACTTTACACAGTTCATTTTACGCATACCCTTGTCTTGACCAACCTATTTAAAGGGCAATTGCAACTGTCAGGTAACAAGAGGACATCCTTACTGTGTCTATATGTGTTATCACGTTTATTAACATTTCTGTCAAATACATGGTCTTACAAATGAAAGTGGAATGTTTGAATTGTTTTGTAAAGTATTTAAAGACTTATAAGTTTTAATCTTCTCTATGGTTATGATCTATTTACAGTCCTTTATATTTCAGCGTGCACTTCTAGTTACTTAAACATCAAGAGATGCCTCTTATTTGAGTCTGGCTCTTTCTGACAAACTGTCCCTTAACAAGTTGAGACATGTCACTGTCCTTGTTGATTTCTGTTTTGAACAACCAGAGGGACGTCTCCCCCAATATTTGCATTCGAAGGGATCGGTTAAACCCCCTCGTGCCTCCTGGGGATGAAACACAGTACTTGTAGTTGTATCCAGGTGTGAATGACCATTATAAATGAAAATGAAGCACAGCACTGGGGAAACGAGCACGTCTGCTTTGCACAATAAAGGTTAAGAAAAGGCCAATCCACCGGTCGAGTTCAGTTCCAATAGATAAATGAAATGTGCTGCCAGCAGGGGTGAGTAAGTGTGCCTGGTATGTGTTAGAGTGTGTGTGCAGCCAGATAGTAGTCCAGACTTAGTCTTGGATTTTGAGTAAAGAAAAGGCCACTAGATCTTGTCTGAGCACTAGTCCAAGCTGTTGCCAAGGAAAGAAAAATCTGCTCCAAAAGTCCTTTGAGTGAGTTGATCAAAAGGTTTCATCATAATTATTTCTGACTCGCCTTGGTTTAAAGTTAGACTCATATTTTTAGCATAAAATGCCCTTTTATCAAATGCTGGATATCAGCCAGAGGTTCTTTCTTCGAATCAGCCTTACTTTTCCTTTAAAGTCTGAATGTTTTCCCCAGCCCTTTAAGAGTCGATCTATTGGTCGGCAAAGCTGATGTGTAAAATTTGAATTGGTATGTCAAGTTTCTACAATTAAAAAAGGACAAATTTAAAGTCCATCAAGCCCTTGGGAAAATGTTGTAATGGTGCATATGCACTATGTTTGCATCATGTGTTTGTACTTTGTATTAGCTGAGGTCAAAGGTCATTGCATAAACCCTCCATTAGTTAGTTCCTTCTCATTAGCCTCAGACATATGAATGAGGCCAGGGTTCATGCTTTCAGCGCAAGTCCAATGACATCACATCTTCGCCACGTAATGGTAAAGATCCATTAAAATCTTGGTTTATTTTGGGAAGTAAGTAACAGAAGCGTTTCTTTGGTGGTAAAGATAAACAATCTGACACCTCCTTCGCCAACATGACAGCTGCATTTGGAGAACTTGAGATCATTTCTGCACCATCACACCCTCGGCTTCCTTCAGGGAGGAAGCAGAAGAGACAGCAAGGTCAACTGTCCTCTTGTGTTTCTCTATAGAACCATGACTCTCTGGCCGCAAGCCCAGGCCGAGTCTGGAGGGCCGATATCTGCCTATTGTGTGGGATAAAGCCACTCATCCTCTGACCTGTCCTCTATTCACGCCAGAGCATTCCTCGCCCACACATTGTCTTTTCTATCATCTGAATCAAGAACTTGTCTGTTCCAGAGCTTTTCGAAACACATATCCAGATATATATCTCAGGAAACTCAATGCAGATCGTTTGGAGGGTTTGCTGAGGGGAGCCAATACCCCTGGAAAATTTGAGAGCTTTTCTGAAAGGTTAACCCTCTGACTGGACTGCCAAGCTCCTCTCAGTTGATTTCAAACAGCTGTCAGCATGCCAGGAAAGAAACCTGTGAAGGCAGAGTATGTAAAAAAAAAAAGCCATGTCTCTGCACACGGAGGATCTCTTGGTCTGTCTTTTGTTTCTAAGCTAGTCCTTTCTCATTTGTAACAGGTATCTTGGCGTGTGACAAACAGCTTTGTTGCCATTTCCAAAAGTCACATTGGGGGGTTGTCAGGGGAGAGGGTGTCTTTGTCTGCTGGACAATTGAGTAAACTCATTTGTCATTTTAGACTCTTTACATGAAGCTGTTGGCGCTTTTCAGTCTTTCACAGTGACAGATGGTGGAAATCTTGTCTAGATTAACTGCATGAAACTTTCATCATGCGTATCGAGGAACGCAATCCTTTCCTCAAGTTGGATGTTGAATTTCAGAATAGAAACTCATCACTTCTTCTAGGGGACTGTCAGGGAGTTTCCTGGAGTGAAGTGCTCTCTGACAATAACGCCATTGTGATTGGCTGAAGTGAGAGATGAGGACAGGGGACCTCTCTCACTCATTCAGATCTCCAAAATAGGAAGGGGGTGGCGGTGCTGGTGACAGGATGAGCAGACATCCCCTGCGTGAGAACCTCTGGAGATTGATTGGACTAGGTTGTGAGGAAGTGTAGTCAACATTTAACTCAAAAACTTTGAGGTAGAGATGCCCACAGAGGGAAGTGTTATTATGAAAACAAACAAAGACCATATGCAGCTACCCAAATGTACTCAGTAGCATCATTCAGCTCTTTGCTGTTGTTTTCTTGCTAGCATAATTTTTTTTGCTGAAACCAGCAGTTATTTTTGTAAACTGGTAATATGACTAGCATTAAAATCGCACTGCTGGCGAGTGTTTGTGTGGGGTCTTGCAGAGGACACTCTAATGCAGAAGTTTGTAGTGCTCACAGAACACAGATGCATTAACCAGGCATAAGTAAAAGTATCTCTCAGGAGTTGGAGGAGACCAAAGACAAAGCTACAATTGGATTCTGTCCAATACTCTGAGTCTAAAATTGCACTTTGCAGTTTTGAAGAATGTAAGCATGGAAACTCAACACAGACAGATAGCCAGGGTCTATTTCATGTGTACTTAATGGCCAATAGAAAGTCATCTAGCATTAAAGCTAACTAATGTCTTGACAAAAGTAGCACAATTTTTTTAACTTCACTACTTTAATCCATTGTCCTAAAAGAGGCTTCACTAATATTTCAGTAAAGCTCAGAATTGTCAATATTCTCAAGAATTGGTTCTGATAAAAGAGCAGCTGGGCCAATAACACGCATTATAATAGTCATGTGATCCAAGTAGTAGTTGAGAAGAGATTCATGTGACATTATTGGAGCAAAACAAGAGAGGAGCAATGACCCTATGAACCATTTGATGACAAAGGAGGCCGAGTGCAGTCATTCCTCAGTGAGAATTTGTCTTGAGAGGTCAGAAAGAGCAGTGATATTGTGGTGATTGTATCAATGAAGTCCCATTTGAAGGTTTAGAATCACTCTCTTTTTTTTAAAGGCAGTTAATGACTGTCTGGCTTGTAGACCAAAAAAATTGAGAAAGGTTTAGACAGAGAGGACATGTCATTGAGCGCTCTTGGGGTGGGGTTGTAGGGCCTGATGTCACTCTGTTGGGAGGAAGGGGTGTAGAGATAGGTGGGGTGACTCTGGAGAGTGTGTGTGATTGAAGAGCGGTGGCAGGCGATTTGCTCTGGAGGGGTGGAATGAGGGAGGGGCTGACATGGCTTGGCTGCCTCATGAGCACACACACAGAGAGACACATGCACTCAATCCCACACACTCACCGGGATCAGAGACACTCCAGATAGAGACGACACCTCTCTGCCCTCCTCTCTCCTCTTTGGACCTCAAAGTTTTAGATCTTAAAAAAAGCTGCAACCCGTTTTTTTTTCCAAGTTTACATTCAAAAGGCTGATACGTTTGGGGAATACTTCCTGGCTGAATAGGATCTGGATCTGATTAAGACTTGGATCAGTTGAATTTGATGCTGCAGACATGTTGCCAAAAACTTGAGTGCTGTGTGACCTGGGGATTTCTTATGTGAATGAAAGCTTTATGTGAAGGCGGACTTGAAGATGCTTTTCCTGGAGGTAAGAGCAAAAGAGATGATTACACTTCCTGAAACTTGCATGCAGTGGATTTTGGGAGAATTTTAGTGATGGAAACGAGCTTGCTAAAATAATCTCAAGATTAAAGTGCTACAAGTCTGTACTGCTCTGTTTTGATGCAGTGTTTGGATGTATGTGTTCATCTTGTGTCTGTGTGTATAGACTGTATTTTTGTGTCTGTGCAGGTGGTCTCACTCCAGCTGTGTTAAGTCTCTCGTGCACCCCCTGACACCCATTTGGCCTTACAATAACACTCTTAGCCAGTCAAAGAGGGATGACCTCGGCCTTTGAACTCTACTATTTAAT
Source organism: Notolabrus celidotus (assembly GCF_009762535.1). Taxonomy (NCBI): domain Eukaryota; kingdom Metazoa; phylum Chordata; class Actinopteri; order Labriformes; family Labridae; genus Notolabrus; species Notolabrus celidotus. Next base: position 8,858,799 of record NC_048292.1, read on the forward strand.
GGTTTTCCAAAAATAACAAATGCAGTGAAGTTTAGAAAAATTGGCTTTTTCAGCGGTTTTGGTTTCAGTGAGCACTCCAAGGTTTCCATATATGCTCAAGATACAGTGGGAAAATCTGCTTGAGTTTTACATCTCTGTATATAAGAATGTATTCCTTTAGTTGACAAGAGTTGTGTTCATTTGAAAGTGACGTGTTTTAGAACTCAGTAAAGGAGAGTGCTTGAAAAGTGTCAGAGTGAGTGTGAGGGGCATAAGATTAACCGTTAGCTTGCCCATGTTTACACAGACTCAATGTTGTGACTCCTTAAATGCCTTTTTCAAAAAAGTTTCCCTTTTTGACCTCTCTAACCCCCCCCTGTCACATTTCCAGGCGGCCTGGGTTTGAAGAAGGAGTTGTTGGACGTTTTGTTTTTGTTGTTGACAAAGACCGCCATTGTGTTGTTGCCAATGGGTGACATGGTGTAATGCGAGTTGATGTGTACGTTGGCTCAGGAATCCACAGTCACCTTTCCCCTGGTTGCTTTTGGGATGAGATGCAGGAGAGTTGGAGGGAAGAAACCATTAGAGGAGCGGATGAACGATTACCAAACCAGATTTAAAAATAATGGATCCATTGAACAGTCACTCCATTGCCTTTTCTGACAGTTAACTCATTGTGTAGTATTTTTTCAAGCTGAAATAAAATCAAAAACATCAACTGTTAATTATTCTGAACTGCAAGCTGAAAACACATCTTTGGAGACACCATGGTGCTGTTCAAATGCAGCTCAGAGTAATCTCAGAGGGAAAAATGTCCTCATCTAATTGCATCACTTACTGGTCCTAACCGGGTTAGACAAGATAAAACAAAATAGGTAAAGAAAGCTTCTGACTGATAGCATTATCTATCCCACCATAAAACCTGATAGATTAGTCACTAAAGAACAAAGCAACACTCATATACCCCTTTGTTATGTGATAAGAGATTCGGTTTGACTTTTAACAGCATTTCTAATCTGTAAATTCTGTGTTTTGAGGCCTGAGGCTTCCTTCAACTGTATGCTAATCATGGGAATACTACATTTGTCCTGTTGTTGGAGTACATACAAGTACATGGTGCAGGGGGGGAGGCCTTGAGGGTAAGCTGAGGGAGTTGACTTTCTACAAGGATGGGGAGCTGCAGTGTTTGGATTGTGATGCAGCCTTTAGAGAGGGCTTTAGTGAAGAGGATATTCTGGGAGGAGAATGTAAGAACAGAGTTCATTTGCAAAAACAGATAACTCTGTTTTTATAAATAAAAAAAAAACATATTTCTTTTTTATATAGATTCCTAATTAAGTTACATTTTCAAGATACCTCTGATTAGTTAAGTCATTTTGTCTTTGTCAAAGCCACCCAACCTCAGTTGATTGATAATACCAAAAGCTAGTAATAGAAAAACTATGTGTTTTGAAACATTTTTTTAAAAAAATGTAAAAGTGAGTTTATTATTACTATAACAACAATTCCTGTCATCAAATAACAGTTTTACTTTGATCTAATAAAGGACTTTAGATAAATTAGCGGGAAGGTAAGGGAGCCAGGATAATATAATGTAAACAAACCTATAACCTACATAAAAGTGTTTGCTGCACAAAATATCTAATGTGGTTAAATATACAGCACTAGACTTTAAATTCTCTCTAGGGTCAGTAAATATAGGTATAGTGTGTTATTGTAAAATATTTTGTCATGTGGTGTCATTCCTATCGCACCGCAGCTTATTGAAGCATAGCATGTCGTATCATACTGTAGTGTATCGGTCATATTATTGAATCATATTGCATCTGATTGTGACGAATCATATTGAATTATATCCTATTGTTACATTTCCTGCTTTGTTGTTGCCACAGTAACTTTGTACTCGATAGCTTTATCAAGACAATCAATTCACTCTCACTCAAAAGGGACATTAGAACAATTTGTAGTAAACCTACAACATATTGAATAGTAAAGAGTTGTCAAAACAACTACAAACATGACAATGATTCTTGTGGTGAAATACGATTTTTTATATTTAATTACATTCTTTATTAAACTGATTAGTTCAACCCTTTTTCCCGCCCCAGTTATTTTCATACAGTCCCTAAGAATCTGATTATCACCTGGCACAAGCATTGTTCTAAATGAGTTTACATGATTGCTCCACAGTCACAGTTAACAGGCATAATACTGCTCAATTGAAGCAATCAGGACCCTAATGTCCCTCATAGTACCACTTTTCTGTAGAAGATCAAAGAAAAGTGAAGTTTGGAGGGCCTGTGTGAACATTCTGTTTTTACCCAAACAAGTGCTATTCTGGTGGATATTTGCATGTCAAAGAAGCAGAGCAGAGCGCGGCAAGATCGCAAGTGGCTGTGTCATCACCTTGGGACTGAAGTGCATTATCAGGCTGAGAGGCCTCTGGGGAACATGTCTGCTGAGATAAGAGGGCTACTTCTGAAGGTGGCAGACACACAATGACAAGACTGACTGATGCCTATAAATCCAACAGTTCCACAGTTATCAGTTCGTGAAGAGGGAGGGGAAAAAGCGTTCAGGAGTGCACTGAAAGCCAAAGTACACTTATTGTTGTGACGCTTTAGAAATTGCATCTCTCTTATATTTCTCATGCTCTTGCATTTTCCTGACCACAGTTGTCCATTTTTGGGGTAGTCATGCCCTTTAAATAGCTGTAAATCACTGTCCTATCCCAAAGAGACGGGCTGCTTTCTCGTGTCTCATAACTTTAGGCACTTTATAGCACTCTAGATAAGAGCAACAGATGTTTGGTGGAGAACAGCTGGAATTTTAGAGCATTAAAGTCTTAAGTTGAAAGAACTGTGAAAGGAAATGTACTGGATGTATGTTCACTCACGGATGCAGTAAAGTGTCTCAACGAGGTCTTTAATTTTATGAAATGCACTCATTGGTTCCTTATTTCCTCTATGCAATATGAGGTATGGTTGATGTCATGTATGGTTGTGATATAGTGCACAGAATGGAAAATTCTGCTATCGCTTTCCATTATGAATCACCCTAAGTGTGTCTTCAGATCCTTTTGAAGACTGACAGGCTGTGTTTGGAGGGCTTTTTAGAGCACTGTTCTGTCATGGATCATCAAAGGAAATGATGACGTTGTGCATCATAGAAAATAATATATTAGTCATACTCACACGTGGATCAAAATGTGATATGACAACGAGAAGCTTCTCATTTTCCTTTTTCAAAGTAACAGCCTCTCTGCACTTATTCTGGCTGTTTTAATGAAGTCAAGTTGAGAAACATGGAGATTAAAACAAACAGCAGTATCAGAGCTGGTCCTTATGAGGCATTTAAAGGATATAAAGAGAAACTGAAGAATAGATTGCTGGATTATGAAAATGTCTTTACTAAATCTCCTCTTTTTTATCCACAGCGCCAGTCTATGATGAACCTGGAGCGTGGTGAAAGAGGGGAGCGTCCCTCTTCTCGAGGCCTGGAGATGGAGCCTCGCATTGGGGGGAAGATGGGGAAGATATCGGTGGGGTTCCAGAGGAGCTCTACATCGGATGATGACTCTGGTTGTGCGTTGGAGGAGTACGCTTGGGTGCCACCAGGACTCAGGCCTGAGCAGGTTAGACTCCTGCCTGTTTTTCACCCCCTTTGTTGTCCTATAGCTACCACCTAGATTACTTTATACATCTTTAAAAGTAGTGCCAGGTAAATCCAGGCTCCAAAAGAACTGCAAAAAACATGTGTACTACTTTGCAGTTGTAGTTTCTAGAGGTGAAAATTTCCTCCTGGGGATGATGGGAAACCTGTTTACTAATAGCAGGCGTGCTTCTAGGTCTAACAGGGTCGTGTACAGACACTCTGTTCCCTGTGCCCTAGTAACAGATTACCAGTGCCACATGTTGATGCCTAACATCTGGCTGTGGATTTTTATATCACATTATTTGTGTGCCTCTAAGATACACACGTTCTGCGTATTTCACTCAAGTTTTCTGTATTTGTTTCCTGGAAATGCAACACAATCTTCCCAATGTGTTTTTGCCCCCCTGTCAGGAGGAATCAGCATTTCCATTACCTGGCTGCCTCCAACATGTGGAGATATTTCACAGTCAAGTGCCTGTTGCTAGATTGAGATTGACACGTTCTCTGCCTGATCTAAAGGAAAAGATGAGAAGCCTCTCTCCTTCTCTTGTTTTCTCCACTGCTCCCCAGAGTTCACATATCTGTCATTGTCCACAGGTGCAGATGTATTTCTCCTGTCTACCGGAGGATAAGGTGCCGTACGTGAACAGTCCTGGAGAGAAGCACAGGATCAGACAGCTCCTCTACCAGCTGCCGCCACATGACAATGAGGTAGGGATGATGAGAGAGAGACACGGACAGGGTGTGAGAGAGAGAGAGAGAGAGAGAAGAGAGGAACAGTCTGCTGCAGTATAGGAAGCAGAAGTTGCTTCCCTATATCCAGATGCAGAAAGAAGAAAGTATATGATACACTGCCAAAAAGTTAAAAGTTGGATTTAAACTCTACCTGGAAGTCAATTTATGTTTCAACTGTTCATCTCTTATTCCTAAGAGGACAGTTTCTGTGCTTCCACCCTCCTGAAGTTGGTGAGTTGTTAAAATTGTGCGGCAATTTTTTCAGTTTAACATTTCAAAATACCATTCACAAAATACAGTAAGCAAATCAAACTATAAGACGTGATAGTCAAAATACAGATAAGCACTTAAAGTAAAATTGCTAAAGGAGTTTAGAGTTTGAATTTAGGATCAAGTTTAAAGTAGATGAGCTGTCAGTGGAAAGAAATTAAAGCCAGTTTAAAGCTCCTGTGAGGGGTATTAGGTTGGTTATGAAACAGACTAAAATGAATCTTTGTCACCCACAAGAGCAATTAAGGTCATCAGGATGAAGACTTATTATTTCTGTATCATTATTTTTTTGATCTGTAACTGCTGCTGCAGGGTAGGTGTCAGCTGAATTGATTAACAGCAGGCCTGTGATAAAGCCAGAGAGGGATTTATTTGACAATCAAAAGAAAATAGGATGAGATTTATCAGGAGAACAATCTACAAAGAACCAGGAAGGATAGTTTTTCCCACAAGGGGGCACCAAAATCAATGCACCAAAAGTTCCTCACAGGAGCTTTAAGGGTATGACCTTAAATATGAAGTTTAGGTTGAGGCTCAAAAAGTAGTTGGAGTGAATTGTGTTGGTACAAAACTCAAGTTATGGGATATAGAGGAGTAGCAGAAGATATAGTTTTGTTTAAAGGTGAAGCACACCCATTATTGATTATTTCCACACCCTCAACAGATTTCAGATTTCTCGCTCTTACCATTTTTCTTGGTGACCAACTCATCAAGAAAAAGTTAATTAAAAGTTTGGTTTCGTATTACCAATAAGATTCAGCATTTCAAACTACACCCAGTTCTAACTCAACTAAAGCCAGCAGCTGAGTAAAGCCCTAACAAGTTGCCTCTCTTGTAAAACTACAACAATGGCAACATTCCCTCCACTGTTTGACAGAACACCTCTCCTGTAACAGTAAAAACCTGCCAGCCTCTTCTGTAGAGTCACTTTATGGTGTGCAAACCAGCACTCCTTTCACATCTCTGTTAATAGAGTTTACATTTGAAGATATGTTGCAGGGGTTATCACCAGAGGGGAAACATGGGAGGGGCTACTGTCTGATGGTGGTGGTCGCTGTACACACACACACCCACTGAAGATACACAGTAGGGACTCTCAACTACACAGTATTTGAGTAAGAGGTTTTATGATGTTTGTCGGCAAAACCTGGTGGTTGAGGAGGCAAACTGCTGGAGGATTCTTTGTGTAACTGTGATTGGAAGGGATAAGCAGTGTGTGAGCTCACATGCCATCATCAATTAATGTTGTTTAGAAAAAAAACAAGCTAAATGTTGGGATAGTCTTGGTCTTTTATCTGGGGCTTCATCACCGACTCTAAACACAGGAGAAAGGGTTTGAGTGCCATCCTTTCATTGGGCTTTGCAGGAATTTGCTTCATATAAACCCTTTTCTAGCCATGAAGGTACTTAGTGTCAAACAAAACCCCAAATGTAAGGGGAAAAAATATAGATACTTGTTCCAAAACTGATACTAGTACTGATCTGACACTGATACTGATACAAATACTAGTACTAGTATCATATTGGTATCAGCCTCAGATATCGCCTAAACTGCAGTATCGAATATCAGGTTTCTACCCCAAAATTTAAAGGAAAGACAGTTGTTCCAATACCAATACCTGTTTGATACAAATAGATACTAGCTTCAAACAAACCCATTTCTATTCATATATCAACTTCATGAATAATGTCATACACTTTCCCTAAGCTAAGAGAAGTAAAAGATACCAGTATCAGTCTGATACAGATACAGCTCCTAGTATTGGTTCAATACAGATACAGATACCAGTATTGGTTTGATACTAATATTAATACTGTTATCCATCCAACACAGGTACTGATACCAACATTGGTCTGATACAGATACTGATACCAGTATTGGTCTGATAACAGTACTGATAACAGTATCAGTCTGATTCAGATATTGATACATGTATCAGTATGTAAGCCAATGCATGTACAAATAACTATTATTTTGTCAACATAGAAAGTATAATATTAGTTGAAGTTAGAAATGTCAGTAATTTGTATGTTTCCTTGTATAACACATACTTTTAAACCTGATATCAGATGTATAGTGAGTTTAAGCTGGGCATCCGGACTAGGAAAGAAAATTGGTATCAAGAGAAATGAAAGACAGAGCATCACTGGAAATAGTTAAATGTTTTTCCTCCCTCCCTTTTCTTTCTATCTGTTTTTTCTCCTGGTGAATTGCTCTCTTCTGTTCTTTTGATTTGTCAACTCACCACTCTCTCTTCTCTTTCTTTTCTCACCAGCTTCGTTACTGCCACTCTCTCACTGAAGAGGAAAAGAGGGAGCTTCATATGTTCAGTGCCCAGAGGAAGAGAGAGGCACTTGGGAGAGGAACACCCAAGATCCTGCCCCGAGCTCTGCAACACACACGCTGTGAAACTGTAGGTCCCCCATGTGGATACCCATGAACACGCACACACACACAAACATGCATGCACAGGAACGCCAGCGTCATTAAGTTCTCATAAAGGTATACTATCAGTTGCAAGGAAAACAACTTGTGAGTCCTAAGTTATTTATACCACCAGCAGCTAACACCCACTATGCCATCCCATTGCTGAGCCGCTCCAGGCACAATCCTGATTGGCTAATGTGATGGTTTTAATCATGGGCACAAACCTCCTCATTAAGGCGAGAGGGGAAGCGGGGAAATTGGAAGGCTCACGCTCAAGCCAAGCGGAGCAGCCAGTTCCTTGTGAGGAATCCTGCAAATTTCCTGCCACCAATCTACATCTCAGCATGACAGACAGCAATACACTGAATACATCAACAAATAAATAACTGTACAGATTTACAAGGACTTCTCTTACAGTCTTAAAAGGCAACTTTTTCCAAACAAGTCACAGTATGTGGCACATTATTCCACATCAAATGGTATAATTAGATACAGCTAAGCTCAGTGCATGCAGCTGGATTGAGGGCTTTTCTTGAGAGAGGAATGCAACTTTCTTTATCTGTCTGAAAACTTTGAAGAAAGTTAATGAACTTGAATAATAGATGTATCCGTTGGTGCTACATAATTTGTCATTGGATTATACACTGGGTAGAGGCCAAAAGACCCTTCAATTGTATTCTGTAAGCATGTACTGCCAAAAAAAAGGGGGAACTAGGTTTTTTAGGAGTCTTGATTTTTTGGACAAACTAGTCATTTTAGGATGCATTTGACTCAGTGGTTGCAGCTTTAAGAAGAATGCTTGTAACAATCTTTAATCCTGACCTCTAATTCCTACTTTTGATTTGTGATGGAATTTTAAACAACATCAAGTGCTGTTACAGCTGTCCTTGTTCTTATTTTGGAAACATTTCCTTTCTCTGCGGACAAATTATCAATATTAGTGTTATGTGGCTTCCGACAAACCAATCCCTGACCATTGAGTAAACCTCTGCCAGGCATCCCATGAGAGCAGGCAAGCCATGCTAATTCCCCCGGAAAGGCAGTCCATCAACACCCAAACACAGATGCTACCACAGGGATGCAAGGTCACACAGGAACAGCAATAAGCACACATTCATTGGCATACTGAGCATGCATGTGTCCATAAATACTCTACAAACATGCATACTTTTACTGTATAAACCTACCAATCACTCATTCATACAGGCACACCTACGCACATGTGCACATTCATACACTCATGCAAACATTTATACGCATTCTGCAGATGCTTATGTGTTCAAAAGGATATATCACGAATGCATGGTAGTACACACACACACAACACATAGAGCAACAATTGTGCACACATTCACACACAATTTGTCAGGCTCCAGTTTCCTGGTGCTACACTAAAAGGGACACACAACACCTTCATATCCAAGGCCTCTGTCTGTCCACCCCGGTAATAATGGTTAACAGCTGGTCACGCTATCCTATAGCTGCTTATGGGTGCCTCACAGCTATGCTGGGTTATATAAAGACTTTTGATTGCTTGCTCCGACATGCTCTGACAATCTCTGTGGAGATATATGATCTTTCCACTCAGGATCAAGGCCAGTGTATTCTGTTAAAGCTAAAAGAAAAACTAAACGAAGACAGACAGTAGATTGCTTGGTTTGCATTTGTCTTCATCCAAACCATTTATGCTGAAATTGTTAGATTTATCAGCTGTTTTGAATCTGCTCCCATATTAATGCAAAGAGTTCTCGCCAGAAAGAAAGGGCAGTTTATCTGTACATTTTAATAGCAAGCTTAGTCTCTGTGTCCTTGTTAAGAGTAACTTGCATTACCTTTGGTATGTAGCAGTACTATATTTTTGTTATGAGTGGCATCATGGTAGGATGTCCTTTGGCACTAACAGTACAATCACCTGTTGTTGGCTGCAAATGATACCTCAGCTGATATGTGATATGTTTGAATAGGTATCTCCATCATCAGTGATTTGTTTATGTTGCATTCTTCATGTGTCATAGGCAATGACTGTACCTCGAATCAGTGTTGAAACGTCATTCACTTATGTGTTAGTCTTTGTGTAAATCTCTAGGGTTTAATTCCCAGGATAGCACACTAATCACCAGATATACTAATAATAAATAATAAGCGCTGGCTTAACAAGAGGCCTGAAATAGAAATCTCATGGATCATCTGTTGTTTTGTTCAATTATCAGTGTGCTGGAGGAATCAATGGAGGGGAGATGGCAATTTTTGCCTCCAGAGCAGGGCCGAGCCCTTGCTGGCACCCCGCGTGCTTCGTGTGTGCCACATGTCAAGAGCTTCTGGTGGATCTGATCTACTTCTCCCAAAATGGCAAGATCCTCTGTGGAAGACACCACGCAGAGCTTCTCAAACCTCGATGCTCTTCTTGTGATGAGGTAAGACCATTCATAGTAGCCATGGAATAGCAAGTACCAAGTCCATCAAGTTGCAAAGAACTAACGGCTGTGTGTCTGGATGTTCCCCACTAGATCATCTTTTCAGATGAATGCACTGAAGCAGAGGGTCGTCACTGGCACATGAAGCACTTTGCCTGTTTCGAGTGCGAGACAATGCTCGGTGGGCAGCGCTACATCATGAAAGATGGAAAGCCATACTGCTGTGGCTGCTTTGAGTCACTGTATGCAGAGTACTGCGAGGCCTGTGGTGAAAACATTGGTGAGTTTTATTTCTTATGTGCAAGAAAGATCTCAGCTTTAAATGTTTGTTTGTTCCAATATTGCCAGATTAGAATAAAGAGCTACTCTGCTGGCAGATCGCCTATTAGATCTTGCAGCTGTCTTCCTTTGGCAACTTTTCAAACTTTGCCTAATGCTATTCTACTTTTCTCTTCATACCATGCTGCTTTAGGTGTGGACCATGCCCAGATGACCTATGAAGGTATACACTGGCACGCCACAGACCAGTGCTTCTGCTGTGCCCAGTGCAAGGCTTCATTGCTGGGTTGTCCTTTCCTTCCAAAGCAGGGCCGCATCTATTGCTCAAAGGCCTGCAGCCAAGGGGAAGATATCCATGCATCAGACTCATCTGATTCTGCTTTCCAGTCCGCCCGTTCACGTGAATCCCGCCGTAGTGTCCGGATGGGGAAGAGTAGCAGGCCTGCTGAACAGTGGAGACAGTCGCAGGTGCTTAACCCCCCTGCTACCATCCCCTCCTTTGATTACAAGTTTGGAGATGCAGAGGGTGATGGACATGCCGACTGTGATATTGGAATCGTAGGGCGCAAGCTGGCCCATCTAGGCCTGGAGGAGGAGAGGTTCTGGAGAGATCGGGAGGAGCAGGATGCTGGTGGAGAGGAGGATCCAGAGGAGTGGGCCCAGCATGATGACTATATGACCCAACTCCTACTCAAATTTGGTGACCGTGGGATGTTACACCAATTTCAGCAGCCATCCCTTAAATCTCCTAGCCCTAGCAGCGACAGAAACAGGGTAATGAGTGTGTCTGACCCCTGGCTTAAGCCTGATTCAACATCCATGAGGGTAGCTGCTTCTTCTCCCACCCCTGCAAGTCCTACCCAGAGCCAGACTTCTAGTCAATCTCGAGCCAACAGTCTCAGCCCTGGATTGATGAGCAAGAAGAACCTGCCTGAAATGTACTGGGCACAATCCCAGGATGGGATGGGGGACTCAGCCTACGGGAGTCATCCGGGTCCTGCCAGTGCAAGAAAGATTCAAGAGCTGGACTTAGACCAGGATCAGGACCAATCTGGAACAGGAAGACAGCCCTTCTGGACAGAAAATAGGCAGTGGTATGACGACTCTCTTGAGTGTATCGCTGATGAGCTGAGAAAGGTCGGACAAGGTGGTGGAGACTCCATGGACTCCCTGGCACTTTCAAACATCACTGGTAAGAAGACCATTAGTCTCATGCTGAAAATTGTCCTTTTTTTTAATCAAACAGCCATTTAATGTGTTTCTCCGTCTTGTCCTTTTTAGGTGCATCAGTGGATGGAGATGGCAGGGAAAGACCTATCGTCTACACCCTTGCCATGCAAGATTCCTCAGTGGCAGACGAGTGCGAGAAGATGAGCAACATGGGAACCTTTAATTCATCTCATCTTCACCACAGTGCCAATTCTCTAAACCTCAACATGGAGAAGGGAGACGAGGAGATAGCAATGGCAATGAGGGGAGGCGCACCAGGAGGACTTATTTCCCCACAGTCTGAAGGTCTACCTTCTTCCTTTGTCCATGCCCCTGCTCTCAGAAGGAGCAAGTCTCAATCCAGGCCTCCTCAGATGGTCAAGTTCTCAGAGGACACGGTGGACAATGGATATAACGATGGGTTTGATGTCAATGTTAGACGACATCCTATGAGTGAGAAGCCACAGAGGAGGGTATACCTCCCAGATGAAATGGCCCGAGAAAGAGGCCACCCAGCAAGCCACCACGGACGTAGCAAGCATCACCACCACCATCACAGCCAAGGCCGGCACCACAGGAGCCGCAAGACTCGATCAGACAACAACCTTCACATGGTTCCTTTGGAGAAAGTCCAGAGGCCCTATGAGAACCAGCAGCAAGGTCTGGTAAATCCCCTTTGTAATCCAATGCTTCTACAGCATCCAGCTCATAGGCTACCCATGGCCTACCCCCAATCCAGATCTGACTTTATGCCTCAGGGTTTGGCTCCAGGAGACCCACGCGTTGATCAGTTCACAGGTCTTTACAGAGATGAGGATGACTGTTGCTCTACTTGCTCTTCCTCATCATCAGACTCTGAGGAGGAGGGCTATTTTCTGGGCCAGCCAATCCCTCAACCTCGAGCAGTTGGACGTTACTATGCTGAGGACTACCCAACAAGGGTTACAGCCCTCTCTTCCCAGTTTCATGGTCCACAGACTGGTCGCAGAAAGGGCCATCGCTCCAAAAACTGTATCATTTCTTAACAGCACAGTGTTTTTACATTGTAGTCTGCACTACACCAAGCAATAGTCAGATTTTCTTTGGATGTACATTTCGCTGATAAATCTCTGCTTAAAAAGGATGTTTAAAACAACCCATGTGGACATGATTAGTATTGCACTCTTAACAGGAAGTCTATTCACAAATGTCACGATGCATATCATACTTCATCTAATGAAAGAACAGACAACTGCAAACTGTTGGAAAAGTAAGACTGGGTCTTGGTTGAAATGTATTATTTGTGTATGTATAAATTAGGCCTAAACAATGGGAGTTTTTGACTTAAGCACTATTATGATGCATGGACCAGTGAATTAGGCCCAAAGTTTGTAAAGTGGCAACTATACTAACTTTTTCATCAAGTTGAGCATTTTCCAGTCAGACTTTTTAAAATGTGTTCTGTTAAAACATTTGCAGCAGCATCTTTGTAGGCTTAAAATGGCAACACAGTGTACACAGAGCTTGATAAAGTAGAAAGTAGAAAAGAACCAAATAATTATTTAATGCATTATTATAGTGCAAAAATGATAATGTATATACTAAGTTAAGATTTTAATACTGGTATTTTTATATCTGTGGTTCAAAGAATTGTTTTGAAGTGTAAGAAAACAGCATCTGTTATGGTAACCAAAATGACCTCTACAACATTTTATGAGGAACAACAGAGAAGGTGCCACTTCATTAATTGTGTTGTTCACAGCAAAGTGCCATGTTACTAGGTAACAATGTTGACAATGACATACAGTATACCAAAATGCTCTCTTGTGTAGAAAATGCAAAATGAATGGCGGTAACACCCACATGTTCCAGTATCCCGCTTACCTGCTCACTACCCTTGCTCTGACATAACCCGCTAAATGCTTTGTGATGTAAAGATGCTTGTAATAAATATTTTTTTCCCTCAAAGCTGATGTTTTATTTTGAATAATTTTCACCATACATGATATTCTAATTCAAATGACATTTTTAGAACCCCTTCAATTGTAGGGATGTTTTTAAGTAGGGATGCATCAGTGTACTGGCTGTTGACAGACATCCACTCATCTGCAAATTGAGTGCCATGCACTGATGTTGGTAGTCACTGAGGAAGCACTCAATTGTTGTTTTTTTTCCAATTTCCTATATTTTCCAAGTCATTCTGATACTGCTCCAAGTACATTATTAGCTTTCAGAAGCTATTCATTAGCCTGTCAGAAGCCAGATTTTCCACCCCACCAAAAGGCTCTTGGTTATCAAGAGCAGTGAATTCAATGATCTTGTAAAGCTTTTTTACTTTTGGGTGGTCGCTTCTATATTTCTGAGCCTTGTTGAATGACTGAAGTAAAGGCTGCTGACAGGTTTTTGCTGCCGCCAAGGCTTTTTTGTTCTTACTCCTCTCAGTACTACTACTCTCAGTGCTTCAGGATGACAGTTATTAAGATGCACAATCAAATTGGTTGTGTTAAAGGAGGTTTTTTTTAATCCTCCTCCCATCATCTTTGCTTTACAAGCATTTAAAAAAAACTACACTTCAAAGTACTTCCATACAGCTGAAATGTTGAATATTGTTGATGATGCTGATGCCAATACAAATGATTACCACTTGAAGATGACACCTGTGGGACAAACTGATTAGTTTTCATGGCCTAGTGTGAAAGAAGATATTGGCAGTGTGGGACAGATCAGTGAGATGCAGTTTTTAAGACATTTTAAGAGGAAGCTGCTGTTAGTAGTCACAGAGTAAACATCTGTTCAGAGAGAGGGACTTCAAATGTCAACACTATCCCTCCCAACCAGATTTCCTCTTAGCCCCCCCAACACAGATCGTAGTGTGCAGTCATGATCGTGCCGGACTCATAACCAATGTGCCCTGATTTTCACCATCTTTGCACCTCAGTTTTTTAGGGTGAGATGCAGCAAAGACTTCTGAGTCTTTCTAGTAGTGCAGGTTTCATTTGACACCTGGACATTTTTTTAAATTTGTGTCCAAACTTCATGATGTTAGATATGAACATCTTATCAGAACTGACCTTTTCTATTGTGCTGCTAATTGGAAAACATTTTGGAGTCTGTACCATTGAGAAGAAACAAATGTGAAACTGTAAATGCTGAAATGTCATTGAATAATTACCGTAAAGTAAACCTTCGCACATCAGTGATGAGGTCAGTAATGTCAGTGAGATATTTATGCAACTTATTTTAATAGATCACAGTATAACAAACAAAGTTAACAAAAATCATATTTTCTACAACCTTCAGAGACATCTCAGTTTGTGCAAAGCTCTGTCTTTATGTCATCAAAATAATCTATCCTTGTGCAGTTCTTTTTTTTTTGCTCAGGGATTCTTATATAAAGTTTGAAAAGCAAAATGAAACAAAGTATTAAAAAGGGACTGAACTGGCCTTTTTTGTAACCGTACAAATTTATACAAGGATGTAAAACTGTGAACGTAGCAGCACCAAGTCAAATATCTGGCACCAAAAGGAAAACTTTGATAGTTTAAAATCGTACAAAACAGAACTGTTATATTAGGCTTTACTTTCGAAAAAGGACCACTCTGGAGGGGCGTACTCTCTCTCTTATCGACAATATATCTTCATCAAAACAGGTTAAATAATGAAAACCTTATTAACCATTTTACTGTGATCTGAAACTGATATCTCTTTTTAAATAAAGACATTTTTAGGAAAAACAAAACAACTTTAAGAAAAGATTCTAATTAATATCTTGCCACAGAAAACTGAAGGTAAAATGTTCTGTTCAAAACTAACACTGTTCATCCCAAGTTACGATACTGCATCCTCTCCAGTTTGAGTAACTCCTCTGGTTGCTGTGTTGTAGATTCATTTTAGTCCAGCAATCCAAAACTGGCGACCACCGCTGACATGTGCTCAGTCTCACATAGAATAGATCAGGCCGGAGTGTCAGTAAGACGAGCTGTGATTGACTCCTGTCTTTGAAAGTTTATGACTTGTTGTTAGGGACGAGGATGGAGTTGTGGAGTCACAGACGGAAGGTTCCGGCTGCCGTACAATCTCGTCCAGCTCGTTGATGAAGTGTTTGAGGTCTTCCAAGCAACGTTCGCGGATCTCCCCGAGGTTCTCCCTGAGGGGGACCTGCAGCTGCTTCTCCAGGTTGGGATCTTTAGCCACCAGCATCTTTACCACCATGCCAAATGTTTCGCAGTCCTGGCGGTACACCTGAAGTGGAATATGAGCACAGAGGCTTGACTTGTACAGATGAAACAAGAAATACCAAAAGAAAAACAAGATGAGAAGTTCCCTCTCAAAAACACTGAGTAGATTTACGACTGAAAGGTGTTAACAGGCAGAGGGCTCAACCTTTCAATGAAAAGGTCTTACTCGAGGAGATGAAAACTTGTTTCCTTCCTGCTCTACCTGACGCCTAGGTGTAAATATTCCAGCGTCATTGAGCCTGAGCTGATCATTCTGGTGTTAACACACATCATGCAGCGTCAGAAGATAAACACTTCTCCTCTCCAGTTTAATAAGGGTCCTTTATAAAGCAAAGGGTAGCCCAACGAGGTCATAAACCTTCACTTTAGTGGCGGCTCAGAGGATTATAACAGGTGTTACAGGGACAATGAGGAAGAGGTTTGATGTCCTGTTTGGGAGCTGCGATTTCACACCAAGCCTCAAATGTCTCCTAAGGGAGGACACTGTTTCACCAAAGACTGGTGGGATCTATAAAAGACGAAAACAGAGATGTGTGGAGTCATGATGCTTGGTATTAGCTAACAGTGCTATTCCAGAGAGGGAGAGGGATTTTAGACCAATGGATGGACAAAACGAGTCATGCATTTTGAACTTGTGGATGACATTTTACATTCTGACATTTAAAACAAAAAGAAATTTGGTTTATTGTCCTACCGGACTAATACAAAACCTAGAAAGTTCACTTCTAACAGCTGGAATCTGTTATCAAATCAATCATCACATGGTTGCATTGCTCCAGTTTTCCCTCACTATAGCCATTAAATGAAGGCATAAAGTGCCTCAAATATAAACCTACATCTAAAAATACACATCACACAAGAGCTTGTTTATAGGACAGCGTGATTCTGGTTCCCTGCAAAAATGGCAGAGTTTAACACTGACAGACCTGAGGGACACTTGCTTTCTTCTAAACCTTTTCTTTTCGTCTATCCCCTCCACTTTTTTCCATCTCTCGTCCATCCTACAGAATATCTCTAGGTCAATGCTCTTCCTAGTTTTGAATGGGACACAATTAACTTGCTGATACTGTGTCTTAGAAAGCCAGGCATCTATCCCTATCATGGTGACAGTCAAGCTTATGTGCCGCAGGCTAACGCAAAGACACATCCGATGATGAGAGCTGTGTGCAGAGCTGTGTTTATGCACGCGTGTAAGTAAAAATAAGGCCAGGCGAGAATAAGTCTCATTCATCGAATACCAACAGTGGCCTCCTTGCTGCAGGGCGTTCAAACTCAAATACTTATTTATAGCTTTTCATGATGCTCCTATGAAGCGTTATCTGAGAAAAGGATCTTTCCCAAATGAAGTTTTGTTCTCTAACAGAGTTAATGGGCTTTTAATGATGTAACACTTTTCAAAGATCTGCCTTGGACCAAAATAACTCCACGTACACATTGCATTTAAACTAGGGATGTACGGATCAAGCACAGATGACAGATGGCATCTTAATGCATTGAGGTTTGTCCGTAAGTTGTATGTAGACTGTGTATGGTTGAACTGGCATATAATCACTGGACCAGAGCAATGTGTAACCAGCACAGACATGTGGACGTTAACGTGCAAGGAAAACCAATGGTTGGTGGTGCTAGCTCTGCTAACACTAAGGGTGTTTTCTTAACTTTAGACTAGTTAGTTAGTCGGAAATTTAAATTTCCATGTAAACAACGAATAATTAGTCGCTTTGGAATGTTTCTATTTTTTATTTAAAGTTTTATTTTTTGGGACTTTTTGTCTTTATTTCATAAGAAAGCTGAAGAGAGACAGGAAATGTGGGGAGTAGAGAGTGGGGGAAGACATGCAGGAAATGGTCGACCAGCAGGGAATCGAACCGGTGACCCCTGGGACGTGGACCCTCTGTACGTGGGGCGCTTAGACCACTAGGCCACCAACGCCCCAGGAATGTTTCTATTTTACACACATTTTGTTTTTGTATCTTTCCATTTCTTTCTTTTCTATTTTTACAGTCTTCAGAAATGAATGCGTCTTTCAGAGTGAATATTTCTGATTTCTTTATTCCCCACCCATCTGTATGAGCAAGATCTTGAATTTTGAAGTTAATCAAAATTATTTGCATTTTCTAAATTATAAAATGCAGAATAAACTACTGAAATGTTGGCAGGGTCCAGTGTTTTCAGTTCCCCCAATAGCCTGATCCAAATGTAACAATATGAAGAATACATTTACAAGAAATGTGTGTTGAGCCAAAGAAAACACACTATTTCAGGAGGGTGTGTTGATGCAAAATAAACACACCTCCTCTAGGTCTGTGTAAAGCTCATGTGCTGATTGAAGAAATAATCAAAATGTTACACAACAGGCAGACTAACAAACCTTGGATCAAAAGGTGCTTGTCTGGGCTAAATATAGTCAACAAGAGTTGCCCACTTAATCTTTTACCACTCTAATTTAACGGACGATAACTAATGACAGAAAAGTCTTCATCAACTTCTCTGAGGAAATGTCCAATCAAGAGTTTAGAAAACCACTTCTATGAATGCAGGGAGAGTTGTTCCTAGATAACAATGTGCTGAAAATGTACTTCCTGTATTCAAACGTACTTCCTTGAAACCCCCTCCCTTGTTATCCAATCAGGAAGGAAAGGACCGGTTTCTTGACTTTGGGTGGGGTCGCTCCAGGACTGTCTCTGTCTCTAAACTCTCCCTCCAAAAAAACGTCTTTTTACTTTATTTTCTGCAGCCCGGTTTAAACAGGAGAAGCCTGGCTTGAGAAAAGAGCAAGAGTTGGGGCCTCAGTCCAGTTCTGCCATCTTTGTACCAAAAATAAAAACAGGCTGGAACTGTCTGGCTGTCTGTCGTGTAGCCAAATATATTTAGGTTTCCTCAACAAATGAAATAAAACTCCCTTTGTAGCACAGCCTGGATTCAGAGGAGGAGTGAAGCATCATATGCTTTATTGCCTCTCATGCCTTGTCACTCAATGTAACCAGTCGGTCTGTACTGCAGCCAAAGTCAACTCTGACAATGAGAGCGGGGTTCAGGTTGAATTTCAGCAGACCAATTTCACTTAACTACACAAACACACACTGCGGCGCTGTTATAAACGCAGCCCAGCACGATGTCTGGCTGATGATGGAAAGTGCAGCTTTGAATGTATGGAAAAGTGTACAGACAGTTAGCGAGGAGCTACCGGGCCGCAGTGTGTTTGTGTCCCTGTGTATAGAACGAGATGGCTAGACCAGATTGGGTGCAGAAAGCCAAACATCTGGCTGACACTTGTCAGGAGGCTAAACACGAGCTGCCGACTGCAACAGAAACAGTGCCGCATGAGAAAGCGACTTTGTTGTTTTGGCCAGGATGAAGAAAGCCTGACTTGAGAGTGTTTGGCTGCGTGTTCTGGGCATGATGGGAAATTAATACCAGCCACCAGACAAGTGCTTATACATTTTCCAAATGCCACTTTGGCAGGCAACCAAGCATCATGTGAAAGTGATTCTCCTGGGTTTTGATTAGAGCTTAGAAAAGGCTTTGAAGTGAGAAAAGGGGAAAGATACCGGGCAATATTTTGGATTAAATTCTCAAGTTTTAGCTGTTTCGGACAAAAACAAGGCTGACTTCTATTATGATAAGTGAGAACAGCATGGGAATCAGAAAAGCTGAAGAAAGGGACGATTGTGAGGACTGTCAGAAGACATGGGTGATTACATAAGAATAAGAAATCCTGAGATGGTAGGTTATTAATATCAATACAGCAATAAATTGTCGTCCTGACTCGTGGGCTACTCTGTGAAGGGTTTGTGTGTTGGTGCAGCATTAAGGGTTTCAGCTGGACCCACCTTAAATCCACAAGCTGTGTGCCTTTTTACTATTGATTTGCACCACGACCCAAGATGCCTTTAAATCCGGTTAGCTGTTAACGTTCAGTATCTTGTTCCACATATTGGCACCAGAGTTTCACAACCTGGCTTTCAGCGTAAGTGTGATTAGCTGCAGTTTTATACTATGGTAGTGCAACCTCCTCCCACAGCTCCACAGTGATCATATCTTTCATATACTCTTCTTTCTGTCAGTGTATCTCAGTAAACAGGTAACAGGTTTAGATACTTTCATTGCATGTATTACAGGGAAATGGTGCCAACATATTCACACATTTTCAACTCGCTACAAGTTCCTCTGCTGCTTCATCACTCTGTCTGGTGTCTCCTTTTTCCACGCTGTCACTTCTGTGTAATGTTTATGCAGCCTAGAAAAAAGTAGCACTGTGATACAATGAACAATATTTTTAAAGTTATATTTTTTGGGGGCTTTTTTGCTTTTATGGATAGGACAGCTGAAGACAGACAGGAAATATGGGGAGCAGAGAGTGGGGGAAGACATGCAGCAGATAGTCGCAGCCGGGAGTCGAGCTGGCGACCTCTGCGACAAGGATTGGAGTCTCTATATGTGGGGTGCTTAGACCGCTAAGCCACCAGCGCCCCACAATTAACAATATTTTAACTGGAAAAAAAGGCGCTCTAAATGGATTTCCCTGACAATCACTGCATCACGACTCCTTACTGTAGTGCAAATGTGATGAATGCAGTCATGGAAGGTAACCGGACGCAGAAGATCACAGCCCCATAATAGAAGACGAAGAGGTCAGCAGGATAATGTGAGACAGAGAAATGTGTTAAATCCAAAAAGAAGAAGGATGTAAAAATCTATTCACGTTCTTGATACAGAGACAAGAGGAAAGATGGGAAGTCTGCAGGGAGAGCTGAATTCACCTTTGTTGGGAAGACTTAACAGCGATGCTCGTAAGGCAGACGTTTTACTGAAGTCTATGGAGGTATTGAAGCTGACTGAAAAAGACTTGGCTGTAGTTTCTGAAACTGTGTTGAACACCACTATAGCTGTTAAAAGGTACAGTCTTATGAGTAAACATACAAAGAAGTTTACTCTCAAAGTTTAAGCATAAGATTTGAACAGGTTGACCAAAACACTTGTTATACTTGTCAAGCATGAATGTGCTTGTGTTGTGCTAAAATGTGTTTTTAAAAAAAAGGTAAGAAATGTGTATTTTCTTACACTAATCTTCCTGTGGAGTTGGTGGCTGACAGGAGAATTATGGCTAATCTGTCGTCTCTGATGAGCATTTCTTTTCTATATATATATATATATATATATATATTCTTGTTGAAATTCTTGTACTGTACACCTTTTTGTTTGCTGCTGTAACTCCATGAATTTCCCCGTTGTGGGACGAATAAAGGAGTGTCTTATCTTATCTTATAGTCCTGTAGATTTAATGTAAAGACTGGCCATTGTTTCATTGCAGTGAAATCAAAGTGTGGTGACTAAACACATTAATACAGCACTTTCCTGGAATCGCTGCATCGTAGTATTAATGTTACCATGGGCCGCGATCAGGTCTCTGATTGGTACCATGAATCATCCGGTGATTACAAACCTACTCATATTCCTCTAGGTTTGTGATCCCCTGTCCCATCTTTTAAAACGTTTAGTCTTTCCAAACTTCAATATCCAACGTATAAGATCAAAGCAAGGTAGCATCATTTTAATAGAAAATGGAAAGGCAAATAAGAAACTTTTAAATACCAGAAGACTTTCCATTTGTGTGCCATGACAGCGTTTCTCTAACACCTGAGGAGAAGTTTGCACAACGGAGCTCAATTAAACACAAGCAAGACGCAGATGGGAGAGAAAAAGACGAGCTATAAAACCGGTTAGAAGCTGCAGTGTCAGCAACAGTGTTATAGCAGCCTATAGGCTCTGTGGCGGAGTTATATGTGCAACCTCAGTGTGTGCTCCAGGGCAGAGCTGGCTCAGGTTTAACGGTCCCAGTAAAGCAGCGGTGGTGCTCACTGGTGCAGGAATGGGCTTCATTAGATAACCGGGCAGAGCTGGAACCTGGAGCCCAGGGCGGTGTGCGCTCTGTTAAGTGGTTGGCCCCCAAAGTTTATTGTTTGCTATAGCATGTCTAAGCTGTACTTGTGTTTCTGCTTTCGTTTATATGCTCTTGTACCTTGGATCCTAACCCTGTTACCTGGGTCTGTGTGTGTTTGACTCATCTTTCTAAACACACAGAAGGAGAGTTTGGATTTCTGAACCAGGTGGGATGTTAAGTTGGGTGTAATGAGCGGTTATTTCAGTCAGGATGTAGATTAAAGACGCTCAGATACTGATTTCTCTTCATTCTATAAATATATTCGAGACTCAAAAATTAAAAGGTGAATTTCAGGATGTACCCACGGCCGTGACCAGTGAACAGAAAAGTTAATTTCCTGTCTTGTTAGCAACATAATAGGCGTTCTGTTGCAGCAGTAATACCTTGCCAGTAAAGTCAGCCACGTGTGAGTCAGAGAAGTTAAGGCCACCATATTAAAAGGGATTGTTTGCCAAGGATACATTATGTGTCACGCACATACCAGGCTGATATTTACAGAAGTCTGACTTGTAATGAGAGGACTGGAAGTGCAGTCATTCACTGAGGTAGAGGCACTGCTAGACATTTAAAAGTGTTGCATATTTGCCTCAACGAAAGCCTCATGAATAGGTTGCCAATAAATAATTTTAGACATGTTATCTATACAAACAGTGATCCATCAAATCTTCAAAAATATGGCAGGCTGAAGGAGAAAATCTAAGAATGTGAAACATGTATGACGCATTCTATCGGGTGCGAGGCATTACACTGACAGTCTGTTAATCAAGAGATGCTCCTTATAAATATAACTGATGTGTTATTTTATCACTAAGCTGCTAGATGCTGGCTTATTTTGAACTCCTCTCAGTTTTAAGGTCAGATTTAAGTTAATTTCAGACGGCAAAGTTGGGATGAGTTTTTTTAGGTACCTTCTCTATTTCCTGAGCTTTGGCTGCGATGGCAAGGGCTCGTTGTTCCTGGAAGTTGTCTATGGACGGCTTTTGGCACTCCTCCACCACCGAAGCGATGAGGAGATCCTCCTTTTCTCCTTCTGGAGGATGGTTCTCCTCCTATAGACAAGAGGACAAAACAGGCGAAGTCAGAAATTTTTTTAGCAAAAGGTTGATTTTAGTGCAAAAACTACAACGGCATATAGAAAAAACCTGTTATAAACCACACAGATTGCAGGGTATCAGAGATCTGAGAGTTACATAAGTCTTTATAAATAATGTAAAACTACAATGCTGGCAACTAAATGCTACATTGAATAGGAGAGGATGTGAGAGGCCGTAGGTCAATAACTCAGAGAGCAGTCACAAAGAGTGGCCTACTGACTGTTTAACCTCACAGGAAAGACGTGGTTAATGAGGTGTACCAAAGGATGAAGCTTTGACACAGAGGAGCTTCTACAGCTGAAAAGCCTGAGTACGCTGCATGGTATGGTGTGGATGTATAGTCACATCTACGTTGAGTTGAAGAATTAAAGCATCTATGTTTTTGCAGCACATTGTACCTCATGGCTAAAACCTGGCTTTACAAACTTATCCTACTACATAAATTGTGTAGATTGACATTTCAGCTGTTTATTCTACATCTTCAGGATAGGAAACCAGGCTGGACAAGACATGATGAGCCTCTTAATGAGGAGAAAGGAAACTTTAGTTCCCATTAGTATTACCTTTAAAGCCAAAGGAAAGAGAAAAGGAGAAAATTGAGGCTAACCTGGATCACTGCTCATTTGCTTTCGCTCATTTCCTGATACTATTAAGTTTGTTGTCCAGGACGCAGAGCTGCCCAGCCATGACTAAAGTCCACTCATACATTAAGGGAAACAGGCCACAGACCGAGTCATATTAAATCTCAACATGACCGAGGAGAGAAAATACAGGGGATGGCACATCAGTGTGGTTTAAAATAAAACACACAGCTCGTAAAGCAGCATCTAATTATTCCTGCGAGCGATTCCCTCCCTGAAGCAACGGTCGGCTCGCAGAAAGGCTGCGTTTGTCAGTCTTCAGCTTCCTCTGACTGCATGAAAAAATATCCCCGTCTGAATACATTTTCTTTGACCCAGGAGCCATCTCACTGTTAACACAAGGCTGCTGCAGAATCCAAACGTCTGTTTTTCAAAATGGTTTGCAAAGTATTTTTCTTCTTCCCCCATAAACTGCAAACCTCATGCAGAAAAAAATCTGAATTAAAGTCTAATAATTGAATTTAATCATCTGCAAGGTTTTTTTTTTTTTAACAGATAATCTGAAGAAGAAAAGAAACAGCACCAATCTCCGCAAGCATCAATAACTGCTACTAGCTAATCCATATTTATGAGCCAGTTAGGTATGTTGCCCAATCGTATTGCTTCATTAATTCAAAACTGCTTTTTCCCTCCAGTTAGGTAGCCTTTGCTAAGTGCACTTTGGGATGTGGATGCAATCACTGCATATGAAGTAAAAATGTAAAAGCAAGCAGAATAACATTTAAGATCATATGTCAAACGGATTAAAGCTGCTGTTGGTAGGAATGGTGTAAAAAACGTTACTTTTTTTCTGCTGGGTTTGGAGAAAAGGTCATAATGCCCATCGGTACTCATCGGTAAGTGGAGTAATTTGAGACTATTTTGAAATCTCTGTGTTTTCCAATGCCTTTGTATCAAGCAATGTTATTATTCCCCTCGTTCCCATTATGACAGACCAATCATAGCTAATCTCTAATCCTCTGTCCTGATTGGTTAAGGGGTGGCCCCTACTACATCCTCTGATTGGTTATGAGTCCGGCACTATCATGACTGCACACGCCGATCTGTGTTGGGGGACTAAGAGGAAATCTGGTTGGGAGGGATAGTGTTGACATTTGAAGTCCCTCTCTCTGAACAGATGTTTACTCTGTGACTACCAACAGCAGCTTTAAGTCAAAGCAAGACGAGAGAAAATTAACTAATCAGTCAATACAGCAGCCACTCTCACAGGCTGAGCATTGTTTGGTATTTGGATAATGCTAGCACAACCTCAGGACACATTGGGCTAAGCATAAAGACATTATAGCCTCTATAAGCAACGATCAATATCTCAGGGTGTCTGGTGTAGCTAGTTAGCACTAATGACTTCCAGCTAAGAGTTGCTTTCCCATGTGTTCAAATGAGTTGGTGCTGAAACCCAATGTTTAGGAGTGGATTATTAGCTACACTAGCATGCAGAAGCTGCAGTTTATAACACTTCCGCATGGGCTTCATACTTTGAGACCGGAGGTTGCCGCTTAATTTAAAGAATCATTTCAGCTACATCTTCATCAGTTAATAACTCCTTGCATGCTCGCTTAGCCGTCATAGATTGAACAGGAAATATGTAACTGATGTTATATGAAGCAGAGAGGATGTGCAGGCTGCAAACATGTTCAACTCTGCTGTAAAAGAAGGCATTTGATGTCTGTCATGAGTTTTCTTTAGCTTGTGGAGACAGCCTCTTGTGGACACTTGAGGAACTGCATTTTTCTCCACTTCAGCATTGCCCTCATTTCTCCACACCAAAGGCTGCTGCATGGACATTACAAGATTACTGGAAACACTGACATGGCAGTCGATGAGGATAAAGCAAAGGACCACCAAAGTCACTAAAAACCATCCTGTGGCAAACATGGATGTCTGTACCAAATGTCATGGCTATTATTGAATAGTTGTTAAGACATTCCCCTGTGAACCACAAATACAAACCTGATGTTGGCATTACAGCGAAACTAAGGGGTACAAGGAGAAAAGATTGCAGACAGACCGACGTTCCCTGGAGCTACCCTGCTAACAGGGTTAAAAATATCACAATGACTGGAAGACCTCCTTTAAAATTACAGCAGGTTTTTGTGTGTGTGCGCTGCTTCTTTTTTTGGTTCCCATAACTAAATAGCAGCAATTATCTTGGTTGGTAAAGGTTATCATACTGGAACTGACAGGAATTTGATGGCTTGAGGAGGGACAAAACCTGGTGACCTTTTCAGTCACAGGACGTGCTCTCCCACCCACTGGGCCACCGTGGCTCGCAGCCAGAGCCGGAGCTGCTCTTTAGGCCCCCTCTTTGGTCTCTTCCGTCTGGGATGGCTCCAGAAAGCCTGCATGTGTGTTTGTTGAATCCCCACAGCAGGCAGCGGCCGGGGCCAGAAGTGCAAGCTTTACTGGGGGCACAGCACAGGTCTTTCATCTTAGCCAAGGTTACGGGTTAGTGCCCCCAGAACTGAGGACAACAATGCACCACAGGCTAGATCAAACACAGCAAAAGAGCAGCAGTGTGTGTGTGAGTGCGTGTGTGTGCGTGGAGGGGTGGGGCACTCGGTGAAACTTTCATCACAGCAGTTGATTGGGCAGTGGTGGGTGGTTCTTGCAAAATAATGCACATTGGGAGGAGAGGGAAATACTTTGTTTTATCTTGTGTCTTGTAATTTCTGAAATATAAAGCAAGGGGCAAGGGTTTACAAAGATATCCAGGTGCCCACTAAAGCAATCAAGTTACCTCCAGCATGTTCTGGGAAAGATCTAAGGGCTGCTAATGAGATAGATAAAAACTGTGGGGACGTTAAAAAGGTACTTAAAGATACAGCTGTGCTTGCTTTTCAAACAAAGTTAACTTTTAGGAAATAATGAGTGTTTGCCTGATATTAATAAGAGAAGCTACAAAGGAGACTACAGCAGTAACTACAGAAGCAGCTTAATTGAGAAATTGTTTTCAGCAGACATTCATTTTGCGGTGGCCTTTTTAGTATTAATAATTACAAGTCTGAAAAAAGAGATACTATAAACTGCTTTATGAGGATCTCCGTGGAGTGGAAGAGAAACAGAGTATCCAATAACAAGTTTATTTTTGTCTGTTAGAAGTTCTTTAATAAAATAAACTCTGGTTCTTCTTCCATTTCCACTTAAACCGGAGCTCTCGTAACCAGCCGGCAATCATCGTCTGTCTTTCTCTGACAACACGAAGTTACAGCAAGGCTTCATTCCCACATTCTTCAATGGTAGGAGCTTGTAAAAGTCAACAGATTTTCTTATAATTTAAAAACAATTCATGAGTCTAAAGTTTGCAAAAATAACAAAATAATGATGCAGATTTGTAAAAAGTAATAATACAAACTATGTAAGGTATGTCTGTAACTGGGCCTTGACTTACCTGTAGATAGACTTTTTGGGGGGTTTGGTTTGAACATTTAGGGCACTGGAAACCTTACTGGGAATAGTTGTATAAAAAAAGCTTCTGCTGAGTTCTTTGTGCGACATGTCTGTTAGTGCCTTTTTTGATAGTCTTGATATCCAAGGTTTTGATGTGCAGCTTTTGTTTGGTTGGGAATCCGTTGTAATCGCAATATACGCTCTTTAAAAATGAACGCAATCAAGTCTGTGAGTTTTGGGCGGGAAGACGGGTGGGTCTCCTTTCTTTTCTCTCAGTTTATGTACATTTTAAAAAGATTTGTTGCCAAAGCTGTGTGATTTGTGACTGTATTGAAAAGATGAAAAGCAAATATTTAGATTTTTTGCGTTACCCTTTCTCCTTGAGCTCAAAGTTCCTCTGTAAGAAAGTAGCTTTTGAAACGGTTGTTTGTTGAACAAATGTTGGATCAATTGTTTTCTGATGCATTCGAGGTAGTTGGGATGTCGACCGGCTTTTGCAACACAGCACCAAGTAGATTTCTTTTGCATGTTGAAATGTTTTAAGCTGTGTTTGCATGAAGATATCGGTTTATTGAGATAAACAAATAAATGTCAGATTACCACCAACGACAGCCGGGATGTCATTCAGACAGTTAGAGTTCTGCCTGCTTTTGCTCTCCAGTGCATATGCCAAAACCTGATGATGTGATTGGTCAACACTAAGCGGACTAAAATCATACTACAGATGGAAAACAGAACTTTTCCCATGTTGAAAGTTTGATGTTTTTTAATGTTAGCACTTATTAAATGTTGCTTAGCTTCAGTAAATGATGTGGCATTTAAATGTCTCTGTCTAGCTAGCTAGATTTAGCAGGAGTTTGCTAGAAAATACAATGAACACTCACATCTGCCAGCATCCACAGTACCATGCCATCGCACCCAAATCTAATCAATATTGTATAGTGTTGTAGTACTCAAGACCGGTCTTTGTCCCGAAGCCGCTTATTTAAGGTCTTGGTCTAGTCTCGGAATCGAAAGCGTTTTTTCACTCGGTCTTGTCTCGGTCTCGGACTGGGCGGTCTCCGTATTTTATATCAAGACCGGTCGAGACCACCACTGATGCACTGTGTCCCTGTCATTACTGTCATAAGAGAAAAAATGAAACTTAAGGTGTCAAAAGAAAGGCAACCAAGACAAAACCAAACCTTGTTTGTTGCTGTCAATAGTTTTCAAAGCAACCTTAAATCAAATAAACAGAAGATGATTTTTCATTGATATATATGGTCTTGGTCTTGTCTCAATCTTGCCCTGCCTTGGTCTTGGTCTTGACTTGGTCTCGATTCCTAAATGTCTTGGTCATGTCTTGGTCTCGGGGGACTCTGGTCTCGGACTACAACACTATTATTGCATCTTGTAAATGCACAGCATTTTTCAGTCTCTCATAGCTCTTATGAGCTCTATACGTAGTTATTGTTGTGCTGTCAGATGATAAACAACTCTGACTCATAGGAAAAGATTTGAATCTCTGTCATCTCCATCGTCGATGTCACACGACCAAAATACATGAGATATGCCGCACTGATACATCAGAGCTTTTCCTGTGACCTCTATGTTACACATCAATTTCTCACAAGCACAAGACTGCTAACCTGCTGGACAGTTACAGCTACAAAACACGTTGAGTCATACTTTTCACCAGAAGAAGGAAACGATTGTTCTTTGTAAACGGTCTAAACACATCCAAATGAGATCCTCGGGGACTTCTCCTCGCTTGGAGGTTAAGATCCAATGATAAAGCTTTGACTTGGACTACTGAGTTAGCCTCTTCACTTCTGGGTGGCCACAGCCTGCGCCTAATCACATCTGATTCTATTTACACTCCTCTGCTCAGTTAGAGACGGAGGATATCTGTAAAACAAGCTATCGTTTGCAAAAACAGGCAGGATGGATCCACTTTTAATACAGAGTTAAAGCTTCTTTTAAAAGAAGGAAGGAAGCACGGCTTGTACTTCTGTCGAAATTTCCCCTACACCATTACAAGCTCTCATGATTGAAGTCTGCTTACAACACAGGTAAACAAAGCACAGAGTTGATGGCTTTTCTGCTTTGCGTGAGAGCCACTTTAAAACCCATTAACATACTTCAATGAACTAAACATATTAAAAGGATGGAATTTAAGAAGTTCCAGATGCATCCTGCTGTGCAGTGACGATGATGGAGTCCACAATATATACTTGGGGAAAAAAGAAGAAGCTTAATTCGTTAGAATAAGCTCAGGCTTCCTATTTGTTGAAGTAAACTTAGAAGTAAAATGCGACCACAAAAAAATAAAAACATCTCCCAGTGTTGTTTTTTTCATCTACTCGAGCTCACCTTGTTTGAGGTGGCGCTGTGTGGGGAGCCTTCTCTTGACAGACCAGGTATTTTTTCTGGAAAATAAAAAAGAGACAGAAAGTTAAAACGTTAGAGTGGAAGAAATGTAATGAAAAAAGGAGAATTAGCATGTCTGGACATTAATTATCAGCTTGTGGTTGTTTGGTTCTCTGAGCCAGACAGGTACTTGGACTAGCACATCTGGAACAATCCTGAAACAGATGGTTCACAACCGTGCTCATAACGTAGATTTCTGTCTTGGACAGGCTCTCACTCATCACTCGGACACCACCTCCTCCTTCTTTTTCCATTTGTCCTTCTAATAACGTCTCTAGCAGTCGTTACAGCACCTTCCAAGTTTTTTTTAAGCTGACCAACCAAAGTCTATGAAGTAAAAACACATCATCTCTGAGCACCTCGCTATGAAACAAAAACACCCCGATGTGGAAGCTTTGCCTTCAGGAATATCCATCAGACATCCTATACCCTTTCCATGTTCTTCCACACACGACCTGGTGGCATTTTTATGAGGCCTGACAAAGTGGCAGACGGAGCAGGGAGGGAGGACTGGCTGCAGGACATATTAGAAACGCTCTCTGTCTCTATCGGGTTACCCAGACTGGGAATAGGTTAAGTTTAACGATTGTAACCTTTGAATCCAACAGAAAAAAAAAATCCTCCACATGTAATCTAATCTGGCTTTCATTCATTTGGATCGAAAAATCAATCAATTTAAAGACCCAGTGTGAAGCAGGGGTAGTTCTATTTCCTCAGACATCAGGATTCAAACAACAGGTACAGGGAACTTTACTTACCAGTCATCTTGCTCTGAGAATAAGTCTCCTCATACCCTGTAAGAAGAGCGAGGAGTAGAGTCATTGGCTGTGTACAGAAAAACCAGGAAAGCACATTCACTGTCCTCTTGCTTCACTTCCTTATACCTGACCATGCTATCGTCTGTTTAGAGGTCATGATCATGCATTGTAAGATTTAAACACACTCCAAACACGTAGCAACATTACTTTCCTTTACAACAGGGGTTCCCAAACCTTCATTTAGCTGCACTGCAGAGAATTAGCCACCTACATGCACTTGTGGCTGTGTTTCCTGTGCTGTTATGAATTAACCTGCTGCTATTGATGATTGTGTTAATTAACTGTAAACAACTCTAACCTTATGAGTGACAAAGAAAGGCAGAAAACTAATGAAAAAAAAATATTTGCAAGGTTTTAATCAGATTGAACCACTATTTTTGTCTATATTTTTACAATAATGGGTAAAATATGCAATTTGGATTACTTTAAAAAAATAAAAAATTCTGGAAGACATCTCACAACCCTCCATTAGTGTCTCGTGACCCTCCACTAGAGTCCACTAGATTTAAAAAGTACTAAATAAAAGTGGATCAAAAGAGAACATGGGCAGCACTTAAGACAGTTGCAGACTCACTTATCTACTTATAAAAGAACTATTAGGTGTATAAATCAAGAAAATGCAGAAAAAAGTAGATACTTTATCTTTTTTTGATTACATCTCCCTTCATTCAAGATTTTTTTTACCAATTGGCGAGCATTTGAACGCTTACTTGCTAAATTTAGCATTTTAACTCCATGTACAAACGCCTATATTACCACCACTTTATCCACAATGTTTCTATTAATCATCTTCCCCAAATTGTCATTTCCACAGCAGACAATCCTTATTATAAAGCAGCCTGTGTTGAATGTGATGCATGAGGAATGAGGTCTTAATTCTGAACAATCAGGAACAGTTTTTGTGCATCCTTCATTGAAGTAGAGCTGGGTGATACTGAAAAAGATGTTATCACGATAAAATATTTCATATCAGTCGATATCTTTAATTATCACAGTTAATATCAAATCATTATTTCATTTAAATTTAAAGGCAGATTTTTGGTCCTGAGTGAAAGTTGAAGAAACCAGATGATTTGTTAGCTTATGTGTGGATTTAGTTTTCTGATAAGCTTCTTGAATCCATCCTTTTTGACAGTGCTAACAGGAAGCAGGTCTTTTGTGTAAGCAAAGATTTTTATGAAGTTTTACTTTGTAAATTTTTTTTTTTCTCAGGTTGAGGTTATTTGCAGAATTTGATTTAATTTTACAGCAAAGATATCAAATGTATACTGCGCATCAGTTTAGTAGAGTACTGCTTTGAGTTGTGCTCTCCCCTTTAAGTTTACTAAGAGTTACAGGCAGAGTGATGTTTTTCTCCACAGTGCAGTGAATGCATCACGGTTATTCAGTGTTCAGTTGTACTATGGTCCGAGGTCAACAAACGTGTAAGAAATGCACAGCAGAATTTGTTTCTGTGTTCTTCTTTTGCCCACATCCTGAAAGTTGAATTAATTGAGTCTCTTAAGTTAATAGTTAACGCTGAGTTCACACAGGATTAGACTGTTTTCTTCTGTCGCTTGCTTCAGCTGTGTTTACAATCTGCTACAAACGTCTTTAAACCCCGCCTACCTCTCACCCTGCGACATGATTGGCTCTTCAATGCCTTCTTCTTCTGTCTAATGTTGGGTGGCAACTAGCATTTAAGGCGCACTAGTGCCCCCCTCCCTCTACAGTGGATGGGTGTAATTACAGGTTTATTCGAATCAAAATTGTATTCCCACATTTGTTATATCTATGTATTGAGAACAATTATATCATTATAGTTATCGTTATTGAATTATCGCCCAGCCCTACATTGAAGGTTAGCATATTAAAATGTCTTTATATGTCTATTTTACACACACATATATATATATATATATATATATATATATATATATATATATATATATATATATATATATATATATATATATATATATATATATATATCAATGAATGAATTATAGAAAGTGCTACATAAGTCCACTGTAGACCATTTAAAAGGTTGATATGAAAGGACCTCATAAGATGAAGCAATATTAGAGACCTGTGTGACTGAATCTTTGAGTCTAAAGGAAACTTCAATTTTATCAGGGTCAATTATTCTGAGTCTTTTCTCTGTATGTCATGTTACATCATTTTTTATACATTCTGTAGTTTTACACATAGGAGTGTAGGAAGCCATGACATATCCTTCTGGACTTGAGAAGGATGCAAGGACAGGATAAAACAGAATCCTTTTGAATACTAACACTGACATTTTCCTGACATGACAAGGGTGAGCAAGGATGTGCCAGGAATAAAAATCAGCCTGTTGTCACCAAGCTCCCAACATATTCACATGGTGCAGTGTACAGACCTGAAGTGTCATGTCCACTTTGCTGAGGAAAGATCGCCCCCCAGAGGTGCTCGGGAACGCCTGCGTGACCCTCTGGACCGTCCACACCTGGAAGTCAACCAGCCAGATGATCAATTGTGGGAAAAAGGGAGGAAAATTAAGTTTAATTTTGTGTCCTGAATTGACTTGGTGATTTTTGAAATATATTTTAAACTAACGACACAGGCGATAGTTTTGATGATTCTGCTTTTTTTCGGTAGCAATGCCAGTTCTGTATGAGCAGCTTCTGCCTGTGCTGCCATTTAATCCATCTGTACATTTCAGCATGTGCCAGCTCTGACTCTTTACCAGTTATCAGCAGAACAGAGATACATTTCTCACAGCACCAGGCTGAAGACACAAGGGGTTTTAAATAGAGCTCCACAGTGCACCAGAGGGAAGGGAAGCTGGGATCTACATACTCTTGCTTTGCTGTGAGGGGAACGGCAGGCCCTTGGCCCTGTCTGGTGAGTAGCCCCTGCTGCTGACGCTGGAGCCGGAGCGACTGTGGGGCGAGCGGGCCACATCGCGGCGCACGGGGGATCGCTCTCTGAGAGGAGGGAAGGGGGCAGCTTTTCTCCTGTAGTGGTCCGCCCCCCCCTCCCTGGAAGAAAAAAGAGGGAACACATGGGCTGTTATGGTCTGAACTGTCTGATCAAAGTTTGTTTGTTTTTTGCCAAGATAGGCAAGGCAACTTTATTTGTATAGCGCATTTCATTCACGAGGGCAACTCAATGTGCTTTACATTAAAACATTAAAAGCATTGGAAACATTCAGTCAAGCATAAAAGAGCACAATTAAAATTACAAATATAATAAAACAGAAAAGAAAAAGATAATTAGAAATATGTTAAAAGTTAAAAGTGAGTTAAAATAAGCAAAGATAGGAAGGCAGTGGCAAATAAAAAAGTCTTATTCTTGGATTTAAAAGAGGTGAGAGTTGGAGCGGACCTACAGCTTTCAGGGAGTTTGTTCCAGATAAGTGGTGCATAATGACTAAACGCTGCTTCACCATGTTTCCTTCTGACTCTAGGGACTGAAAGCAGACCAGTACCTGATGACCTCAGAGGTCGAGGTGGTTCATAAAGTAGTAGCAGTAGATCATCAATGTATTTTCGGCCTAAACCCTTCAGTGCTTTATAAACCATCAGCAGGATTTTAAAGTCTATTCTCTGACAGACAGGAAGTCAGTGTAGAGATCTAAGAACTGGAGTGATGTGGTCTACTTTTTTGGTCCTTGTTAGGACTGAAGCAGCTGCAGGCGTCTGATGGACTTTAGGGAGTCCTGTAAAGACCCCATTACAGTAGTCTAGTCTGCTAAAGATAAATGAATGGACAAGTTTTTCTGCATCCTGCTGAAACACGAGTCCTTTAATCCTTGATATATTCTTAAGGTGATAGTAGGCTGACTTTGTAATTGTCTTAATGTGACTGCTGAAATTAAGGTCTGAGTCTAAAGCCCAAGATCCACAGGATGCGTCGCGTTACGTTACGGCTGCGCCGCGCACATCGCAGCAAATAGGTTCCCATTCAAGTCAATGCTCTAGAGTCCACAGGGCGCGCTGCGGCGCGTCTCAGCTCCGTCTCTGGAGCGTTCCGCCGCGCCGCTCTGCCAGAGATACGCGGGGAGTCTATTTTCGCCGCTCCCCGCGGCCAGCACGCGTCAATCGACACAGAAATGATCGAACTATCCCGGAAGTCAGGCACGAGGATCGTATGCAACATCCGCTCACTTTCAAAATAAACACCATGTGCAAACACAAGATCGTAAATTTCACCACTTCTTCAACATTACGTCATAACCTGTGGCATCGGGCCAGACGTCAGTCTCAAAAGATATCCGACACCATGGACGAGGAAAAGTTTATACTGTGTTGTTCTCGCGCGTTTTGGAGTTCTCGAGGGATCTTGAGTTTCCTGCTCCGGAGTGCGCGCCGCTCCAAACACGCATCCTATGGACCAGGGCGAAAGCCCCGGGACGGAGCAGAGCCGTGTCGCAGCCGTAACGCGGCGCACACGCATCCTGTGGATTCCCCGAGTAAGACTATACCACGGTTTCTGGCTTGGTTTGAACATTTCATCTTTGCAGATTGGAGCTGAGCAGTAACCTTTAACCTTTCTTCCTTGGCTCCAAAAACAATCATTTCAGTTTTTTCTTTGTTTAACTGAAGAAAATTCTGGCTCGTCCAGTCATTGATTTGTTCAATGCATTTACTCAGTGTTTGTATGGGACTATAACTCCCTGGTGATATGGTGATGTAAATGTGTGTGTCATCTGCATAGCTATGATAACACGATGCTGCAATCTAACATCATAAGTGAAGAAATAAAAAAGAGCAACAAGGAGCAGTACAAAAAGGAAACTCCAGCAGTGCTTAGAAAGAGCAATGAACCAAAAAGTGATACTTTGATAATGAAACAGAATACAAAAAACGTTATTAATATTGCACTAAAAATGTAAGAAACAACCTGCATAGCGATCTAGTGGGATTATTTATGACTTGCAGTTAAATATTTGATATGGTTACTGTTTTCAGCTTGGAAAACAGGGCCTCGATATATTCAGGTTTTAATTCTCACCAAAAGAACACACTGTTCATCCCCATTTATGACTACAGCACCAATGGCTGCAATAAACAAGCACTGACGGCATACGACAGCCTCATACAGTGATAAAACACACGTTCACTCCTACCCTCTGTCCAGGTTGAGGATGGCTTGTACCAGTGTGTCCTCTCCGCCCTCAGGGAGCGATCTGGCAGCAGGGTAGATGCCCTGGTTCCGCACATTAGGAGGAGGTGGAGCTCGGGTGCTGAGGGAATTAAAAAACACATGGATGTGTGATCAGCTGCAGGTTCACAATGTACAAAAACACTCTGTATGATGAGGTAACAAGTAGCGATTGGTCCATTTTGGTCAGCTTCAGTATTAAATGATGTGGTTTAAGAAGGTAAACATCTTAATATGGGGCTTCTAAATAACATCAATGAATGATGTTATACTTCTTGTAAAAACTCTTTCAAATGTGCTCGGATTAAAAACTGTACACTATGATTTGTATGTGTTTTTAATGCTGCAATTCTCTGAAAACCAACATAAGAAGAAGTAAAAAGAAGACCGTTAATGTAATTTACGGTCACATCGCTGTGGCTGCTCACTTTAACAAACATACAACACATGTTCACTAAAAGCCCTGTGTGGGACCCGAGTGAATCCTCTAAAACTGTCAAAATAAATGTGCAGCTTTGAATTTGCAGCCCACTCTAGATCCTAAATACAGACACTGTTCAGCCATGATCCAAATCTAAACTGAGGAGCCTTTAAAAGTGTGAAACCCCGTAGAGCTTTGAGACGGCAAGAGATGTGAATAAGGTGAGACAGGCCAATACGGGTCAGAGCAGACCGTGATTTATGATTGCTGCAGTGTAAACAAACATTTCTTACTAACAGGCCCTGTCCTGCAACATTCGCTGGCTGAACCAGAGGTATTAAACACAGGGTGCTTGTTCTAAACACGATGCAAAGAGAGAGACTGCCATCTGCTGCCTGTGATGATGTGATCACACCCAGGTTTAAAGAGTGACATAACCAATAGAGTACAATTTCACTCTGTTAATAACAAAAGTGGTTTACCCAAACTCCATAGGCCGTCCTGTGTGTGGTTCTTCCCTGGGTACTCTGTAAGGAAAGTCCTCCTAAATCAGGAAGACAGAATTCATCAGGTGACGTCTTTATGCTCTTTTTATCACAAACACAGATGATATGGAACTTTCTTTTAGGTTCAGACAGATGGTTTATAACAATGTCACAAGTTTGATCTTCAACCTTCATTCATCTGAAATATCTCTCTACCCTTCTGGAAACATATCTTATAAATTCATGAGGGTCAACCTGACTTCAAATATTAAACAGGCTTCCCATAACTGAAGAATTTGTATTGAGGAAGTGTTACCAAATGAACCCAACTATAAAATACACAGACATCAGACATCAGATAGATAGATAGATAGATAGATAAAAATGTCTAAGAGGTAATCAATATGCTGTTTTTATTAAATAGTGTCATTAAGGCACACACTCTTAGTAACTAGAAGACATCTTAAACCCTGAACTTGAGCAACCCCTACTGGCCAATTATGGTAGCTCATACCAAACCGACATTTCTGATGTGATATGCAGTTACAACATTCATGCATCCATGCAGAATACACCATGCTTTAAGACATATTTCCTTTGCCTTTGAAGGTGTACTACATTATTAAATGCTTAGGATTATATTTGTGAAGTAATATTAGAAGTGAAAGACGTTGCTATAAGTGAAAGGAGACATGAGAGTAAAAAACGAACCTTTGTGATGACTAAATGTGTTTATCAACATGATTCAACAGTTCTTTATCAATCATCTTTGTTGCAACTCTTTACCCTTCTGTCTCTGTCATTCAATTATTTTTTCTTGCTCACCAGGAAATCATTTTTTTCTGTTTGTGTCTCCCTCAGTTTTTATCGTACCGTTTAATCTTCACTCCAAACATTTCTCTCTTAAAAATTTGGACATTCAAGCTCTCACCCTTCTTGAAGGTGGAACAGGTCTGCGTTCAGCTTGGAAATGCATGTTGTTGTCACCGTGGTATCCCCTCTGATCTTCATGGTAATTTCGTGGGCCTCCGCCATTGGGGAAAAAACGTGGACCTCCTTCATACTCGTAGCCTCCTCCCCGACCGTAGTCCTCCTCTGGCCGGCCAAAGGGACCTCTCCTCTCCACTCCTCCAGCTGCTCGTGGGTACGGACCCTACCAGGACGGGTACATTTAACCAGAAAAGAACAGTTAATGATTTGTTTTGACATCTGTTACGTAGATTATATTTTGTTAACTTCTGCTTATTAATGTCTTTTTGAATGTCTTATGGCTTCTGGAGCCTTTAAAGACTTAATCACCTGATGTTGACATAAATGAGCTGTGCGTTGAGGGTCAGAACTGGATTGTGAGACATGATGACCAACCACTTTGTAACTTTAAAGCATTAATAGTTGTTCAACACCACCACTCTATAAAGGTTGAGTGAAAGTTGTAATTCAAAAGATAAAAAAAGGAAGATAAATGAAAACATTCGAGATGTTAGGAGAGAACCAGAAGGGCTTCTGGTTTTCTATCCCCTCTATTCCAACTACACTGCTCCACAGCTGACTATGATATCAACACAAAACCAAACATCCTTAGATGAAGGAAAAAATATCAAATACAGTAAATGAAGTAGACAAAGTCACACCAACCGGTCTCTCTGTTAGAAAGCGTTCATCGTAGACTTCTCGTAAACTCCTGTCTCTCCTGTAGGTCACTGCAAGAAAAAGAGTGTCAGAGATCCTTTAGGCACCACACATGCTTTATGCAGGGGTGGTTCGACAAAACAAAATAAACAAGGTGTCTTTGTTCAGTCGAAATAGCCTAATCATCCATTAACTGCTTCAGGGAACAATATTCCCAGTAAAACAATTACAGTAGATTGCAGGAAGTTGCAAGCAGCATTGTACTTGTTCTATCACTTTTTGTGTAGAGGTGACGTATTTTGGGTCAGTTTGTCTGCTCATAGATGGCATTAAGGTTTTTGAATCAGCCTTTTGAGGTTGCACAACCAAGATTTCTGTTGCAAGATTACTTTTCAATAAAACACATTTGTTCCAGTACTTGCATGCACTTCTGCAAAAACCTTGTGATCTACCATGTAAGGCTGTAGTGGCATTTCACTATTGGAAAGTGTTCAAATAATTGTAGTTCTGGCAAAGAAAGTTTGAATCATTGACTTACTTTCGACTCAAGGACTTCTATAATCTTGGACGAAACCTGTAAAAACAATAAAAACAAACAGACGTCTTCAGATCAGACTCCTATAACAAGTTTTAAAGCAACTATGACACAAAGGAAAAACAGATACATTTTCTTCATGGTTAATATTCAGTGGTGGACAGTAACTAAGTAAATCTACTTGAGTACTGTACTTAAGTACATTTTTTTTAAGTATCTGTACTTTACTTGAGTATTATTTTTTGGGGATACTTATTACTTTACTCCACTACATTTCTATCAGTGCTCTAGTTACTCCCTACTTTAGCTTTGAAGTCAGTTCATGAATTTTCTTTTCTGAAATCTGATCCCTAAGACCGTAAACTCGTCCATGTGCTTGTGTTTGATTTGTCTAAATGGTGTAGCCGTGCCTCGGTTGAGCGTAGAGCAAATCAAACGTCATTCAGAACCAGCACCACGGCCATATTTTAAACCAAGTTTGAGGTTTTGAAATTATGAATGATTGGTATTGTTGTAAATCTCTGATCTGTTTACCACACAAACTTCATCACAGCCTACAAAACATCCCCATCTAACCTGAGAAAGCATGTGGAGGTCTGTAGCTAACAAACTGGTTTATTCCAGATGAACATTTGAAACTTGTCTGTGCTTGTAGCAACTTAGTTTATATTTCATGGTATACCTCATAGATATTAAATCATGTTTTCTAGATAAACAGAGCGTAGCTGAATGTACACCTATGCATTCTTGACTGCTCTCATGCTTTGTGAAAATACATTTTGAGATATTTTAAGAAGTACTTTGAATACTGAAGTATTTTTAAAAGCAAATACTCCAGGACTTTAACTCAAGTCATAATCTGACTGAACAACTTCCACTTGTATTGGAGTAATATTTGACCAGGAGGATCTATACTTTGACTTAAGTAATGAAGCCGTGTACTTTGTCCACCACTGGTTAAATGGAAGATACAACCCGTTTCATCTTCTGTCACAAGTTCAGCTGAGTATGAGGCATGATAAAGGTATGCAGCACAGTTTAAACATCACATGTGAACTACAATCTAAGCCGGTTTCGGTCTCTCTCTCTCTCTGCAGAGTGGACTGACTCGTTGTTAAGGTGCACTAGACAAACACATAGTTGGCACATTGTGGAACGTAGTACCATCGTGATATCAAGAAACCGATTTTAAAAGACCAATATTTTCTGTGACAGCGAATTTACTACAAGCTATTCTTATGGAGAACGACCAGCCAGCACTGCTACTTAGCAAACCTCCCTATATGCTGCAAACATTAGCACGTTTTATTTTACCTGAGAGGGGCTGGGTCATTGATACAGTCTTCCAAAAATCAGAAATAATTACTGAATTTCAAATGTATCATCTTTGAGACCACATTGTCATAAATTATCTACAGTAAATACATTTTATCCGACTTAAACTAGCAAAACAATCTCACCTTCCACTATCGTTCAGTTAGCATAGCCTCTCCGCTGGCTACATGGAAAACGGCATTTTTATTGGACGAGGGATGCGCACACGTCATCAACAAGCGACAGAGACGTCATCAGAAAGCGACAAAGACGTTTGTTTGCTAAACACTAGCTACTTTAAAACTAAACGAAACTCTACATACTCAGTCAAAAAAGGGTATTATCAAACGTTGGAAGCTGTGTTGGTAAGTGATTTAGTTATTTTACTCAGCTGCTCCATGTCGAAACAAAATATATATACGCTACATATATCAATAAGCTGGCTTGGTAGAGTTTCTAAGCTTACTGTGTAGTTATATGTTCCATAAACATGATTCATTCTCGTTTTTTCTGCCTCATTTTCTATCACAGTGTGTCGTAAGCTTCCAGTATGAGTGGAGGTTTGGCACCAAGCAAAAGCACTGTGTATGTGTCCAACTTACCATTCTCGCTAACAAACAATGATCTGCACAAGGTAATTCACTGTCTACCATTGGGTTTTTTTGTGATCACATTTTCATTGTATACAAACAAAGATTACAAAGGAGCATACAGAATAAAAACCAAAACAAACAAACAGACAAAAAAAAGAGAAACACAACAAAACAAAACAACAGGTCCAGAAGAAGAAGGGAGAAAATTCATATGTTGTGGTAATGTAGTGAAGTTATGTCGATGTAGGTGTGTGTATGTGGGTATGTAAGAGAAACTGTGTGAGGGGGTTGCTCAATTTAGCAAGTTCTACTGTCTACCATTGTTAAAACGTATTTGTCAATTTATTTGTCAATTTATTTGAATTACATGAATGCAGCTTTTGATGGTCAATCAAACATAAACAAGATTCGTATAACACTATAGTATATAAAGTAATGCCTATTCATCACTGAAAGTGATCTTTTTCTTGTTTCAGCTATTCACCAAATATGGGAAAGTTGTGAAGTAAGTAACTGCTATTTATTTAACCATATTTTCATTAATATTTCAACTAGACCAGGGGTTCCCAAACTTTTCAGCCCGTGACCCCCAAAATATAGGTGCCAAAGACTCGCGACCCCCACTGTCCCTCAAAGTGATTTTAATGTGGCTTCATTTAGCTGTTCTGCAGAAAATTAGCCTTTCTACATGAGCACGAGGCTGTGTTTCCTGTGCCTTTATGAATTAACCTACTGCTACGGATGCTTTTGTTAATTAAGTGTTCACTAACCCTAAACTTAGGAGTCATCTGGCAAAAAGAAAGACAGAAAACTCATTATATTTTCTATTTTCGAGGTTTTATTTCAAGTTTAGCTACTATTTTTGTTGATATTTTTTACTATAATGGGTAAAATATACTATTTTTAGATAACTTTAAAAAAAACATTCTGGAAGACATCTCATGACCCCCGATTTGTGTCTCGTGACCCACACTTTGGGAACCCCTGAACTAGACTACGTAATTTGGGTACATATAACCCACAATAACCAGCTAAAGATTCCGAATAGCTTCCTTTTTAAATGCAAATGTTATTACATGTTAATTGATGTATTAATAGCTGTTATGCATATTTCAGGGTCACAATCGTTAAAGATAAAGACACTCGCCTAAGCAAAGGAGTAGCGTTTGTTCTTTTCCTGGACAGAGAATCCGCTCATAATTGTGCAAAAGCAGTGAACAACAAACAGGTGAGTCTATGTATCAAAACAACCAGGATTTTACTTGTTATTATCTCATCAGCATAAGCAAGGATCTCAGAGTTGCGCATTTGTTGTCTCCCAGTTATTTGGCAGAACAGTAAAAGCGAGCATCGCCGTGGACAACGGGCGAGCAACTGAGTTTATAAGGAGAAGAAACTACACAGACAAAACTAAATGCTACGAGTGTGGGGTAAGTGCATATTGAATATTATCTTCTCCTGTGAGATTATTGAAATGTAAGTATATGAAATAAAATGTGTTTTCTTTAAATATCACAGGAAACAGGCCATCTGAGCTATGCATGCCCCAAGAATATCTTGGGAGAGAGAGAACCCCCAAAGAAGAAAGAAAAGAAAAAGAAGAAAAAGGCTGAACAACCTGAGCATGTGTATGTATTTTTAAGCTAGCACTGACAGATGTTGGGTTTTTTTTACACTGTATCTGTTTTCTTATTTCCACATCTTCCTCTACAGAGAAGAAGAAGAAGAAGAAAGTGAAGA
Organism: Notolabrus celidotus; assembly: GCF_009762535.1. Taxonomy (NCBI): domain Eukaryota; kingdom Metazoa; phylum Chordata; class Actinopteri; order Labriformes; family Labridae; genus Notolabrus; species Notolabrus celidotus. The sequence continues at coordinate 8,900,121 of NC_048292.1, forward strand.
AGAGGGAGAGGATCCAAAGTTAGACAGTCTGAGCCAAGCTATAGCTTTTCAGGTACACGTGTAGATACACATGAATAAACACACAGTGTTAACTAGGTAACAGGGAAAGCTTTCTTTAACATGAGTCTTTGTTTTCCCTTGATGTCCCTCTAGCAAGCCTATATTGAGGAAGAGGAGGAGACGCAGAAGAAGCAGGCTCGTTTGTCTCAAGAGGATGATGCTGATGCGTCAACATCCTCGGACTCGAAGAAACCCAGGATCAAAAAGAGTGCATACTTCAGTGATGAGGAGGAACTCAGTGACTAATAATCTGGACAATACCTCGTCATCGTGAATTATTTTTGTAAAATGTGTTTTTATAAAGTTTATGTTCACCACATGTTTCTATTTAAACTTGAAAAAGCTTAATCATTATGATGTCTAGAGATACTCTTCCTTTCCTTCCATTGATTCATTTAGTGTATGGTGTATTTTTAGTTGGACATTAAATCTGTCAAAAACACACAAATGTATTGTTGGTTGTTCATTGCAGAACCAGATGAACAGTGCAGCTGGAGAAGGTTGCTTACAACTTCTCTTACAAAATGAAGTGAATGGAAAAACAAAGTTATGATTGACCTTCATAGATTCCTTTACACGTGAACAATTCTCACTATTACATGCTGTGTAAGTTGTGCATGTTAGTTTTTAGTGTATGACAAGCTGTCATAATGTTATAGTAAAAAGATGAAGTTGGCTTCCTAATGAAAATGAAAATGAGGTAAACACGACTTCGCCTTGTTCGACGATTACACGTAATGACCTAGATGCTGTGTGAAAATCCTTAATATTGCATCAGCTCAAAGGCTGCAGTAGGGGTTTTCCTGCGGTAAAATCCCCTCGTCGGAGGATAATGGAGAACCCAGCTGGTTGTCCTTAATATGACAAGAAAGAACCTCTGGCAGCATCACTATTGCGCTTTTGGTGTGTGAATTGAAGGACACCGTACAGTGGTTAGCTTGGAAATGTGTTGTTAGATGCTCGCTTGCGTCAACGCGCAAATAAAGGCAGGGATTCCCTGATGCTTTCTGCGACCATGATCTACTCTGCTGCGACATTACTGAAGCCAGTGAAGCCAACGATGTGCGAATATGAGAGGATTCCCAGTACAATAAGATGGTATGAACGACCCCCGTGTTGAAACATTGCTGTAGACGCATTATTAGCTTTTATGGCTTTTGTTGCGTTTACGTGCGCACGGAAATTGGAAAGCGAAACGATTTAGTCAAATAGGATGGATAAAAGGGATAGCTGCTCGTATTTAAGAAAATTCTCACAGATCCAACGACTTACAGTGAAAGTGTATTGCAGTTTTAAGTGTTATTATGATGCAAAGTGGCCTGTTAAACCTAAATATGGACACCTACGCATTTCCTTCTGGATGCATGAACATGTTTGTGCATTAGTTATATATATCTTTAGAAACGTGTTTTTAATTAAGTTGTTAACTATTGAGATGAAGCAGGCATATACTATCCTTTGTAATTAAATAACGTTTTGCAGGATGAATGCTGGTGAATCAGCCAAATCAGATGCATGTTGGTATATGCAATGTGTGATCTAAATGACAACCTAAAGTAGTTTAGTCTGTATTTAATGGTTTTCTAAGGGGCAGTGTGTTTACGGGTCTTAATAGTGTGAACATATTACAAAAGCAGGCAGAGCGCAATCTGCAATAATGAAATATTGTGGTAATCAAGATTCAAGATTCAAGAAAGCTTTATTGCCAAGTGAGCTCGCACACAAGGAATTTGACGTGGTGAATGGAACACTGGTACTTAACAACAAGACAGTGAGGACACAACAAGACAGTAAGGACAATACATATATATAAAGCTAAACACAAATCCAAAATTTCGTAATAAAATTAAAAATAATATCTGTACAAAGAAAGGTATAGAAGTACTTTTAAAGACATGAAATAAGTTAAATTAGCCTAAGCCAGAGTGCACATGTAGTAGATGAATATAATAACAAGATATGTTATGGAATAATGAACAATGTTGCACATAGTTATGAGGTATTGCACCGGAAATCAAAGTATTGCACATGTATGTGAAATATCACAGGAGTCTTTAGTGTTTTACAGTTTACAATGTGTGATCTAAATGACAACCTACGTCTGTATTTAATGGTTATCTAAGGGACAGTGTGTTTATGCGGGTCTGGCTGTACCTAAAAACGGACTAGTGTGAACATATTACATCTTTAGTACACAGGAGTGAGATGTTCCGGCGGGTTCTTGAAGGCAGCATAGATTTATCAAGAGGAATGTCAGCCTCAGGAAGTAACCCAGCCTCTGATTGGCCCTACTCGGTCACGTGACCATTTCCCAAGCGGAGTTTCCACGACAGCTGGAAGCCGAGCGGCACAGGCGCATCGCTTCTTTGCTAAAAAATACTGGAAATAACACGACTTCTGCTCGTCTCAGCACCTCCAGAGAAACCCTGGTCTGGCATGGGCGACAAGAGGAGTCCCACAAGGTAACGACCGAGTTACAGCGTCCGAGATATTCGAGCTTTAAGGAGAGAGGGGGGAGCGGACATCGACGAGCGCACAGAAAAAAAATGGGTTTTCTCCACGGTCTCCCTCTCTCGCGCTGCATGTGTGTGCGCGTGTTAGTGTGCGCGCGCGGGTGTTAAAACCTCATCGCCAATTACAGTGTCGGATCACAGCTCGCTTGCAGATGATTTCCTAAATCCTATAGGCTTACCCAGATGTTAGCTATCGATAGCCTTCGTGGATGCGAGCTGAACTCACTCTTGTCTCTTCTCGACCCCTTTTCCTCTTTTCTTACATTCTCTTTTGGTGTTTTTTAACTCCCCCTCTCTCCCTCTCTCTCATTCTCTCTCCCTCTCTCATTTTTTTTTTTTTACATTTATTGTTCTAAAGGCCGAAGCGTCAACCGAAGCCCTCCTCCGACGAGGGGTTTTGGGACTGCAGCGTCTGCACGTACAAGAACACGGCAGAAGCTTTTAAGTGCATGATGTGTGATGTCAGGAAGGGGACATCAACAAGGTAAGGCTGTTGATATACATTACCTTTGTGCTCTTTTGCATTAGCAGGTCCCACAGGGAGGGGAGGAGGGGGGGTCCTTGGGGACTCAACCCCCCCACCCCCAGAGTAAATAAGAAACAGTTTAACCTTGATTTGGTTTTTAAATTTGATTTGATGTCTCTATTTCGAACATGTAAAAGTAAAATAGAAAAAAAAGCATACAAGTAAAAAAGAAGAAATAGTTATACAAACATACAAGTAAAATAGAAGAAATAGTTATACAAGTAAAATAGAAGAAATAGATATACAAACATACAAGTAGAAAAGAAGGAATAGATATACAAACATACAAGTAAAAAAGAAGGAATAGATATACAAACATACAAGTAAAAAAGAAGGAATAGATATACAAACATACAAGTAAAAAAGAAGGAATAGATATACAAACATACAAGTAAAAAAGAAGGAATAGATATACAAACATACAAGTAAAAAAGAAGGAATAGATATACAAACATACAAGTAAAAAAGAAGGAATAGATATACAAACATACAAGTAAAAAAGAAGAAATAGATATACAAACATACAAGTAAAAAAGAAGAAATAGATATACAAATATACAAGTAAAAAAGAAGGAATAGATATACAAACTTACAAGTAAAAAAGAAGAAATAGGTAAGCATACAAGTAAAAATGAAGGAATAGTTATACAAACATACTGGCAAGGCAAGTTTATTTGTATAGTGCATTTCATACTCAATGTGCTTTACATTAAAACATTAAAAGCATTGGAAACATTCAGACAAGCATAAAAGAGCACAATTAAAATGACAAATATAATACAACAGAAAATAAAAGGAAAATTGGAAAGGTAAGTTAAAATCCCCATTCAAAACGAGTTAAAATAAGCTAAGATAGGAAGGCAGTAAAAAAGAAGAAATAGTTATACAAAAAAACCCAAATCAATCAGTTCCATTAGACAGCACTTGAAACATTTGACTTTTAATGTGCGAAAAGGAGTAGGAAGAAGTTCAAACTGATCTAATCCTACCCCTTTATTCACTATTTTCTGGCATTATACACTTACACCTACACTACTTACTACCACCACTCATCTTTTATTAAAAACATTTGTATTTTTAACAGTGAGAAAATGGGTTAAAATGATCCAGTTGTTAATAAATGAATCTCTGTTAGCTGTTTTTACTACTCTGTATCAAAAACAAGACTTTAAACTTTCACTGACATGTTAAGGGTAGTTATGTTTCAGGTAATAATTGCAATCCTAATATTCTGTTTCGTCAAATTCAACACCTCTTCTACTTTTTCTTCAAGTTAAACTTACAATAATATGTAAATGGCATAACTGATTCATCTATTGAGTCATTTTAAATCAGGAATGTTAATGATTGTGTGCCGTAGCTTCTTAAATGTTAGTATTTGCCTCTATCATCACATCAGGGTCTGTGGGTTTTCAAATGTTGTTTGGGTAAATCAGATGAATTTGAAGATGTTATGTTGGTGAAGAGATTGTTTGAGTAAGTAAAAGATGAACCAGTTTATTGTGTAAATAATCCGTATAAATACTGAGACTGAAAACTATTATTAGTTGCGGTCCTATTCTCAGCAGTGCATTAGTCTTTATGTTCCAGCCTGAGTCTTGACACTGACCTCTGTAAATTGAAGGAGAGGGATGCTTGCTCCTCTTCTAAAGCACACACATCCATCTTGTTGCCCTGGAGATATTTATAACAGACAGGTACTCAAGTATACAAATACACAGCACCAACACACATTCAGTGCCCTCTGTGATATTCCTCCCCGACATTGTTGATTTGCAGCAGTGTGTCACTCTTATTCCTGAGTGGCAGTCATTATCAGGGTGAACACACAACAAAAGGCTGCAGGAGAAGCTGTAGGAAACCATGTTTGTTGTTCTCCCTCTTTAATGTACAGCCAATTATCCTCTTCTGCATCAGCACACCTAGTACTTGATTTCCCTACAACAGCAACAACACATCAGAACAGTTGTTAGCTTTGATGCCTTTTTTTTTTTAAACTATGGTATGTCTCATGTTGGTGCATGCACTTGTACGCCTGTGTGTTTTTCTGTGTGTGTGTGTGGGAGGGCTAGTTGTGAAAAGAGGTTGTCAGAGCAGCTGCCAGACAGACAGCCATAGCTCATTACTATGCAACAGCTTAATCAGCCCTGCTGTCATCAGAGACACACACACACACACTCGCGTACAGATGCACTCGACATGCAAATTTTACACATGACTGCATACATATTCGTACACAAACACACACTCATTCTTGATACACACAGCCATGAATACACTCTTGAGTGCACAAGTGCTGCTCACACAAACATAGAGATTGAGAAGCTTCCGCACTGTTGTCACAGGGTCGGGATTGTTGCAATTGAGCGTTGATTGTGGAGAGGACACTTCAGGGACTCTGCATTTTGCTTCCGTAAAAACAAGCGTCCTGCAGCTTTGCCAGGAATCTGTCTGAATCCTCACATCAACAAAAGCAGTGACACCCTTTGTCTTCCCCATCTGGGTATTTTTGTTTGTTTGTTTTGGGGAAGTTGGCAAGGACACAAGGACCCAGAATTCCTTGCGACACCCTAGACACCCCCCTGACAAATTTACTCCAGCAGAAGGTCTTAGTTAATGTTAATAACCCCCTGTCCTTCCAGCTGAGGTGCTGCAGAAATGTAGCCTTGTCATGCTCCTACAGAAGGCCGAACACAAACAAGTACTCACGCCGCCACACGCAGGCTAATTCTGCAGCAAAATGGCCACACAGGTGGTCGCAGCTGTTAACGACGGAACACAACAGACGAGCGGATTTCTGGGCGCGCGAAGCCGAAGGTGCTAAAGGGCAAACAACATGCAGAATATTAATGGAGGACACTGCAAATTCCTGCACTGGTTACTAAACAAGCATGACTGAGCTATTACTGTGAGGTAATGAATTAATGCTTGACACAGAGCGTGGAGGGCCCAGTGGTTGGTGGAAATTTCCCACAGCTTGAAGGTCACAGGTTTGACAGTTGTGGGGGATGCGGTGGCATCAACTCGTCACTTGTGATTGGTTGAAAATTCAAAGCAGCGGCGTGACATTTTGAAGATACTTTTTAATATGTCGTATCGTATTGATCGTATCCTGTGGTGTCATATCGTACTATAAGGCATCTTATCATATTGTATGGCATGGTGTCATATCTTATCACATACTATTGCATTGTAAGAATATGGTATGCAATGCAATACCATGTGATATTGCACCGCACCTCATTGTATCCTCATATCATCATATCCTTTGGCATCAGATTGTATTGAATTGTATCTCTTCCCATTGTATCTTATCTTATGATATCATTGGCATCATATTGGTATTTTAGCACTTCAGGTTGAAGGTCTCTCAAATGAAACACTTAAGAACAAGGTGGAGAAATATCTTTGGAGAACAAGAATTAGCATGCAGAGAGACACAGCTGTTTTTTATTAAGATGACGTTTTGCAGATCTTCACGTTCAGATCCCTCTGATTTGCGGAGATGATCTACTGCAGGGACCCAAAGCTGGCGGTTGATTGAGAGCACTGAGTTGGACCGAAGACAGGGACACATCAGCAGGATTGGACTCGCTTATCTGAGGAGGTGGAGTGAAATGAGAGAGAGAGAGAGTGAGAGAGAGAGGGGCAGATTGTCGTTCCACTAATTCCCTCATGGAAACTTGCACAGAAAAACACAAGTGGGACCTGCACCTGCATGGCAATAACAGAAAAGGGTGCAAACTTAATGCCATTTTGGCAGATTAGTATGAAGAGTATGTTGTTCTTCCAAAGCGAGCTCCCTGCTAGATCACTGTATTTAATTAAAGCTGTCTTAGAGGAGCTCTGGGATCACAGCCTCATTACCTTTTAGCCTTTGCTGAGTTAAAGTGGGAGACATTTTATCTCCTCTTCCCGCCTTTTTGGGCTGACTTCTAGCCTTTCAAAATCAGGATGGTTCTGTGACTTTAAAAAGCTGGAAGGTTTGATTCCTACAATCAGCTAAAAGACACTCACAGCCTCCCAGAGCCCCCATTAGAACTTGTCCTGGATTAGGGCGTCATCTGAATGTTTGAAGATGGATGATCAGGCGTGTTTCAGACTTAATGCTCCCGTCTGCTTTTTTGTAATAAAGGCTGAAAAATCTCATGTGAAGCGGTGCTGACAGACAGCTGCTAAACCCCAACCTGAACACCGCCCACAGTCAAATACTACTGGGTGTAATAGAGCAGCGTGTGTGTGTGTGTGTGTGTGTGTGTGTGTGTGTGTGTGTGTGTGTGTGTGTATGTGTGACCTTCTCTGGTGTCTCGCCTACACCTCCTGCATCTGTTCACTGAGCTGTGACAAGTCAAGCCCACCAGGGAAACACTCGCTGTGTGCATGCAGGAGATTTTTCAGCAGCAGTATTTCTACAGGTCAGGACAGTGAGCTTGATCGTGTTCATACCGTTATCTCTTCTTTCTCCCAACTTTTCAGTGTGTTTTTTTTTTCCTCTCCGTCCCCATTTTTTTCGCTCTCTCTATCCTAGAGTTGAACTTAACCTAGGGCATCTCTCAGTGACAGATTGACTGATGTTCAGGTCCTTGTCGGCTCCGTCTAAACAAGCAGAAGCTACTTCGTGCAGGCTGGGAGCCTGTCAGCGCTTCGGCTTTTCAGATGTTGTTTTATCATCCTCCACACAAGCTCGCCCTCTCAGTTCACATACAGTGCACACACTTCGTATTTGGACAACATGATATGGGTAAATTGACTGCAAATGAGCCAACTGCATGTCAACCTAGTGCAGGATTACAACAATTTTAGGGAGGGTATTTATGCTTATTAATATGATAAAATTGATAAAAGGAAAAACAAATACAATACACATACTCATTAAACTAGATTCAACTTAATTTAATTCCTCTTTGACCCATTTGGTCCCAAAAAAACGTTAATTTAACATTTTTAAACACATTATTTCTGACCAACAGGGCAAGAGTTTCGTTTAAATATTTGAACTATTAATTTTTGGGGCATTTCTTAAATAACATGATATAATTCATTTCATTTATTTATGTATTTATTTATTTTTTAAATTTATTTTATTCTATTCTATATATTTTTTATTATTATTATTATTTTTTAAATGTATTTTATTTTATTATATTTTATTTATTTATTAATTTTTATATTTATTTTTATATTTATTTTTATTTCATTTAAAAGGACCATGCATATTAATTAACATTTTTGTAAATATGCCAGAGTTAGCCAAAAGGCTAGTTTACATCTGTCGTCCCTTGCCAGATTTTAAAAAGGCTCCCAAAAAAGATCAAGATTAAACAAAAAAAATAAAAAATAAAAAAGGGAGAGGACAAACAAAAACAAAAAAGAAAAGAAGAATAGAAAAGAAAGCACATTAGTGTACAAATAACACCATACCATTAAAAATGACTAAAAACTACATACGGAGATGACACGACAGTCTTTGAGAAAGTGGCCATGGACTTAAATTACATGGAGCAAGACAATCAGGAAGCAGCAATAAGGATATGTTAAAGAAGACGCATGCAGACACAACAGAACTACATTTAACAGTGCTGTACACAATTGCATCAGGCAGTGAATATCAATCATTAAAGTAGCGGCATACAATTGGCATTAAGCCACATATAGACTGAGCAACAGATGCACACAACCAATAGACAACTCAAGCAAGCAACAGAAGTTAAAAAACATCTGTAAATAATCACATGTTTAAAAAAGAGAGAAAAATAAACTTAACCGGGGGTAAAAATTTGCCATTTTAAAGCTTTTGAAGGGAGAATTGAGTTGGTGATGGATTGCAGTAGATTTCCATTCTAACAAGTGATTCTGATCAAAACAGCAATACACAGCTTGTAATGCAAAAAGGAGAATTAATGATGCTTTTTTTCCACTCCTTATATTCTCTCTATATAGCTGCACTCATAACACTGTGTGCAGCAGAGCAGTGGAATAGTAATATACAATGTAATGTATATTAAAATGCTGCCTGAAGAGAAATGCAGAGTGGAGTTTGAATTAGCTTTAATATTCCATTGCGACTTGAATACTGAGTTTGGTTATGTCATTTAAATGAGTGATCCTATCCTCACATCTCCACAAAGCGTATTATTACTTCTTGGTGTGCAGCATCCTTAGTTTGTTTCACAGCCTCTTACAAGGTCAAGAATCAAAGAAGAACCGCTTACATGCTGTCATATCAAGGCGGGATATTTACAATCCTGTTATGCCTTGTTTGCAATGTATAACGAAACGAGGCGTTATCTGCCACTGAACCTCCCTCAGAGGAAGTAACAGAGGCAGAATGGGGGGGGGGGGTGATGTTTGGCACCGGAGCTGGCAGGGGGGGAACAGCGCTGTTTGAGTGTGTTTGTCTGAGTGGTAGCGCTCCTGCTGTGTGTCAGCAAGCCGTGCCTCTGGTGCTTCCGGAACCATAGACTGTATAATGAAATATAGTATCAATGACGTCACCCAAGCGCTGTTTTGAAGCGAATAATCGGCGGGAGCCATATTGGAAATGCTGATGTCAACCTAACTGCTGTCAAGCTAGTGTGAGGTAAAGAGGCAGGCTTTGAGCCTCCTCGCTAACAGCTACAGTGTTCCCGCCTGTCAATCAAGTCAGCTGTGCCTCTCAGAACAGAAAACTCAGAATCTTAATATCTTCAAAATTACAGCATTATGAAAAAATTCACCTCCCCTATAGTGTGTGCCGAAAGAGTAATGAGCTATCCAGACTACACTCGTATTTTGTACCAGGCTGTAAACACGTTTATTTCTGCTGTAAAGATCCTCTTTTTTGAATTGGTACGTATGTGGTTTCCGATATTTCCAGAGCCAGCCTGAAGCGGACACTTGAGAAACTGCAGTTTTTTAACACTTCCGCATCAGCTTCAATCCTCGCCGCCAGAGGTTGTCGCTTGTCTGGAATGCTGTAATGCAATGTGTAATCACACACTGGGACACCAACATTGCACCGTTTCTGGGTGCGATCAAGCGGTAACCTCCGATCTAAGAATATGAGTCCATCAGGAAGTGTTAAAAACTGCAGTTCATCGAGGATCCGCTTGAGGCTGGCTCCGGAAGTACCGGAAACCACATACACACCTATTCAAAAAAGCCAATCTTTACAGCAGAAATAAACATGTTTACAGCCTGGTACACAAGACGAGTGTAGTCTGGATAACTCATGTCTCGATCGGCTCACACTGTGAGGGGGTGAATTTTTTTCAAACTACTGGTTGTGGTGAGCTAGCTGTTGGCTAGGAGGCTCAAAGCTCGCCTCTTTACGTCACACTCGCTCGACAGCAGCAATATGGACTGTCGACGATTGGCCTCAAAACAGCGCTTCAGAAACAGATGGGTGACGTCACGGATCCTACGTCCATATTTTATACAGTCTATGGGTGCGATGTGTAAGTCCAAAAGTGTAGTGAAGGCGGCAGTGTGCATGGGAGTTGACCAACTGCTGAACATTGTTGTTGTTTGGTAAATAAGCTACCGTGTTAATGGTTATTATAAATCCCCCAATCTGATTGGACAGAACTTTCAACAAGCAGAGAGCAAGATATTTACTCCTCATCTTGGACTTGTGTGTGGTCATTTAGCACTAATGCAGGCACACACTTCTGGTTAAAATTTAAGGTCATATATTAATTCAGAAAAGTATTGAATAACTGTTTTGTGATGATGTTTTCTTGGTTGTTTATGTGGTCTTCAGTTTTGTAAAAGCTGTCGGGCCTTGAGTGGTTATGTGAAATTACATCTTAAGAGTGGGCGATAGTGAGAGCTAATGAATAGGTTTCATGAGCTGGTAGGTGTGACATAATCAAAGCTAATAATAGGAAAGCCAGTCATTGTTACTTAAAACTATGTTAAATAATTGATTGAAATTGCATCTAAATGAGTATCACCCACGTAAAACTGACTCTATATCACCAACAACGTAACATCATCCAATCTAGATGATTGCATCCTCTTGTAAGTCACAATCAGTCATGTGTGTTACTGTTTTCAACGCCTGCACAGCATACAAACTGTGTGTACACCCAGGACAATGAAGCTGGCTGTTATCACGTCACTGTGGCTCAAGATTATGGCTACGTGATAAGCCTGTAATTACTTTGCTGACACTGATGCATGACATACTGCTCCATGTGTGTACGCAGGGAGCGTGTGTGTGAAAGGAGAATGCAGCACAGTGTGGCTAGCGGGCTGCAGAAAGTGTCATAAACCACAGGACGTGGAGTGCCATCTGCTTCGCACACACATACACACACATGGCGCTAGCATGTACGGGCAGGAAGAGACATTAATCATCGGGTTGGAGGAGCTCCCGGGAGCAGCCCACGACCCGCTGATAGAAAACCTGATACACACCTACACCTAGATTGCGAGAGCGTTCAACAGGGCATAAAATCCACCTTTCACAATGATCTTACAATCATCACAGAACACTGAGGTTTGTTTTTTATAGCAGCACACTCCTCCTCCTCCAGCGCTTATTTGCAGTCCATCAGCTGTCCTGTGGGCTGTTTGCTCATCACACAATGTACTCGACAAATGTTAGCAAGCGCTCCAAACATCTGCAGAGATTTGCGCTGATGCCTCGTGGATGTAATGCGTTATGAGTTCTAACATTTGTCGAACGGATGCCTTGAAAGCAGCGCTGTCAGGACATAGAGGCACAGCTTTGGCCTTGAAGTATTTTACAATAAAAAGACCCAAGCTGCACTGTTCTGACTTCCAAAGCAAGACTCTGTTTATAGTGAGACACTGCACCTTCATCTGTGCACCTCATTGGTATGGAGCTCACTGTCCTTACACAAACAGCCTGCCCCCTGAGGTTTCCCTGCAGAGGGTGTGTTGGTTTTGTTGCAACGCCAGTGCTCAGTTTTATGAGTCTGTCCACCCAAAAACATAATAAAACTTGAATGGTTTCTTCCTTTAGTGAGGAAATGAAACAGTAGGAAGACATATGTTGAAACGTGTATGTTTCTCTCAGATAAACTAACGGCATCAAACTTGCTTTACAGAAGAAAAAAAGGAGAAACAGATGTCTGAACGGCTGTTTTTTATGAACTATTGTAGAGTTTATTGGGACTGAAATGGAGCTTTAACCAATCACATAAAACCACCATCATATTATTTGGGAATGAAAGCCTTACAGTTACTCGGTAGGGATGTACTTGTGCTACAGCACTACTAGCTGGGGCTGTAGCACTATGATGGTTGCTGCCATAATGCTAAAATGTAGGGATGCATCGAAAATTTGGCCACCGAAAATTTTGGTTAAAGACTTTTATCACCAAAACAACACGGCCGAAACAGAATGTTGTGATGACGCAAGCAAAAACTGCAACCACTACGCGCTTGTCTGGATAAGGGCCAACATGTCTGCATCCGTTCTTCCTTTAATTGCAACACTAAAGCGTCTTCTAAGCAAAGAGGCTGCGACGGACCACGGAGTGAAAACAATGAAAAGTACACTCTTAGAGTTTGTCAGCACACGTTTCGCTGAGATCAATCCGGATCCTCTGCACTTCATCGCGACTGTACTTGATCCGCGTTATAAAGATCATTACTTGGATGTGGGAATAAAGCAGCGCACGAGAAATGATCCAGGCCACGATGGATGCGGCGAACCCGCTTGGAGACGGAGAAGTGCACAGCGCAGGAGAAGGAGAACAGAGCGCAGAAAAAAGGACTCATCTCTCTGAACCAGATGAGGGGCATGCACCCTCGTTGTCTGATATGTTCGTTGAGATCCTTGATTTTAGTGAGGTTAGTACACAGACAGAGCCATTAATGCAAAGGTAGGGGAGACCGGGGACAGTTGTAACATTTTTGACATTTCTGTCTATAACTTTGAGCTCCTTTAACCCAGTGTGTTCAAACTGCTACACAATCTAGCTTCAAGTGTCTGCTAATAAATGGCCTAAAAATGTCTGTGCAACACAAACAGAAAATGCATGGCTTAATCTCAAATCCAAGGAGTGAAATGTTACAGCTGTCCCCGGTCTCCCTACTAATAATAATCTCTTTCTTTTATTGTCGGTTTTCGGCTTTGGTTTCCTCATTGTTGGTTTTCGGTTTCGGCCAAGAATTTTCATTTCAGTGCATCCCTAAAAACCAGCCAAGCATGTAATGAGGACTTAACGCTGGTAGTGCTAGCTAGCTCTGCTAAAATGTCTTGACAATTTGCATGTGTGAAAGCTAACGTAAGAAATTTCAACCCATCTTTATCATTGCATTTTACCACCAGCCTCCTAGCAAGAAGTGAAGGTGAGCTAATTGGATGTGAACACAGCAGGTAAAAGTCTGGAGCATTTGTAGCAAGCCAGTGGTGGATTGATGGTTCCCCAACCCATCCCACACATCTGAACTGAATGGAGTATCTTGAGTTGTGAGGGCTCGTCTGACTCATGATAGTCTGTGTGAACGGAAAGCTCCAGAAAATGTCAGGGCAGGGTGAGGCCGGAAAAACCTGAAATACTGTCAGGAGTGCATGTGCGAAGGAGCACAGGCAGTGTCACTTCATTTCTATGAGACGTTTAAAAACAACAGCAGTTAAACCACAATGTTAAAATCAGTAACTTGGGTGCTGGGGGAAATAAGTTGCAGTTTTCTAAACAGGTAATATGATTCATCTATAAACAGATCTTGGCTCTTCAACACTAACACACCATCTGTGTCAGTCCCTGAGTCTCTTTGAGTTTCAGCGTGGATGACCTGTTTGTCCGCTGTGGCAGAAACGTGACAGTCCAGCCAAAGAATCCTGAGTCATGAGCCGACCCCCCGACGAGTTCTGCTACGACAAACATTTTCTGTCAGATGCAACCAAATCCAAACCAGAGGGGATTTTTTTTTCCTTTTTTTTTTACATGTAGCACTGGTTCCCTGACTGCTTCTTTTGAGTGCAGGCTCGAGGTGGGAGAGTGCGAGGTCAGTGGGTGCACTGCAAGGAGGAGGGAGGAGGTGTGTGTATGATGTATTTGCAAAAAAGAGGTCAGCCAGAGTTCCCCTTGTCAGTGCAGTGTGAGGGATCAGTGGCAGTATTTTATCTCCTCCAACTCCTTCAGTCTCCTGGAAAAGACAAGTTTGAGCTTAAATGCACTTAAAAGTAAAGTGTTTGTTTGAATGAGATAGAAGACAGAAGAAAGGTGGCGTATAAGGAGAGAAATGACGAATAGACTCTATTTGCTTGACTACATTCTGTGTCGTAAAAAGCCCCAAATAAAAACATGGTGATTGATATACATCGCTTCAAAATCCAGCGCGCTTTAGCCCTCCCCATAACATCCTCATTTCCCAGTGTGGGACTCCATTAGCCGCTCTGTAATAGACAGCATGTGTGGAGCAAATATTGTTTGGAACAACAGCTCCAGCACGCAGTATTAATGTCAGAAAGAAAAGGTTGTTACATTAGGCTCAGAAAATGTTGTTGGAATCAATAAACACACACAAGCACACACTCAGCCTGCAGATGGATGCCAGCAGCAAAAGCCTAAGTGCTAAGATAATAAGCATCTGATTGGGTTAACAGAGGCAGCTCTGTTTAGACCTGCTGCTTTGCCTCACTATTATATTATGGCGTCCATCTCCTCTTTCACCTCCAGGTTATTGAACCTGCTCTATTAGTGAAAATATACTCTGTTGTGATACATGAAGAGGACAGGGTGTGCAAAATATGTTTATGTTTGGGCACCAGGCGCTCTCACGGCTGAGTTTTAAATAGAAAAAGCTCATGATTAGCCTCGGGTGACATTTTTTCTTTATTGCACATCAAGCAAAAACAACACTAATGAGACAGTCGTCTTTTCATTACAAACAGTAAATCACACAGAAAGCACATGAGCGCATAATGACACCCTGAACCCAAATCATCAATCAAAGAGGAACCAAAAGAGGTTATGAATGGGGCAGCCTGTTGTCTTGTTTTTTATTTTTGGAAGGTGGAACATTTGGCCCGAGGGGCAGGATCAGGGTTGTGACAGTCGCTGTTTTTGTTTGTGAAAAACTCAAAATAAAATCACAAAAACAGGACGTGTCTTCACAATATTGGGGCTACAGGATGTCATGGAGTGAAGCAGATTCCTCAAACTGGGAACACAGGACTCTGACAGGCCTCTGCTTTTATTTTAACAAAGGTGTCAGCAGTTCTGCAGTGTCGTG
This sequence comes from Notolabrus celidotus, assembly GCF_009762535.1. Classification (NCBI taxonomy): domain Eukaryota; kingdom Metazoa; phylum Chordata; class Actinopteri; order Labriformes; family Labridae; genus Notolabrus; species Notolabrus celidotus. The sequence goes on from NC_048292.1 coordinate 8,915,415, forward strand.
CTGACAAGACAGACATATTAGAGAATCTCTCCATCTCCTTCCTATCAGACAGTTATGTAGGCCAAGAGACCCATTTGCATTTCACTCTAGCCTTTCCCTAGCATTACTGCATGTTCTGTGAAGGCAGTGATAACTCTGATAGAAAAAAAAAACTGACTCTTTGAAGCTGGGCCCCAATTTAGGTCATCCCAGAATTGTTAAACAACAGCTTTGCCCTTAGAACAAGACAGCAGACCAGCAGCTCAAAATATTCCCCCTCAGAAAACGAGGGAGAAGCCTCTAAATTGAGCTAAATAGGCCACTGAGGCTCTTTTGGCAAAAAAAAAAGTAGCACATTGCACAGCAACACCAGGTGCTCAGACTCATTTTGTGGATGGATTTGTATCAAGTCGAGCACATTTGTACACTCTGTACTTTGTTAAACTCTTCGATTACATTAGGAGAGCGGAGGAGGACATTTATCAAGAAGCACCTGGAGGCCAATGTTTTGTAATTGGAATACTTCTCTAAGAGTTCACACACAGGTTAGCACACTTGAAGGAGGCTGTTTAACAAAGTTGCAGTGTAAGAACAACAAAGCTGTGCTAGGCTTCATCTCTAAGCTCCTTTTTTATGCTTTTTCATAAACTGTATTTTTAAGATCGCACTAGTGAAGCCCCTGTTTTCAGGTACCTATCTCTTCTGGGGTCGTAGAAACAGGTCAAACAGTAGAATTGGCAGGTGAATCACAGAATGTGTTTTTCAGTGTGCATTTTTAGCTCCAGTTACAAAATGCGACCGCTCAACAGGGCTCAGAAAACACACTGTGCTCTTCTGCTCTTCTCAACATGCCCTCATGCTTCATCTGCTCACTGCTGCGCCTGTGTGCATTTGTGTGTGTGCGTCTGTCGACTCGCATGTGAAGCCATGTGCGCAAATGCGCCCCAGTGTTGTTGATTAATTTGCTCATAAAGCATGCATACATTATCATGTGCACCCATTTTCTAATCTGCATACAGCGCCTCGGCGGCTGCTGCAGTATACGCATGCAGTATTGTGCATTAGTGCATCCAGGCTACAATATCACTGTGTCTATGTGTGTGTGTATGCATGCAAAATCAGGCCCTAGATGTGTAGGCTCCCTCAACAGATGGCCTTTTCAACACACTTGCCTCTCGGCTGGGGCTCTTGCCAGCCCCCAAAACACTGGCAGGCACACAAACACACGCACACAAACACACACACAAACACACACACACACACTCCGGTACAGATATAAGATTGCAGCCTTCTTGCATGCAAACTGTTGCCAGATCAATTGCATAATGTATCATTTTTGGTACATCAGAAACTCGTGGAGGATGGAGATGTGACGATGAGGAGGAACTTTTCACATGAAAACACTCCATTATTTAGTATTACACAATGTTACACCTCTTTAAGGCCCTTTTCACACACGCACTGAACCCCTGAAAACTCCCTGAATCATCTGTGTGGGGTGACTGTGTGGACAAAAAACAGGCGAATCCATTCACTCAGTATTCATCTAGACTTGGTCCTGCTAGTGTCCTTGTAAAAAGTCAGTGCTAAGTCTCAGTTAGAGAGCCATGTGTGAGTGAACACAGCAGGTAATCGTGTGGGACATTCACCACGAGTGATGGTGTAGGCGTGGTGATGATGGCGTTTATTTTTAGAGTTTCATATCTTTACACTCTGTCTAATCTCAGTTGCGAATATTCTGATTTGAAGAAACTAACTTAGAACCATTATGGAAGACTCCTTCTCCTCCTGCATGCTCTACACTTGATGTCCCACCCAAACCAAACCAAATGTATGTTCTCATACTGTCAGGAGTTCATGGGAGAGAGTGGTAGTGATTTTTTTTCAGTAGCCATAAAAATAACACAGAAGAAAGTAAGAAAAACTGTACATGCAAACCTTTTATTTACTGTGAATTTGGTGTCAGTTTTGCTCTTCCACTTCCTATCACATCCATGTGTTGGCACACAGATCCCAGCTAGTCTATGTTTATCCATCTATGCTCTCAAACAAGCCCGTGCAGGTGAACCACATATCTCTTTCTGATGGCTGAATCCAAAGTTTATTTCTGAAAGCCCTTGCTGCCAGCGTCAAGAACACTTCAGCAGCACCACTCTAACCAGCACTGGCAGTTATATTGGCCCTTGATTATAGCGGTACGCTAGCATGAAGCCATGCGTTCATTGTGATTTTCCCTCTCATTAATCTGCCACACTCCTGTCTCTCCCTTTACTCTCTCTCTCTCTCTCTCTCTCATCTCTCTCTCTCTCTCTCTCTCTCTCTCTCTCTCTCTCTCTCTCTCCTCTCTCTCTCTCTCTCTCTATCTCTCTCTCCTTGCTTTCCTTCCTGGATTAGGAAACCTCGTCCCGTCTCCCAGCTCGTGTCGCAGCAGCAGGTAACGCAGCAGTTTGTGTTGCCCTCACAGCCCAAAAAGGAAAAGAAGGAGCGCGTGGAGAGGGAGAAGAGCGACAGAGAGCCGGCGCTTAAGAAGAACAGTCACAAGAAGATGAGGTAAACAAACTGACATGCAGTGGAGGGGTGTAACTGGGATGCATGGATAAACAAAGAGAATGGTAGATGGTGTTTATGTTGCCACCTGTCGTTTGGTTGATGTGTTGTCAGATGTCATAAAGCTCTTTAAAAGATAGAAGTGAAGAGAGTGGGGAAAACTGGAATATATTTAACATCAGCTAAAGATCAAGTTCTCTCAAGGTTCTCAGAATCAAAGGATACTATTTTCTACTAGTTGTCCTTCTTAATGCAGGTGGAAATGCTTCACACATCCTCTCATATCTATCTATCTTTTGCTCAATCCACAGACCAAGGTTAAAAAACATCGACCGCAGCAGCGCCCAGCACCTCGAGGTGACGGTTGGGGACCTGACAGTCATCATAACGGACTTTAAAGAGAAGGCAAAGCCCACGTCCACCTCCACTACGTCGTCGTCGTCCAGCGCCGCGTCCACGGCCGACCACCACAGCCAGAATGGCTCCAGCTCGGAAACAACAGAGAAGGGGCTCTCCCGCTCGTCCTCGCCCAGAGGAGAGGCCAGCTCAGTCAACGGGGAATCCCACTGAGTCAACCCCAGCTCCACCCACAGCTCATCTGCAAGCCCACAGGTCACATGTGGAGCATCCTGAATATCATTTCCAGCTGCACAATACTGACCTTAAACAAGTCCCCCCCCTCTTTTGGATATCTTAGAGTTTACCAATAAATTAGATTTAACCAGTTAAGCCGTTCAGAGAGTCTCCACAGAACTGGAAGAGTGCATTTAGAAAGCAATATGACACACCTTTTGCTCTATCCTCCGAGATTGTAGTGTTTTACATTTTTATTTGGACATTTGGTGCAATCGAAAGGATCCCACATGCTGTCTGAGGCTCAACAGAAAAGTGAGCCGGACAGTTTTACTCTGATGAGGAATTTCTTCAGGATTTTCATGACCAGTGTCATAGTTCTGTGGGATTCCCTCCAGATGCACCTACTTTCTTTTATATGTCTTTTTGTTCAACTAAATGTGCAGCCCCATCTTTGACATCATCTTCAGTGGCTGGCAGAGTGACCTATTCCTCTCCCTTGTGGAATTTTCAGCCTTCATCTGGAATCTCCACTTCCCTGTTAAAGACCTTTGACCATCAGCGTCCTTATACTGAACCTTCGACCTCACAGCGACCCGTTGATCTTTATACTCCAAACTTTTACTTCTGAACTCCCTCTGCTGAAAGAGTGACTTTTTATGATGCAAGATTTGATGTCTCAGCATAATTTTTGGAGCAGGTTGCTTAGTCCAGTCGAAGCTTGTTAGAGCTGTATAAAGGCGCTAGGAACATTTTGATAGAAGCCCTCTTTTAAATGGTACAGGAAGGTTTATCAACTGACTTAAAGGATTATACTGGTGTGCACTTCAGCCCTCTATTTGTCCTTATTTGGAAGGGTTCTGGTACCCTGGTTACTTTAGTTTAAAAAGTAAAATGGAGAGAATTAGCATAATCCCGCTATATGCCGATTTTAGCTCAAAACTTTGGTTATATGACCCTTGTATAGACCACCATGACCATCCATGAATGTGCTTGAATAGTCCTTTATTTGCTCTGGAAATATCAGAACTAAGTGAAATGAACTGTGAGTATTTAAATGGCTGCCATAGGATCTGTTGGAATTCTTCAAAAGCTAAGGAAGGATGCTTTAATGGTTCCCTTGGTAGCTTCGATAGCTCAGGCTACATAAGATCATCCTTTCTGAAAGAAAATGAGATAGCATGGTCCCAGAATTCCTTGCAGTATCAACATTTTAACATGTTGAGGAAGACACACAGGACATACTTTAATTGACTATTTCACTGCAGTCCAAATCCAGCTACAAAAGTTCTAACTGCCCTTAGGCCAGCATGAATCAGCAACTTTTTTTTAAGCTAGCAGCTGGTATAGGCAATTTAGCAGTTGCTAGCTAGTTAGCTTATGATCATTTTATTAAGTGTTTCACCTAGTCCAAATCTAGCAAACACCCTCTGGATAGCAAGAATTGGCAAAATTTGAAGCTAACAGCAGGTGAAGAAAATCATTAGCAGCTACTAGCTAGCAAAGCTAATTCTAAGCATAACCCGAACCAAAGCTTGAGTTAGGGTAATTATTGGGATAAATATCTTAGATGGTCAGACCAAGAGGTGGCTTATGTTGGCAAATGTCTGTTTGATATGCAGGTAGGCAATACTCTGTAAACATATTCGCCTTATCAGCTAACATCTGTCTCTTTCAGACTTCCCCTTCTGTCTTTAATTCTTCACATATGCTCTTACAGGTGCACAAAGTCGTGTGCCTTTTTTTCTTTTTTTAATTTTGCCTGCTTTTGTTTTCTCAAGAACTGATTATAACTAGTAAATGTACAAAGTAGTCATGTGGCTGTTTCTGTGAACTACTCCGGTATTCTCCTTTAAAAGCTGCATAAACAGGGCTGCACACTGCTTTCTACAGTGGACCCATCGTGGATCAACACCATTAAGAACCTGCTGTCTGGACATGCACATTTATCAGCTGGATCGGTGATGGCCTGCAAAGAGATGGACTTCAGAAACTGTTACAGTTCCTCCATTTTGATGTAGCAAAGTGGGCGGATCTATAGAACACACTAAACTCCCAGCAGAACAACTTATAGATCAACTTAACTATACAATAACTTATAAAACCTGTAGAGTACTACACAGATAAAATGGATATTTCTAAAAAATATTGTACTACAATGTTTTGATGTGGTTGTATTATCCATCATACCAGTGTTATTGTCGAGATATTTCCTTTAACATTTTAGCACAGATCCTGAGAACTGTCATGGCATGATAATATTATGGTCTCAGTATATTGTAAGACAGGCTTTGTTAGTTTGTTAGCATTGTTTATTGTGTCACAGGTTCACTGCACTAGCTGGGACTAGGTGCTTGGACCAGTGACAACTGTTCGGATGGATGTTTATTCAGTTGTGGCAAAAATGGACACTGAAAAATATGTTGGTGTCACTTGTTGATATTTTTTGTTTTGCTTTGCCATGCTCAATTGTTTTAAATGTGTGAACTTGTTTATTACATGTCTGAATAAGAAAATAACAAATACAAACAAAAAATACCTTTCATTATGTATATTACTTTATTTTAAATCATAACTCACTTTTTGTATGGGTGAATTTCAGCTTACTTTTTTCCAATTTTTGATTCATCATTCTTTTATTTTTTTTCTCTAACAAGGCCAGCACATTTTCTTGAGTTTTTGGCTCCACCTGGTGAACATCCGATTAACTTCATGATACTCGTGAAAAATGATTAAGGTATTCAGTCGATCTGAGCGGTTAATGTAGGCACAGAAATTAATTAACCTCTTATGTTAGTCAAGCGCTTCATTTTCCCACACTACATGAACGTGCAGTTGGCCTTCAGGTCTTTTGTCTATAGAGCCATCTAAATAAAGACGACTGGTCACTTAAAGCCCTGAAAGGCTCCTTTCAGAGGTGAAATCAATTCAAAGTTCCTGCAGACAGAGCCTGAGGGGTGGGGGGAATCAACTTTGCTTATCGCTCCCACCCTTCCCCCATTTGGGGTCCCGACCCCCGGCTTGCCATGCATAATTCGCATCAAGTGAAACTCCCACAATAGAGGCAAGAGCCGGAAGTCCTCTGTCGCCTTCAAAATAAGAGCACAGAGTCACATAAAAAGAAGGAAATTGACGGTAAGTGTGGAAACAAAAAGTTGAATACATTTTCAAGTTTGATACAATTCGAGGCCTCCAGCCGTTCAGGAATACCTGAATAAATATGTTTAAGGTCCAAATTTCTCGTATGGTAGGTCATGGTCTTTCACAAGAAATGCCTATATTTTCTTTTACGCATCTTATATATGTGTATGGAAAAGGATTAGGGCCACTTAAAAAAAAGGGCCAATAAATATTTATTATTATTATTATTATTATGAGAAAAAAAGTCAGAATTATGACTTTGATCACAGAATTATGACTTTTTTACTTTTTTTTACTTTTTTTCTCAGAAAAATAATTTAAAAAATTGACCTCAATTTTTTTTTTATTTCCCTGTGGCCCTAATCCTCTTCCGCATATGTGTATTGTAGAGGCTTATAAAAACCTTCCTTTTTGCAATTATTACTATGACCACAGACAAGATTATTACCAAATTAAAGATTATATTAAACCACGTCGCACAGGATTTAAGCATTGATTGTTTTTACAAATGATTAATAACACTCAAAACAATATTGTCTGAAGGATTTTTTCCCCTTAACCACTTTTGAGTCAAGATTTAAGAAGTACTTTTTTTATATTCAATTTTTAATAGGATATCTAATGTCTAATATCTAATTTAATAGGATACATCCCCTAGGATATACTTGAATAAACATATTTTAAGAGAAGAGGTACCCTTCTCATCGTGTAGCATGCAATAGCAATAGCAATTTTATGTATAAAGCACTTACAAGTAAGTTCAATGTGCTTTACATGGACATTTTTCCAAATAGAATAAATAAAAACAGAAAAACAATAGATATACCCAACATACATCAGACACAGCAATCAAACAAAAAGCAATTGTTGCTGCAAATGCATCCACTCACAACAGTCATTATATCATCCATACGCTTGAGTAAATAAATATGTTTTCAGTCTATCATTAAAATGGAGACAGTTTTTATGGACCTGAGGTAAGCAGGCAAGTTTGTTCCAAAAAGATGGACCACAGTAACTAAAGGCCCCTTCACTGGACTTTGATTTGACTCTGGGTACATGTAAAAGACTTCCACCTGCTGACCTGAGGATCCTGGTTGGGTTGTATTCTGAGCAAGTCAGAGATGTACTGGGGAGCTGAACCCTTGAGTGCTTTATTAACTAATGATAGAATTTTGAAATGGATTCTGTATTGAACAGGGAGCCAGTGAAGTGTTTTGAGAATGAGATATGGTCATATTTATTTGTATGTGTAAGAATTCTAGCTGCTGTGTTCTCGGTGGGTTGGATTAGATTTAGAAGTGGACTGTCCTCACAGTGTCTTACTGCATATGGCAGTAGTGCTCTCTTTGGATCAGACATACAAATAAAAGGAAAATAACACATAAAAAAAGCTTTATTTTCTGACAGGAGTAGGTTTTATCATGGCCTCTAGAGGGCACAATAGTATCACCTTCTGGGAGCTATATTTTCTCAACGTCGACCGGAAGTGCGTTACCATCGCGTCTAACTTTGTCATTGTTACTATACGTTAGTTTTTGTGTCATGACTTTGGCTCCGAGTTGTGTTTTCAAACTCCATTATGCGGCGTTACATTCGTGCACTTGTTTTGTGCATGGTGTTTGCCGTGTTCTCGGGCTTGTATGTTTACAGTAAGTTGTTTTACTCAGACGTGCCCATCGGAGGAAACGGCACGAAGAAGGGTTTCAACACACAACTGAGAGTCCCCGGTGGCAGACGAGGGTCCGCGGAGAAAACTGGGCCCAGAAGCCCACATTGGTACAATAGGTAAAACTGGATTTTCAAGCATTTGCTGCTTCAACATAACATGACTGAAGGGGGGAACATTGTTTTCGGATAACGTGGGTACATCTGTAGATAACTAACCTAACTCTGTCTGCATTGTCTGCTGAGTCAAGCTGCGTCACATTCCTTTACATCATAACGTTACACTCAATTAAGTCGACGTTTCTGCGCGAGACTACGACAGGTGTGTGACTTCACGTGCAGCCCTCTTTCCCATTCCTAGATTATTTAGTAAGACGTCACACTGCTAGATGGATACATTTAACGACAAGTAGCTACTTTATCTCCTGCAGTCTCAAACCAGCCTCACACTTGATCTTATTTTTGTACCAAAAACTGATAGAAAGTATTTAAAATGCCTCTTCCAGTCATATGAAGTGGTAGCTTAAATGTAGACAGGTGAAAATGTATCATGCAGCGCCGAATTTAGCTTTGTTTTCACACCTGGATGTGAGCATCGTCACCAGATTTCAGGAGTTTGATGTGGAGGGTAGATGGGAGGAGAAGCTGAGGTTCAAAAGAAAAGTCTAGTTTACTTCAGCTTTTAAGTCCTTCATAGAGATAACCAGTGGTGCACAGTAACAAAGTAAATTTACTTGAGTACTGTACTTAAGTACATTATTTGAGTATCTGAACTTAACTTGAGTATTATTTTTTGCGGGACATATTACTTTTACTCTACTACATTCAGAAGACAATTATTGTACTTTTTACTCCCCAACATTTCTATCAGTGCTCTAGTTACTCACTACTTTTGCTTTGAAGTCAGCTCATGAATTTCCTTCTCTTTTCTGAAATCTGACAGTTAAATGTTTGCATAGTTCTGTTTGGTTGTTTAGCCATACTTGAACGTGGAGCAGACACAGCACATTTCACTCAGATCAGGCAGTTCATGTAGAGGTGGTAATGATGATTAATTCTCCACATGATCACCCATGTCCATATCTTCAGCCCGTGTTAGAGGTTTTTGAAATGAAGAATGATGCATAGTGTTTGAAATGTTCTCCCTGTTTCCCACTCTACCCAAACATACAAACATTCACTGTCCAACCTGAGAAATTGTGTTGAGCTACGTAACATTTGTTTCATTCCAGATGAACATTTCAAGCTAAGTTGTCTGTGCTTGGAGTAACTTAGTCCCTTTTTTATTCCATGGTATAGTTTTTATAGATTTCAAGTTTGTAGATAAACATGATGTAACGGAATGTACTCCTTTGTATTCTTGACTGCACTTATGTATTGTGAAAATACAATGTTTTGAGTTATTGCTTATTTTTAAAAGCAAGGACTTTAACTCAAGTAATAATTTGACATGGCAACTTTCACTTGTATTGGAGTAATATTTGACCAGGAGTATCTATACTTTGACTTAAGTAATGAGGCTGTGTACTTTGTCCACCACTGGAGATAACTGATTACCATTAAAGCAGCAGGCAAGACTGGGTTTAAGAAGTGTAAGTTAAATAACATAGGGTACAGCTAAATTATACATATAACATCAGGTTGAGCATCAATTGTTGAGGTTAGACAAAAAGAAAATTATCATGTAAAAATAACATCTGAAAATGTGATGTTTGATGAGTCATGATGTTCAAGAAGCTTGCACCAAAGAGGGATGTTTTACTTTTACTCAAATATTGACCTATACATTCAAGTTAGTGGTTGTCAGTTATACTGCCTATGATTGAATAGAAATCAGAAGCAATAGATATGCACACAAACATAAAGTAAGCAGATCATTTCTGCCTCTGTTTGGGAGGTTAAATTGATGTCAAACATGGTCCTCTCTTAATAAATATTTATGTATCTATTTGTCCTTTTAATGTCTCAAAATTGGCGACAATTTGCTTTATGTTAAAGCCAAAGCCCGCCTCTTTACCTTACACTAGCTCGACAGAAGTTAGGTTGCGCTCAACATTTCCAATATGGTTCCCGCCTTGTTATTTCACTCAGTAAGACTTCTCATCTTCTCCCTCAGGTACATCATGCGTCAGCGGGGTCAGGTGGAGGCTGGTGGTGGCAGACCTGATCCTCCAATGCACCTGGCCGTCGTGGCCTGTGGAGAGAGGCTGGAGGAGACTCTCACTATGATCAAGTCTGCTGTGCTTTTCAGCATCAAACGACTCTCCCTGCACATCTTTGCTGAGGATCAACTGCACGCCAGTTTCATTGAAGCAGTGAGTCGAAAAAGACACCTTGAAAAAAATGACTATCCTGTTACAAGATATCTCTGCTAGCAATTTCATTTTGTGTGTGTGTGTGTGTTCTAGCTGGAGTCGTGGCCTGATTTTATCCGCTCCAGATTCAACTACACGGTCTATTCCATCAGCTTCCCCAGTGAGAATGCAGCAGAGTGGAAGAAACTCTTCAAACCGTGTGCTTCTCAGAGGCTCTTCTTACCAGTACGTATAGAAACTGCAGCCGTCGTCATGAGTGGAAAGTGGAAACGATGATCTAACATTATTATGACTGTCTGAATCGTTTGATTTTTGGAAGAGTTGTTTGTAAACACGACATAAAACAATTGTTGACTAACTAACCTGGGCACTCTAAATCGGCTCTCATAAAAACATGACATAACTTAGCTCCTCCTTTATTGTAGAATAATACAAACAGCTCATCTTGATAAGGGATAACAGATGTGTTTATACTCCGAGTAACATCCCCTTTAAAAGTCTTTTGCAGAACAAACTGGCACCATGCATCATTCAAACCACTGGAGGGCTTCTGCATTATTAACTCCCTCTAACACTTGTCTCTTTGTGTCTTTTTCAAACTCTCGTTCAGCTCATCCTCAAGGACGTGGACTCCATTGTGTATGTGGATTCTGACATCCTGTTCCTGCAGCCCGTAGACCACCTCTGGGCTTTCCTGTCCCAGTTCAACTCCTCCCAGCTGGCTGCCATGGCGCCAGAGCACGAGGAGCCCCGTATCGCCTGGTACAACCGCTTTGCCCGTCACCCCTTCTACGGCAGGACCGGAATCAACTCAGGAGTCATGCTCATGAACATGACGAGGATGAGGAACATGTTTTTTAAGGTAAGAGCTGAAGACACACTGCACTACTACTGCTGGCCTCTAGATGGCCTCATTGTGCTGCAGTTGTTCAGATGAGTCTGCGAGAGAGCACACATGATATCCTCCTGACATTAGAGATGTATGTGATTGTTTTGTGTACTTGACAGAATGATATGACGGCTGTGGGTCTGCGTTGGGAGGAGCTGCTGATGCCTCTACTTCAGAAATATAAACTCAACATAACCTGGGGAGACCAGGACCTTCTTAATATCATTTTCCACCACAACCCTGGTAAGGCGGCACAATATTTGAAACATAAAGAAGTTACTGTGTATTTCCATTTTAGGGGCGCATATGGGAATGAGAAAATGAGGACTGACACTGAAGTTTAACATAGAAATGTAGCAAACAGCTGATTCAGATACTGATGACTGTTTGATTAACTGTTGTAGTTATTTACTTTTCATCATTAGTTACCTCACCTGGGCCAAGAACTTGAATTAATTGTCATTATAAAAACATTAGTGAACATTGTTTGAGTCATTCAGGCCTTAATTACACTCTTTAAGTGAACAAAAATACAGTTAATAGAAGAAAAAAGTACAAAACAACCTTAATATGAACTTCCTTTTAATGAAAATCATTAGAAAATCAGTAAATATATTTAAAAAATCAACAATATGAAAAGTGGGACATGACATGGGTCTTTCTAGCTTTCCATCAGTATTTGATGTGATGTAATGTATTCAATTGTCTACAGCAGGGGTTCCCAAAGTGTGTGTTAGGACCCCCTGGGGGATCGCCAGACACAAATGGGGGGTCATGAGATGTCCTCCAGAATATATATTTTTTAGATTTATCTAAAAATATTTATTATTATTATTATTTATTTTTGTTTATTTACCTTGTTTTCTTATGTTTATCTTCCTTTTTGTTTGAACTGTTAATTATTCTTATTTCTTTATTATTAAAATGTATTCTTTTGTATTTATTTATTTTTTCTTCTCTTTGTTGATTTTGTATTACTTATATATAATTTTTTTACTTGTTGTGAACAAGGAAATACTAAAATAAATGCAATAAAAAGAGTTGAATGACAAAAGTGATCTAAAAATAGTACATTTTACCGATCATAGTAAAAATATTGACAAAAATAGTAGCTAAACTTGAAATAAAAAGCTTGAAAATAGAAAATGTAATGAGTTTTTTGCCTTTCTTTGTTACCAGATGACTCCTAAGTTTAGGGTTAGTGAACAGTTAACTATCAAAAGCATCAGTAGCAGCAGGTTAATTCATAAAGGCACAAGAAGCAAAGCCACATGCTCATATAGGTAGGGTCATTTTCTGAAGACCAGCTAAATTAAGCAACATTAAATCACTTTGAGGGACAGTGTGGGTCACAAGTTTTTGGCATCTATATTCTGGGGGTCGCGGGCTGAAAGGTTTGGGAACCCCTGATCTACAGTAATCTGTCAATAGCAAACTTTTGAAGGTTGATATCTGTCAACATGGCCATTATCGGCTTATACTGATATATATACCATATAACAATGCATCCTTATTACTTACATCAAACAGCTCACATTTCAATATAGTGCCCTTCAGCCTCCACAGGCAGAGGCAGTAGTTATTTCTGACTGTTGAAATCTACTTTTTCAGAGTGCTTGTTGGAGTTTCCTTGTCAGTGGAATTACCGTCCAGATCACTGCATTTATGGCAGCAACTGTGCGTCAGCCGAAGAAGACGGCATCAACATTCTGCATGGGAACAGAGGGGTTTACCACGACAACAAACAGCCGGCCTTCAGGGCGGTTTACGAAGCCATACGAAAGGTGAGCAATGTGCAACCCTTGAAGTTACTTGTCTGTGTTTTAAGAATTCTAATATGAATGTAGGCTTCCTTTAAAGCTACTTCAAATATTCATTTTGCTCTGCTCAGACCCAATACACTACTAAAAGTGGAACACACACTATTCCCCACACGTAAGAGGCAAAAAGACATTAAACTAGGCGGTGTAACATTAAACTCCTACAGCTGATGACTAAACCACCAAGATTTATGATCTTTATATGATGCTGCCCCCAGTGCATGAGATTAACTGCACCACAAGTGATGTCATCATAGCTTTATTGTTCACTAAAGTCGTCTTCATCACAAAAGTGTAAAGACTTTATGTCTTGTGTTTCTCCCCGTGTTTCGTGATCTCTTGGAGACGGTGGAACATAAAAAGAAAATGTTAACATTTTAATAAGCTGAAGTGGTTAACGAAGAAAGTTTTTATTATCTTCTTCTTGTGTTTTTACAACTCTCAGGCATCACACAGGCAGATATTACTGGTTGTAGAGTAACAAAGGCAGCATGGTGTTAAAGTTTATCCCGAGTAGGGGACACTGCTCCACTCTTTTATTGAAAACACGATCAAAAGCTTTGATTGTGTTGCATTTTTTGCTTCCATCCAAACCTACTGAATGCAGAAAGTTTGGTAAATCTTTGAAAGGCCTTCTGGGAAATAAAATGTCTACAACAACGGTGACTCAAAACAAGAAAGTGCACCCAATTAAAAGTCTCCTGGGTACATTAAAGTTAAGACCGAGCCGTGCGAGCCTTTTTAAAGTGTCGTAGATGTAATTTAGTGCACTATCTGATGAAAGGAGCCTTTTTTACGACCCTAGTGACACACCTGCTCTCCTCCATCACCCTCTTTCTTTATCATCCTGGATTAGATTTTGGATTGGTGCTGACCCTGAACACCTTCAAGTATTGGTGTCTTCAGATTGTCTGCATTGGAAACACAAACTAGCACCATGTTGTGAAAAGGTTTGACTAAAGCTAATTTCCCCCATGAGGATGTTTATGGGTTGTTTACCAGAGTGTGATGATATTGATAGCTGGAGTGGTATTTACTTAATGAAGCCATCACAGTTTGGAATCTCATTGCTTTCTTATTAACAAAGCATTGAACACAGATCAGAGGGATGGCTTATCCATCGCTTATCCATGGCCTGCAGTTAAAACTGCCGCTTTATAGGGCAGGATCAATGATGGCAGCACACACACGCTTATACCTGTCGTGTGTATGTTGCTACTATTGAGCATAAACCCCCACATGAGGGCCCAGAGCAGGCACTAAAACACACAGTTTTTCCAATAGCCCGTGTTAGGTATCGACACCTCCATAGATATGTGATTAAGTCTGGAGGATGGTGTAGTGTGGATTGATCCGGTGTGTGTTTCATCTCACTGGACAGACCATTTCATTTGTTTCTTGCTTGTTCATGTGCAGCAGAACCTCAGGGTGTCTTGTGCAGTGTTGGGGAGAGGAACACGAGAGTCTGATGCTGAAAGGTTGGAAGCGCAAGGGTTCAGAGGATAGCACGGAAAGGAGACTGCGACTGTCACAAAATGTCTCATTAAGAGAATGAAGACTTCCACAGTAGAAAGGTAGAAATGGAGACGGAAGAGCATAGCATAGAGATCAGGGCTTAAAATAGAAGCTGTATCCAGAGAGATCAGACGATGGTGGAAATCTGGTAAAAGCATTGGTGCGGTTAGGAAATCTGAGTTATACTGGGTCTGATCTCTAATGTGGATCAGCAGCCTGTTGCAACAGCAGTGTGCAAGTTGTGTCCTAAGTTAGGGTGTAAAGTCCTCACTAAACCACACATTGAAGCTAGTTAGTTTGTAATTTAAGTTGTGTCGTTGTTTGGTTGCACCACAGAGACGTAAGGTTCATCTTAACTAGTAGACCGTAACATCCAAACTAACCAAAACATTGTCGCAGATATGACGTTGACACTTCCAGCAGCCAATCAGAGGAAAGCACCAATTTTGATGCAGGGATTATATGTGTTATTTTTCCTCCCTAATCTTCTCGGAACTGACCGACAGCTGAATCAAACTAAAGTAAAGTGATAACTATAGCCTAAATCCTTAATCTGCAGTGTTAAATTATCAACTACAACATATGTTGATACTCAGGAGCGCAAATCTTGGTCATCATATTTTTCCAAAGGATGTAATCTCTCTCTTGGATATCGCGTTGCAGACATAATCTAGCTGGGAAAATTCTCTGTATCTCCTCATCCTCCTGCTGTAATTCCATGAATTTCCCCGTTGTGGGATGAATAAAGGAGTATCTTATCTTATCCTAAATCATCCCATCCTCCAAAACGACGCGCCATGGCAGCCGATATACTCTACAGAGGACTTTACACCTACTAGGAGCTAAGTGGCTAAGTGTAAGAATTACGCTGGAATTTAGGCTGACGTTGGAACTATCTCAGCTGGTGCAACGCACAAAACGTTAGTAGAGTGTAAACTTCATCCTAAATGAGAAATTACGTTCAAACTAGGCTACGTTTGAGTTTACACACAGCTGGTGCAACAAGCTGCAGGTGTTTAATTAGATAACAGGTCAAGTGAGCTGTTTCGGCGGGAAACTCTGGAGAACAGGGGAGGAACAACAGGATCTGAAATACACCACATCACAGACGTTTACCTTGTGTTGATCTTTTTCTTTTCCTGTCTTCAATTAAACGGCAGTCCTTTGACCCTCATAAGAACATAAACAAACTGAAGGTGTTCCCTGTCCTGATGTCAGAGGTCAGAAACAGTGAACTAGTACCATCAGGTATTCACAGTTTTCTGAAGTAGTGACATTTTTTCTTAAGGAAGGAAGTTTTCCTCTGCCTATTTTCAGTCTTCAACAAGATTGTAGGAGTTGATATAACCTCCCTTAGCTAAGTAGCCACACAAGCTGGCTTGTTGTTCATCAGATACACAAAATCCCTCACACGGCAACCATCACAGGAAGGATACAGTCAAGTCCACAGGAAGACAAAGGCTGTTAAACGTATCAGTTTTATTATAGGCAATGATTGATTTTATTCTTCTAAACCCCGCCTTGATTATGTTTGAATCCCAAAACATGATAAAAAAACAACTTATGAATAGAAATGTCTTCAGATAGCCCTTTTATGTAAGAACACATTCATTTTAAAGGGATATTAATTTTCACATTTAACAGCTGGAGGTCAACTGATTCTTAATGAATGGATTCTTCCTTAAAACAAGTTATACATCTAAAACCTCAGTTCCATTTGATGTCAACCACTGTCTTTTTTTGTGAGGCCCTGTATCCTCACACAAAGGAAGCAGGATCCCGAGCTCACACAGCAGTGCTCCTCCCTGTCTGTCTGCCTGTCTCCCTCTCAGACAGACCACGGCCGTCTGTCCGTCATAAAGCATCCCCTTCCTCCCCGCACTGCAAAAAGCCGAGCCCAAGAAGCAGCAGTTAAATTTTACAACCGCTGCTACGTTTAGAGTTGGAGTCTGCACGCCGAGGGTGCCCCATCAGCCGCACAAAATCAATACAGCAACTGTAAATGCAACTTTATGACCGGCGTGCGCATGTGTACGTGTGTACGTGTGTACGTGTGTACGAGCGTGTGTGTGTGTGTGTGTGTGTGTGTGCGTGCGTGTGTGTGTGTGTGTGTGTGTGTGTGTGTGAGAGTACGTGCTCGTAAAAACGCCATTCTCTTTGTGACCCAATATCAGGGACCCAAGTGCAAGCAAATGAGCTGGCATAAAAAATGGTAATTCCCCTTTGATTTCCTCGGAGCGCAGTAAAGGCTCCTTCATTATTGGGAAGACATGAAAATTCTTCTCTGATCCTCTGTTATCACTGGACGCTAAGCCTATAGCATAAAAGTGAACCCAGTCCGCTTTATGTTGCGCCCGGCTGACCGATCAGATTAGATTTGGAGACCCATCTGAGTCCAGCATGCCTCCTGGATTTAGTCTGTAATTTATCTCGGGACAGATATCTTCCAAGTCCAAATGCTGCCCACAGCAGCACTTTGCGTACTTACAGAGGGAACCTGATCAATCACAGCGGAACAGTAGGGGGGTGAGAGCCGTCCTCGGGGGAGTTTGGGTAGCAGTTTGGGATTTCAGCCGCTCTTTTGAAGTTTTCCAAGCCCACTCATGCAACCTTTAGCCAACCACCCCCGTGTTCCAGCATAGAGACACGAAAAGGAAGGAGAGAACAAGTCATCCTTAGAAGAAACTTCCTCCATACCATACAAACCTGCCCCCAGATCCAGAATCATTCTGATTTGTCCTCAAAAAAACGTGGGTGTATCATTCTAACTACATGTTTCAATGTTTTGTCGTTCCAGTACTCTTTCGGGGCAGACCCAGTGACGTCTTTGCTGGAACCTCTTGAAGAAGAACTCATAAAGACGACGCACACTTACTGCGGTAAATCCTACCCGCTCTTCACGAAGAGACTGGCACACAGCCTGGCAAATGTCAACAGAAAGGCCCCTCGTGGACGGTGACAAAAAGGAAACACCATGATTGGAAAGAGGCCAAAAAGGAGGGACTTGTATTTGGCTGAACAGCTGTGAAAAAGCTGAGAAAGACAGTTGGAGTTGTCTCAGACTGAGACTAATAACCACTTGAATCCTCTTACTTGCTCTGGATAAGAGCGTGATGTAAACGTCTGAAATCTACAGTTAATGCTGCAAAAGCCTTGCTGCAAAGTACTGATTTAAGTTGTGAAAAATAATGACTGCAGATGTACACATGGATTTTTTTTTTATTCTCCTGTGTTTTTAACCTCAGACTTTCACAGCAGTGTAACTAACAAGCATCTTTCCTCTTCCTTGAAATTATTCACTCCAGTCAGATCTATAAAAGTTTGGAAGAGCGGCTCTTGTCTTTCCATATTGGAGAATATATATTGAATCTTATTTTTAAAAAAGCTCTTATTAAAAGAGACTAAATCACATCAGAACTGGACAAAGGCTTTTAGCAGGGCCTGTTTGACAGATGCATGCACTGGACCACTTTTTCAACCATCAGAAACACTCCATTAAAACTATTACAAGTCATTCAGAGAATATAATATGCAGATTTTAGTCTTACGTGACAGTACTCCAAACTGTTGCTGGAATATTGTTCTATATGTGTGAATTTTTACAGTGGCAGGGGTTGATCATATGTAACCTCTATCACAGGTGTGTCTTTTAATGCTACAGTATCTGTTACACAGGTTATCATGACCTGAATTGAAAAAAGCTTAAACAGGGTGACTCAAGAAAAAGTTGTTTTTATGTTGAATAATGTCTGAACATGTAAATAAGCTACAAGTTCTGCTAATGCCAAAGTATTTTTTCATTACTTAAATGATGGGTTTTGAAATGTTGAATGTATTGTGAATACTTAGATGTAAAATCAAAATGTTATCTGTGTTTGTGTCAGTGTGGTTGTGATGTAAGGACGTGTTGAGTTGTTTGTGTGTGTTGGAATTGCAGTGGGATGTTTTTTTTTACATTAAAAATAATTTCTTTGTTTTTGGGAGAAGTGATGCAGTGTGTCTCATTAACCACTAGGGGGAGCATTTTTTTTTTTGAATTACCATTACTGCTGATGAAGGAAAGGTCTTTTTGAAATGAGTTTGTTATGAAGAAGCAAAATATGAAGACAGAGGGAATCGATTTAAAATAGTGTTATTCTCCCATAAACCTTTGCAAAAGGGGAGAATATCAACTACTTACAATCTTTTCTCTGATTTGAACAACCCCTCATTAGATATTATTCGCTCTGCTTGGGAGGGAGACTTGGGGGTGGCTTTGTCGGAGGGAAGATGGTGTAAAGCCCAGGAAGCAGTACACACAACCTCAATCTGCATCGTCTGCATTTCTCAAAGGTCAAGCTCTTTCCAGGTGTAAACTCAACTTGTGATAGATGCAAGCTCTCGCCTTCCTTCATTCTGGCACTGTCCAAATCTGTCTGTGTATTGGAGCTCCATCTTCCAAACACTGTCTGATGTTTTTAATCAGATAATCCAACCTGATCCTCTGAGATAAAAATAAGAACCTGACAGGAACTCATCTCAGAATAACAAAATGTGTAACTTTGTTAGCTCCGAGGCTGATCCTTCTTCAGGGGAAATCCTCTCACTGCCTGAGCTGGACTCATTGGCTGAGAGATGTGATGCAACACCTAAAACTTGACAAACTGAGATTCACAATACATAACTCCTCTGATAAGTTTGAGAGAACATGGAACCCTTTTGTAGACTACATCAGAGACACTTTTGACACCCCACTAAGCTGAAAGTAAATCTAGAGATAAGTCATACCTATTATAAAACTCTTAATCTGCTGACACTGTTAGAGCCCATCACTTAAAGCAAAGTTTTGATTGATTAACTTCATTATTGTAGGGTTATCTTTCTGTTTATTTTTTCAGAACTGCCATATTGTTGTAATTTGTTTGTTTGTTTTTGTCTGTAATGTTTGTAATGTCTGAATCTCCTGAATGTTTTCTAATAAGAAAATGATCCATAAAAATATATTTAAATAAAAATAAAAATAGTGATAAGCAAATTTTCTGACAAAATGTCAGTCTCCTGTGGCTTAGATCAGGCTAATACAATCCTTTTAAATGTTCTCTCTCCATCAATAAAGAGCATCTTTGTTAGTTTATCCTTTAAAGACCTAACTTCATGATTGATGCTATGGTTACATTACCTCCTTGGGCAGATCAATAGACTTGCCAATAATCTATGACTTGGCCACCAATGCTGAGCTGCTCATAAAGTGTAAGTGATGGACCAATAACGCAGCTGTATGGCTAACACTGTAAACCACACTGACTTTGTGGCATAAGTTTATGCTTATTCCCATTAGACGAGGGACATGCGTTCATTTACGGCTCCAGAGGACACTTGATTCATTGCACAAGAAACATCCTTCATTCATCACTATATATCCATATGAGAGCTTATCAATTACCTTTATTGACCCTTGTGCTTAAACGCAGCACGTAACGGCCCAGGTCCTCAGGGAGGGGCAGAGACAATGACTTAAATTGAGCACCATGTTGAAAAATTCAATATGAGCCATCCTCCAAGGTTTCATTTTCTGGAAACTGCATGTTTTATTTCACGATAAATAACTCTGATTTTATTTCTTTTGTTCCGTCGTGGCTGGAAGAGAAACTACTCAAAATAAATACGTGACCTCCAGCATTATGAGTATGATATGAGGAGGAACAGGGACATTACTGAGTAATTACATGTACCTGTGTGTTTGCATTTACCATCCAAAAACAGATTTTTTTTTAGAACTCCAGGTAAGGTTGGCCATTTTTCTTCTTTGTCACTGGATAGGATGTTGAAGAGGGGAGATGAGTGCACAGTGGGAGCACAGAGAAATGGCTGATGGGAGTGTGTTAGTGATGAAAGAAAAAAAACAAGGCTGTCATGGCCAATATAGCAATTAGGGCACTTTGTTGCTTCAGAGCTCTATCTTTTTGGGTATGGCTTTACTGAAAACAGGGTTGGACCTCGAAATGGTACCATTGAAAGAACAGAGAAACAGAGATTTCTAGAGAAACAAACACATTTAAGGTGTTTGCTCTATTTGGTGAAAGTACTTAATAGTAGTGAATGAAAGAGGGGGCTAATCATGAGCTTTTTTCATTTATCAAATAGAGAAAACAACTGCTAATGTAATAAAAAGGAAAAATCTCATTCTGCTTAATATAAAATCCATTTATCCTCATGTGAAAAAAGAACCATGTTCTTCCTTTTAAAATGTAGTTCAATAACTAAAAGGGATAATGGAGCAAAGAGGAACCTGCGTCTAATTCATCAGCGCCAACTATATTGACTGAGACAAAAATACATTTGTATTGTTAGATATGTTTACTCAGAAATAACAACAACAACCTTAATTTCTGGAATCACCTACAATACATGTGCTGGTAGAAGCTAAGTCATGTCAGACCAAGAGGGTAGCAAACTATCCTTTGAGCCGTTTGTTGCATTAATGTGAGCATAAATGTAACAGCTGTTTTTATATGCTGTATGTGCAAGGAAGGCTGTCTTATAAAGAAACATGCTTAATAATTTGTTAGCAAGAGCTTTAATCAATCAATCATTCAATCAATCATTCAATCAATCATTCAATCAATCATTCAATCAATCAATCAATCAATCAATCAATCAATCAATCAATCAATCAATCAATCAATCAGTCAATCAGTCAATCAGTCAGAGTAATACTGAAGACATCAAAACTATGAAATAATATGGTTTTGCCATAATCTGGATTACAACAGTAGTCAGATAGGGCTATCCATTGTGCACTAACCCTACCTCTGAACAACACATCTGATGGTCTCAAACACATTAAGAAGGAAAGTCATTCTACATATGAACTCTTGACGAGGCTCATGTTAATTAGAAACCATTCCAGGAGACCACTTCATGAAGCGGACTGAGAGAATACCAAAAGTGTGCAAAGCTGTCATGAAGGAAAAAGGGGGCTACTTTACAGAATCTGAAATATAAAACATATTCTGCTTTGTTTAACACTTTTTGTTAATTAAATAATTCCATATATGTTATTTCATAGATTTTATGTCTTCAGTATTAATCCACAGTGTTTCAAATAATTCAAATAAATAAAAACCCTTTAATGAGAAGGTGTTTCCAAACTTTTGACCGGTAGTGTATATAGCACCAATGCTTTTACAAACAGAGCAGGTCTAGACCGTACTCTATGTTTCATTATTAACAAAGAAACTCATCTGTACTCATTAACCACCGATGAAATTTAAAAAATAAAAACACCCTTCTAAAGAGGCTTTATTTGAGAGTGGTACCTTAGGCTCTAAGCTTTCGCTGTACTTGTGTATGTCTTTTAAATTAAGTGTATGCTTTGGTCATATGCTTTGTCGCATCCAAATACAACGCCACATCTGTCCAATTCTGACAGCTTAAATCGAACGTACATGCAGCGTACGGATGCATAATGCAAACATGCTCAAACACACACACACACAGACAACAGTGAGCAGAGGTAATAGGTTGAGAGTCATCACACACCAGCACATACACTGGTTGTTTTATTAAATATGACTTCTGCTCTGCGTGTATGTCACATCGTACTGTTAGATTGCACAGCAGGGGGTCATTTACATGTTGTAATAGGGTCTACATATCACTGCCGTAGGAGATGAGAGAGAAGCCTGGGTGTTCCTCACAAACTGAATGACATGTCTCACGCTTCTTATTTACATGTGAGTAACTCTGGGGTACGTTTGATGCCCAGTGAGATGGAATATGACATCTTTGCTCAGGCTGACACTGAATCTGCCTCTGTGATTTACTGGGTACGTCAGACAAAGAGAAACAGAGAGAGAGAGTGATGGGTGTTTTAGCAGATTGCTTTATTTACTTCACAGTTTAGTTTCTGTGTTTTGTTTGTCAGACTCAAATGACACAATGCCAAGCCAAAGGATCCCTGTCCAGCTCTCGGCAAAATCCTGCTGCTTTGACTGGAGCCAAAACTCAAGAAACTCTCGCTGATTTAAGGCCGTCTGCCAGATTTGGTCCTTGTCCTTGTTTTCATCCTTATGGCTTTGTTTGAATATTCCTTTATTACTTTCCTTTCCTCCTTTTATTTAACTCTATTATGAAGTATCCTGCCTTTCTTATTTAATTCAAAGATAGTTTTTTCTTTCTGAATAGTTTCTGCAAAAAATATCTTTGAAATCCATCTCAGTGTGTGACCCAGTTTCTCAAGCCTGATTTTTTTCCAGCACCCATCAGAGTGCACACAAACTCCCAAAGACAAACCACATTGTGCATACAAAAATACCATATGTGCTCATCAGACATGCCCATATTTGCCTTTCAAGAAATGGCAACAGAATTATTTCAAAGACAGATTTTGTTGCAGAACTTCTAACCTCTAAACATTCCAGGAACCCAAGTGAGTCTGTGCCTGTTTCAAAATGCTAGCCTTGGGGATATAAGCTCCTTCGCTTTGTGCCACACTGCAGGCACACATGAGAGCCAAAACAAGGCTGCTACAGTAAGAAAAACGCCCAATAACAATAATGAGACGTTGTTGTCTTGTCAAGCACAAGAGGTTGTCGAGTTTGTGCTTGCAACAAAATGGGACATTCAGTGAGGCTTTATAGTGGTTCGAGCACCTGGATTTGCTAAATATAACAGCTAGCAACACAGTCTTTGTTAGCGCTGCCTTTTTAAGTTCAAGTTTGACATTGTCCTTTTATGGTTGTTTTTCACAAGATTGATACCACTCTTGTATGTAGAGTAATATGAAGCTAAGACCAGCATCCGGTTTCACTCTTGTCTTTTTCATATGTTCTGTATTGTTGCTTAACCCTCCTGTTATGTTCATTTCTCTGGAACAGCAATAATGTTCCTGGGTCAATTTATTCAATGATCCAAAAGTGTCAGACCCCCAAAAAATCCCAAGAAACATATTTTTAAATCTAATTTTTAACTCCATCACTAACCATTTAAATCGAGCTTTAGTCCATTGGTGTTCTTTAATTCTCACAGATCATGGATCAATGAGGATAACTCACTTGTTTTTCATTAAAAGTCATGTTAAAACTTTTTTGATGTACATTGGAAATCCTTAAATATAAATACAACAGTTTTACATGACATATACACATATGTAATCTTTGGCGTACCAGAACCAACTCTAGCAAACAGAACCAGAACCAAACTCTAGCAAACAGAACCAGAACCAAACTCAAGCAAACAGAACCAGAACCAAGCTAAAGCAAACAGAACCAGAACCAAACTCACGCAAACAGAACCAGAACCAACTCAAGCAAACAGAACCAGAACCAGAACCAACTCAAGCTTTTGAGCTTTTTCGAATTGGTGTGTATGTGGTTTCCGGTACTTCTGGAGCCAGCCTCAAGCGGATCCTCGATGAACTGCAGTTTTAGTAAGCTACCTTCTTATCAAACATGAGTGTATCAATCATTTTATCTTATTCTGAAAAAATGCAACCAAGACTTCTTTCTGAGTTAAATTTAAAAAGTATTCCTCACAGATTGTTCCTTCAAATGCATTGAAATAGAAATACAAGAATTAAGGCTGTGGTTTATTTCAAGCACAAATTATTCCATAACACCCATTCAACAAAGGGAACCCAAAGCTACCTAGTTGTATTAACATGTGCACAATACACATTCACACAGGGATAGCAAGCACACACATCACATCATGTCCATGAATGAGAGTGACCGTGTTGCTTTTACATCCAGATGTGATCTGACCCTCCTCTTCTTTTGCTTGCTGCATCCTCATCTCACAACAATAGATTTCCCATTACCGCTCCCTCTTCACTCCATCCCACAATCACAGCCTGACAATATTTACCCCTGGAGTAATCTTATTCACAAAGAAACCTCAGCACATGCTTGTGACTGTGGTCATACATGTGTGATCATATGTGCATCGGTGCAAAAATGATGCTTTGGAAGCATATACGAATAGGGGTAAGGTGTGAAGTGTATGGCTTTATTGTGTTCAGGGAAGCCAGAGCTTATCTTTCCCTTTACCCCACTCAACCTACTATCTGTCACACACACAAACACACGCACACTCCCTCTTTCCCCTGCGAGCTTTCAATTAGATAATTACAGTGGCACTGAATAGAGCCTGCCTGGACAGTGGCGCTCTTTTGTAGAGGCACCTGTCCCCCCCATAGACAGCAATTACCTGCCAGGCTGGAGGGGAGTTGCAGGCTATTGTCTGAGTGCATATATTTGAGTGTGTGTGAAACATCAACTGTGTCTGTATGTGTATACTGTAGGCAGCTTAGCATTTGTGGTTATGGGTTGCTTATTTTAGCATTACAGTGTGTCTATTTGTGGGTGTCTGCAAATACATTGCATGTAATTATTTTCAGTGAAAGCAATGGAATAATACTTAAGTTGTCTTATTGTATATGAGTTTAGGTTAGGCTATATGATATCAAGCTAACGTTTAATGGTTATATTGCACATGTTAGATGAATGTGGTGTAGAGTGGGAGCTGAGCAGCCCAATTGCTCCCGTAGTGTTAAGCACTTCAAATACCTGCTGCCTATGAGCAGCATGTTCGTTGTTAAATTAAAGTTTTTAAGACTTACTTCACAGGTTGCCACTGGAATCCTCTTACTCCTCCATGACGACATCACGGAGCTGGTGGATGTTAGAGACCTTGCGCTCCTCCACCTTCCATTTGAGGATGCCCCACAGATGCCCAATGGGGTTTAGGTCTAGAGACATGCTTGGCCACTCCATCACCTTTACCCTCAGCTCTTTTAGCAAGGCAGTGGCCGTCTTGGAGGTGTGATTGGGGTCATTATCATGTTGGAATACTGCCCTGTGGCCCAGTTTCTGAAGCCAGGGGATCATGCTCTGCTAGCGTTCATGGTTCCCTCAAAGAACTGTAGCTCCCAGTGCCGGCAGCACTCATGCAGACCCAGACCATGACACTCCCACCACCATGCTTGACTGTAGGCAACAAACCCTTGTCTTTGTACTCCTCACCTGGTTGCTACCACACACGCTTAACACCATCTGAACCAAATAAGTTTATCTTGGTCTCAGAGTACAGAGAGTATACCGTATCGAAGCCCACCTCTTCTGACCTCTTCCAACCCTACCAGAGCCAAAGAAGCGTACGAAGCACTCACACTACTAAAACAAACAAGACTTACATGGTGAAACATGCATGGGCACAGACAACATCGCCTAGTGTGACTTTGCACTGAGCTTAAAGCATTTTAACTTGAGTCATTGACATTGAAAATTTGCATTCTAACCTGTTCATCCTCAGCGTGCATTGTAGACTATTATATTGAACTACTCAAGAGATAACAGTAAATGCAATAGAAGTAGCAGAAAGGTGTCACTATAAATCTGTCCGTACAGATTACATTTTTAGATTGGTTGATAGCAATTATCAGATAACATCAGAACCATCTAAACCAGCAAGAAGTGAGAGCCTGTGAATTGTAGCACTGCTGGTTCTACGTCATCAACACACTCCAGTGTGAAATAAGTCACTTTAACTATGTTGGTTTTGTTATGAATGTAATTTTTTTTAGATCTATGTAGTCCCAACTTTTGTGAACAAGTAAGGAAAAGATACTAAATGTTTTTATCTGAACCCATTTATTACAAAGAGGACATATAATGTAGATGAAAGCATACGAGATCACTATGATTGCATTTTGCCAAAAGCATGGAGTAAAAGGATCAGCAGAGCAGCACACAGAAATATACTGTGTATTAAAACCTGGTTATTATAGGGTGTAAAAACATTTAATGTCTCATAAATACCTGCAAATGAAGCGATGCAAAGGCAGATTCAAATCATCTTTTGAACTTCAGCAAATCCACTGCAGTCACTAAAGAACGTTTTATTATGCATCAAAGCAATTTCTGTCTTGAATATGAAATAGTTGAGTAAATTGCCCCCCCCCCCCCCCCCCCCCCCCCCCCCCCGCTACTTGTTGTTCTCTCAGGCAGCTGAGGTGTATTTGTCCATATTACCTCCTGGTGAATCTCTTGCTGGTGTCTTGTTCTTACAGCTCCCTCGGGTGTTAATTTACGCCTGGGCCCATTTTATAGCGAGCACCTATTGATCTGCGAGGACACACATGTATGGCTCTAAAGCTCTGTTAAGTAGAGCCAAAATGTGTGCTGCAAATTGATGGGAGCTTAACGTGCGACTTGGTGTGTCTGTGCATGCGGCCTTTCACACTGTGCAATTCTCAAACCTCTCAAGGTGGCAAACACGTCAGTAACAACCTATCACATCTGTTCCCATGACGATAAGGATCCATTCTGTTAATTAAAGCCCTTTACTTCATCATTATGTTTTGTGATGGACAGGTTAAAGTGTGCTATTAAGGTTCACATGAGCTTGAGAGCACACACAAACAGGAATAACATAACTAAATAATATGACTTACTAAGTGGAGGACTCGAAATGCTCCATTGTCTCCCAGTCAGTTTACATCTCCATTATTTCCCCAGGTAAAAGCATTGACGCATGACCATGATTTGCTGTCACATGCATTCTATCACCCACTGCTCCATGGCTCCTAAATTACTTCATTGAGTAAAATACACGGCGACTGATGGTTTAGCATCCTGGCTGGATTCCAAGTTGCTGTAATCAAATGCATTCAGCCTTTATCAGCGATGTTTATCAGGCTTAGCGCTCTTGATGTTCCGGGTGGAGGATGTGAGACAGGATATGAGGCTGATGGTCGTGATCAATCACTGATAGCATCACACGAGACTAACAAGGTCTCCTAACGAAGGGACACGGAGGAAAGGATGTAATTGGAAGAAGTTGAGATTAACAAAAAAAAAAGGGATTCATACCGTCTAGGGAGGGATGGGAAGAAGGGAGGATTTAGAGATGGAGTGAAATAAAATGTCAATACCAAAGATAAATACTACAGCTACATGTGTGTCCATCAGAAGTCAAGGGTCCTTTCAATGAGTGTTCAATTGTAGCAGCAGATCATTGTTTGTGTTTGGTGTCTAGGCTCCAACTTGATCACACCGCACAGTTTTAGTTTTTACATGCAGAAGAACAGTGGTGACTGGTGAGATGATATCTTCTTATGATATCCTATCCCCATTCCACGTTTCCATGTTTTATACAGGAGAGTGGCAGAATAATGGGGCAACTAGAATCTCTGTTTTAAAACCATAAAGAGGTGATTCCCAATCTAACAAATCAGTTGATTTAGCCTAATGGTTAAATTACAAGCCCATGTAGCAGGCAGCCAGGGCTCAATACCAGCCTGTGGCCCGGCTCCCTTGTCATTCCCCCTCTCTCTCCTAGTCTCCTACTCTATTCACTGTCCTCTCCTCTCTGAATAAAGATATAAAAGCCAAAAATATATAAATAAAAAATAATAATAATCTGTATGCTCTTCCTTTAGCAAAGTAAGCTCTAGCCTTAAGTTTTTGCAACCTAATTACATCAACATGACACTTGTCTATCTCTCATTGTTAGTTTTTTATGTCTATTATTTGAGAGAATCCGTACTGATATCTGGGTTCAGCTATGGGGCTGAATTTAAAGTTGTAATAGTCAAGTGTTACCAATCAAAGTATCAGGTATCTGAGCCTTATATTGAACAGGGATCTTCATCATTTTGCTCTTTAAACTGTACAGGTACTTGTTCACTTTTTTAATCCCTCATGAGAATATTTGATATTCTTTAGTCACGAATCAGCAGCAAAAAGGCAGACAGAACCAGCCTGTGGTTCCTTCTTCTGAGATGAACATATTAAGGGCACTTGCTCAATGCTGACAGATTACGTAAGCAGCAGATCCCAGGCCGTCTTTCAGATCAACGCCACTTTAGTAAAAGAAATGACTTGCTCTTTTCAAGAGCGCGGACGTGGAGACAGACTGGGAAATGAAACAGGGGTAACAAAGCAAAATAAAAAGACACTGACACATATGGGCTTTGAACAAGGAGCAACTCAATTGAAGAGGAATGGTGGAGAGGTCTCGGGCATTTCAAACATGATACAGCAGTCACGCCACAGTCAAGGTCGATCTCAACGTGAGCGCTTCTGAATCTTTCCCTGCTGCTGCTCTGACGGTGCAATAGAAGTGAAATCAATGCCCGGAATACTCTCACTGTCTGATGGAATTATTCCACTTTCTAAGGGTTCATTCATTAAATGGTTAATGACTCGAAATGAGAAATTAATTTTACGTCCTATGGAACATTCCCGTGTAAGTGTGTGTGAGAGGGATGGACCGTGCTCAGCCATCGGACTAATGTTCTTCAAAGTCAAGATGAATGGAGCCCTGCCTTCTTCAGTGAACTTCATTTCTCCTATACCTATCATAGATATGGGCTGTTGCTTTTTCACAGTCGGATTCAATTTATGGTTTAATTAACAGTTTGGAGCAAAAGAAAAACCTTTTACCTCTGACGTAGTACAGCTGCCTTTAGATAAATTCATCTTTATAGCTATTTGAACAAGAAAGAAAGAAGATTTTGGCTCAGAGATTATTGTATCATCTCACTGAGCTTCGTATATGACCCAACCCCAACAGCTTGAATAAGACTTACTTTCTGTCATTGTATTGTTAAAAAAAAAAGCCTCCATTCCTTTGTTCACTGGGGAGTAATAAAAACAGATGGCAACAAAAATGATCCATGTATGCAGTAGGAGGACAATTTCCAATCATAATTCATCCTAAGCTCATCACAGTAATGTTGTGTTTGCAAAGTGGCTAATTCCTTTTTGATTCAGTGCCATCGTAAAAAGACACACTCTTTGTGGAAGTGGACCCTATTTCAGTTGTCATCCAAGCTACAGGCTTACTGTCAGCGTTATATTGGCCGACGCTGATTAAAGCTCTAAATTTTGATCATTGGTGATTCAGACTCTCAATAACGGTCAACAGTGATTAAGCTGTCACTGCAGAGCAAGGTCATTTCCTCTTCTTGGTAATGATACTTTTCTGTGTTGATGTATTTTCAGTAGCTAATAGTAATTACAGCAGCAAATGGAAGAAACAAACTTGAGCCAATTTTTTTAATCAACGTCTGTAAGACACACCAATCTGTGAAATCTGAGGGGCTTCTTCACTTAATCCTCTGTCTGAGTGTCTTTTGGTACAGGTACTGATTTTAAATGACTTATGAGGGGTTTTGGTGGATTAGTGGTCTGGATTAGTACTGTTGGAGTCCAAATGTGGTACAGAACCTTTGATGCAGATTGTCATATCCTGCAAATTGTTAAATCTTTGCGCTGATATCCAAGGGGGCGTACAGCCCAAAGCATAAGGATAGTGTTATACAAGCCCTTGGTTTTTTTTTAAGCAGAACTCAAAGGTTGTCAATGTTAGCACCAAGTGGCAACCTCACGTCTCAAACTATGAAGCCCATGGGGAAGTGTTATAAACTGCAATTCATCGAGATTCCGCTTGATGCTGGCTACAGAAACACCAGAAACCACATACACACTAATTCAAAAAAGACGATCTTTGCAGCATTAATAAACATGTTTACAGCCTGGTTCAAAAAACAGCTTGGCTCTACGTAGCTAGTTTCTCTATCGGCACACACTGTACGGGGGGATTTTTTCTAACACAACAGTTCAGAAGATATTAAGATTACGAGTTTTTGCCCAAATAAGGACATGACTGACTTCGAGAGGAACACATAGCTGTTGGCTATAGGAGGCCCAAACCCCCCACTCTTTACGTCACACTCTGCCTGGTTGAGTTCAGCATTTCCAATATGGCTGCCACCGTCGACTGGCTCCAAAACAGCGCTCAGGGACAGATGGTTGACATAACAGATACTATGTCCATTATTTATACAGTCTGTGGTTTTCTTCTGTTTCCTTGTCTCTTTAATTTATTGGGGTATTTGATTTGTCTGGAACACATGTCTGTAGTGTTTGTCATTGTGTTGTTTACCATGTTCAATTAAAAAAACAAAAACAAACAAAAACAAACAGTCCATGGTTTTTCCTTTAAAAATGATATTATGACTGTCATTTGTAACATTGTATATATCTAAATTGTATTTTATCTTTATTTTACTCTATTTTCTTTTCTTTTACTTATTGAAACTTATTCTTGATTGTACTTATGTCTGGGTTGCTGTAACAACTAAATTTCCCCCCTGGGGATCAATAAAGTAATATCTTATCTTATCTCATCCAATAAAAGCTGTTTTTCTTTTCTTTTAAAGAAACGCACTTGTAATGTATGCAGCTATGATATTTATTGTTTAATAAAGCCCAAATAAAAAAAATATTTGGGGGAAAAAGTGTATTTATTTACCTGCCTCTAATTGGTCTGTATCAGAGAGAAGTCACCTGTAATTGTGATTGGTCAAGGGGCGGGACAAGACCTGCGCAACAGGGAGGTGAAGCAAGTGTGTGGTAACTTCTGACACCATGCGTATTTCTTTGCGTAGCATGGCGAGAAGACATAATTTACCCACCTGAGTGAAGAATACGCTTAGTTGATGCCTGATTTAATTCTGGGGTAACATGCCTCACGGCCTTCAGCTTTGAGCATGCACTGTGTTGCGAGAGCTACCTGGAACCTCCTTGGCTACTACCGTGCAAGGTAATGCTGTGCTAGTGCGTAATGAAGGAGCTGCAGATCTGGCGCTAGCCTCAGACCGTGCACCGCGGAGAGAGACTATGATCAGTGCGCGCTGTCCCGAGGGAGACCGCTGTTTTCTTCCTGCATCGACATCGACCTTCACTGAGATGAGGTATGGACTTTGCTTTCCTCACTGCCGAGACGGGATGCTGATGATCTTCACCATTCAGCCGAGTCTTCAGGAGTGTGTTAAAGTGTCGCTCTGGGTGAGTAAGTGTGGCACTATTCCCCGTGCTGCCAACGTTCCCTCATACATTGCACCCAAGCTTCAATCAGGCCTGTAATGAGTTTTTGTTGTTATATTGAATGCTGGCTTTTTATATTGTTATTTTTAGGGCCCATTCCAGTGTAAGACAGAGCATTATGTTCGTGAGGAGTTGGACACATTAGAGTGTGGGAATTGTGATGTGAGGTGTGTTATTGAGAGTTTGAGCACCTTGAGTTAACTTGCAGTTGTTAATAGTTTTGGTCTGTTTAATAGTTAAAAGGATTTTTCTATCAACACAAAGACTGATAAGAACACAAAAGTTCCTCTGTGGTGGTCTAAGCTTGCCCTAAGTCAGATTTAAAGGACACTTAAAAACATTTAAGTGTAAGTGAAAGAATCAAGGACACTGTATCTAAGATTACATGATACACAGAAAGTGCTGTATATACAGTTGTGCTCATAAGTTTACATACCCTGTCAGAATTTGTGATTTATTTTTTTTTGGCCATTTTTCAGAGAAAATGAATGATAAGAGAAAACTTTTTTTTCCACTCATGGTTAGTGGTTGGGTGTAGCAAATTTCAAACAACTGTGTTTACTCTTTTTATATCATAAAGACAACAGAAATTACACAAGAAATCATAAATTCTGCCTGGGTATGTATACTTATGAGCACAACTGTACATATGTGTCTGACAATTTTGGATTAAGACGTGTAATGTGCAGACGAGCAAGTGCAGCACCAGAGTCCAAGAAAAATGTACCTAAGGGAATAATAAAGTGTATCGTAACTAGGGGTGTAACAGTACAGTTCCTCTG
Source organism: Notolabrus celidotus (assembly GCF_009762535.1). NCBI lineage: Eukaryota > Metazoa > Chordata > Actinopteri > Labriformes > Labridae > Notolabrus > Notolabrus celidotus. Next base: position 8,947,518 of record NC_048292.1, read on the forward strand.
TGGTGGCCTAAGCTTGCCCTAAGTCAGATTTAAAGGACACTTAAAAACATTTAAGTGTAAATGAAAGAATCCAGGACACCGTATCTAAGAATACATGATACACAGAAAGTGCTGTATATACATATGTCTCTGACAATTTTGGATTAAGACATGTGTAATGTGCAGATGAGCGTGTGCAGCACCAGAGTCCAAGAAAAATGTACCTAAGGGAATAATAAAGTGTATTGTAACTAGGGGTGTAATAGTACACATAAAATGTATTTCCTTTATTAGGAACTTAAATAACTTTTACACACTATTAAAAGTGCATCACTGAGACTTCAGGTGTGTAGGCCTTCTGAGATACATTTTTTAACTGAAACATGAATTTAAAATTATTATTAAAAATGAATAGATTAAAAAAATGTATCATGCATGCAGAACCCCTACCAAGCCCCAAATGCGAGCAGATTTCCTGCTTGACGAGTTCATTTCAGATGGCTCTTCGCTACATAACATTTAGATATTTGTACCGAAATAGTCACGTTTTTGATAAAATCATATACAGACTTTTCATATCTTTTGCGGTGTAGCTGTAGATTCTCCTGCTGCTCTGCTGTCTGTAGGGGCTGCTTGAGGTCAGGCTGACATGTATTCACACAAACAAACACACAGTAATGATGACACAGGCCACTGTTTACTACACTGGACTACATTGGATGTCAAGCTGCTTTGCCGAAACCGTGATTTTGGGATTAAGGCTTACAGAACAACTAGCTGAAGGCTCATTGTAGTTGTGTTTTCTATGAACCCAAGAGGCTTGATGTATATTGTTCCAGGAAGAATTAAAACTGTATGTTTTGAGGTGATTTGTTGAGTCATTGCCCTTTTAAACAGTGTTTCAGTAGCCTATATTAAGGGACTGCTTTCAGTCAATGTGAGGACCTTGGATTTGCATCAACTTTAGGTGTGCACTGAATCGTTTCCATTCACATCTCTATCTCTGAACAGGGGGTGCAATTTTGAAACAGTTTGGTACGAATGCTTGTACTTTTGCACTCTTAATCGTAACGTAACATAACATAACGTATCCTATTGTATCGTGTCGTATTTGGCGTATCATATTGTATCCTATTGTATCCATCCTATCCTATCCAATCGTAATGTAACGTGTCGTATTGTATCATATCAGTTTCAGTTCTATTACTATTGGAGGACTGGACAGAATTAGAGCACATTAACAATATTATCACATTATCATGAGGTATTCATGTTTTTGTTGGTTGAATATATGTTTGCAGTGTTTTCTGTTATGTCTCATCTCATATTGCTGTAGATGTTTAGCTATGTTGTAGGGGAGAACGGGGTTGGTTGTCACACGGGTTGGTTGGCACACTCGTTATATCTCGCCACCAGAGGGCACTGTCTCTCAAATTGGGGTATGGACATTTCCAGAATTAGGATCAGAGCTCACCTACATAGTCTTCTCTTGAGTAAGACAGCTGAACTTGAGGTGAGAGGACTTTTTGTGTTTTTCATGTCAAATTGTAAATATTCAGCTCCTCAGTATTTTTCTTCTAGGCTTTTAAACGATGGGTTTATAACAAAACAAGTGTTCCCCTTACAAAGTGTGAGGGGAAAGCTATAGTTTAGATTTGTATTAGCTAGCTAAGTAGTTGTTAGATGGTTGTTAGCCTTGATGCTAGCAAAAAATTCCAGTTGGGGTTGGTCGTCACATTCTCTTTGGGGTTGGTTGTCACATGTAACAACCAACCCCTATGTTGTCAAAATCATGCATGGTGAAATTAGTTGGAGTGCGCAGACCCTACCTTTGCCATCACTGTAACTCAGACAGTGACTGCATGTAGCCTAGTTGAGTAGGTCATTATTATTAGGCATATTTGTTTTGTTCTTTATGTTGTTTTATAGGCTGGCCTAAAGATGTGTTTCGTGTTCATGGTCCTTGCTCATTTTGTTAAAAAGCATTAAGTTATGTAGGCCTATCACTTGTCAGTGCAATTAAACTTTCAAATTTAGTTCTGCCTTCTTGCCTTTTTTAAAGGATTTTTCCCATTAAAATACCATTGTGACAACCAACCCCATAGTGTTTGACAACCATTCCCATGATGGGGTTGGTTGTCACAATGTGTCAGAGTGTCTTTGATAGTTAATTGCCTCTTTGTTACAATGAGTTGGAAAATGAGAGGGATACACATTTCAAGCCAACTTAAGCTTCAATTTAATGTAGGAATGACTATTGAAAGATGTTTTGATGATGAGCAATCATCAAAACAGTAAAAAGTGTGACAACCAACCCCGTTCTCCCCTACTCAACAAGTGAACATTGGACTACTGGAAGTATATCCAGTGACTTGGGATTGATCTGAATAGGTGAGATTAATAGGTGGCTTACAGAGATCTGTCTTCACAGCAGCTAAAAAAATATTTTTTCAACGATTTCTTTCTTCATTTTCTGAAACAATAATTCACCTGTACAAGCACTTAGTGGAACCTTCATTGCCAATTTGGAGCACACACTGTGTTGCAATGATGCTGCCATATTCTCATTGTGATCTCATTATACATGCTCATTACCCTGTACAGTATTGAACTGAGTCACATGCATCAAGTTTATAGTGGACAGATATAGATTGTTAGATTTACAACCCCGAAAAATAATAATTACATCTTCTGATTGTATCAAGCCTGAGCCCTCGAGAGAGACACACTGCTCCTAAACAAAGAAGGATTAATAGTGAAATGATGAGATGTGGACTGTTGGAGGATGATACACTGGGAGGGGAAGCTATGATTTTAAAGATGTGGACAAGCTAAGACTTAATCACTCTATCTGATTGGTATTTGAAGCCATGAATCTCAATTAGTGAGCATCAGGGTCTTTTTGGCAGTTAGGCTGAGTCCATTTCCGTGATTGGAATCTGCCTGCCTGTCAGCCTGTTAATTTACTTCAATAGATGGGGATATTTTAGAAACAGCTAGAGAAAATATATCTATGAGTGTCTTGCTAACTACATTGACAAGACCATTTCAACCTTATGGGAGACTCTGGTAAAAGTAGTGCTTATGAAGCCCTCTTTTTCTATGTTTTCCCCATGCTCTGCTGAAGTTGTCACCATATTGTCTTCTAATTAATGATTTCCTATCTTTACTGCTTTGTTGAAGTGCTTTGTGTCCACATGCTAGCCACTGTGTATTGTGTCCTGTTGCCTTTTGTGTGCCTTAATTATGCCTGAATAGAGGACAATGGGTCTTTTAACTGATAGGCCTTTCTCTCAGTTTCCAGGTTCTCTATCATTCCTCACCACAGGTCCTTACAATGGCTGCTTCCGCACCTGCCCCCCCTCGTACCTCAATTATTAGCAAACCAAACAGTCGTCCTGGCTACCTGCAGATAAGCAGCTAGGCTAATTCAGTTAGCCTGTTATCTCATCAGTCGGAAGGTAAAATGAAAGATGCTGGGAAATCCCGTAATTAGCCACTTTGATGCATTGTCCCTTTGTACGTTTACCATCAGCACACAGATTAGCATGCTAACACCACTGCTGAAATCCAAGAGTAACAATCTGCTTTGATTTTTTTCTTCCCTCTGCATTTTTTTGTATTCACTTATCTGAATAATTCACTTTGTGATCTCTCTCTAGGTGCACAAAAAATGCAAAAGCCTAGATTCCATGGAGCCTCCTTAGCATCACCTGGGGTCATTTTGAGGGAATGCTAATCTAGGATGCAGTTTGATTATATGTATATGAAATATTCAGTCATCTCTCTCCCTCTCTCTCTGCGTTGATTTTGCAGTGTGCTGTGAACTGCCTTTTTGTGGCAGCATGTGTCTGATATCAGCAGAGGCTCTCAGGGAGATGCGTGAGTGTACGCGTGTGTGTGGATGACATCGGGGAATCGCTCAGACGAGTATCCTACTTGACAGTTGCTCGCCACCATCCGATGCCTCTCACCTGAGGCAGAGGCACTGCCGTCCTTCAAAACCATCTGCCTGTCTTTCACTGCTAATTGATTTGTCCTTGGATGGAGGTGTTTAGGAATGCTTCGGGGAGGATATGTATTTTGACAGATGCTCTGCGATATACAAAAAGGGTGGGGCGTTGACAAAAGAAGGCGCTCTTGATGCCTTGAGGTGAATTAGTCGTCTTCGAGGTGTTTAAAGAAAGCAGTAGGGAGTTAAACGGTTTTGTGTTCGACCAATTTTATTGCAGCAATTTGGTTTGTTTCTTCTTTTTGTGCTTCCAAGTACATAAAACTCTCCCTTTTTTTTTTCTCACGCCCTCTGGTAGCTCCCCAACTAAACCAGCACTTCTCAGTCTTCAGGGATTAGTACCAAAACGCGAGAAAATGCTATCACAGGAGGGGGCCGCCCTCCTGCATTTTTGATACAGCTCTGAAAACGGCTTCCTACTATCAGTAGTCTTATGCCCTAAGCACTGAAATAGATATATTATGCTTTTCACAAAGTACCTTGGTGATAGCCCACCCTTAGTGTGTGTTTTTTAAGCGTATGAGGGCAAGAATCAAATCAGGAAGACTGAAATTATTCAGAAAGACTTCAGGGGAATGCTGCAGCTTTTAGTTTAAGTTCAGTGCTCAAAAGAGATTTCTCCAGAACAGTTTTTTGGAATTATTGAAAACTAAACTTACTGCACCTCCTTCACAACAAACATTTCACCACCCCTTCAGCCGATCAAAACTAGTCTGGGACAAACATTTTGTTTGGATACCAGAGTCATGTACTAAACCCTTTGCTGAAGAATCAATCTCTATTTTTTTAAATGAGATGAATTACACATATTGTCAATAAGTCATCTATCTAAATACTGCGGATAAGAGATATTCTAAGCATTAGATTTGTCATTCTCCAGTCCAGAAAAATGGGAAAATAAATTTATGGATTTTTAAATCAAGGAGGAAAGGAACTTTTACCTCATTTACAAGCTATAACTGCATTTTGACTCACTTGAAGCAGCGTCTATTGTACCATTCTGCCTTCCTAATGAACATAGTCTCCTTAAGGGACTCAACCCTTCTCTCTCTCCTCCATCCACAACCTGGGAGCGGGTGTAGACTTTAACTACCCACCTATAATTGGTCCAGCTCAGAGGATCTATTCCCAAGTGTTTATGTTGAACAATAGAAGTAGCTAATGTATTGATGTCAGAAAGGTTAAACGCCTACACAAGCATTAAAATGTAATTAAACCTTTGTCCCAACACGGAGGGAAAGAAGAAACACAAACATGTATTGCAAAGACTATATGCACAAGGGTAACATTTAAAAGGTTCAGTACATTATGCCTCGGCTTTATAGATTTTTAAGTTGCCTATTTCTGTTTCCATGTGTGGTAGGGTGACCCAGCCGTGAGGCGATCGTCCAGCGGAGCAGTGACCAGAAATGAGGCTTCGAACTCAGTATCAAAGTTTACACACAAAGTTTATTCATGCAGCATGAGAGAGAAGTTACAGCATACTCAAGAGCATCTGAAGTTCTCCGCCGAATGACAGAGATGCTCAATACTTTATAGTTCTTCAAACATAAGGGAGGAGAAAGGGAGGGGGGGAAACATGTGTACGTGTCATCTTAATACAGTTGTTCATAAAGAAAAGACAAAGGGAGGGGGAGAAAGGGGGGGGGGTGACAGGTGTGGGTGAGTTGCAATCAAGGGTGAGCAAAGCGTCATTCCAGGTGAACATTGTACTCTGGAAACAACCGAGACATTACCCCGGTCTAGCGGTTTGCAAAAAGCATACGTCTACAACTTACGACACTTGCGGTTATAAAAAAATCTTAAGAAAGCGTACATCGTTACCATTGAATGTTTATGTAATCACAAGGCGCTCATTTATCATAGTACAAACCGTTCATCATCATGTCACCAAAAAAATCCCCTCAGCTCTCATTCAACTGCAACCTGAGACCATGGTGGGCCTTTTGGCCTTTTGCAAGGCAGTGGGCTGAAGATGTGAAACCACATCCGGGCTAAACCTGCCTTGAACTGCAGAAGTGGGGGTTCTGTCCTCGATTTCACCTTTGTGCAGATATTTGCACAGATCTCTGACCTTACGCCTTACTATTACAGGCTACTTCAATAAATCAAGTATAATGAAAAACATATTGATACAATTGTTAAAAAGAAGAATACATGAGCAAGGAATACATGAACATAATAAGAAGCACAGGATTATCTGTAAGAAAAATGCATGATTATAATAGAGGGTATTTAATCAAGATTCCACATTCCCCCCTTTTATTCTATCAGAATAACTATTTACGTTGGAGTGTCTTCGTCCAAGTCGTAAGTAAAAGTGGTCAGGGTCACAGGTCCAGTCTGTTCTGGAGTCCAAGCGCTGTCACATGCAATCAAACTCAGAATCAGGGCTAAGAATATGACTAAAGGGAAACAGAACCCTATACATGATACCACTCTCTTTGTCTGCTGCACGGTCATTACCATAGCACTTACACGTGGATACTCTTGCAACAATAGAGCTCGACCTTTCTCTGTTGTCCAATCAAACACATCTTCTGATGCCCACTCCAGCTCTTTATTACCGCCAGAGTCTCTTTTCTTCCTTTCTTTAGGTTCCATCGCAGCTGTAGATTTAGAAGCGGCGATCCGCCCACGCTTCAGTTGTCTTCCTCAACGTCTAGAAGAATCTTTGTTGGAAAGTAACAGATCGCACGTTATTCTGGTGGTCTGACTTTCTTACAGTGAGAGGCGTGGATCCAAGTCGGCCTTCTTTGAACCTATACTGCGGTATGCGTGGTCAGCAGTACTTGATATGGCTTACTCCAGCGTGGCTGCAGCGCTGTCTTTCGTCGGTGCACTTTTATCACGACCCAATCTCCTGGCTGTATCTGGTGGCAGGGTCCATCAGGTGGCACCGGTTGTCCTTCTCGTACCTGGTTATGGAAAGAAGAGAGGGCAGAGTGCAGAGCTCTGCAATATATTAGAACTCCCTCATCTCTCAATGTCATTTCATGAGGAACGACAAACTTCCCTACTTGCTCAGGTGTGCTCATGGCTCTTCCTGTTATTACTTCGTAGGGAGATAAACCTGTTTTTCTGCTCGTTGTAGATCGCATGCTCATTAGCGCGATTGGCAGGGCATCAGGCCAATTTAAACTCGTGTCAGCACATATTTTCGCGAGTTTTTTGTTTTAAGGTTTGGTTAAATCTTTCTACCATGCCTGCACTTTGCGGATGATACGGCGTGTGCAGTTTATGTTTTATCCCCAACGCATCTGTTATTTCTTTTATCTTTTATCATTATGTTTGAGCATCTGTACAAAGTCTATTTGTAGGTTTACAAAAGGACCATAGGGGGCAGGGTGCGCACCTTGTGTCGTTTTCACCACTTTCCCTATGTTGAACTGTTGACAAATAGAACATCTTGAAACCAAATCTTCACATGCTTTGTCTATTCCGTTAATAAACCATGATGCTTTTAAAGTCTTTGCCATCCCTCCCTTGTTCACATGTGACTTTCCGTGAACAATACGAAGCAAGTAAGGGAGTAATGACTTGGGGCAAGCGGGACGTCCGTCCACAGAATAATATACATTATTTACAAGAACACAATGAGTGTCCCATTGAGCTCTTTCTGAGGCGTCAGCGGCTGTTTGTAAGGCAGCAACATCATAAGTAGAAGGAGAATCTTTGGGAGCGATTATCACAGGTAATGAGGTCACAGCAAGATCAGTAGAGGTAGCAGCAGCTTTAGCTGCAGAATCTGCTTATGCATTACCAACACTAACAGAGTCAGTCCTTCCAGTGTGTGCATTACATTTGATAATTGCAACTTTAGCAGGTAACAATAATGCGTCAAGAAGATCTCTTACCAAATGGGCATTTTTAATCGGAGTACCAGCGGCCTTGAGAAATTGTCTGTGTCGCCAGATACCACCGAAGTCATGACAACAACCAAATGCATATCGAGAGTCTGTGTATATGTTAACTACCTTATCTTTAGCAAGAATGCATGCTTTGGTCAGGGCAACGAGTTCAGCTTGTTGAGCAGAACATGTATCAGATAGCTTGCCTGAAGCTAAAACATCAGTTTGAGTTGTCACTGCAAAACCTGAATCCAAGGTGCCAGTAAGGTTCCTGCTAGAGCTCCCGTCTGTAAACAGAGTCAGAATGCATTCATCATTAGTTTCAGGGATAGGCTGGTCATACAGGTGCTCTCTCACCATATATGCATTATCAGTTACCAAAATACAATCATGTGGGTCTCCATCTTCCGATGTTGGCAACAAAGTTGAGGGATCAAGGGCAGGTGAACGATGTATATGCAAATTTGGCAAAGAGGTGAGGGTCAATTCATACCTACTTTGTCGTGAGGCAGTGAAATGCTGAGTACCTGCCCGCAAAAGCATAGCCTGTACAGCATGAGGAACATAAAGATGACAGTCATAATCTAACACAATGTCTGAAGTGGTTTCTACAATGAATGCGGCAGCCGCCACAGCACGAAGACAAGGTGATAAACCCAACTCTGTTGTATCAAGACGCTTTGAATAGTATCCAATAGGACGCTGCTTGGGCCCATGCGATTGTGTGAGTACTCCAGAGGCGAAACCATTCTTTTCATGCACATACAAGTGAAACGGTTTCGAATAGTCCGGTAATCCCAGTGCAGGAGCAGAGGCTAGACCAGTCTTTAGGGCAGAAAATGCGTTTTCAGCCACAGGAGTCCATACAAGAGGCTCAGGTGCGGAGGTTAACACCATATCATAGAGAGGTCTAGTTAATTCGGCATAGTTAAGAAGCCAGGGGCGGGAATAGCCGGTAATACCCAGAAATGATTTCATTTGCTTCTTTGAAACCGGACGCGGAATAGCCATCAAAGCTTCAAGTCTCTTTGGAGATATCTCACGAGTCCCTCTGTTCAATACATGTCCCAAATAGTTCACCTTCGTCTGCACGAGCTGTAGCTTGTCCAAGCTAGCTTTGTGTCCTTTCACAGCAAGCGCCGTTAACAGAGCCTTTGTATCAATCTCACAAGCCTCCTTGCTGGGGCTAGCTATGAGAAGATCATCAACATACTGTACCAGTGTGCTACCACCGGGTAGAATCACATCTTCTAAGTCATCTTTAAGTGCCTTAGCGTAGAGGGTGGGCGAGTGCACGAATCCCTGGGGCAAACGTGTAAAAGTATACTGCTGTCCCTCATAAGTGAAAGCAAACATGTACTGACTTTGAGGATGCAATGGAATGCTAAAAAATGCCGAACACAGGTCCACTACTGTGTAATACTCAGTGGTGGGTGGTATGGAAGTCAAAATAGTGTGTGGATTTGGAACTATGGGAAAAATGGGAGCCACATAATTGTTAACACTTCTCAAATCTTGCACAAAACGCCATGCATCAACTTTGTTAGGTTTCTTTACTGGTAAAATAGGCGTGTTGCAGGGACTCTGACATGGAACTATTATTCCTTGTTCCAATAGTGAATGCATTACTGGTCTGATACCTGCTATAGCTTCTTTGGAAATAGGATACTGTGGTTTTCTGGGAAGAGGAACATTGTCTCTGACATCAAGAATCACGGGAGCTACTGATTTAATTAAGCCACACTCATTGGAGTGGGAGGACCAAAGTTCAGATGGAATATCCTGTAGCAATGGATGTAAAACACGTTGAGCTAGCTGAGGAGCTTCTACTGCAGAGGTCAGTGGTGTAACAGTGCACACAGGAAAGAATGAGTCATCATACCAATTATCATCCACAGTCATAGTCCATCCTACACCTTTAAAATGACTATACACAACACCGTTATGAAGAAACACTTCCTCAGGTAGACTGTGAGTCATGTGACATGCAATAGGGCCTAATTGCTGTTGTTCTACTCCTTCCACGACAGCCACCGAAATATGGGGCGAGGATCCAGTAACCTGAAATAATGACAAAGCCAAATCTCTAATGTTTGGTAAATAGAAAACACCTTTAGGGGTTACTGCCAAAGTATCTGAAAACACAGAGAAATTAGATCCTAAATAAGGGCCAATGTGCTGGGAGTAAACAACATCCGTTCCTGAAATGTCAACATGCAGAGTTACATGAAGATCTTGTAAGCCTGTTAGCTTGGAGTGGTCTGGCAGGTCTTCTCTTCCAGCCAGGAAATCATTAGTCTGAACCCAGGTTACCGTCTGAGAGGCTATAGCATCTGGTTGAAGAGGTGTATACATCAGAGAATAATAACACCCTGCATTTACAGCCTGTAGCATGTTAGAAAGGAGGCTAGAATTTTGTTCAGGAACCGTGATATAAATACCGTCAGGAGAGCAGTAAATAGTTGCATGCCACTTGGATAACAAATCTCGACCTAACAGATTACATGGGGAGTTATCAGTAATCACAAATGAATGCTCACATGAAATAAGTCTGAATTTAACTTTAGCTGGTGCTCCAATAGGATGTGACATAGTTATCCCGGCTATTCCTACTGTTTTCACATGATCAGAAGTAGGAACTAATCCTATACGCTTAGCATTTGATTCGTTAATAGTGGAGACTGTCGCACCTGTGTTCACTAATAGCTCAGCAAACTTTCCATCTATTAATACTTCAACTGTGGGTTCAGCAGTTACAGTTATTTGGGGGCATGCGGTTACAACTTCCTGTTCTGTGTCTACATTTTTTTCACACACTGGGAGGCACTGATCTGCCGTCCTATTGTTGAGGAGAAAACCACTGATTCAGGGGCGGACCTGGTCTGGGGGGAGCCCATTGGTTCAGGGGTGGTAGGGGCGGTCCTGGTCTGGGGCCCTGTTGGCCAGCCTCCTCTTCCTGTTATTCGAGGACCAGCTGCACACGCTTTTCTTTTCTACTTCCTCTTTCTTCTCTGTTTTGTTCACCATGAGCAACACCTTTCCTGCTTCATCTATTTGCTTCTGTAAATTTTTAGCTTTTTCTTGACTTTCCTTCATATATTTTGTCACTCCTTCTAATTTAGTAGCTGCTGACTGTTTTTTTTTTTTTTTGCCTACAACTTTCACTAAACTCCATTTAACATCCTCTCCCTTCCTAGGAGGATACTTTCCTCCTTTACCATCTTTCCCTAAATAGAGCTCTTTTAGCTCGGTATCGCATGCGCGCAGGACCTTTGGATCAAAGGTTCCTTCTTTTGGCCATTTTCCATCAGTTTGTTTGTTCCACAACTTAAACAATTTAGGCCAATCATGGTGTGGATAGGATCCGTTTAATCAGTGTGTCTCGTAAAAACTTTGTTCTAGCATGGGCTTCTTCAGGAGAATCTGGCTTTTCTCCCCGCAAAACACGTTCTCGTTTTTCCTTGGATCTCCTTATGGCTTTATTAATAAGAAACAACAAATAATTCTGGCCTGCACCTAAATATAATCCTTGATACACACCACAGTTATGAGCAATACACAGGGTTCTGCCACGGATCATCTGCCGGACTATCCCCAGCTCACCAACTCTTACAAGCATATTTACTTGGTTTGTCACACAGTTTTACACACACAGATCATCAACATATAATTGCCATTTCGTCAAATGTTGCAACATAACACAACCATCAAAAGCAGCTTTCCACAAATGCCACACAACAGAACCTACAACTTTAATAAAAACACCTTTAAATATTTTTCTATAGCACTTCAGACGATCAACGTCTGTTTCATATTCATCAGCGTAAAGTTCCACAGCAAGCTCTCAAAACAATTTTATTTTAACTATTTAAGGGTTACTTGATCTCGTCTGTAGTGCCATGTACAGGGTAGCGATCCTCTGTCACCAAACTCGGACCGAGAATCAACGATACTACAGAAAAGATGAACACTAATTGCTCATTCGCACTTATTATAGACCCCAATATGCCTTTCCCATCTAGGTTGCGAGCCACAGTCTACTCGGCATAAGTGTCAGTGTCATTTTCTGCTTCACACTTCGCCGAGGTGAAATGCCCTTCATCTATATTTTTACTTAACAATATCAGCCTCTTCCAGCTTTCCCACACTGCCCGCCGGGCTTTATCCTCACAGATGAGGGGCCTAGGGCCACTCCGTGTTCTTTTCCTTAATTTATTAGGGATCCCGTAACCATCAGCACAGTCAAGAATACAACTCTGAGCACTCCACACTAAACTTGAGAATCTTTAGAAAAGGTGTTCTCTTACCTTAGTCTAGATGTACAGTGGAGCAGTTGCATCAAGTCTGTGGCTTCAGGTGTTTAGGATCCCATCCTCGTCGCCATTAATTGTGGTAGGGTGACCCAGCCGTGAGGCGATCGTCCAGCGGAGCAGTGACCAGAAATGAGGCTTCGAACTCAGTATCAAAGTTTACACACAAAGTTTATTCATGCAGCATGAGAGAGAAGTTACAGCATACTCAAGAGCATCTGAAGTTCTCCGCCGAATGACAGAGATGCTCAATACTTTATAGTTCTTCAAACATAAGGGAGGAGAAAGGGAGGGGGGAAACATGTGTACGTGTCATCTTAATACAGTTGTTCATAAAGAAAAGACAAAGGGAGGGGGAGAAAGGGGGGGGGGTGACAGGTGTGGGTGAGTTGCAATCAAGGGTGAGCAAAGCGTCATTCCAGGTGAACATTGTACTCTGGAAACAACCGAGACATTACCCCGGTCTAGCGGTTTGCAAAAAGCATACGTCTACAACTTACGACACTTGCGGTTATAAAAAAATCTTAAGAAAGCGTACATCGTTACCATTGAATGTTTATGTAATCACAAGGCGCTCATTTATCATAGTACAAACCGTTCATCATCATGTCACCAAAAAAATCCCCTCAGCTCTCATTCAACTGCAACCTGAGACCATGGTGGGCCTTTTGGCCTTTTGCAAGGCAGTGGGCTGAAGATGTGAAACCACATCCGGGCTAAACCTGCCTTGAACTGCAGAAGTGGGGGTTCTGTCCTCGATTTCACCTTTGTGCAGATATTTGCACAGATCTCTGACCTTACGCCTTACTATTACAGGCTACTTCAATAAATCAAGTATAATGAAAAACATATTGATACAATTGTTAAAAAGAAGAATACATGAGCAAGGAATACATGAACATAATAAGAAGCACAGGATTATCTGTAAGAAAAATGCATGATTATAATAGAGGGTATTTAATCAAGATTCCACACATGTAATACTAAAGCAGCTTTGAAGTATAAAAAAAAAATGGTATGAAAGAGAATTGTAACAATACTAGTATCAGTAACCTATACAGACATAAGTATTGTATCCAGCACAGATACCAGCATATAGACACCAGCATTGATATCCAATACATATACTTTGGTATCCAGTCCAAATACCAGTATCTGCATCCAATGCAGATACCAGTATTGGTATCCAGGACAGATACCAGTATTGGTATCCAGGACAGATATCAGTATTGGTATCCAATACAGATACCAGTATTGGTATCCAAGACAGATATCAGTATTGCCAAACAGTTCAGGTATTTGCAAGGGTAGCCAGTAAAGACGCCAGCGTCATTATTCAATACAAATATTTTGGTATCCAGTCCACATATAACTATTGGTATCTAATACAGATACAAGTATTGGTATCTAGGACAAATATCAGTATTGTTTTACAGTTCAGGTATTTGCATGGGTAGCCGATACAGACACCAGCATCTATATCCAATACAGATGTTCTGGTATCCTGTCAAGATACTAGTACCAGTACCCAATACACCTGCCAGTGTTAATACACAAGACAAATATCATTATAAATATCCTATGCAGATAACAGCATTGGTATCCAGGACAAACATCAGCATTGGTATAGAGTTCAATTTAGTATGGCTACCTAATACAGATGCCAGTATCAGTATACAATACAGATGCCAGTATTAGTATACAATTCAGATGCTAGTATTAGTATCCAATACAGATGCCAGTATCAGTATACAATACAGATGCCAGTATCGGTATCCAATACAGATGCCAGTATCAGTATCCCATACAGATGCCAGTATCAGTATCCAATACAGATGTCAGTATCAATATCCAATACAGATGCCATTATCAGTATCTAATACAGATGTCAGCATCAGTATACAATACAGATGTCAGTATTGTTATAGAGGTCAGATGCTAGTATTATTGGCCAATAAAGATACTAGTATAAATACCCAAGACAAATATCAATATCCAATACAGATACCAGCATCAATATACAGGACATATATTAGTATTTGTATACAGTTTAGGTACTAGTATGGTTATCCAACACAGATGCCTGTACTGGTATGCAATACAGAAGCCACTATCGGTATTCAATACCAGTATCTGTATCCAATACAGTTGCCAGCACTGATATCAAATACAGACGCCAGTATCGGCATGCAATGCAGAATCTGGTATCAGCGTCCATTACAGATGCCATAATCCATATCCAAGACACATCTCAGTATTATTATACAGTTCAGATACTAGTATGGGTAGCCAAAAAAGATACCAGCATCAGTATCCAATACTTATACCAGTATTGGTATCTAATACAGCTATCAGAATTAATATCTGATACAGATATCACTGTGGGTATCAAATCTAATAGGTGATAGTTTTCTGTAATACTGTCTGAAATGCAGCGTCTTGTATAGGGAAGCAAGCTAATCTATGCACCCATTGCGATGACATAACCAGTTTGCCTCTAAAAATGTACTTGCTTATAGTAAAGGATCATTTAACAACACAAATAGCAACAGTATGGTGCCAGCAGAGAGAGTAGAGTAAGTAATAGCAAGCAAAATCAGTTTTTGCCATCATTTATGTTGATTTATTAAATTCAGGTGTTCTTAGTATCAGCTGGTACTCAAATCTAGGGTTGGAATCCTTTTCTGAGAAAGAAAAACAACAACATTAAACACCTGTATGTAGAAGGCTTTAAGGTTTACAGCATCTCTCTTCGGAGCCAAGGTCTACACAGGTGACTGTCCCTTGGCCATTCGGAGGCAAACCACAGCGGTGGAGGCTTTACAAAATGCAGGTTGAATTATTTGATCGTACCTGTGATCGCACTACTACAAACTTATAATGGCATGAATGTATGTTGGAGGTATGTGTTGATTCCTCAGAGGCTGTGGGCTACAGAAGAGACGATTAACCATTTGCATTTAGATTGTGTGTTGACTCACAATATAGACATATGGCCTCCTGATTCAGACATGGGAAGAGAGAGGCAGACTCGCAAGGCCCAAGAGATAGGAGTAGGCTGGATGCACATGTGGATGTTTTGTATGTACACACAGTGAAGGTGGTCTCGTGTTAATAGCCATATCTACCCCCCAAGGTTTCCTCAGGTCTCTCCCCTATCAGTGATGAAGGATTGGAGGATTCATAGCATTAGCTCCGCTGTAGCTTATTGCTTATTAGTTGGCCTCAACACCCTGAGGAGGACATGGAGGTAAATATAAGGGGGATTTGAGGATGTTCCATGTGATGAATGGATGGATTACATGATTATAAGAAGCCCTGCAGGGAAGCTTTGATGTGAGGAGAGGAAACCAGCTGAGGGAAAGGAAAACCGGAAGGTACAGTAAGCACAGGAGCAAGAAAATAAAACATGTAACATGATTGTAATGTCATCAAACCTTCTTCTTTCTTTCTGTTTTGATGGAGGGACCTGTACTAGCTATAGACTATGCATTATGTGCTTTGACAAGTCAACATTTTACATGAAGATATACACTACGTTGTCAAAGCCTTTTGCAGAGCTAATTTGATGTTTTTCCTTTTTGTACTTCCATTCCAAAACATTTCAGGTTCAGTTCAATTTCATTATAATACTTCACTTTGAGGTTACCTTTAACTTGCTAATGTCATCTAATCCAAAGCAGGGGCCTCCTGTACCACCAGTTCCCCAGATTTCAGCAATGAGTCAAGACATATATCACATATAGATGGATTTATATCTCATAAACCAATGGACAACAGCCAGCTAGCTGTGAGTGTACCCACTATATTACATTATAGAGGACATTATCTGCACTTTCTTGAGCTCAAATGTGCACAAAACCTTGTTGTCTTGTTATTTACAACCATGTTTTCCTACACTGTG
This sequence comes from Notolabrus celidotus, assembly GCF_009762535.1. Lineage (NCBI taxonomy): Eukaryota > Metazoa > Chordata > Actinopteri > Labriformes > Labridae > Notolabrus > Notolabrus celidotus. Next base: position 8,963,574 of record NC_048292.1, read on the forward strand.
TCTTGCCTAGAGACATTTCCGCAGCTCATGTGCAGCTTTAGAAACCATCACATCGGTCTTTTCCCCCTCTCCGTCTCATAAGTACTTTGACAAAGTGGAGCTATTACTCCATCAGATCACGAGAGGGCCAAGCAGTGTCGACTTACATGACAAATCCTCTCGTAATAGCAACTAGATCGATCAGTTTGTGGAGCAAATGTAAGTTTGTAAGTCAGGGAGACGAATGTAACACATAGAATGTAGACTTTGTCTTTATTGACCGTCTGTTCAGCTGATATTTACAGAGCTGTGCTGTGTGAAACAGTTCATTAGTGTAATCGATCCCATAGCATACACTTCTCTGTTGAGCTGTCAAATAAGTGGCTTGTTTTCAGAGATACTCCTCGATGTATCTTGTTTTTTTATTTTAAGTTAACATATATTTCTCATCCAGATGAATCTTTTATTGATTAAAACCTTTAAAATACCTTTTTTCTTTTTCTGCAAAAATGCCAGAGATGTACCTTTTTTAAGGATGAGCCCATTTTCTGAACCTTTATGAGAAAATAAGTAAAAAAAACACTTAGTGTAATCACCTTTGTGTAATTCTAGATTTTTGTTTTACTTTTGCTTTACACTTGGGTAATTTGTTGTTGTGCTATGGTGAACTCTGATGCAGGGTTTGAGATATGGGAGATATAAATATATCCTATATGATTACTAATGTAAGTCATTGTTCATAAAAATACAGTTTATACACAATTTTTATTATCTACATGTAATTTATCCATAATGGAAACTCAATATATATATTGAATTTGTATCTTCAATTGCATCTTCAAACAGCTTTTTACCCCCCCTGTTTTTTATCATGATTGGCCCACAGGCCCTGGTGACTTAACTACAACATCACTGTGCTGCTACTCATGAAGCACAGATCAATTACTCTGAGTGGGACCTGACTTTTGTCTCGTTTCCTTTCCTCATTTTTCATAGCTTCAGTGGGATTATTGGGGATGGGTGCACCATCTGTGCACCTTTACCCAAACACGAAAGAGGAAGAATGAATGGTGTTTAAGATAATCTTTTGGAGGCACTTGTTCCTCTGGAAATCTGTGTGCCACTGAAATCAATTTGCTTTCATCAAGCCTAATGACACTTCGTTAGGGCTTCAATTTCCAAGTAAGTCATTCAGGGAGCTCTTTGCTGAGGATGAAGTAACTTAATGAAAACACTTCAGGATCTATATTGTCAGACTTCCCTCAAACGCAGAAACCAAGTGTACTCCTCAAGTGTACATCTACCTTTTAAATGTAAAAGCTTCTGTATTTAGCTTATATTTATGAGGGACAATTATGTACGTGGTGTTTTTATTCATTGATTTATAACATGGTCCTTTATTCACAGCTGTGATGCTTGATGGGTCACCCATTTAAAGCGAGAACTGCATTGATAAGATGTTTAGGGCCTGTGTCCACTTGCGCTTTTGCACTGGCAGTGCCTCAGTAAAAACTTGTCATCTCTCCATCACCGACTGATAATCATTAAAAGGTGAAGCACTTCTCGCATCCACTTTGTCAACAATAAAGATGAAGGTGAAACTGACTTGTTTTTTGGGGTATAATCGCAAGGTTTGAGCTGATGTTACAGCTGGGGTTGGTAGTCAGATTTAGAAACACTTTTTGTTATGCTGGTTAAAATGATCTTTATGTCCTGATGGCAATCAATACATATTTTGTTCTTAAAACACAGCGAAAAAAAGCTGCTATCTACAGCCGGAGTAAACCTGGGAAAACACCAACCAATCCCTGCCATCAGGAGCCAAAATATGAAACCAATCAAATCCCGTCCTGCCGTTCTGCCCGCCTCCTGCGCATACATTTCATATTTGTTTGTGTTTTTAACTTTCATTATGATAATGTTTTGGTGTTTTCTTAAGGCTGAGACATGAGTTGACGTAGTGCAAAACACAAACGATGTGCTGAGGACTGGTTTTGAATCAGTCATGATCATATGGTCATGAAGAAGCGGTGCTCGTGCACGTGAGCGGGGGCGTCATTTTGGAGGAGCTCCGAGGGGAGGGGGGGAGGGGTTAGACGGAGTCCTAAGGAAATGCTACATTCAAATTCATGCTAGTTTTCTGTGACTACCAACCCTAGCTTTAATACAAAGACATAATTCCTTTCCACTGTGTTTAAGTTTTGTTTGTAAATGTACTTGAACATAAACAAATTTGAAGCTTACAGAACAGTTTCCAAATGGACTTGAGGGTCAGGACAGGACTACTATAACTTGTAGGTGCTCGTGAAAAATGCGATGAAATTGATGATATGGTCCCTTCCAGTGCAAAAAAAACGCTGTTAATGGAAACAGGCCCTTAGCCTGCCATTTTAAATGTTGTCAGTATTTAACACACTATGCAGCTTAAGCTAATGAGAACTAATTTTTTACTTATTTGGTTGTAAATAGGAGGACAGGACAATTTTATCCTGGTATTTTACTTGGGGACTGGCAGGGAAAAAAAATTCTTGCATGCAACCCACCCTAAAATTACAGGAGGTTTTCAGGACTTCTGTGCATGTGTGAACGCCGTTTAAGAGACTGGTTGCTCTTCAGTTTACTTCTTCTCTATCACCTGCTTAAATTCCTTGTGCCTCTTTGCTGAGCATAAAAACTAATATCATGATCAAAGTCCTCCTCTTGAAACTTCTGTATGGTTTGCAGTAACAAGATTGATTTCTACAGCTCAGCAGGCAATGGTTAGCATGACTCCTGGCGTGACAAACCAGGTGGTCTGCACAAAGACACCAGACTGAATGGAAGACTCAGACTGCACAAAGTACATTTCTTTCACTTGCAGTTGCTGCTGATTGAGTGATTACTATTATATTGTCATGTCTGAGGTCAGGATACACTCTTTACACTGGTGTTTGGGTGCAAAGGGCTGTGGCCAATTGATGTTCAATCTGACGCAACTCTGACATTGTTACACCCTGGTTGTTTCTGTCCTCCACGTAAGCATACAGACTTTGATCCAGGAGTTCAAAGTTAAGACACAGATGACCTATGTCAAAGAAAAACAAACCATTGTACTTCACTGCAACAAAGCCACTTCACGACCACTGTTTCCTCTCTTGCTGGGCACACTGCATCATAGTCATTTTCCCCGACCTCAAAGGCCTGAACCTTAATAGTGTGGCAGCCTTTGGTGACAAAACCAAAGGCCCACTAGCAGCCTTCACCGTGTGAGCTCCATTTTAAAAACTTGGGTTGTCTGTATGAAGGAAGGACAGCAGAGAGGATATGAAATTTTTTAAAAAGGAGTAACATTTGTCTGGTCAAAGTACAATATCTACAAAATGGTGATTTATTAAATTTCAAAGGAAAACACCATGGTAGCTGAATTTTGTCCTATCTTTGACCATTAAACTCTGAAATGTATGGTATTTAGCAGTTACTTTAACTCAAAGACAACCATGTAAACTGATCTATGTTACTCTTACCATTGACTTACATTCAGGTTCTTTAGGTGGCAATAAAGACAGACTCACAAGCAAGTTCATCACACATAATTTACCCTTGAGGTTATCACAAATGCTTCCAGAATAAAATAAGATTTTGGTTTGCATGTATGTAAAGTAAAGTAATTGCATACCCAGTATCATTTGATGAAATAAACTGGGTTCTTTATATATTTGTGGTACACGAAAATGTTATTCTTCTCCTTCTGCAAAGAGAGAATTCAGCCTTTTAATAGAACATTTTGGAGGAAACTAGGTTGTAGAAAAATTGTTTTTTTTCCCTCTCCTCTGCTCAAGGGGCTTTGATTCCCCCGCGCAGAGCAGAGATGGTGTTCCCTGCACAACACTTGAAACCACTGAGCCCACCAGGACGCCTGCAGTAAACCAGTGATAACAGTGCAGGATAAGGAGCAGTCAGCCAGATCAATAGTTGAGCACATCCCGGGCTAATCAAAGCCTCCACCCCATAGGAGACACTGAAACAGAATATGTTTGTCTCTCTGGATAAACCAGGTGTCAGAACGGCTGAATTACGAAACCAGCTGCAACCACTCCCCATTGTCACGGTTTAGACACAAAAAAGCTTCCTAAAAAGAACTGAGTATTCTGATCATATTAATTGGCCTTCGAATATCCAAAAATGACAAAAGCACAACATGAAATCAGTCATTTTGTAGTTATTAGCTGTTTTTATTCATGTATTGAAATATTTAAAAGAAATATGTAAAAATGTGAAAATCCAGGCTAGGAGTTGAATGGGCACAAAAGTTGCAGTCTTTTTTTTCGGTGTCTTGCAGAGAGAAAAAGGTTTAAGTCGTCTTCTTGCGTGATGATTTCCATCGCTTTCAGCACAGTTGTGGAGCTCTTTCTAGCATCATCTGTTTTCACCATGAGAAGTGTGCAGGTACGGTAGCAGAGCTCAGCGTACAGTTACCTAGAGTTCTGTGTGGTAAGGACCCACTCCCTGGGACCAATTTGCTTGGAGGTACACCCACCACCTCCGCTGGTCACTTGCTTTCAAAGAAGAAGAAAGAAAGGTACTTTATTGATTCAAATTTTTTCACTCATGCTATTTTTGGACATGCTACACATAGTTTTTTTTTGGTATACACATACAAATGCACACACATGCAGTGAACATGCTTAGGGAGAGATGTCAGAGTGAGGATACTGCCATCAACCAGCGCACCCAGAGCATTTGGGGGTTCGATGCCTTGCTCAAAGGCACCTCGGCAGTGCCCAGGCAAGTGAGCTATCCCCTCTCCAGCCACCAGTCTACTTGCCAAACTTCGTCCATACTGGGACTTGAACCGGTGACCCTTCGGTTCCCAAGCCAAGTACCTATGGACTGAGCTACTGCCGCCCCCAACAGCTTGAGCTAAAGAGTCTTTCAGTCAGCATTGCTATGTTTGGTGTGTAGTGGGTGATGGTGGTGGCATAAGATACCTCTCCCTGTAAATTTATACTGGTACGCTGGCACCACCAGATTAAGGAAGTGTAATCTTTTTTAGATTTATAACAAAGTATTTATAGTGCATCTTACACAGATTTCTTTAAGGGACATGAACAATTCTGCAAATTACGATACGATACTCTTTTATTCGTCCCACAACGAGGAAATTCATGGAGTTACAGCAGCAAACAAGAAGGTGTACAGTATAAGAATATATATATATATATATATATATATATATATATATATAAAAGTCCATCAGAGACGACAGCTTGGCCATAATTCTCCTGTCAGCCACCACCTCCCCAGGGTCCAGGACTGAGCTGGCCTTCTTCACCAGTTAGTTTAGTCTTGCTCTCCTGTATCCTGTCCGCCCACAGCAGGTGGTGAAATCCTTCCAATGTGGCGTTTGTGTCCGGTGTTAGCTCTGTTAGCATGATGCTACTCTTCCAGTATTCCCTCTGGTGCTGGGTTAGCTCGTCCACCTTATCATAGATAGATCTTACATTCCCCATAATGGTGGGTGGAAGGACAGGTTGATGTCATCTTTTTTAGCTTGCACCTCAGTACCAGCACGTCGTCCTTGCCTCATTAGCTCGCAGGGAACATTGGGCCTACTATCGTTTAGCATCGACATGCTACGGGCAGCTAACAGCTGATCTTGTATGTAAACAATGTAACCATGGTTACACGTAGGATCTCCGGACACACACAGTATCATGGGATGTAAATTTTATGTTATCTCTTCACAGGTAATCCAGTTGCTTTTCAAGTGTTGTATTCAGATACCTTCTAGGTTCTGTGACATGCATCCTTAAATGAAAAGAAAAGAACCTAACAAGGATTTTATGCATGTAATCTTCTCCAGAACAACGACCAGTTGTGCCTCACCCTGAAGAATATCAATATTCATTTAAAACCATCTCCCACCACCATCCCACTCAGGAACACTTACAGCCTCTTTGTTCCTCACGACCCACCTGTCTTGTATGTATACTTTTCCAATTATCCGAAGTATTAAATCTGTTTAGAGCATAGTCTTCTGAATATTTTATATCCTCTCCTACCTTGCATTGTGTGTGTGTGTGTGTGTGTGTGTGTGTGTGTGTGTGTGTGTGTGTGTGTGTGTGTGTGTGTGTGTGTGTGTGTGTGTGTGTGTGTGTGTGTGTGTGTGTGTGTGTGTGTGTTTTTTGGGGGAGGCAAATAAAAAATCAAATTCAACAGTCGAGTCAATAAATTGTTCCGTTTTATTGCAGTGGAAACTTGGTGGTCTATAGTGGCAAAGATACAGTTTGGTAACACCTGGGTCACACTGTTAATCCCAAATGTTTCCAAAAGTGCAAAATTCCTGCCATATTGTCCATTAAGCATGACACTGAACATCTTCCGTTACGAACAGGAAAGTCCCAAGAGAACTGAATGGTAAGAAAATTCTATCTTTAAGTGGAAAGCTTTGAAAGCAGCAGAATTAATGCAGAGTGGAGAATATTTTGGTTGTTCAAGCAAAGAAAAAGGGATAGTAGTAAAATTTCTGAGTTTCAAACTGACCCAAGTTCCACTGGAGCGCAGTTAGTTATCCAGCGTGAGGAAAAGACAGTGTCAAATATCCATTTTGTTAATTAGAAGCCTGAATGAGCCATTAGCACATAATTGAGGCCATGAATAGAGGTTTAATGAATGGAAAATTGTCAGTCATTACCACACCCCAATCAGTCATTTATTCCATAATAAGACACAACTCCTGATTGAGTAGTTTATTATAATATATGGAAGGCTTGGCTGTTGTTGGCTAGACTAACATCACTGATTGATCAAATCTGCATCTGCAGGTTGTTCACTCTACAATACACACAACACAGAGTTGTTGAGCTGGCAGACGGTTTTTCCTTTTTCTACTGTGTTTTTAATGTTGGGAGACAAATTCATACCTGGGAGCAACCCAGTCCAACCCCAGCCTGTTTATCAGTTACCAGCTTTACTTGGGGAGCCAAGCAATTGGGGGTTAATTGCAAAGCTCAGGGGCACCTTACTGGTAGCTGTGGAGGTAGGGAAACCATTACTCATCCAGTACTGAGGCTTTCCCCACAAGGTGTAGAGATTTAAATGAGCAGATTTCATCACAGGAGGATGCTAAGCTGAGCTTTGGGCTTCATTCAGTCTGATTAACTGAAAAAGGGCGTATCAATGAAATACATGCAATATCCCGTCCACATTCTTATATATGAATCACCTAAGGATAAGGAGTTGTGGAGTTGGGAGGAATACATTAAATAATTTGTTATTGAATCTTACTTTTTGTGTTAGCTTTATTTATTTATTTTTTGAATATTTTATTTTGCTTTTCAAATTTAAACACAAACAGAAAACAGACAGAAGGTAGTTCCAAAATAACAATAAAAAATAGAAAAATAAATAAATAATAATAATTAATAATTTAAAAAAAAGGAAAGTTACAAAAATAGACGAGAGACAAGAGAGCTTTACTTTTTAATCAACTTTAATAAACATAAGCAACAATGGTTACAGTGGATTTGCCTTGCCAATGTAAGCTTCTAACTGTAGAACAGACAACCACCTAGCTTAACTTTTTAATCTTTCAGAAAAAACAAACACAAAAGCAATATCAACAGAAACACATCGAACTATATTTTATTTCAAGACGATCCTTTGGCACTCCTAGCTTACTAACTTGCAACATCCAGTAGCAACAACGTCACTAATTATGCCATTAATTATTGTTAATCAAGGAAAATGTATGGCGTGGTTATCACTTTAAGAAATCAACATCAATCAAGCAGCTCAACCTCACGTTGCATGTTTTCCAAATAAGTAAGATAAGTGAAAATCACTAGGAGACAGTTGTAGCCTACCGGTTACTGTTGACAATCAACCAGCGGCCAGAAACAAGAAGCCTTCTTTTGTTGGCATGAATTTTATCTGTTTGTGTAAAAAGGACCTAAAATTTCAGAATTTCATGCTCGTCTGTGATAAGCTGTTAAATACGCTACGTAGGATAGCTTGTCAGGTGAAGAAAGAATATATTAGACTGAAAACAAAGAAAAGAAAAATGTTAATTCCATAATGGTGAGTTTTTAATATATTTGGTGACGTCTCATTTATGATCAAAATGCTACATGTTATCAGAAAATGCTTCATTAAATAAGCAACAGACATGCTAGATTTCCACTTTCTGTTTTTAATAGAGCTACTGAGGCTCTCCCTTTTTCTTTCATAATGACATACTCTGTATAATCAAGCTTAAGGACACCCGCACCCACACCAAAAATGTCACCTACCACTCGTCAAATCGTCTAAAGTAAAGCACACCTGACTTTGTTCTAGTCCCGCTCATTCCCAGCTGCTTCAAAGGCATCATTAGATTAAAGAGAGCCAGGGACACCACGCTTTTTCATCTGTGCTACGCTGCAGAAAGAGGCAGCTCAGCTGTTGGAATTTGAATGAGACAGATCTAAATGAGAAGAATGGTTGAAGGGAGGCTGGATATATAGATTTGACAGATTCTTATTTATGTTTGCTGCAACATCCCACTGTGAGGATAGCTCCAGTTTTGTGGATAAGGTTTTCTGATGATATCAACCTTACTCTTCTACAAACAGTAATTACTGAGTAAACAAAACCTCCCAGATGTCGTTCTCAAAGAGGTGAAGCACCTTGCACTGTGTACTTTATTTTTTAAAGGAGAAAAATCAAATGATGTTACCTAGATTGAACCCCTTCTTTAAATTCTATTTGAAGTTATACTGTTTTTTTATTCACTCTCATTCAGTGTCTGTTGGGGTTTTGTTTTATTCTTTAGCTAAGGGACTGGTGAGTTTTTCTCTCCATTCTCTCTCAGAAAGTGTCTGTTATAAAAACTATTTGACGTTTTGGCAGCATCCGAGTTCTTTTTTGCTTTGCCCAGAGTGAAGTTCAGAACAGTGTTTCATGTTGGACCAGCAAAGCTAGCATCAACATGCTAGCTTAGTTTAGCATAAAGCTAAAGAAAAAACAACCTCTAAGCTTTGGTCCTGTTTGTATTAAAGGTGACATATTATGCAAAATCGACTTTTTAATGATTCTCTACCTGAAATATGTGTCCCTGGCATGTCATGCCAGGGACACATATTTCAGGTAGAGAATCTCCACCTTTCTGTAAATGTGTGCTGAAACGAGCCGTTTCAGTTTTCAGTGTTTTTCATATGTCAAAACGCCATCCGGTCTGCAACGGAAGTCAGAGCTTGGAGCTTGTTCAGCCCATAGACGGTATAAAATACAACTCAACCCCTCCTCCATTTTTCATTGCATGCACAGATGTGTGCTAACAAGGAGCTTAGGAGGGAGGCATGCTAGTTGTAGGCTGTCTTAATAAACTCAAAGGTCTGTTTTACTCCCCACGTCTGCAGATTTGAAGATCTAGTGAGACAGTTTGACTTGGACAGACCAATTGTTCACGTAACTATCAATATAGTCTATAGATTATGGCGGAATTTTGTTACGTGCTATTTTATTAAATGCTACGTGTAAGCGGCTTATGGTAGCAAAAAATTTGATTTTTAAAACAAAAAATTGAATAGTTTTACACTGGTTATATATTAAATTTCATAGTTATAGAAGAAAAGGTGTCACTCTTTGAAACAATATTTGCTATTCTAATGCAGTTGTTCTCGACATATGCATTGTCATACCTTAAGTTTACTTGCAAGCCTAAATGTTTATATGTATTTTGGTTATGCCATATGTTTCTATTACTTGTATAGAAATCAAGCCTATGTCACACCACATGATACCTATGTTACAGATCAATATTCAAACACATTCAGTTATCTGTGCTGTGCACATTTGGATTCATTATTTATAATAGTAGGTTTTGCGTAGCCAATTATTCCTCAGTTCCTGCGCTGTTTCTGTCACATAGATAGAACTGGTTGGACATATACATTGAAATGGGTAGTGGGAGTGTGTGCGGTGCTGTTACCTGATTTCACATTATGCATAAAGGGCTTGATATGGGGATGCCAGTCTGATGTCTCTCATTAATTCCTCAGTTCAATGGACTGATGGACTGTGGGCAGTCGTTTCAGATTGACAGGGGATTGGAAGTCTGCACCGGTTTCTCTTTAATGCTCTGAAATGGGAGTGAAGTTTAGCTTTGATGCCTCCTATTGTTAAATGGACACACACCTAGCCTCCACACACACACATAGTCAGGCAGTCATCCCTGTGCAAATACATGAATAGTGTACACTGTAGCATCAGGGTAGATTACTGTGTGCTATCCAGCCATATATAATCTGATTCCCTTTATGATTTCAATGAGTGTGAATATGGAGATCTGGAGGCTTGGTTTGGTACAACAAATAGACAGGTGTGGTGCTTTTCCAGGTGCAGCAATCATTGCAGTTTCTATATTTTTCCCATGTGTTCAATTAGCAATCATTTCTATATAATCACTGACAAACAGACTGTCTTTTTTAGAGTTTAGGGGATTGCACAGTAAGTTGGCAGCACTTTCAAGGATTTTCTTGCAGTTTGTATCTTAGATCGACAGCCAGCCTGCCTCCTCTCATCCTCTGCTCTTTGTGCCTGAGTGTGTGTCAGGCAGAGGATCAAATCTGTTGTTCTCTGCAGGAAGCAAGAGATTTTCTACACAAAGAGTGCATTTTTATTTTAGAGCAGGAGGATTCAAATGTTGCAATTGTGTCTCTCAAATCCGAACATGTAAACAGCTGGCCCCAGCATGCATAATTGATGGAGGATAAGATGAAGACATCTCTTGCTGCGTGCTCAGACGCATTCAGACTGAAGCTCAAAAAACTTCGGAGCCCTCTGTGTTTGACACTAAGCACAGAGGAAGATAACAGAGATACTGTGTAGCAGAGATGGATATCGAGCGCCAAGATCATGTCGTTCCTGTGAAAAAAGGTAACCAGAAGGTCACAGCCATGCACATGCTCGAATCACCAGTTTTCATACAGTAGAGCTGAGAGACAGACACGAATATGGTCAGTTTTAAAAAAAAAAAGACGCACACTAAAATGTAGTTTGTTGCCCTTTAAGAAGAAAGTGTCATGGTAATTGATACAAAAGCCATTAAGAAATGTACACAGAAAACATCTGGTCTCAACCTCATTAAGAGGAAATTACAGGTAACCATCTTATCATCAGGGAACCATGAAGAGTTGTACAAAATTCATGGCTAGGAATTAGGGATGCATCGATTCGATCCTGGTATCGGATATCGGCTAGATCGGACTCAAAAAGCTAGATCGGATATCGGTGACAAAGCGTATATAGTGCCGATCCATATGGCAGATCTATTCATCTCAGTTCTATGCTTTTCTGTGTTTACAACAGACATATGCGTCTCCTACGTCATCAGCGATGACTGGTTTGTGCATTTTTGCCCGGTGGAGCATGATGGAGGATAACTACAGAGGCTCTGCAGTTTAGGAGTATGTCACGCTTCTTTTGCTAACAACTTTGCCTGAAACTTGCAACATGTGCAGTGGTAATGTTTCGATGGATATCAGTCGCACTGAAAAATATAATGGAAGCCCAAAGGAAGAGGTTTATGTCAGCTGTAGCCTACTGCAAAGAATCAAGAAACCCTCTATTAATGGATTCAAAGTGTGAAAAAACGGACAGGTTATTGGATTTAATTGTTCCGGATCCTTGGAATTAAGGGATTCCAGGGATGGTTTAGCACTTGGAACCCAGGTACAGTTCACCATCAAGTCAGAAAAGCCTGAAGTTGCCAAAACATGATTCTACCCTCACATTAAGGAATAGAGATTGTTAAATCAATACCAGGATCGGATCGGCTAGTCTCGGTTTTGGCAGATATCAAAGCCCAGGTATCGGTATCGGGACCTAAAAAGTAGGATCGGTGCATCCCTACTATGATTGCAAAAGCTATTGAGACATTTCAAACAGAAAAATGTCAGGGTTTAACCTCATTGTTGTATGAGAAGAAATCCAAAGTAACCACCAAAGCCTTTAAGATTTATCCTCAGAGCACCATGAACACTTGTAAAACATTCCATGGCAATATTTGTAAATTCTGTGCAAAGAAAAAACTTGCTGTAAACTCTCAATATTTTTTATTATTGTTTTATTACAAACATCACCATTAACAAATACTGAACTCAAGGCCTCTTCAATGAACTTTACAGAGAAAAGCAGCAGGTCTGAGTTAAAAGGCTGCAGTATGATACATTGTTCGACAGCGGCTTGTGTTGGCCTTTCAAGGTTAGCCACTTAATACGGAACATTTATCGGATGGACAAAAATAAAGAGTTACAAATTAATTTACAATAAATATAAATAACATTAAACAATATAAATATGAATTTATTTAACATTTTAAACATAATTCACACATTCATGGTTTGGGTTTGGGTTGACCCAATGGCTACTGGAGTCAGTGTTTGAAATAACCAGGTACAGTCTCTCACCTCTTGCAGAGTTTTTAAGTTTGAGATTGTTAGTTGAGGTAAAACTGTTTCCAAACAGCCCTCCCAGCTCATGGAAAAAATGATATTTTGAATAGCATGAATATATTTCCAGTACTTAATAATTTCTTGGGTGACTCAACAGTGTTTTGATTGAGTTGTTGTCCTTCACAAATGCCACAGTTTCTCATTGCTCTTTGCATTGTAGTGGTATACAATGCAGGCCACAGTACAATCAAATAGTGTCAACTTTGACCTTGGTGATACAAACATAAATAAGAAATTGCAATAAAAGGCTTACAGTACATTGACATTCAGTGTAAAACTTCCTTTACAAAAAGTCACTTAGTTTACAAAGTGTGAAAAATATTGTATTTCCTTTTATATAAAAAAAATGCCACCTTGAACAAGGCAAGTGACGTCGCTTCATATGCAATGAAACAAAAGATTGGAGAGTATAGAGAGACACAATACAATGTATACAAAAGGTTCCTGATGAAGCTGGTAATGGTGCTACACAGCAGCAGTTGTGCATTGTATACATGAAATTAAATTTTCAGTTCATCACCTTTTTTGTGTTTCAGTGCGAACCAAAATGCTACAAAAGCCAACTGCTTTCAGAAGCCAGTGCATTAGCAAAAAGCCAGTGTAAAAACAGTGGAAAGTCATGTCTTCAATGGCTAAGGTTCTGTCAGGAAAGAGTGAAAGACCTGTTAAAACATTCTTAAAGTGATAGTTACAAAGTTGCCACAAGGATGCTACGAAAGTCCAGACCCTTTTTTTGTACATAAAACAGTTGTTCCTTTAACGCAGGCTGCCTGATGATAAACGTGTTCAGTACTTTAAAGTCTGCAGTACTTTATGTGTCCCCTACACAGTTGTGACGGATAGGAAGGCGTTATGTACTTTGGAGCCCTCTGGGACTCTCGCTCCATGACTCATCAGCTCTTGAATCGTCATCCAGTTGTCCAGGATCTTTTTGTTTCTCTTCTTCATCATCTTCTTGTGACTGAGCTCCAAGATATTGATCTCTTTCTTGCCCTCAGCTCCACTGGCTGGCCCCTCCTTTAGACACTCAAGGCGACTCTTTTGCATGAACTCCCTCCTCTTCCTTTGCTCCCTGGCCCGTGCCAAGTGCTGTTTCCTCTCCTCTTTGCTCCAGTAGCGACCCATCTTCATCTCACTCATTGCATCATCATCTGTGGTCATGCCTCCGCTCCTCTCCTCTCGGATCCTAAGCGCCCGTTCCCTTAGGATTCGGTCACGAGCCGGCCTCCGGGCCACATAGCGTGTGCCGTCAGCTCGAACTTTGACCTTCCACTCCAGTCGAGGCTCCCCAGGGCGCCCTCCTCGGTGCACTGGATCTCTGCAGACACTGAGTAGACTCAGCTGGCTCTGGGAATACTCTAGGGACGAGTGTTGTTGTAAAAGCTGCATGTAGCTCTGCAACACAGAGAACATTGTTAAAACAGAATAATCTTCAGAACTGCCAAAGGCAAATCTGCATTGTGTTGATACCTCTCCTCTTGATTGTACCTACCTGAAGTTGCCTGGATCCTCCCTGGCCTGCGTAGGGGGTTGTCTGATAGGGAGAGCCATAGGGAAGCCCCCTCCTGGAATCTCTGGTCCGACCTTTCTTCTCACATTGCTCATCATCTGCAGGAAGGGCAGGGTCCGACTCAGACCTGGAAGGGTTGCTCTGGTCTGGGCTACTTGAGATAACAGGGCCTGGGTCTGCTGGTCTGCCACGACTCGGTGTAGCCTGGGGCTTGGGAATAGGGATGGGGCTGGAAGGTGTGGAAGAAGCCAATCTGAGGTTTTTCTGGTTGGTGACGCTGATATGTCTCTGCAGAGAATGATCAGGAGATCTCTCCATACCAAGCGGTGTCGACCGTGCACTTTCAGCAGTGTTATAGGCACTCGAGCTGTCCTTCTCTCGGATCTTATCGCTGTCCGACCTCTCTGGGTATTCATGGATATCTGCTAACCTGCCATGCCGCATGTGTCCATCCTTTGGACTCCGTCCTGGTGAGGAGGGAGATTGTGAAGGATCCAGCTGGTGGGTCTGACGGAGCTGATGTGCCTGCATGATGCTCTGGCACTCAAGCTCAATGCTACGCAGTTCTTCATTAAGCATCCTCAACTCCTGCTCCATTCCTTTTCCATCTTCTAAAACATCTATGTCTTCTGGATCCACTCCTGCTTGCTCTGTGAGACTACACTCTATACTGTGTCTGATTGAGTACACCCCACACTCGCCTCCATTACGGATTTGACACTTGAGCTCCAGGAGTTGTTGGAAGCGATTTTCTAACCCTAGAACACCTCCACCATTGCGAATACTGAGTACCCCATCATGGCCTTGACCTTTGGACCTCAGACCCTGGGTGTCCGGTGACACTGCAGGTCCTCGTCTTGTGTGTGGATGCTCTGCCCGCCATCGTTCCCTCAGGCAGTGGGCTGGGCTCCTCCTTTGAATTCTAGCTAGAAGAGGTTGGTGCTCTGGACTGTCTGTACTGCGTCCAAACCCACTGTCTTTGTCCTGATTGTTGGAAGAACAGGTAGCAGTGTCTGTTGTTTCTTCTTCGATCTGATGTTAAAAGAAAGAGAACAGTTTCAATTTCAATGACTCTGCACAAGCTTCTTAGGATTAAGGATTCTGTAGAAAATTGTTATGTGTTGATTGCACTCAAAAGCATCCATGTTGGAAAGTTCTGCACCTTAACCATTAATGTCAAATGGCATTCAGGGCCAACACAAGAAGTAGTGTTCATACTATGTTTAGATGTTCAAAGTCAGTCTGTTGAGGTCATGTTGGTTGATGAGCATGTAGTTTACCCAACATGCAACTAGACGCCTCAATTTTCCAACCTCAAAAAGAGTTGTTCCAATACTTAGACCAATGTGGGTATTGGCCACTGGTATTATCTAAGATGTTCTATTGGCAAGTATGCTAGTTAATGCACCAAGCCAATACAACAATTCATAAGCCCCCACCTCAAAACATAAACTACCTGCAGGTTAATTATCATGTGATGAAAAAAATGATGAAAGTGAAATGCTAGCAGAGTTTAAAGTTCGTGGAGCTAGCAAAGCATGGGACGTGTTTAGTTGTGTTTGTAGTTTGTGTGTAGTCTGAGAAGTATTGACCAATCCTGTATCAGCAGGCTTTGCTGTATGCAGGATAAACGGTCCATGTTTAGGATTTCATGACTACCCAGAATGCATCAGAAATCCTGCACGCAAAAGGATGGGTAGTTGTTTAACACTTAATACTGGCCGCACAGGAAATAATGAAAAACTGGTCTCAGTTCTCTTGGGCATGTGTCGCATATCGTTATTATACAATGACCACGATATGTTTGAGAATTTACATCCCTTAATATGGAGGAATGACACCTAAATTGAGGTTTCTGGAATGTATCTGGTATTTGGGAGGAAGTAATGGTATTGGAACATCTCAAACTTAACCATAGCTCAACTGCCAAAGTCATGATCTTTCCCTCACCTGCTGCCAAAAGTTGTTGTTGTTGGCAAAAAGCAAGAGTTGGCATTGAATCTAGGGTTTTAGGGTTTTGCATAATCCTCAGAAATCAGTCAAAAAAAGTTGATAGTTGGGTTGGAAAGATGTTAAGGTTACATTAATCAAATTCTGTGCTCTGAAACTTCTCCCCCCCCCCCAGCACTTCTTATAGATATGTCTAGTCTTTTTTTTTTCTTTCCTGTCAGCCTTTTGACTCTTTTCCATCTCTTGTTTTGACGACTGTCTCCCAGCTCACTCTCTCACCTCGTCTCCCCTGTCATAGTTATGCTCCTTCTGCCTCCTCCTCTCCTCCAGGATCTCCATCTTCAGCTCTTCCACAAGCTGCTGCTGCTCGTCATCCAGCCATACCTCCTCCTCCAGCTGAAAATCACAACATCTCATCAGAAATCTGTCTCTACTTCTCGCTCGCTCCCAGTATTCATGTGTGTGCAACAACTCCAGAAAACCACTCTGACAGTTTGAGGGAAAGGAGAAGGCACTTAGCAGGCAGCTGTTGTTATTTGACATGACATAGGTTGTCAGATAGGTTCACGGAGGCTGTGTATGTGTGTGAGTGTTTACCTGAATTTCTGGTCTTGTCACCAGAAGTATGATGCTCCTTGCGTCTTCACTTGACAGCAAGGCAACGGCTTTCTCTCTGTCTTGCACTTCGCAGCCATTTATCTGTACATCAAAAGACAGGTGTTAGACGGCCATGTTAAGAGGAGTGAACTTGTAGAAAGTCACAGGCACATACTCGAGACAGAGCGATCTATAATTTAACCGTCATCATCTTCAATTAAACTGACATGAAAGAAAAGATGAGCATAATACATGTAACCATTGTTTCCATTTCCACAAGACACACCTTGAGTAATCACATGCTGACACTTCTTTCTTTGTTGTGCTTTCTACCCATTTATCCCCCCTCCATTTGTCTCTTTCAACACTTTACTTTCTTAGTGTGTCTTGTCTACCACCTGTCTTTTCTCCTGTTTTCCATCACCTCCTTCAACTCCATGCATTCCCCAGAAAAGGCACAGATAGACTTGGTAAGGGGAGTCAATTGCAAGTGTGTAGTCCGGCTTCACTACAGTCTGCTCTCACTGCACATCCAGACACACAATTAACTGTTCTTTGACAGGTGGCGTTCATCTTTTCCTCACTAGAGTAATGGGCCTGTCAGAAGAAGATAATAGGGCCAGGGGTACAGCCGGCCCTGCTACCCACAATCACTCACACAACTGGGACACAGAAACACTCGATGAGAAGAGTGATATAGAATAAACAATGAATATGGAGGAGGAGTAATGTTGGTACACTGTCAGGGAATCAAGTTGAAATGTTGCCTACTAAGAGGAAATACAGTAAGAGTACATCAACTTAGCATAAGTTTTTATGTAGAGTGTAAATATTTCAATAGATTTGGTCCATTATTATACTTGTCTTATTTGTAACTCCTGAGAAATAAACATGGGTTAGTCTCGGAGTGAGCATTGTATGAGATAAATATTTCTTACAGTTGTCTTATTCTGAAATCTCAGCTGACAGAGAAATGAGACCAGTGCAAATTCTCAGATTTGTCTCAATACGAAAGGTTAATCTCACAGTTTGAGTTCTTAAAATTGTCTTAGAAGCTCATTCCAAGATCTCAGTTAAGGGAAAGATGAGTTATTCAAGCTCTCTGGAATATTATTTCATGAGATATACAAGATATAGGGTATGTTTTATATACATGGAGTCTGTGCAACTCGCAGAGACGTCAATTTCACAAATAATTCACATCATTCAACATACATTACATCTGAGCTAAAACAGCCAGCCATCCAAAACCTCCAAGTGGGGTTTGAATACATGTAGACGTGTTAACTTAATTTCATCTTGTCAACTAGATACACATAAAATACAATAAAATACAACTGCCCATGGAGTGTATTGAAGGTTGAAACAGTTCAGGTGTTCATTTTTAGAGATACAAATTTAAAACGTGTCTCTGTATTCACATGGTGTTCAAACAACCTTGAGTGAGATGCTCTTTGGAAAAGTTGGAATATTAATTTGGAAAGGACAATTTGGGACCAAACTTTACAAGGTGACAAATTTGACATCATGTTACACAGATACAAGGTGGCCCAAGTACATGTTGGCTCTATTTGGGTGAGTGACTTTGTGTGAATCAATGTAATGCACAAATATTTTTGGAGAATGATTAAAGAGAAATAAAACATTTAATCTGTAGCGTCCATGAAATGAAATCAAACTCCCTAGCCGGGTAATGAGAGCATTTGTGAAGTGCAAGTACACAGCATCAGACCCCATGGTCTTGCTCTTATAATGAGACCAAGATACAGACGAGTTCTAGAGATGATATAGTGCTGGGTGTAGCTGCTACTTAGGACTTTAATTTCCCTGGTAAAACGAGGTGATTAAATATACATATGCTTAGCCAGACTGGAGAAACCAGCAGCTTGGTTATCCTCTTTAAAGACGGCCTTACAGGCAATATGGAGGAGCTACCTCAAGTACACTTGTTCTAGCCAGAGAGAAAAAACGGGAAGAAAGGACTTTCTTTTACTACATTTGGTTTGAGGTAAAGATTACAAAGGATTTAACCTCGGACTGTGTAAAACATGGACGTAGTCTCAGTGACATCAACCATTGGATTCTGAAGAGTGGTTTTGAGACCAAACGATGATGGTCACCGTAATGGAAATGCTTACTGAACCTAACTTTCAGTCAAGCTAAAAGCAGGCGAAGAGGTGGAACCATGTGGGCTCAACTGTCAGTCAAGTCAGCTATGTCCATAATTATATAAATCTGTTCAAGACTCTTACGCTTGTGTGGGCGAGGAAAACCAAGTAGAAACTCAACTGGCACCAACATTAGAGTCTGTAAACTTTTCAAAGCTATAAGTGTTTGCTTACAAAAGGATGTTATGGACTGCACCAACCTCAGGGATCTTTGCTGTTTTATGAGTACCAGCATAACATGGTGCTATATAGAAGATTGTCAGGGGCAAGACCACACCTCAACCACGCCTCTTCCGGCTCTCTTATAAATTCAAACCTATCCCTCTCCTCCCCTTTGCTCTCCAATTCCGCACCTTGCCCTCCCTCTCCTTTCCTTCCCATTTCTTTCTTTCCTACTATTCCTAAGATTCTTAAAGGGGGGTTTGTTGTGCCCATAGACTGTATAAAATATGGATGTAGTATCCGTGACGTCACCCATCTGTTCCTGAGCGCTGTTTTGAAGCAAATCGACAGCGGCAGCCATATTGGAAATGCGGAACTCTACCAGGCAGAGTGTGACGTAAAGGGGCGGAGTTTGAACCTCCTAGCCAACAGCTGTGTTCCCGTCCGGGAGTCAAGTCAGTCATGTCCTTATTTGGGCAAACACTCGTAATCTTAATTTCTTCTAAACCCTCACGTTAGAAAAAAATTTACCCCCAGACAGTGTGTGCCGATAGAGAGACGAGCTTCGTAGAGACAAGCCGTTTTTTGAACCAGGCTGTAAACATGTTTATTAATGCTGCAAAGATCGTCTTTCTCCCATTCATGTCTATGTGGTTTCCAGTGTTTCTGCAGCCAGCCTCAAGCGGATTCTCGATGTATTGCAGTTTATAACACTTATGCATGGGCTTCATAGTTTGAGACCGAAGGTTGCCACTTGGTTGTGCCAGGAAGCAACGGCGGATCCCCTCAACCTTCACCAAACCAGTAATGACAAGAATTTCAATGTCAAATTCACTATTCCAGTTAAATCAATAAATCATTGTCAAATTACATCCTGATGATGGTGTGGTCCTTGCTAGTGAAATGTGTTAGGAAAGAGCAGGGCGCTGATATTTTTGAGTCTGGCTTCAAAAACATCACCAGAAGAAGATGTCAGAGCCTGACGCAGGGGGATATATTTATTGGCTTCACTTGTGTTCAACAGGAGGAGTTTGTCCATCTTTATAAACAGTCACTGGTTGAACCAGTTAGAAGCTGTGTAATTTATTCATACAATCTTATCTAAAAGAGCTTTGCACCCTGAAATAAAAGTACACACCTGTAGAATACGATCTCCTTCTTTGATGCGTCCGTCTCTCGCTGCGATGCTGTTTGGCTCAACCTGCATAAAGAAAAGAACATGAAAATCAGTCATTGTGTTTTTCTGCAGTCTTCAAAAAACATCCCTCGTGCCACTCTCTCAGCACCATTCTCTGATCTCTGCTGTCAAAATAAAGGTCTGTTTCTTTCATGCAGACAAGGTGCCTGTTCCCTCTCTCTCTCTCTGTCTGACAACCTTGTGTTGTTTGAATGATACAGGTGAGTTTTAGAGGCTTCACATTAATACTCTACTTAGGAGCAGGCATGTGACACTGGCTGAGGGAGCATCCAAGTCTTTGACATAATGCAGAAGAGCATTAAGACTGCAGCAGGAGCGAAACCGGAAGAGACAGTTGGGGGGGGGGAAACACACAACTGGAGTCGCGTTCAGCTCAGACGTGATTCTGTCTTCTCTGAACAAATCAACCCTTCACGTTTTGCAAAATGCATCCCAGTGGATCTGCATCAACACTGTGTGAGCCCTTCAATAATCATTTCATACACTTTGTTGTTCTTCCATTCAAGATCAAGAGGGAGAGCTACATGTGGGAAGCAAAAGTGGGAATGTAGAAAATAACTCATGCACTTCCCAAAGTGGCACAAATACTCTGCATGTATACATTTTAATGAGGGGGAATTAGCATTTTTATCAAACAAACAAAATAAATGCATTTCTTCTTCTTCTTCGATCACCGTCCGTTGGGGTTCAGCAGGTGTGGGTGTTGATTGTGGTTTTGTATTAACATCCAGAGTTAAAATTCAAGATACAAGAATGTGAATAGAAAAAAAAGAAAAAAAAGCAAAGTCTAAAAAACACCTGTCAAGTTTTTACAAATTATGCAAGGAGCTCAATCCTCTGCAGATCTGTGCCATGTTCATCCTCTCAGCAGCTGTCTAATCCTCGTAACAGCTCACACACCCTTTCTTTTTATTGTTTGTAACAGGATTGAAAATGCACCTGCAGTCAGTCTAATTCACTCAGTTTGTAATGCTCAAAGCTCCCATAATTCAATCCTTTATTCAGGTTTGTCTGAGAGACTGAAGTAATGTTTTTAATTTGTCTTATCAACAATTTGGCAAGAGGGAGCCTCATTTTTTTCTGAGCTGCAAATGAATTTCCAAAAGGAATCTTTGTAATGTGTCCCGTCTTTATTTTGTGTGTGTTTGGTATTCAGATGGAGTACAGGAAATGGGATAATATGTCATTTAACATGCAGTCTGAGGGAGAGGGGGTTGAAGGTTGTCGCTCAGAGCTAATTAAAGCCTTCAATTAAAACATGTAAAAGGAGGAGGAATGAGAATGACAGGACGGGAATCACATTTCAAACCCGACTTCCTCCTTGGCCATGCGTGGCTCATTCAGAGTTGATATTTGACTGGCAAACATTTCTGTCTGCTTCTTCTCTAATTCAGTTCGTCTTGCTCTCCGCGTCAGGATGTAAAGATGGGAAATTCAAATGGGATTTCATGCGATCTTTTAATAACGAGGAGGGGGACTGATCATGGGAGCCTGAGCTTGATCGAAAGAACATGCAGGGTTTTCTATATCAGACCTCATCAGGGCTTACACTCCAGCGCACATCATTTTATTTTACAGAAGAGTAAATACGTTTTGTGAGGGATAATTATGTGGTAGAAAGAAGCAATTACTATTGAAATCCAAAAACAGTTTACAGGGCCCCATCATTCTAAAAGTTCAGCCTGCCGAAGAGTGGTTCAATTTCGCAAATCCACTGTATTTGTTACCTAGAACAGGTAATTCAATGTTCATATAGTTCCAGTTTCTGAAAGTAAACTTGATGGGATCAATCTAATCCATGTTCAAAAGATTACAATATTTGGATTCCAGTGTTCTATATGGGATTATATCTGACATACTTTGTCCACAGGGGGTGCTAAAGCCAACACAAACCAAAAGATCCTCACAGCTGTTTGAATCAAATATTTCAAGTTTGATATTAAGAGCTGTTTAGTGAAATATTTATGGAAGTATATTCCATCTTCTACTTTATCAAAGTAAATCAGTAAAACAAGAGCAAAATACAACAATTGTCTAAAATATCAACATCATAAAAATGTTGTTTTGTTTGACCTACTTGAACATTTTGTTTCTTTAATCCAGCCTGAACCCAGCCCTCTGCTGGGATCAGGATAATCTGGATATTTTTAGATCAAGCATTTTTTATTTTTTATTTTATTTTATTTTTTTTAAGTAATTTTTGGGGCATTTTTGACTTTATTGACATGACAGATGAAGATAGACAGGAAATGTGGGGAGTAGAGAGAGGGGGAAGACATGCAGTAAATGGTCAACCGGCCGGAAGTCGAACCGGCGACCTCTGCGACGAGGACTATAGCCTTGATACGTGGGGCGCTTAGACCGCTAGGCCAGCCGTGCCCCACGTATCAAACATTTCCACTCAAAAGTTTGAACACAAACTTCGGATTTATTTTGTTCAAATCCAAGATTGTAACTCCATGTTATATTAGTTTTTGTAATACTTGTTTTCTTTTGGACAACATGTTTTTTAGTTTTGATTCAGTGCAATAGTTTAAATCTGATCACATTACTTTTGAACAACTAGGGAGGTCCTCATTTTTTTATTAAATGTCATATTAATAGTTAAAGAACAACATTAGATCTTTAAAAACAAATAACCAGGACCAAAAGCAACAGGAACATCTGCTCCTACCTGGCTGACATAAATACCGGTGTCCTCCTCATCATCTGTTCTGTAGCACAGCGTCAAGCCAAGCTTCTCCTGGCTGTTCTGCCTGCACAGCTCCACTTCCTGTTACACACACACACAAACACACAGAAATATTTCAATAGCACTTTCCCTCATGATGCACCTGTTATGACACTACAGGTTTCCAGAGTGGTTTGATGAATTTCAAAACCACAGCCCATCATTTCGAACATAGTTTATTCATCTGCTTTACAGAGCAGCTGAAATGACATAGACACATGGGAGATAAGGTCCAGCTTGAATTTTATGCTCTAAATTACAATTTCTAATCGCCTCAGGAAGGTTTTGTGGCTCTGTAGTCCTACACTGTAAATTTGCTATAGGCAAAGAGGATCTATGTTACATAAAAGAAGAAAAAGAAGAAAAAGCTTACACTCTTGAGCTAAAAATAACTGCAATAAACTGTAATAGCAGAAAACTATAAAAACTTAAACAGCTAACACTCTTTAGAGTTAAAGCTGCAGAAAAAGTGAACATCCATGTCCTTAACAAAGAGTGGGACAAAGCTGCTAGCTAGGATTGCTGAGGCTAGCTGGTACTAGCAGTCAACCAGCTATGGTTTTGGAGATTTTTGTCTTTCATTTTTGAGAATAATGTGCATAGTTTACTGACTGAGTCTTAAACTGGTTTTGTGTCTTGGTTCTTTGCCTACTAATTAACCGACACCATCCCACATGTAGCTCCATTAAACTGCAGAAACATTCAAACATAGCCCCAGCATGCATTTTGTATATCAGTGAAATACATGCCTGTTGGTATCATACCAAAACCAGCATGTGGCAACATACAGGGCAGCTCTTTGATGAATATGGTGATGGTATTTCATGTGTTGGTCCTCTCCCAAAGGTAATGTCTCTAAATTTAGCCCTGACTAGCTACTGGCTCCCTTTGATCTCTTCTGTGTATAAAGGTAATCAAATAAAGATAACTCCGGGGGTAATCTTTATTAACCCCATGCCGCATAAATCCTTACAGCGTGGTGAAGTTGTGAGAGGAGGGGAATGGCGGCTGGAAAGGGGATCAGAGTGGGGGAACAAGAATAAAACCCCAACCCCCTATTTGTGCCGTCATGGGAAACCCCGATAGCTGAGATTGACAGTGGAAGTAATTAATTTCTGTGGCATTTAACCCCCTGTGCAGACAACCCTGACCTTCAAAAGCTGGGGTGTGTTTGGAGTTTATAATATTATAACGCCCTGCACAGGTTTTAACTACCCTTACTCCTCTGTAATGCAGTTTCTGATTAAAACAAACCCTTGTCGAAGGATAAGATTGCTTTGATGCCATCTATATGATGGGTTGAATACTTTGTTTCACTGGGTGGTATTGTGGTTTGAAGCCCACTAGCGTTAGCTCCAGATTTGGGGATCCGTAGAAAGCTTGATCAGTGATGAATGGATTCTAATACAATGCCACAGTGAAGTTTCAACTATGGCCCAGCAGTGATGTTAAAACCAACTTCACATGGTTTGCAATGCATTATGACAATTTCTAGAATTTATCTTCTTAATTTTCCATATATGTTTTCCCAATTTTTAGCAGGAGAGATCACATTTACCATATGCTACCAAGGTAAATGAGGAATTGAGACCCATGACGAGGATAGCACTCTCTTTATAGAGCCACATTAAACATCTGTTGGTAGCATTTCAGTGTAATATGCAATTAACTATTACTTCATGTTTCATTGAGAAGAAACGACTGCCATTCCTAATGTTCATTGGCTCATTGTTTCCACTTTTGCAGATGATGATGTCCTTTCAGCAGTCCCTATTTATAGCTCCAGTCTTTATGTTCTAGTGGTGATTATTTACCCAGGAAAGGTTTACAATTTTTTTTAAATGACAAGTGTCTCATGCTGTTTTTTTAATCTACTTAAGTGCAAACCAATTAGCTACATTATGGGGGAGTGGCTATTGACAACCTCTACACAAACCACTTGGTGCCAGCAGGGAGGTGACAAAAGATTTGACCATTGGGCGTATCTTGGATTGGGTTATAGATTATTGATTTCTAAAGGGAAAAACTAAATTACAAACTTGATTTGAAGATTAAGATAGGTGAAAACATTTATCAGGTAAAGGATTTCCAACACAAAATGGTACGTAGTTGTAATTATGGGATGGGGAGTTTTTGGTGCTCTGAGTACAAACACAGAAATTCCTCTCATTAAAAACATTTTCTATCTAATGCCTCCATTCCATGTTCCCAATCCTTTGGAAGTGCAATATTAAAGAGTGATCTTCTCTTACTTTTGAGTTGGTCACCGCTTGATCAATAGACAGTGATCAAATGTCTTCCTGCTTTATATTCTCATTGTGTATTCGCACTTAAAAAGCTCATTGAGACTCTTTGTTCTTGTACCATTCCTTGAATACCAATACTTATTTTGCTTTTGGAGGATTTTTAAAAAATCCAGCCTTTGATGTTTGGCACACGCTGACGATCCATAATTAAGACGTGATCATTTTGACTAATTTGGCAAGCGGTTATCCGGCAAGTTTCTGCTGCCATGTCATTAACTGTGCTAAATAATCTGGTGACCTTACTGAGCATTTATTAAAATCTGTCTTTATGCTTTCCTTCAAGATTTACTTGTCTGGTAAATATTCATAACCTAAGGGGGATGCTACTTTTGAAAAACCAATAAACTCAGACATTTAAGAAAGATTGTTTTAGTTTTTATGGGAATTAGATACTATACCGCTTTAAACATACACAGTATACATATATTTCACTGCCGTTTTTACATCTACTGTCTACTATTTGGCATATTATAAATGGGTAGATTTGAAAGGAGTAGCAGGAATAATATGACAGCAGTAATACCCATGTGGACAATCAGATAGAAGTGAAGCCTAACCTGTCAGAAGTAATGTTCCTAGGAAAGGCAGACCTTTTCTGTTTCATCCCAGAAAAAAGCCATTCATGTTTCAGTTAGATACACATGGATGGACAGAGGTAAGTGAGGACGGCTGGTTTGGGTGTGTGTACATCTGGCAGGTGGGGGTGGGAGTTTGACAGTTTGTGTGTCAGCTTTGTAAAGCCGACCTTGTTCTCATACTACTGTTATTACCACACACAAGCCTTCCACCAGCCCCCATCCCCACCCGCCCATCACCACACACTGGAGACTCTTTCATCCAGATGACGCTATAAGGTAGGGCCACAGCTGGTGGCAGAGGAATCCTAATGACCCACAATGCAGTTCATTGAACCAGGAAGTGCTTATTAAACCAGAGGGGAACTGACAGTAGCAAACGTCACCCATCACTGTCACCTAGCGTGACTTAGAGGTCTACTGTCTGAGTGGTATGATGTATCTGTCACAATCGAGGCACTTGTGGGCACGGACCATTGACTGTATAACTTAACTAGGAGTATGCACCATGATACAGCTCAAAAATATCAAAGCTACTATGCAAAAATAAGAATAAAATAGCAGGAAAAATGTACAGAGCTGAATATTTGACAGCGATTTATGAGTGAGTTGCTAACTAGCAAATGTTAACTTATTTTATGCACAAGAGGTGAGCACAATTTAATTAACATCAGTGTGTCAGAATTTAAACTGTTCATGTATCTGTATGTAGCTATAAGAATTTTTCTTTCCAGGGACGTTTCTGACAACTGATAGCATAGGTTTACATATAAAACCATTTCATTTAGCGATGGACTCTGAAAATATGCCTGATAATTAATACATTTTCTAAGTGTCTTATTTGGAACAATGTAAAATTGTAAGTTTAACTGCATGTAGGCACAATAAAGCACGTGCAGCTTCCATATGAGTAGAGGCCAAAATCTAAAAATGTACTGTTCCAAACTGGCATTGTGAGATCACTACTTTATGTATTTTGAGTGAGTCTTTTTTAAACTGGCCTTGAGGCTTTATATTCAGGGGATAATTGAATTAATTCCATAATTAACCAATAATTTGACAAGCACAACTCAATACTGAATAAAACCCAGTTCATTCATTATGAATGGAAGGTCAAATCATTCGGTAACATTTCTTACCCAAACCTTGAAACTGCTATTTCACAATCATTTTTGTTTGCAGTGGTTTGAAAGCTCTCTAAATCCATTCTTGTATCAGTGAGGGACTTCTTTTTTCAATAAAGGAAACTCACAATTTCTGTTCAACTTGAAGTGGCTGTATGAAAAGGGACACAAACAATTTCTGAAGGACAGGACATGATGAAAGGGGAAACTACTGGCCTGTGAATGAAATACACTGATAATGCAACAGAGAGGCCATTTGGAGAGTTTTTTTCTTTGGTTCCTTTTTATGAAGAATAGCCTTCCGTCTTAAACCCAGGGACTTTTGCTGTTCCACACAAACCCTTCTACACAAACAGCTCTTATAAGCGAGCCCCCAGTTTTCTTGTATTATTGCAGTGGACATTTTTCTTATGGCATTGTGGGACTGATGAGCGTCATACTGTATGTTGCCTTTAGCCTTGGAGTATCTAAGGGAATTGTGTATAAATGACTCAAAAGTGGCCTTGGTCTTACAGCATGAATGAAACAAATTAAGCCTTGTCAATTCTCTTTTCTTTTTGATATTTCTCTTTTCAAAATTATCTTTTGGATATTTAATAAGTCTACTGGATAAACAACAGAAGACTAATGTAAGGAATAGAGGGCCGAGAGAAACAATACACACAATCTGGTTCCATGTATGGTTAGCATCCAAACTGTTAGCTACCAGACTGTTGCAGACGTTTTAAATTTCACTGTGTTGCCTCTTAATGACCAACAAAAGCAAAACAGACCATAAGTAAGAAGATACACTATTTCTGCTTTATTTGCAGAGTCTAAATCTACTGGCAGGGGTAAAATGTCAGTTAGTGATGCAGTTTTGTTTTGAAACAACACAATGTGAGATTTTTTTTTAAGTTATTTTTTTTCCCTTTTTGCCTTTATTTGATAGGACAACTGAAGAGAGACAGGAAATGTAGGGAGTAGAGATCGGGGGAAGACATGCAGGAAATGGTCGACCGGCTGTTGATCAAACCGGCGACCTCTGCGACGAGGATTGTAGCCTTTGTATGTGGGGCGCTTAGACCGCTAGGCCACCAGCGCCCCCAATGTGAGATTTTTTTCTCTTAAAGATACAACTAAAACGTATAGGACAAAAATCAGCAAAGGGGCAAGAGGTCCCACTTGGTCTACTTGGGCTGCAAAAATCAACATAAAATGAAAGCTCCTCAATGGTGCTTTAAGATTAACACATAGCAGGAAGATACAATATCATACCTCATATTCATACTCTTCAGTCCTCTCGACCTCTGCTGGGGTATTGGACAGGTACTCTGGACATTCATAGAACTCATGTTCCATGGTGTGGATGGAATGACAGCTAGAGAGAAAAAAACACAAGACAGTTATCTTAAAGATAATTCATATAACTCTTCTACGGAGACGATGTTATCTCTTGCTTTAGACTCAATTGAATATGATACTGTAGATAGCTTTGGGATTATGAGAATGTTAATTGAAGAATAACAAAAAGTAATCTTTATCATTCAATCTAGAAAATCCTTACAAAAAAGTTTGCTAGTGTTCAGGGTTCTAAATGGTTCTTTGCTACAAAACTCTGAATTAACAATGCAGACAGCAACCATCCACCTCATTTAAGGAGTGACCTCTGTAAATTGTCACCATGATAACTGCTTCACTGTGATCACTGACCAGGACTGGCAGATTTGTAGATTTATAGGACAAATTGATTTCATCAGTTCCCCAGCAAAGCCCTATAAATAGGCAGTGAATGGAGGGAGCGCCAGAATGCCCGCTCTATCAGCCCATTGGCTTTTAATCGCCCAGCAAAAGCTCCCATTAAAGAAAATGGATGTAGCACACAGAAGCAATTATTGCAAGCAGGTTTGGTTCTGCATAATGATATCAGCAGGACGAAGTACAGAGGTATGCTGGGGGTTTTCACACTGATACAAGCGCTAAATAAATAATTTGAAATGAAAGAGAACAACGAAGAGCCCTTTGGGAAAATTCAGATTCAATTTGATTAAACCAAACGATTTTCTTGTTCAAGATAAGAAAATAATGGATAATAATTTTCAACCTTTTATGGTTAGTGTATATGATCAGCAATAAGCTACCTCTCGTTAAATTAAAGTCTGGAACTTTTTGCATTGGCTAAGACTCCACCATAAGTGTTGCCCTCACCTGTCAGACAAAAGGAAGGGACAGATATCAGGAACAGGCGGAGTTGCAGGCCGGAGCTTTGCCAGTGCCATGATGTGCTCGAAAGTGATGTCCGTCTGCGTGCAAACATCCACCACACACACATCTTCTGGGGTTCCATTGTGGTTGTGTGCAACAGCGGCCGCGGCTCTTGTCGGAGTCCGCCGGAGAACTTGGACAACGATGGGGTCTCGCCTGATGGCCTCCACCACTGCTTCGTCATGGTCGACCTTGGAGAAGTCTCGTGCATTCACCTGGAGGGAAAGGAGACCCAGACACTCAGTCATCTTTTATCTTACATCAGTGAAAGGAGATGCAAACCATTTTCTTTTCCCTCATCGATGGCAATATACACCGTCTATAAAAAGAGTAGAGGGGTAGATAGAAAGTGAATGGAGACCTTGCACACTTATTTAACACCCAATTGCTTTTTTTAAAACCTTAATTTATCCAAGGACGATCCAGCAAACATGCATGCTCTTTTCAGCAACAACCTGTTTCACATTCACACCTGGGAGCCTCAGTATCGCTGCATGTCTCCACAGCTTTGCACTGAACAGCTCCCACCAAAGCATCGCAAGTTAAGTGCTTTTATAAAGGGCACTTTAGCAGTAACTCTTGACGGAGGGAGTGCATCACATATTCTCCTTTGTTTTCACCGACACAGTTCACTTTCCCAGCAGGTTCCGACTTTTTTAATTTATTTATTTATTTTTACTGCTGACCAGCTATTCACAAATGTGCTTCTTTAACCTTAAGGCTACTGCAGAATTCACAGAGGCTGAATAATGTGCTAGATTGCTGAGGGAGGAAAAAACGACTTGATAAGCACATTTTATCTCATTCTGTTTGCACCAACATTCAAATCAGTCTTACTCAAATGCATTATTTACATCACATCCTCCACCATTAAGCCCATTAGACTTTGAATTATAAAAACAATACTGATACCAGCAAATGGTGAATTAGGGAGGAGGAGTATGGCTTTAAGCATATGCACCACTGGGAACACCACTTCTAGCACGTGGAACTGACTTAATTTGCAAGATCCAAAGAGGTTGTGCCATAAGGGAGTCAGGGAGTAAGTGCGCTCTGTAGTTGTGTGGGTTTTCACATTGATAGCTGTCAGTATGATATCTCTTCTCCTCTAACACTAAACTGAACCCAATTAGTTTAACCTCCGTATGCGGAGGCAAGTTCATTTTCAGTGTCACATCCTGAAATAATCGTTCACATTGATTTTTGGATGCCTGGGAGTGTCGGGGTATTCATCTGGGGCTTAAAATGTTGAATGTCAACATCATTTATTGGAGAACAACATTGAAAAATATAAGTGAGGCTACATTTTCCTACACTTCTGCCTGATGGAAGAGCAAAGTTGCAGCCAATTAGACATTGCATTGATGGCAGTATGTTTTTCTTTTTTATAACAGCTGCTAGATCTTAAATGCACAAAAACATGACAACTACTTGACTTTTTAAAGTGTAATGTGCATAATAAAAGTGTTGCAATAGCCCATTCCCAGTAGCCATCTGCAGCTACGATGGCAACTAACTTATCGTTGCATCAAACCTGACCTTTATCATCTTGACAGGTTTTTGTGCGGTATAAAAGTTGTCCTCCAAACACATTACCTTTATTCTACCATCTTGTTTTAACCTTTGTGCACGTCAGAGAAAACACACAGAAAGTTCTACAACATTTCAAAGTTGTAATGAGGTCCAGATGGACACATTAATCTCCAATCAGAGGGAATGCTCTCGAAGGCGGGAAGTGATTGTGCCGGTACACCTGCCAGTATGTTTACCTGCTGTTGTTCCTCTATTCAATCCGCCTGTTGATGAGCTAACTGGGGGCTGATTAATAGCTAGCAGATGTGACAAAGACTGGGGATAATGGCTCAGAACGAGCAGGTTTTGTGTGTGTGTGTTTAGTACATCATATACACTGACTTAACAAAGCATTATGGGATAATTAAACCACAAATGAGGAGATAAAGAGGAGCAGACAAGTTGGATAAGGGTTTTAAAGCTTTCAGACAATTGAGATGTGGATTGGGGAAATGTTGCAGGAGGTTCATTGGCATATTTGTTTCCATAAGCTTTTAATGAAATGACCCCCTACTTAAAAAAGACAGAGGCAACCGGGCCTTTGCAGTCAGGGCCCCGTCACTCTGGAATGATCTGCCGGAGGAGATCAGGCAAGCCACATCCTTGTCCTCTTTGAAATCTCTTGTAAAAACACACTTTTTTAAATGTGCTTTTATTTCTTAACTCATCACTGACTTTTTAATTTCTGCATGTTTATTATTATTGTTTTTACTTCACTCATTTTAGCTCTCCTTACCATTGTCATGTACTTTAGTGTTTTCACTCGCTATGTCTTGCACTATGTAATGCACTTTGTAAACATGTTTTTAAAAGGTGCTATATAAATAAATGTATTATTATTATTAATATTGGTTTTAATTTTCATATATAAACATGCTAGACTGTTGAAATCTCAGGAACACTAAAATCCATCATCAAGGATTTGCCATTTTCGATTCATTGAAACATCCTTTTCTATGCTTCTTCCTGATGTTATTATACTTATGTTAGTGTTTCGTCAGCATTTGATCCTCCTGTGTGTTTGTATGTGACAGCTATACGTGCAGCCGATGTATCTCTTCTGAGATGTGTAGGTGTGCCGTTTCCATCAATATCAAAACAGTAATTCCATTTTGATTACAAGTTCCTTTTCTTATTACTCTACCCGCGCTCCTGTGACCAAGCTGCCACTAGGACAATATCAACTCATTACATCATCTGATATAACACTGAAAGCTGCATGAGAACACTAAAAATAGTCGGCACTTCACTGCACTCCATAGGGATGGCTGTAATGAACCAACAATCCGGTGCAGCCTTCATATACCTCTCAAGTTAAAGGTTATCTTTGCCAATAAAAAATGGTTCCCAGTAGTCCCACACCAAAGCTTCTCGTCTGTCCAAACAGTCTTCCTAAAGGTCAAGGTTCAAAGCGGTGTGCCACAATTTGAAGGGATATGATATATTGTATCTTTTGTGCGTGTGTTTCCATTTTGTGTTTTCACTGAGTGCACTGTCATAATTGATCAACAGTCATATTGGACATGACATTTGCTTCTTATCGGGCCTCTTTGTATTCTCATTACTACTCAATACTTAGGCGACGGCATGTTTTCTTTTTCCTTTTTCAATCAATCTTTACTGCCCCAGAAAGCCAGATGGAATGTAACTACATAAAAGTAAAGAAAGAGCCTTGGCATTTCACTTTAGGCATGTGTTTCGTACTGTACCTGAGCATGATAACACCCCTCTCCCCTGCCTTCTCTGCTTTCACTCTAGTAACATTGCCCCATGCCCAAACACACTTGCGTGTGTACACAGTCCAACACAGTCAGTGGGGGTATTATGCAGGTAGTTGGTTTGCAAATTCTCCAAGAAGAAAGACGAAACCATAGAAAACCAATTGCGTCATCAACTGGGTGGCCTTTGTTCATGTTCTATGCAGACAATAGAGTTCCTCCTGCTGTCTTCATTATCTTGGAGATGCCAACGACGACCCTGTCTCTGGCCTTCCTACTTTGACATCTCTGCAGCTCAGAAGATGAAATAGGCCCGTGTTATGTGGTTACAATGTTTTCTGTCGAATAATTAAGATAAGAGATAAGATCTCTATATTGTCATTGTTACAGTGTAACAGTGAAATTTGTAAGCAGTCCTCCAGATGCCTAAAAAAGAAATAGTCTAAAGTCAAGTATTTAACTATAAGAAAATATACAATAGAATTGAACTTAGAACTCTAAAAATATACACAAAATAAACTGTATAAAATGTACAATAGGATAAATTATAAAGCTATATAGAAATAGGAAAAAATAAATAAATAATAATATACATAACACTTTAAACAGTATAAACATCGACAGTAGAGTATGTACAGTGTGCAGGTGTGTACATTACGACTTAACATAGCAGCCCACTTCCTTGTTTGAGCATGATTGTGTTCACATCTCCCGTGATCTGTGCTCGATTTTTCTTGACTCTGAAGCTATGGTGGTAGTTGCTGCTCTGCAAGCTCAGGCTTGCTAATTCCCTTGTAGCTGACCAGTTTACTAGTATTTTTTTCCATGACAGTGTTTTTTTGGTTGTAGCTAAAAACTGAAGTGCTATGTTGAAAAAACTAAATATAGATGATTTTTTATATTATAGATAGTTTGAGATCAAAGAGTTCAAAAGTAGGCTACATTTTGCTTTTTCCGTTGCTTAGCGCCACTCAAGTGGCTGCTTGTTGCAGCAGCTCTCTCTTTGTTGTTTTTTTTCGACTCTTTTTTTATATCTGTTTAGTTCTCTTTGTATTTGGAGCCTGTCATGACTTTTAATGACTCATCTGTTGGCCATGGACACCAAACTGGCTACGTTTGCAGTGGTGTTTTTACTCTTTTTGTTCCTGTGTGTCCACGGTGTAACCATGGTCACATTGTTTACATATGAGATCAACTGTTAGCAGCCCCTAGCATGTCGATGCTAAACGATGCTAGGCACGATGTTCCCTGCGAGCTGAGGATAAGGAGGCAAGGACGACGTGCTGGTACTGAGGTGCAAGCTAATGGTGGGTCCTTCCACCCACTGTTATGGGGAATGTAAGATCTATCTACAATAAGGTGGATGAGCTAACCCAGCACCAGAGGGAATACTGGCAGAGTAGCATCATGCTAACAGAGCTAACACCGGACACAACACCACATTGGAAGGACTTCACCTGCTGTGGGCGGACAGGATACAGGAGAGCAAGACTGAACTAACTGGTGAAGAAGGCCAGCTCAGTCCTGGACCCTTTGGAGGTGGTGGCTGACAGGAGAATCATGGCCAAGCTGTCGTCTCAGATGGACATTTCTTTTCTATATATATGTTCTTGTTGAAATTCTTGTTCCTTATACCTTCTTGTTTGCTGCTGTAACTCCATGAATTTCCCTGTTGTGGGACGAATAAAGGAGTGTCTCATCTTATCTTATCTTATCTTATTTAAAAGGTATGTTTTCAAGTGAGGCAAATTAGAGGAAGTACTACTTTCTCTATTCTACATCCATTATTTTACTCTCAGATTTGACTGTATTGGTACGCAATGGCTTTGTGGCGCAGAATAATATAGTACACAACCTAATGACACCAAATCTTCTTTGCTCTCTCATTCTCTGAAAAGTCCCAAGCATTTGTTTGATTGGGCTTTGTTACCCAACTTCCTGATGCAACCACACACTTTATAAGGTCACGCATATTAAGCAGCAAGTCTCAGCTACCAGCTAATAATGTAACATTTTGCTGCCTGTGATGCACCAATTACACACATGATTGACTATGAGGGGGATACCAGCAGACCATGGTGTGGGAATGGCTATTACATGTGTCGAGATGGGGTTGAAAGTGGCACAGTGAAAGCCAATTGGTGTCAGGGCCTAAGGCTTCCAATATGCTCAAATACGAGGGCACATGTCAACCTTTAAATGTGTCACCGGATGGAATCAGTAGGCCACTAAGAAGGCTAAATGTTGTTTCCACTTTTGAATACAAACAGGTGCGATAAGGCTGGCCCGGAGATAAGAGTGTGTTTGTGTGTGTGGGTGTGGGTCTATATGTGAATGGATGTGTTTGCTGCCCAGAGATAAGAGCGTGATGGAAACCACTCAACCTCACAGCTAAATCTGACAGATACCGTGTAATTGTGAGCAAATGGAAGCGGACACACACAAGCCACATACGCACTCATCTTAAGCTTTACATCAGCTCCCCAGAGACTTAAATCAGCTCTACAATGCAGTTGTTTGCATCAACTGAATAATGGCAATATTTCAGACTGAAGAGACTAACAATGGACCGGGAAACAATAAGCTGCCACAGAGGGACCCCCCATTCAAACCGACCTCGTCTGCCCCTGAGGAACAAAGCAGTCAAACCACCAGCAAGCTTTCTACCACAATCCCCCAGATCAGGATTTTTGTGAACTTCAGCTCAATACAAGAAAAATTGTTTTATATTCATTGAAATTGACATGCTGTGAATATCAAGGAAGCACAGGTGGCATACAGAGATAATCTGCCAAATCTCATTTTTCTTCCCTGTATTGAGATGATTCAAGAGTCTGCTCTCATATGACAAGGGCTCAATGTCATAAATGTCTCATTTCAATAATAAAAGTCTCTGACATGCAATATCACCTACGCAGCGGAAGGAAAAGAATACGATGGTTTCATAAATTTGAGTGGCAGGTTGAGCAACTGGTTGATGAAGCTCGGTCAGCTGAATCAAACTGACCCCTTGACTTGCGCAGGATGAGAATATCATGATGCATTTGTGACAAGCCCCCGAAGCAAGCTGGCAACACAGAATGGAGGGGTGATATAAACCTTTTTTTTTGTAATTCAACTGTCTTACCAAATAATTCTCCTTTATTGTCAACTAAGTTTACAATTTGTTTTGAAAGTTCTGAACTTTTTTGAAAATATGTGCAGAGAAGGATCAAAGGTAAATCAAGGCAGCTAGTTTGGTTAACAAGTTAGCATGTAGGTTTGCATCTAGCTAAAGTTGGCTTGTTGTAGGGGCTAATTACTGTGATAAGCTTTGATTACACTTAAAGGCACATTTTAAAACATTCATTTAACAATGAAAATGTATGTGTAATTAGGGATGCACCGATCCTGGTATTGGATATTGGTGACAAGGGGCCGATATATAGTGGCAGATCTATTCATCTCAGTTCTATGCTTTTCTGTGTTTACAATAGCCATGTGTGTCTCCTATAGGGCTGCCAAGATTAGTCGACTAGTCACAATGACGTTGACGACTTATTTAATAATCAACGTCATCGTTTATTTTTTGAAGCTTTGTTTTCTCTCGAAACTGCCGCTGTACCTTCCGCTGTCTTGTCTGCCTTTCTGTCCTTGACGCACATGCGCAGTAGTGGTAATAGGGGCCAGCCGTGATGTCACCGGAGAAGTTATGCCCAAACAGTATCATTGCTAGCCGGCTAAGGAGCTTGAAAGTGAGAGAGAAGAATGTGCAATGCAAAATCTGCAAGGCAGAACTTGCCTTCCATGGCAGTACGACGGCAATGCATGAGCATCTGAAAAGGAAGCACGTCTTGGCGGATTCAATTTTCTGACGAAGAGGGACAGTCGTCTCAGTAAGCTAATTGGCTAGTCAGCTCCGGCCGGTCTGTGCATTTTTGCCCGGTGGAGCATGATGGAGGATAACTACAGAGACTCTGCAGTTTAGGTGCATGTCACGCTTCTTTTGCAAAGAACACCACTGGATACTTGCAACATGTGCAGCGGTAATGTTTCGCCGGATGGCAGTCGTGCTGAAAAGTATAATGGGAGCCCAAAATCCACTGCTGATGTTTAAAGTTGAATTGTAATATCTGTTGGTTAAGAAGATTAACTAACCAAACTGCTGGTACCCATTTATAATCTCTTGAATAATGATACTGTCAGTTTAAAAATGTTTATTTTATTTTGGTTCACAAAGTCAAGAAAACCTGAAGTTGCCAAAACATGATTCTATCCTCACATTAAGGAATAGAGGTTGTTAAATTAATACCGGGATCGGATCGGCTAGTATCGGCAGATACCAAAGCCCAGATACCAAAGCTACTTTTTAGGTCCCGATATCAGTATCGGGACCTAAAAAGTAGGATCGGTGCATCCCTATTTGTTCACAACCAAAAAGCAAGCAACGGCAGCATTAGCATCTTCTTTATGTAACATGTTCAGTTGTTAGTATCCTCCTTAAACTAGCTAGATACTAGCTTCCCCCAGCAAAAATAATTCCTGAATTTATTTCCATGTTACAGAACTTTTAACTTGAAGGATTTTGAAGATTACCTGCTACGTTTTCAGACCCGTATTACAACCAGGTTTAGATTTTCATGATTAAAATTCAAAGTGCTCTGACAGTACAGAGTGAAATTACCTCTCACTGTCTGTACAATTACAATACCTGTCATTTCAAAGAAGATGGAGAATAGTGCAGCTTTGTATAAGAAGTAACTGAGAGGGTTGAAAATGTATAATTCATAACATTAACAGCCAATTTCAGGCTGAGTATAATAACTCTGCTGTAAATGATTGTTGTTATGCTGTGGTCTGATTACTTTTAACACATATTTAGAGATAGGGGAAGATTTAGAGGGCATTGAGTTCTGTCTTTGTACCATCCCCCAGGGAGTGCTTGCTGTTGTGGCAACCAAAGTCTCATAGCGCTGAGCAATTTTGCTAGAGCAGCTGAGAAGAAGTCAAGGGTACTTTTAACTCTTACAGTAACAGTTGGGAAGAGCTGCATTTTAAGTGTTTCAGCCATACGGACACTTGTAATTTAGGAAACTGCTACACTTTGGAAAGAGAAACTTGAGGGAAAGGGCCATTATACCCAGTCATTATATCAATTTGCTGCAAACTGTCTTGAATTTCTAGCTCATTACAACCATTTGGGGGGAGTCAAATGCCAAATTTAAACTGCAGGTCTCCTACCTGTGCTCTTTTCCTTCCTTTTGAAAAAGCTTCACTTTTTTTACAAAGAAAACCCTGACTCAACTTTAAAAGTGCAAAAGAAAGAAAGCAAGATTCCAACTCTGTTTTGCATTTTCAGCTAGGCTTCCTCCCAATCAGCAACTGTTCCCCATGCATTGTAAGGCTCTGCTGTTTTACATTTCAGTATCACACCAATTAATCAAAGTGACAAGGTATTTAATGAGAGGCAATTAGAGTGTTAACCAAAATGCAAATCAGATGGGGAGAGAGTGCAGGAGGGTGGTGTAAGAGATGTGAGTTCTTGTTGGTAGTAGCGTTGGCAGCTTGGGATTTGCGTGTGTGTGTATTGGTTTGTGTGTGTGCTTATGTGAAAAGCTATGGCAACGGGTTCAAGGAGATTTCACTCAGTGCTCATTTTAGGACCCTTGTACACCAAACAGAGTGCGACAGTCCCTGTATTTATGAGCTCATCTGCACCCATGATTGCATCTTTGTCGACATCTGTGTACAAGTTGTAATGAGTGTCCTTCACATTTTTTCACATAAACGGGTTCCTGCACAACAGGCAAAAAACAACCAATTAGTTCTGCATGGAGGAAGACTGCATGACAATATTAAACAGATTTAATGGCTGCAGTTGGGGAGGATGTTAACCAGCCTGCACAGGTTAATCCTTCCTACATCACACGGTATCTGTGTGCAAGTAGATTAGACTGTGTTTTCTCTTGGATTCACTCTTCACAGTGCTGGCATGTTTTAGCCTTCAGATGTTTGCTTCAGAGGGAGCGTTCACAGTTAAAAATGTATGAACTTTTAGCAGAAGAGTTGAATGCTTCAGATGCCTCACAGCAACAGCAGAGAACAGCGTTTCCTCCATGTCCCTGTTCAATAATACCTGCTGAAAGTAGCAGGCTGGTGTACTGTCCTTCAACTGGTTATCCTGCATCCAAACCTCTCATTGAGGCATCTGCACTGCTCAAGTGTCCTTCAACAAAATTGACTTTGCTGCTACAGCTGCAAATCCCCTTGAAGAGCTAAAGGAAAAATGATTTCCAACATATCCCAGATTTACTGTTCTTCATTACTGCGCCGATGATCCCATGGAAACAGCACTAACGTCCTATGCCAGTTTTCCTCGAAAAGAAATCAAAGGATCAATGTTGACAGGCTTCTCATCATTTTGTATTTTTGAGCTGTATCAGAATTTATTTAGCTAGTCGGACAATCAACAAAACGACCTGTTTGCCACTTTGCAACCCTCCCCTCTCTTGTTTGTACCATTGACTGTATAAAATATGGACGTAGTATCCGTGATGTCACCCATCTGTTTCCCAGTCATGTGTATGTGGTTTCCGGTACTTCCGGAGCCAGCCTCAAGCGGATCCTCGATGAACTGCAGTTTTTAGCATTTCCGCATCGGACTTGGTTTGTACACGTTCAGTTAACTAAATGGTTAAGCCACCTTTGCTAGTTGGCACCAGAATTACAGTTAAAGAATGAGTTTGATATTAGTATGTTATATTATTCTTGGTCCAAAATAACGGTCAGTCATTGTGTCTAAGCTGTCACCCAGCCAGCTGCCACTAGCCAGGATTGCAGCACCTATCAATGGGGACTGCCTTAATGTTGTGATGCTCTACTATCCTTTATTAAAGCTTTATTTTAAAAGTCTGATGTATGACTCACCTAAAATCTTTGCTGTGGAAATGTTGAATCTAAGTTAAACATTTGATCTGTACCACATACCCCCCCACCTGTGGTTTCAGACATTAAGGATAACTATATTGTAATAGTCAATAATTTTAAGTCTTGGGTTTGCTTTTTCTTTTACTGATAATAAGTCATCGTTTTAATTTTCAGTCTATTTTATAATCAGTGAAAAACTCCACACAGCAGCTTTAAATTATCCATAACAAGGTGATTTGAGTTTGGAACCATGGATTAAAATATGCAGCAATAATTGCTGATTGCTGTTGAACTTTAATGGTTGCGTGTTCTTTCAAATGACTTACAGATTTTTCATTTTATCTTATTAGTCCGTCTGTTTCTGGAATTCTCTTTCACTGTAGTATTGTTTTCTTTGTCTTGCTTTGTAGGTGTTTCTTTTTCTTTTTGTCAGTCGATGTCAGCCCCTTTCATTTAGATTCACTGCGTGAAAAGACTATATTGCCAAAGCCCTTCAAAAACAGACAGTATATCGTGTTCTGTTTCTACCTATCTCTTCTTTGTGTTTGTCTCAAGGGTTTTCCCGTCTCTCGCTCCTCACATTCCCCACCCCAGCATACAAACTCCAGTGGTGGAGACATGCACACAGACATCAGAGGCTGTTGACTTGTGACTGTCATTCCAAGCAGCCATTTCTGATGTAAGTGGAGGGAAATCAAAGGTTATCACGTGCCAGTGAACGCATTAAGAACCATCTTATTTCCTGCTCTTTGTAGCACTTCACTATGCAGGGTGGGCTTCCTTTCAATTAGGCTTCATGAATACAGCATTCTCAATGCTAGAACCTTAAAATGTGACATGATTTGCCTTGCATTCTGCTGTTTGGCGATTACAACATGTACATCTTCTTTTATTTAAATAGCAATAGCAACAAATACAGTGTTAGTGATAATTCAAGGGATACCAAACCCCAACTATAAGCAGTTAGGTCATGTTTTAATTTGTACCATAGTTTGCTATTGACCACACTGCATACATTTTCGTATAGAATATCAGCATCAGCATTTTTAGAAAATGACGGCCAATAAGAGATCAATTTAAAACTGGGTTAGTTTGGCTCAAAATTCACCAAATAATATTATAATATTAATAATAATAAAAATAATCATAATAAGAATTTAAAAAAATATATATATAATAATTGAAATATTTGAAATAAGTCAAAGCATCAAAATTAAGAATACAAATAGTTAAAATAAATAGATTTAAAAAGGGTAAGGATACGAGTTGAAAATAAAACTAAGGCTAAAAATATCAATAAAACTGAGTAGATAATTAAAAATTAATTAATCAATTAATAAATACATAAAAATAGAATAAGATAACAGTTAAAACTACTAAAATAAAAATGACTAAAATATTTTTAGTATATTTAGATTTTTATCAGCATCTTTGAGACAACAACCAATTGCACAAAGATACTTTCTGGCTAATATTAATGTTAGCTAGGAGGTGGCTAAAAAATATCAGGTACTGTTATGACAAGACAGTAAAAGCATAAACTAACAGATTATGGTGTTTGCCAGAAAGAAGTGAATGCTAATGTTTGCTGTTGTCATACTGTAGCTGATGGGTAATCCAAAAAGTGGTTTCCCATTGAAATACAGCCTCATGCCCAAAACATATATTAAAGACCTGTAATATAGCAGTAATGCATACGGTAATGACATAATTTTAGCTATCTCTGATTGTACCATCAGAATAAATTGGCCATCGATATGCTGCTTTATTAAAATGACTTAAAGGGAAATGGCAAATGTCAAGAGGTTTGCTTCACTGAATAATTTTATCTACAATCTAACTCAACATCTTCTGTACCCGGGCAGCTTTCTTCAGTTTCTTTCCTAAAATGACTGATTCCCTCTGCCTGGTGGGCTCATACATCATGGCAGGGCCAACGTGACGGTGTTTAACTAATAGGGTATGTGTCATCAAGCAGCCATGTTTGGCACGGGTTATGACAAACTGCATCAACAAGACATTCATTACCCTCAACATCCTAGCAACCAAAACACAATTACCATGGATCCACGAGTGAGCATCCAGCCCCGCTGACACACTCTTCTTCCTCACACAACACGTCGCCAATGCATAAATTAGCCTTCTTTTGTCACATTGGGGGGTTGGTGGGTTGAAAATTAGCGTGGTTTGTTTTGATGAGACAGGGTGCACTGAAGGCGAATGACTGCGAAACTTCTTACTGACAAATCAATTGAAGTCACTTTCATTTCCACTCTGCATGCCACAGTACTTATGAATGTTGTTTGTGCGTCTGGGGAATCACTGAATTTGTTTGTGTGTACATCTTTTTACGCATGTTTGCTTGTGTGTGTGTGTGCATTCATGCAGATACTCGTCTTGACTGACTAATGTACTTGGCCTGCACAGCACCAGGACTCTATTGTTGCACCGTGTCCTCCCCACAGTCATTAGATCGCCATTAATCTCTCATCTGCCATTAAAACAACAGCGAGTGAGCCCGGCTGAACAATACAGTGAGCCCCTTCCTCCAGCCCCCTGACACATACTAGCAATGAGTTTGAATTAGGCTCTCGGGGGTCACCGATTAGACCCACATAATTCATCCAGACGGCTGAGTTCACAAAGAGGTTATGTGTTTCTCCTCTATATGGGAAAACTAAGTCTCATACATTCTCCAGCCAAGCATGTCCTCTCGACTTGTCCTCTATTGAACTCTAAGAGCAAAGTTGAGGGTATGCTGCATTTTTTAAATTGTCAAGATATACCATTACAAGCCTAAAACCAACAAGGATTTGGTCCAAGTAACATGTTTAGTATTCCTGATGCTATGCCTACCATAGCCTCCTTTAATAGTTTTTTTTTTTTTAAATAAGTCACTGAGCCACTAGGTCACACACTCTTTTATCACCAACAACATGGGCACTGTAGCACAAATTTGAGTCTGTCAAAGGAGTCAACCTCTACTTCTCAAAATTAGTAAGTGTGAAAAACTGCAGTTCCTCTAGTGTCCACTTGAGGCTTGCTCCAGGAGTCCCCATTAACTCCAATATTAAAATGCAAATTTTACGTCCACAATGAATATGTTTACAGCCTGGTACAAAAAACAGTTTTGGTCTGAATAGAATAAAGTTGGATTGAGGCAGCATTTCCATTATGGCGAACCCCATTCTTGGGCTCCAAAACCCTGCATTAGAAAACAATAGGTGATGCCACCAAGACTATATCCATTTTTTGTAAAGTCTGTGTTCAATTCTACAAACATCAGTCGGCTGCTTGAAACCGCCAGATACACAAATGTGTAGGTATCCATCCACTGCTAAAAAATAGTCCCAAAAATTTTCACTTTTTTCTCTTGTTTAAGGTGCGTTAGCTAAAAGAAAATACATTGCCATGCTATGTTATTAAATGATAAGATATTTATAAATGAGCCTATAAACTTTAAATTCATCTTTAAAGTTTTCTGTTTGAAGAAACCTATGGAGGTGCACTGGTGGCCTAGCGGTCTAAGCGCCCCTCATACAGATGGTCGGTTGGTCAACCATTTCCTGCATGTCTTCCCCCACTCTCTGCTCCCCACATTTCCTGTCTCTCTTCAGCTGTCCCATGAAATAAAGGCCAAAAGGCCAAAAATACAACTTTTAAAAAAAGAAGAAAAAACCTATGGGAACGGTTTTGAGTGCCAAAGAGGGAGAGGACGTACTGTGAGATGGTGTCTTGGTTCCCTATTGTTCTTTTTTATCTTTTAAGGTGACATTAGCTCTCTAAATTGTTTAGTTTCTTGAATTTCCCCATTGTGGGACGAGTAAAGGAATCTCTTATCTCTTATCTAAAAGCTCCCATTTGCTTGTTGCCCTTTTTTTATAGCTGTTGCAGGTCCAACTAAAAGAACTGCTGTAGGTAAACAGTGGTATAAAAGCATCATGAACGTGACACCACGTGCATAAACTAATGAGGACACAGACAGACATTGGAAATTGACTATAGCTGATTAAAGGTTGATTGAATACACAAGCAAAAAAGTAGAGATTGAAACACTTTGTATACTCGTGAAAATGTTACAAAAACAATCTTCTGTTTGAATAAATTGAGACTAAAAGTAGAGGGAAAGATATTAAACACCAGAGCAAGGAAACCTCTTAGTAATGTGTTAATCCACAGTTATTTCACCATAAATCATTGGCATAATGATCCTCGCTGTTAAATTCGGGAAAGGATGCATACTTATTTAATGCAGTTGTTCTATGAACCTTTGTAATACACATGAACACAGATTTGGTTCAAGGCAAAAAAACAAATTCAAATTCAAAATTCAGCAGTATAATTAGCAAAACATGCTAAAGCTTGGAAAGTGAAGACATTTTACTGAAGTCTGGGAAAATAAAAGATTCATGTGCTGCTTTTTGCATAAAATTAAGTTCCCCCAAGATGCCCAGAGTGTGAACTCAAGATTTTTTTCCCCTCCACCCACCAAATCTCTACCTTTTTTTTTCTAATTTTAAAGTGATGCATGTTTATGCTCACTGGAAGCACCTAACCCATTAGCATTATTCATAACATGAAGCTTCCTCGGTCGTCCTTTGGTGGAGAAGAAAAACGACTTCACACCCTGCTGACTGTGAGCGGGCGAGAGGAGCTCTTCCTGTGATGAAAAATACCTCCATCCCAAAAGCGTGGTTGGTTAGTTAAGTGAGAGATACACGATGGTGCAATTTACCCCTCATTCAACCTGCCTTAATCAAGACTTGGCCTGCATTCACAGGTTCAGGAAGCTGAGCGTGAACCTACAATATTACTGAGTGAATGGGTAATCACATCCGCTGCTAACCTATTATCAGTCAGATGATGATTTGTGAGAGCTTGTTTATGGGTAATTTTCAGGCTGTATCTCAGATTGACTCTTTGAATCAAACATTTGTTTCTCAAAATGGATCCCAAGCCTAATTTTGTGCAGATCCCTGCAGAACAAAACCCTGAAGCATTTTTAAATGATAATGACTGACAAACGGTGCATGCCTTTAGGAAGATATGACAGATTTTTAACCTTTTATAGACAAAGTCTGATGTTCTTTAAAGAAAACCAAATGAGAAGAACAAATTCTGCATAAAATATTCAAATGACCGATAAAGTCAATTTAAAAACAGTTTGGCTCAACTCACTGATAATGACAAGGTGCTTGTTATAATAATGTTTATTACCTGGCTGTTTTTAATACTTGATTCTGATTGGTCAAAACTCCAAGTCAATGGAGATTAAAATTCAACAACAAAAGCAACAAGATAGACAACCTGATC
Organism: Notolabrus celidotus; assembly: GCF_009762535.1. Classification (NCBI taxonomy): domain Eukaryota; kingdom Metazoa; phylum Chordata; class Actinopteri; order Labriformes; family Labridae; genus Notolabrus; species Notolabrus celidotus. Next base: position 9,008,100 of record NC_048292.1, read on the forward strand.
ACTCATTTCAGATCAAATCAATCTGCAGAAAAGTGCACATTTCACCACTGGTAAACATTGTGGCAAAACGTTACAGGGTTCCTACTCTTTTCCAGAGATCATTTTCCAGGACATTTTCATTGATGATCAAGCTGGTATGACAGTCTAAATTTAGTTCCAAATTTAGTTCCTAAATAGTCTAATATGTTCCTCTCAGTGGAAGTCTACATTGAAAGACATGTAGTCTATGGCTATCAATGAAATCATCTCTTACATACTTAAAATTATGGCAAATTGATAATAGAATAATGCAACCACAGCTGTACAGCACTTCACTTTATTAATGCAACCAAGTAACAATGATGGGCAACATCTCAGCTTTCTCTTTTCTCAAAAAATATAAAATGAGCTAAGTAAAAAACGAAAGAGCTAGCAAAGGAATCAGGAAGCTGCCTTACTGAAATAATTAAATAATAATAATGATCAGCGGATCAGTGCATTAATGACATAAATAGAACTGAATGACAAAAATGGCCACAAATGTTTCTCAACTCAACTCAAACTCAAAATATACCTGCTTAATCATGATCTTCATCCTGCTAAGTGGTCGATATAAAACAAAGCAAATGTCACGTTTCTTTATTTGAGTTACTGTAAACCCTGAGAAAATCGCACCAGTGTAAAGACGCACTCTGTATTTGAAGATCTCTCAGATATTTAAAAAAATGTAAACTGTCTTCCTGCGTGGCGATGTCTATTATGATCAGCGATGTCTACAACATGGAGTTTCTGTGCAGCTGTGTCGCTCTTTTTGTTCCTTTTGTTTTCACTATCAGGAGTTTGCACTCCTACTAGCTAGAGCAGGGGTTCTCAAACTTTTTGGAGCCAGGGACCCCTTACAGGTGAGAAAATTGTCCGAGGCCCCCCTCATAATTGTAACACAGATGAAGCCCATTAGTGATGTGTCATGATCAAAAGCTGCGGCTCTGACAGCCAATGCTTTATAGGGAACCAGAATAGCCGGCTCGCATCGAGAGAGAGCCAGCTCCCAGTTGTTTCCTTTCGCTGCTTAGCTCTCACAGTGCTCAGCCCCAGCTCTGCTCACAGCAGAACTTTGTTTTGATTGGTCAGCATGGCGGCCATGCGGCCAATCACATGTGAGGATATAGGATACAGGTGATGGAGGGGAGGCTGTGTATCCTGGCTTCATCTGTTCCTTCAGAGAGAGTCTTCTTGAAGACCAGGCAAATACTCACTGAGATGAGAAATTGAATCAGCCCATCCAAGCTGAGGCATCTGATTTTTCTCAATGACAACCTGAGGACATTAATAAAGTTTGCTCCAGTTTGGTTCTGTTTGCTTGAGTTTGGTTCTGGTTCTGGGTCTGTTTGCTTGAGTTTGGTTCTGGTTCTGTTTTCATTAGTTTGGTTCAGTATTGGTACGGTTCTGGTTCTGTTCTGTTCTGGTTCGGTTCGGTTCAGTACTGGTACGGTTCTGGCTCGGTTCTGGTTCGGTTCTGGTACGGTTTGGTTCTGGTTCGGGTCTGGTTCGGTTCTGGTGGGGTTTGCTTGAGTTTGCTTGAGTTTGGTTCTGGTTCTGTTTGCTTGAGTTCGGTTCTGGTTCGGTTCTGGTACAGTCCTGTTCTGGTTCTGTTTCAATTCTGGTACGGTTTGGTTCTGGTTGGGTTTGCATGAGTTTGGTTCTGGTTCTGTTTGCTTAAGTTTAGTTCCGGTTCTAACCCTAACCCCAATCATAACCCTAACCTAACTTAACCCTAATCACAACCCTAACCCTAACCCTAATCATAACCATATCCCTAACCCTAATCATAACCCTAATGGTATGGTTCTGTTACGGTTCTGGTTCGGTTCTGGTTCTGTTTGCTTGAGTTTGGTTCTGCTTCTGTTTGCTTGAGTCCGGTTCTGGTTCGGTTTGGGTCCGGTTTTGGTTGGGTTCGGTTCTGGCACGGTTCGGTTCTGGTTCGGTTCCGGTACGGTTCGGTTCTGGTTCGGTTCTGCTTCAGTTCTGCTACGGTTCTGGTTCGGTTCTTGTTCGGGTCTGGTTCGGTTCTGGTAGGGTTTGCTTGAGTTTGGTTCTGGTTCTGTTTGCTTGAGTCCGGTTCTGGTTCGGTTTTGTTTCGGTTCTGGTAGGGTTCGGTTCTGGTCCGGTTCTGGTTCGGTTCGGTTCTTGTACGGTTCTGGTTCGGTTCTGGTTCAGGTCTGGTTCGGGTCTGGTTCAGTTCTGGTTCAATTTGCTTAAATTTAGTTCCGGTTCTAACCCTTACCCTAACCCTAACCCTAATCATAACCCTAACCCTAACCAAAACCCTAACCCAAACCCTAACCAAAACCCTAACCCTAATCCTAACCCTAACCCTAATCACAATCCTAACCCTAACCCTAATCATAACCCTAACCCTAATCACAACCCTAATCCTAACCCTAATCCTAACCCTAACCCTAATCCTAACCCTAACCCTTGCCCTTACCCTAATCCTAACCCTAACCCTAACCCTAATCCTAACCCTAACCCTAACCCTAACCCTAATCCTAACCCTAACCCTAACCCTAACCGTAACCCTAACCCTAATCCTAACCCTAACCCTAATCACAACCCTAATGGTACGGTTCTGTTACGATTCTGGTTCGGTACTGGTTCAGGTCTGGTTCGGTTCTGGTACGGTTTGCTTGAGTTTGGTTCTGGTTCTGTTTGCTCGAGTCCGGTTCTGGTTCGGTTCTGGTAGGGTTCGGTTCTGGTAGGGTTTAGTTCTGGCACGGTTCGGTTCTGGTTCGGTTTGGTTCTGGTTCGGTTCTGTTCCGGCACGGTTCGGTTCTGGTTTGGTTCTGCTTCAGTTCTGCTACGGTTCTGGTTCGGTTCTGGTTCGGTTCTGGTTCGGTTCTGGTTCGGTTCTGGTAGGGTTTGCTTGAGTTTGGTTCTGGTTCTGTTTGCTTGAGTCCGGTTCTGGTTCGGTTCTGGTAGGGTTCGGTTCTGGTTGGGTATGGTTCTTGTACGGTTCTGGTTCGGGTCTGGTTCAGTTCTAGTTGGGTTTGCTTGAGTTTGGTTCTGGTTCGATTCGCTTAAGTTTAGTTCCGGTTCTAACCCTAACCCTAACCCTAATACTAACCGTAACCCTAACCCTAATCCTAACCCTAATCCTAACTCCAACCCTAACCCCAATCCTAACCCTAACCCTAACCCCAACCCTAACTCTAACCCTAACCCTAACCCTAACCCCAATCCTAACCCTAATCCTAACCCTAACCCTAACCCTAATCCTAACCCGAACCCTAACCCTAATCCTAACCCTAATCCTAACCCTAACCCTAATCCTAACCCTAATCCTAACCCTAACCCCAACCCTAACTCTAACCCTAACCCAAATGCTAACCGTAACCGTAACCCTAATCCTAACCCTAACCCTAATCACAACCCTAACCCTAATCCTAACCCTAACCCTAACCCTAACCCTAACTGTAACCCTAACCCTAACCCTAACTGTAACCCTAACCCTAACCCTAACCCTAACCCTAATCACAACCCTAACCCTAATCCTTACCCTAATCCTAACCCTAACCCTAACCCTAACCCTAACCCTAATCACAACCCTAACCCTAACCCCAACCCTAACCCTAATCCTAACCCTAACCCTAATCACAACCCTAACCCTAATCCTAACCCTAACCCTAACCTTTATCCTAACCCTAACCCTAATCCTAACCCTAACCCTAATCACAACCCTAACCCTAACCCTAATCCTAACCCTAATCCTAACCCTAACCCTTATCCTAATCCTAATCCTAACCCTAACCCTAATCATAACCCTAATCCTAACCCTAACCCTAACCCTAATCCTAACCCTAACCCTTACCCTAATCCTAATCCTAACCCTAACTCTAATCATAACATGATTAGACTGTATAAAATATGGAGGTAGTATCCATGACGTCACCCATCTGTTTCTGAAGCGCTGTTTTACGGCCAATCGGCGGCGGCAGCCATATTGCTGCTGTCGAGGGATTGAGACATAAAGAGGCGGGCTTTGAGCCCTAGAGACATCAGCTATGGTGTTATCGCCTGTCAATCAAGTCAGCTGTGCCTCTCATTGGAAGACTCTTAATCTCAATATCTTTGAAATTGCCGCATTGGGAAAACATTCATCCCCCGTACAGTGTGTGCTGATCGAGACATGAGCTATCCAGACTACACTGGTGTTTTGTACCAGGCTGTAAACATGTTTATTTCTGCTGTAAAGATGCTCTTTTTTGAATTGGTGTGTATGTGACTTCCGGTACTTCCGGAGCCAGCCTCAAGCGGATCCTCGATGAACTGCAGTTTTTAACAGTTCTGCATTGGACTCATATTTTAGACCGGAGGATGCCGCTTGGCAGGAACACAATTTGAAACCTTTTTTCCTCAGGGAGCCCCCAATAAGCAGACTGTGTCTTATATTTCAGTGCAACTTATATTCTGTATTTTACGGTAATTTGATGGAGATGGCAGAATATTTTAAAATGGAATGCTGGGCTTTACAGGGCCAACATGTGAAGACAGAAATATGTCGCTATGAGGAAAAACTAAAACAATGGGTGTTCAAATACCTGAAAAAGCTTTCTAAGGCTGTTACTTCTGTTGGGTTTGCAGTGACAGCATCAGAGTGGTAATGCTTTTGCTCCAAAAAGCTCAGGGGCAAACTCATTGTGGAAAGTTGTTTCATTGAATTGAGAAACTTTGACTGGTTGTACAGTCAGTGGCGTTTTCTCTTTACAAAGACCACACTCTTTCACACTCTTTCACACCCTTTCCCAATCTCTGGATACAACCATTTACAAACTTTATTTAACTTCCACTTAAAGCTTGTTCTGGAACAGAGTCAAGACCGAACTGTCATGCTTAACTTTCCAGCTAACATGGGTAAGAAGCTCTAAGAGTTCAAATTCCAGGCTTCAATGACGATCAGCAAGTTGTTTGATTTAGATAAATGTAAAGCTTCTGTTGACTCAAAATAGTGTTAGCTTATTCTTTGAGCATTCTTTTTTCTTTTAACCTCCATATGAGGCTGTCTGCTTGAATTGAATTCTTTTGACATGCTCTTCAGTTTGGGAAAAGCGCCAAACCCACCAACAGACTGTTCGTGGAATACACCAGCAAGAGCAGAGGCAACCACCAGAAAAGCAATAATTCATACACTGATCTCCATGCTTCTCAAAACTGACTGATTTACCATTTTGCTTGTAGCTCTGATAAGACTAAGTGAGTTTGCTCTGCCTGACCTGCTGTGATCTGGATAATTCCTACATTTCCTAAGTTAAACAAGACTCACACAACTGCACCACGGATGAGGAAATCTAATAGATTTCTTCAAACTTGAACAACAACAAAGACCCAGCCGCTGTGCCTCCATCCTCAGGGCATTTCCCACGTCAACATGAGGCTTATGGTTACACCCTGCACTAAATGTAATCACCCCCCCACTATGCAGATGGTTTAGTGTTATTCTATCTCTAACTAGACTCGATGCCAGGCTCTGAGTGACTCCAAAAAACAAGTTGGTTAAGTTGGAATCGGACACCATCGTCGTGCGGAAACCCAATCTCTCTCTTCGACCACCTGGACCAGGATCCACCCAGAGGGTTTGAATCCACCTTGGCATTGGTGGTACAACAAGCCATTGGCTTTTAAAATCCAGTTAGCACCCTTTTCTGGCCTGACAGCATGTTGTAGAGCTGACTTCATGGTCTTAAAACATCATCTGTGACATTACAAGAAACAAGCTGTTGATATCCACTATTCAAGACAACTGTTACACCCTTAAAATGAGTGTTTGTGATGGCACAACTCTTGGCACAGAGAAAGACAGAGCAGAAAAAAACATTGATTCTTTTTATAGCTTGACTGACATTTGGTCTAAAATGAGAATTGCATTTTTGCTGCCAAAGAACTCTTCCAAAATGTCTGACTGAGAGACTTTTATGCTAATGTGAAGGTTTTTATGTGTAAAACTTGAGTTAAAGGATTTTTCCTCAGCATTTGCTGAATATCCGGGGGGATTTTTTTGTGTTTGTGTGTTTGTGTGCATTCTTGCAGCAGCGTGTAGCAGCAAATGCCTGCAACAGATCCATAACAGCTCCAGATGGTTTGATCTAACATCTGTCTAACCTGACGAAACAAAGCCTGCAGCGTGAGGCCATAAGGGGTATTATTGGGTTATTCTGGCACAAGGTTGCCTTCAAACTGCATTACAGTCACAGGCTGACAGCACACACACTGAGACCAGACGAAATTAGTGTCTCTATCCGACACATGAATGACAGAAAGTGTCTGTATTTTTCTTCACAGGGTTTCTCCAACACACTGAGAAAACCCTGTGGCACCTCAGAGGGCTGGGTCACGCGAAAGTGCTTTAATGAGTCAGATAGAGAGACAGTGACAAACAGGAGAGAAAGACAGACAGGGGCAGTGGAATGGAACAGAATGGAAAGAGTGTCTGGTGGCTGATATGTGATGGGAGGAGGAGGAGGGCGAGACTTTGTGTTTGGGAAAGAAGGCAGGTTAAATCAGGAAAATAGGGGGATTTAAAGGACTTATCGACTGCAAACGTATCGTCTTTTTCTCGCTCTGGCTCTCTCCTGTCACGCTTTACTACTGTACTATCTCCTCTTTTTTCCCTTTCACTACCTCTATCATCTTGGCCAGGCCACTTGGCCGATTGGCGAGTATGGTAATCAGCTACAGGCTGATAACAACTGATAAGTCCTCTTGTCGGGTGCTAAGAGCTTGAATGACATTTTTACGCAGTCGTAAAACAAGAAAACACGCCATAAAGCTGATGAATGGACAGACCTTGTGTGAATGTACACAGTATGTGCAAATAGGCATCTCTTAGCAAGGCCGAGTAGTTGTGTGTAAATGCTTCCTTTGCCTTGTCTGGAAAGGAGGCAGGAGGAGGGGGTGAGGAGTGTCACCCTGCCCACAGAAAGGGCTTTCATCCTGGGCTTATCAGAGCCAACGCAGGGGGAGATCGTTGGCCGGTGAAGCGAAACGGCGACTGTTGCAGTCCCCCCTCCTCCATACCGGGACCAGTCTTCCCCCTGACTTTGTGATCCCGTCACACACACATAGAAAATTGTGTGTGTGATTGCTCCCAGACATAAAGAAGAAGGACACCGCTAATGTATAGCTGACTCAAATAAACCACAAGATTCTATTTTATTTCATGGTTTCCACATTTTTAATGCAGAGAAAAGGTATGCAACAACAAGAGGACGCTGTATTAACCTGATGCTGAATAATCACCCATTTCCTGTTTCCACCTTTGGCGGGCAACCAGAAGACGTGCAACCCGTGGTGCCGTCAATGAGGCCATATGCACCTCTAAATCATGCTGTATTATCACCATGCTGTGCTGCAACGAGCAACTATAACCATGATGGAGGACGCCAGATGATCTGTGTACGGACGCAGAGAACATATCCATAATGCCAGATTAACACTTTTAGGGGGGTGAAACTGCTTATTGTTTTGTACCTTACAGCGATCATAAACTTCTCTTTTTACAGTGTTGCCTTTTTTTCCCACACAAGTATGTATGTGTATGTGTGTGTGTGTGTGTGTGTGTGTGTGTGTGTGTGTTTGAGTGTGAGCTAGAGAGACTTGTCAAGTGGAATTACGCTCACAGGTGAAAAGGTCAAACCACATGACCCATACAGACAGGAAGACAACTTGTAAAGCCAAAGAATGCATGAAAAATGGAAAGGTCAGTTCAGTCAATATTTTCTGAAAAAGCTCAAAATCCCATCAGAGAAGTAGAGATGGACAGAGAGGAGAGAAAACAAAGTGTTCAGGACCAGATTTGTACTGATGAATCAAGTGATACCAGCAATATTATTATGCTGTGGAAGACAAGTTCAGCTGGAGTTTCATTTTCACTCTCTACCTCTCCAATGGAAGATAAAATGCCTGATTTAACCGATAGCACTGCCGACATTTAATTTCCCTATCTGGACAAAGCCGTGGTCCAGGTCTGAGGCGGCCATATGGAGGTGACGGCTGTGTGGGTCTGACCACAGCTTCCTCTGCTCTGTGTGCCACTCTGTGGACACCATAGGTGGCGGCGGGGTGAAGGGGTGTCTGTCTCGCCCCCTCCATGCTGTCTAACAGGCTGGACATGTGGCACAGCATCTGTCTCTGGAGGACAGACCCACACTTAAGACTGAGGAAACATCCAAATGATCAAATATTTCTGTTTCAAGTTAGAGGCCATTATTATATAAACCCTGGTTGATCCAACAAACCTTTGTGTACTGCAGATAATTACAAGTGCGTGCTAATAATACATGTACAAGAGATCATTTGGCGGATAGAATACAAGCTGCACACACTCTCACACTGAAAGCTATGCTAGAGGTAGCATTGAGGGTTCAGTGACACTTTGAAGTGAAGTCTGGGAAACCTGGAAATCTGACCTACATCTTACCTACTCAATTTAGTCAATGCTTGCCAGCCCAGTGTCCCCTAGTGGTGTGAGTTTCTTCAACTAAATGATGAAATGATGTCATCCTTGCTAGTTGGCTTCAGAATAACCAGCCTTAATAGTTGTAGGCCTGAAATGCTAGTCATAAGTTGTTTCTAAGCTGTAGCATAGCTACCTGCCTCTAGTAGCATCCTACAGCTACTGCTTTAATGCTCAAATGCTCTTTGTTGTGGATGTAAACAAGTACAGACGACAAATAGCATCTTGTAGCGTGGCTTGGTTTGAGAGTAATTTGATCTATGAAATGAAGATGAAGTTGTTTGTAGGCTGTGTGGTTGAACTAGCATATAACCACTCGACAAGAGCAATGTGTAACCAGAATAGACATGTGGATGTTAACCTGCAAGAAAGACCAAAGGCTGGAGGTGCTAGCTCTGCTAGTGTTAGCCACACTCAGCATGCCAATTTGACATAATTTACCTACTGACTGTGATCCTGTGTTAAGTGTTCAATAAATTGTGCTTAATTTTGACTTTTTCCGAGTGTTTTTACCTTATGCCTGGTCAGTTAGTCGGAATTTAGCTTTACGTTTAAATGACTCAGAAATGAGTCGGGATGCATAGTGAAACAAAAAAAAGATTGGTGGGGTTGTTCATACTTTTTTAGTTGTCCTTTTACCAGTGCTTGGGTCTCTTGTTGTGCTGCTTTGAATACCCAAAGTTTCCTTGAAAAAATTTTTTTTTTTACTTATTCAAGTAGTAGGCTACTTCCACAATCTTCCCAAACTTGAACTCTACAATATCAACCACTGAGGGCAGCAATGGTGTCTTAAAAGTCATATATGTAGCATAAGAAAAAACTCTGTAATTGTTGAAAAAGTCTCAAGAAGATAATTTATCCAACTGCACATACGCATTCATAATCCCCCTTCACAAACCTCTCTTCTCCCTCTCTAAAGCAAGTATTTTTTCCTCTTCTAGTCTTTATCTTCTCTTTCTATTGTGTTTTTCTCTTTCTCGTTCTTGAGAATCCCTACCATAACAGTCTATTTTCTGGTTTTGTTTGTTTTGTTTGATTTGTTTGTTTTGTTTTGTTTGTTTTGTGATAGTCATTTATAGTCCAACCCTTTTTTTCTAATCTTTTTTTTTTTTCCTGTTTGTTTGTTTTCTTTTTTGTGTACTGTAGTCGATACTTGATAACTTTATTTGGTTATTGCTCTCAAGATCTAATGTTTGTTTTTCTTTTATGTTCTGTTCAATGTCAAGCACTTTTATATCTTTGCACTGTTGCATATAAAAGAAAAAAAAAGAAAAAAGAAAAAAAAAAAGAAGACAGTTAATGTGATCTGAGACAACAAGTTATGAGAAAAACATTCCCAAGCTCAACTTATGAACAAGCTGAATAAGAACTATACCTATCTAAACTGCTCTCTATGCTGACAACTCCATGATATTGTTTATTTTCAGTTCAGCTAATTAAGAACTGGACACCACTGTTGTACTCACTGAGGAAGGATTACATACAGACTAGTAAGTGACTGTTGCATTCTGTGGGAGTAGACTCTATTGTACTGCTGTATGTTACAATAATACTGAATTTGCTTCAACAAAAAGAACAAAACACATGAGTCCAGTGAGGCTCTGGAGGCCAGAGGCTGAGGAGACAATTTAACACAGCCAAAAGCAAAATACATGGAAAAGCAATTGCGACAGCCAGAATAGAGCCCTGGGGTGGGAGTGTGCAGACACACATGCAAACACACACAAATGAAATGTTGAATGTAAATAGTCTGACGAGAGTCATAAATCTCTCGCTGGCCGATGGGCAGCTGGGGTCGGTCAGTCCTGTCAGAATGGTGCAGCTGTGTGAACAGAGATAGTCACTGTGGTGGAGGGGAGACGCTGAGGCAGGCCTGCAGGCTGAAAACTGGAATTGGCCTCTGAAATGCTCCGTTACTTTCTCAAAATGAAAGGTGCTGAACAGGTCTGTTCCAGGCACCATATATCTATTTAAGGGGGGGGAATCATTACCATGTCGACCAAATAGCTGCAATCCATTTTACAGAAGTGTTATCGTGTCATCCAGGAAAGACGTTTAACATTTGTAAAATGTGAAATCACCATACAGAACACAACAGTATGTCTTTGTGGAAAGTTTTGTTCTAGTAGCTTGTAGACTAAACAACTACTGGCAGTGTGAGTGGCTGAACTTCTGTAGCTTAAATATATATCCAGATCAAGGGGAATTGAATAATTTTGGATACCAAGTCTAAATCTTAGACTTCTGCAGAGTTGATAATGGGTCACTTCTTGTTGCCATGCCCTAAAGCCTGGCAAGTAAATTGTCCATGTGTCCAGCAGAAATTAAGAAATGATTAAATCTGTATTGCTCACATGGCCTGTACCAGTAGTTCTTGGTACCCCAAAAACTGTGTAAAAATATGAACATAGCTTCACTGATGAGGACCCTGAACACCCCTTTTAAAGCCTGGAGATCCGGTTGGTTGACGCCATTTTCTTAGTTGTCGCCATTTGTTTCTTTTAAATAACTGGATAGATGTGAAAATTATTTCTGAATGCTGGTTGATAGGCCTCCTAAGTGGCAAGTCTTTGATACAAAGGTAGCCAGCCCTACCCTGCTTTGGTATGATTTTACACAAAGTAGGACCATTATTACAAAACTCAACCTCATGTTGTTTGCAAAAACTAGATACCAGCGGGTACCCATTTTTTTTTCTTACAAATGGACCTTATCTTGCTGCCAATGGAGTTGCCCCTTTCTGGTTTGCTGTTGGACAATTGGTCAAAATTGTGGGTCAAAGTTTACTACAGTTGTTGTGAAAAAATGGCAATAGTTTTACTCTGACCAAGTGACAGAATCAATCAAACATCAGTTCCATTGACAAGTGTTGATTTTAGACCAAAATGGCCTCAAGTCTTTCATTGATAATGCCACCAAGTGACTGAGGAAATGGTCCCCAATCTGGACGAGACAAGAGCCTACAAAGTCCCCCCTAATTTGATCAGCAAAGAACCAAATGCAAACTGTAAGTAATTTGCTGTCAGACTTTGATGTCAGATTGGTCTAATGTGAGATCAGCTTGGTCAGAACTCTCTGACTGACCCTCAAGAGGGAGAGAGACGCTCAAAAGGAAAATATAACCAGAGTATGAGGGACATATAAGAACAGTTTGCCTAAATCTCAAGTCCAGGAGCATTGTGCACCAGATAGATGCCTGCATTTGTATCAGCATCCTTTGCTTTTCCACTTTTTCAATGAGCAGGTGAAGTCCTATTGTGTGGCACTGTTGGAAGTAAAATAGAACAAAAACACTTTTAGAATCAGTAGTCTTGTCTGTGTGCCAAAGTAAAATGAGAGAGGGTGACAGACAGAGCAGGAGAGAGACTAATGAAGGTTATGTAGAGGAAAATTCATGAAAAAAAGGAAGCAGACGAGAAATGAGTCTGGAATGATAAAAGAGAAAAGAGACAGAGGGATTGTCGAGGAGTCTCTCTGGATTTACAGAATCCCCTCAGCCACCAGTTTTAGGACAAAGTCACGCTGACACACTTACTGCCTGGTGAGCTCTCTTTCTTTCTCTCTCTCCTTCTTACTCTGTCTTTCTCGTTTTCTTTCGCACCGGTAATGAGAACTGTAGGTGTTCACCGACTGTCAGATACACACCGCAGAGCATTTAACAGTGAACTGGTGGGCTCACACACACACACACACACACAGACACACACACACACACAAATGCATGCACATATAATTCTCTTGGCTGTCTGCCATCGTGGCAGGACACCTACAGTGTTATGAGGAAATGGGGGAAAAGCATAAGGTTCATTTTTCAAGCCAAATTGTACGCAAACACCATACTTTGTGCAAAAATCATAGATCTGCAAATGATGCCAAATGAAAAAAACACTTTCCTATTAATGTATGTAAAGTCTGGTGAACTGTAGGATTATCCTGTAGTTTACTAAAGTCTTTGTATAGCATTATTCTTTATTCAAAGCTTAAAGGAGTGTTAGGAAATAACAGAAATGACATTTTTTTCTCCATTGCCAAGAATTGTTCAAGAATAATACACTAGTGCAGGGGTTCCCAAAGTGTGGGTCGAGACCCCTTGGAGGGTCGCGAGACACAAAGGGGGGGTCGTGAGATGGCATCCAGAATGTTTTTTTTTTTTTTAAGTTTTCTCAAAATAGTATATTTTACCCATTAAAGTAAAACATATCGACAAAAATAGTAGCTAAACTTGAAATAAAACCTTGAAAATAGAAAACGCAATGAGTTTTCTGCCTTCCTTTTTGCCAGATGACTCCTAAGTTTAGGGTTAGTGAACAGCTAATTATCAAAAGCATCAGTAGCAGTAGGTTAATCCATAAAGGCACAGGAATCACAGCCACATTTGCATATACATAGGCTAATTTTCTGCAGTCCAGCTAAATTAAGCCACATTAAATCACTCTGAGGAAGTAGGGGTTGCAAGTTTTTGGCACCAATATTTTGGGGGTCGTGGGCTGAAAAGTTTGGGAACCCCTGCACTAGTGTATGGTAAATAGGTGACACTGCTGGTGCAAGTTAATGTTAGCTTAATTAGCATTTCAGACTTGATACACAGGAATCATTTTACAGGAGGTGTCTTCTCTTCTCTTCTTTTTGAGGTATAAACTTAAACAAAAGAGTGAGATGAAGATGTGCTCAATGGTAAACTTTGTTAACCTTGGATAGAGTCAGACAGTGCAAGTCATTGTACTTTTAGCTAAGTTGGCTAAAAGCAAGGTAGGCGGAAAGCCAGCACAGCTAACTAAACGGGAACTTGTCGTAGTCACAGTATCTTGTACACATTTTTTTTAAAACAAGATAGTGAGTTTTTCAGTGATTAAAAGTGGATTTGGCTTTCTTTTGGCAAAATTATGCCAGCTATGTCTTCTATTGTTTCCAGTCTTTTTTGCCAAGCTAGGCTAACTGACTGCTCAACCTGTGCTGCTTGCTCTAGCTACATAACACTGCACAGATATGAGTCATATCAACCTTTGTGCCTCACTTTCATTAAGTAAGTATATTTCTCATTCTTTAATGATCCCATTAAAAAATGTCCTTGTAAGTGTGTTAGCCATTTCCGTTTACAAGACCATTTCTATGAAACTGCTCAGTTGGTTAACAGACTGTATTCATGGCTTCACTCCGGCCAGTTTATTCAATTCCCCTCGACAATATAATGAGAGTCATGCCCTCCTAGGATTTCCTTTAACTGACATGGTTAATTTTCTTCCACTCCACCACAACACAGACATCCACCATCTCATTAAAGCACAGGGACATTCAGCATAATGAGCCGGAGCCCGCAGCACTGTGAGTAACGTTCATAAAAGCAGCGTCTAGCCGTGATGGAAGGTCAGGTAGAGTAAATGTGCTCCTTATAATTTACAGAGCCTAGAAAAGAGGCAGAAAGTACCACCACTGCCATCAAATCACAGACAACGAATGTTATGGAATACATAGAAAGTAAATTTCCTGTAAGCGCCAAATATTTCCTTCATCTTAATCCACTTTATAAGTTCTGTATGTTGTTAAACTACCATCCAAAGCCTTCAACAGAACTGCTCATTCTCATCACGCTGTATCAGGTGTCTGTAATAGTGTAAGATGATAAATGATGAATGAACCCTCGCTGCTGCCGGGCTTATATTCACCCCTACTGTACTCCACAACAGAGAAAACTCACTCAGCGCACGTGTTTCGCCACAATCAGCCTCACACATACGACCATATTGCCTCTTTTAAAAAACATGTTGCTATGTTTCACTTTTCTGTCTTCCACCGTTCTTGAATGTAAGGTTGCATTGACAAATTAAAAGTGTTAAAAATGCTACTGACACATTTCTGAAGCCAATCAAAGAGAACATAGTTTTCTTCCATTTCTTAAAGATTGGCATTACTCGGATATGTTTTTTCTTTAGAAAATTCACACTCAGTCACACTTCCTATCTAATCAACACATTCCAGCCAAGCCCAGAACAAGATGACAAGTTATATATTCACAGTATTTTACTGCTCAAAATTTAAGTATGATAATTTATGGAGGTAATATCAAGAGTCTGAAGCTTTAGATATTGAGATGATGATTTGAAAATGCTTATTTATGTATGTGTCTTTTGTTTCATTGCTGACATATTCATGCATATTGCAGAAATGTCATGAATATAAGGGCAAAAGTGCATGAACCGCCGTGTTTTCAACAGAGTGAAGCATCAAAATTGGATTTTAATGTGACAGCACCAGTGTGAAAACTGTCACATCAGGGCAAAGTAAGGAAAAAAAACAAAACAAGTCCAGTTCTGACGAACAACAGAGGAGCGAAAGCAGCAGAACACATTTACTGCTCCTTCTTTGAACTGTGTTGCTTCCAGACAGTCGCAGTCAGAGGAGATGTGATGAATTCCCCTGGAGCCAGCGCGGGAAAAAGAGCTGAACTTGTTCTCACATCTCCTGCTGCTGAAGAGAAATAACTAGCTCCACTCACTTTGATGGAGCAGGGAATACACACATGCACACATTCACACACACACACATACATATACACATGCTGGCTCTCTGCCTGGAAGTAAGACATTTTTTCATGCATTTTTCTTATGTCCATTTCCCACTTTACTGCTGGTTTTCATGCTCAACTTCTCTGCTCTCATTCTCAAAATGACCCTAACTTTGCCAATTCCTTTTTTTCCTACTCTTCTTCACATTTACATCTCTTTCATAGAAATCCTGATGTCAGTTCACCATCATTGTAATCACTTCCTCTGCTGTCATTAAGGTCATCACGTTGATATAGCCCCCCCCTCCTCTAAAAGTCTCACTTACCTGTGCAATCTCATACAGCAGTTTGTAGTGTTCCTCCCGTTTCTGCAAGGTGCACAAATTGCAGCCCATTCTAGTTGTCAGGGAAACAGTGCTGAGAGCCCGCTGGAGTGTGTGTGCAGTCTGTGGCGTGTGTGTGAGCTCCCCCCGGGGCGAAACACACTCGGGCTCCTCTTCCTTGCGCTCCCCCACACCTCTTTCTCATCCGTGTATCCTCAGAGATCCCCCTCTGTCGCTGCCAGCGCAGGAAGCACACACACACACATGCAGAGTGTGTATCAGTTCACTGCTACAGTAGAGGTTGTGGGAGCAGTTCCCTCAGTGTGTGAGTGTGTTGGTGGGGAGTGTATCAGTGCTAAGAAAAAGCACCTGACTTCTGTTTCCTCTTTTCGTGTCACCCCTTCTCTTGATTCTCACTTGCATGCCTACATACACTCAAGACTCTCTCCTCCTACACCTCCTCTTCTCATGTGAGCACACACTCGTTTGCACACACACTTTTGCCTCATGGAGACACACCTCCTCCTGTGGCAGGCTGTCTACACATGCCTGCTTCTACTCCGGCTCATGAATAGACAGCTTCCTGATTGGCTGTTAAAGGAAAGGGGGCTGGGAGAAGAGGGAGGGGACTGTGTCTTATCTTGGGTAGAGTCAGTATCTGAACATCAGTGCTGGACCTTGCAGGGGAAGTAAAGGACATGCTACTCATATGAGTATTTGTTTGTGTAGTAGTCTTATTGGCAGGGGCTTATCCAGACTTTTTTTCACTGGGATGGACCAACTGGGGCGCTGACATATGCAGGGGTGTTACTAAACATTGTGCATGAACTCCTTGTAGCATTGACTTCACATTTCTCTCTCTAGTCATAGTCAAGGTAACAGAGGTGTAACGTTTCTGTCAATTTGTTTCTTCAATGAAAAAAACAATGGAGCAATATGCTAAATCCTGAAGGAATCAAAAAGAGACTGGTAGCAAAAGTCACAATGAAAAGTGACAACAAAAGTCCATGCTCCCCTTCAACACACCTTTGGGTAGTTGTTGCATAAGCAAAATTAGCATAAAGGAGTTGACACATTAGGACATGATAACCAGGAAGTGGTCATCTTTGATATTTTTTGTACATATTAAACATGATAGTGAGAACTTGGCTTAATTTTTCACAGAACAATAAAACTAGAGCCAGCATTGTTTCTCCTGAACGTACCTCCTAATGGGTAAACTTCTGCTCCTAGCGAGGTGATGTATACTGTTTCAGTGGATTCAGGAGAAGCCTCCATCGGTCATACAGTGGTACAGAGAAACATTCAAGGCTTTTCCTATGGAACACCTCAGTGCTAAATTAAAGGGCAATGACAACCTATTTTATAATATTTGGCAACCCTTCATAGATTATCTTCCCACTGATCTGGTTGCTTACTGTAGAAAGGGTGCCCACACTGTATCTTCAAAAATACGTCATAGTCTTGTTTTTTCCTTTGACATGTAATTTAGATAGATAAGATTGTATCTGATATGATGTGTTATTATGACACACGTATGTTATTATTGTTTTTATATGTATATTTTCATTTTTACTCAGTAATTTGACTACGTCTGTGCTGTCTTGTTCTGTGTTTATGTGCAAAAATGAATCAAATATATATATATATACAAGGTTGATCTTGTTATCTCAGACAAGTCAGGCTAGCTGTTTAACTAGCTACTACTGGTTGTGGATTCATCTTTATCAAAACAACTAAAGTTCTATCAACATTTTCTTCCAATATCATGATAAAAGTAAAACTTGTTTCCCAAAATGCTAAACAGTTTCCTTATTTAAATAGTCCTGATTTTATTCTTTCTCAGCTGCTTTGCGTAGTTTGAAGCTTTACAGTAAATTCAGCTTACTGCTAGCCGTAGCTTATTTTTTTACAATGCATACATGGGATTGTAACAACTTTTTGGTCAAAATTGTTAAAAAGTTAAAATAGAACTTTTTCCCAAACTCCCACAATGTTCTGGCTTTTAACAGTCACACATTTACTTTTGTCCGAGTCACACTAGCTGTTGCTGCCTGTTGTTTGCTAAGTCAGCTAAGCTAACTACTCTCTAGTGCAGTGGTTTTCAAAGGGGGGGCCACCAGGGGGCGCCATGGGGGCCACAGAAAATTGGAGGGAAGGGAAAAAAATAGAATCTCATTATTTTTATTTTTATTGTTTTTACAACATGTTTATTAATAATTTCCTATGCTAAACAAATGTAATAATTATTGAAAAGTGAATAAAAGTAAGAAAATACATTCTAAAAGTTTCTTTACATATTTTGAAGCATTGTCTGTGGGTTTGCAAAGGGGGTCCCCGGCCAGAGGTTAATGCTGTTTGGGGGGCCTTGGCATGGTAAAGTTTGGGAACCCCTGCTCTAGTGTAGGTTTTACTCTACAAACATAAGAGCTAGAGTCAGAAAAGTGAAATGCTGAACAGTTGCTTTAAAAAATATCACTCCCTATTTGTATGCCCAGGAGTGCCTCCTTTTATAATCTGTGTACATGTTCCA
This sequence comes from Notolabrus celidotus, assembly GCF_009762535.1. NCBI lineage: Eukaryota > Metazoa > Chordata > Actinopteri > Labriformes > Labridae > Notolabrus > Notolabrus celidotus. The sequence continues at coordinate 9,025,946 of NC_048292.1, forward strand.
AAAACAGATGAAACCCCAAATCCCCTACAGTTCTGTTCAAAATAAACCCGACCAGGAGTTAAAGTGTCCTTATAATCAAGTTACTGGAGAAGCGATTTGCCAGTGCACACATTTGACAACAGGGTTTACGTAGAAATCAATCTCATTTGGATTCAATCAGATAGCACACTGATAGTTTTGCACTCAGTACAATGGTTGGAGGAGTGGCGTTTAGTGGATGCCATAGATTTACAGTCAAAGAGTGAGAGTCACCAAACAGATGCTCCCAGCCCAATGCCGGCAGTTAGACAAGGGCACCGGACTGGGCTGACACACACAGGAAGAAACACAGACCAGTATTGATTGACTTCAAATTAGCTTCCAGCCCAACTGGCCACTCTCCACAGGGGTAAGGGGACAGGGGAGGAGTGAAGGAGAGGGAGGGTGATGGAAAGAGGAGGGAAGAGCATTGGAGATGGGGAAGTGAAGATAAATGGGAAGTGCAGCGATGGTATTAAAAACCTGTCACACTAAGAATTATGCTAATTTAGCACAGTAAATGTGTTTTGACAGAAATTTACTGCAGTGGTTGCCAGATTCATTTCTTATCAACATAATGAGGAAAAAGGTTGTCATTTAATGATTGTACGGTTATTTTTCAGCACTCACAGCACTTTGTTGGGGTAAGGCTGTTGTGTGGTTTTAATTTAAGAAAGTCAAAAAAGAATTAATTTGAATTTTCAGTTGAATATTCCAGATTTGAAAAAAGATCAACATTTTTTATATTTCTTGTGGAACAATTAAAGGATGTTGGGCGTATTTCCTATGGCAGTGTATGACTGACTTTTCATAAAATGGCTGTAATAGGATGCAGTTTCCATTGCTAACCTATGTACATGGGTACAAGTTTTTTCCCCCATTTTAACAAGCCAAAATAGCACTGGTGATGTTTCAGACACCAATCTAACGAGGACATTAAACATTTTGGAGTTCTCATTGTGCCAGGAAGTTTAAATTCCCATTACAGTGTGTAAGCTAGCAAGTTAAACTAAGTACCTAGCTAGCTGAACTAGCTCTTATGAGAAAACAGACCTAGCTAGCCAACACTGGCACCATAGAAAGTATATAAGTGTTAACGGACTGTGAAGCCAAAACATTTAGAGCCCCTCCTTCTGATTGGCTACAGTACAGGTCACAAACTCTGCCTGCTCCATGTTAACAGATGGAGCATGGGTCAAACCCTTAAATGAAAATACTCATCAAATACATTTTTCTCAAACATGGTTTCTGTCATTATACGTAGTTATCAAAATGCTGATTTATGTCCAAGTGCTCATTTGTCTAAGAAGTTTAATTTTAATTGGTCATTTGATGTAAAAAAAAATATGACTGTTTGACAGATCTTTTAACAAATGCAGGCTCCAGCAGCGTCTTTTGTCAGATTAGCAGAGTAGAGGTAGAATGGTGAGAGAAAAAGGCATGGAACACCAACACAAGTGTCAATGAACTTTCTCTAACTGTGACTGTCTACTTCAAACTAACACAACTTCTGCACTGCTGTGGTTTGTACGAGCCTGAGGGATCTTTAAAGGTGACATATTATGCAAAATCGACTTTTTAATGGTTCTCTACCTGAAATATGTTTCCCTGGCATGTCTACAAACCCCCCGAAAATGAAAAAAATCCATTCTGTCCCTGTTCTGATTTCTCCACCTTTCTCTGTAAATGTGTGCTGAAACAAGCCGTTTCAAATTTCAGTGTTTTTCATACGTCACAACGACATCCGGCCTGTAATGGAAGTCAGAGCTTGGAGCTTGTTCAGCCCATTGACTGTATAAAATACAACTCAACCCCTCCTCCGTTTTTCATTACCTGCACACATGTGTGCTAACAAGGAGCTTAGGAAGGAGGCATGCTAGTTGTAGGCTGTCTTAATAAACACAAAGGTCGGTTTTAATCCCCACGTCTGCAGATTTGAAGATCTAGTGGGTGATTTTTATTTTTCATGGAAAAGTGCTAGTGCTAGTTAGCATAGCCACATAGCTACATGCTCGTAGCTGTGTAACAAGACACATGTCGACATACTGACAAATAAAACAACAAGAAACACTAAATCTGTGACCAATCGTTCAGAAAGGTCCTGCTGCAGGCGCCTCTCCGACAGGATCAGATTCTGGATCAAATTCAGAGGGTTGAAGTAACGCGGGTCTGTGAGCAGCCGTGTATATTCAGTCAACATGTAAACATTAGATCAACATGCTGGACAGCCGAGGCCACATCCACTTCCTGAGGGGGCGTGGTCAGAGAGCTTATTCTCATTTAAAGGCACAGACACAGAAAACAGCCTGTTCTGAACAGGGCTGAAAAAGAGGGGTTTACAGGCAGACCAAAATCTGATTTCAAAATGTTTTTTTGAGCAATAAACTTTAAAGACATGTTGTGGGGACCACTTAGACCAATATATTTTGATGAAAAAGAGCATAATATGTCACCTTTAATGTTTTATCAGTAAATTTAATGTTTGTTTGAGGCTGTAATATGAAAATTTAATTTAGAAAAAATCTGAAAAAAAGTTCCAGGAGCCTAAACTTAACCAAAACGTCCAGTTTTAGCATCACCCACCTGACAACATTATGGAATCATGGAGAAATGAGGCTCCTTCTTGCCAGGATTTCCCCTGTGAACATAATGCTTAACAAGTTAATCCAAACTTTATAGGAGGTAGGGCTGAATTCTAATGCACTAAAACTGTAGAAATTATGGTAGCTTTACTTTGTTCCCAATGGACAAAGAATATCTTGGTTGAGTTCTCCTGTCCAACATGAAACTTCTTGACAAAAACATTGTCTGATAGATGCTCAATAAATAGAGTGCAAGGACAACCTTCAGCTTGAATGAGTACTATTCTAAACTCCTTGTTAGGGTCCCTTAGACAGATTTAGGTCATCCTTTCCTTCCAAGAGGCTCATGAAGTTCACACCCATCATCATTTATTTTGAAATATAACAACTGCAATGAACAGCAGTGTACATTTTGGCGAATCACAGTAGCAGTTACAGTGTGCTCGGCCTGCATGACGAATGGCAGTCACTGCTAAGACTTTGAGCAGAGAGCACAGATGCGTCATCCTTCTTATCACCAGTCATGCAGGTACAAGCACCATAGAGGTTCAGTCAAGGGCGTCAGAGCAGATCCAGATACAGCCCCCCAGATAACACTTAACCCTTTCACGCCACACACTTTCGTCCCCTTCTGATGAGGTCACCGCTTTCCCGGCTGACCCCTGAAGGTTACATTTTCAGGGGTGACATCACCACCTAATGAACTTTGGGGTTCTTCTCCATCTTTTATGACTCTTTCTTTTGTGTGTCTCTCCCACTCTAGTCCAGTGTTGATGTTTGCAGCCCGAGCACAAGATTAAAAAATACCTAGACTCTTGTTAAACTGCTGTGATCTTCCATAAGCTCAGTTTTGCTGACGGACACATAACAAAGAGCTCAATATGACTCACAAACACACACTGACACATCCAGAGACACACACTGAAAATGTTACATTTTTCACCTTGTACTTTTTCTTTGAGGGAAAGTACATCTGAGATGCATGACATTTCCACTGAAGGTGACATCATCATTGTGGTCATTTATGGCCCATTACCACAATTTTTATTGTTCATATCAACCTCTTTCCATCATCTCTACAACTTCTCTCCTCCTCCATTTCATCATCCCCTTCTATTGTCTCTGCCGATATAAGAAACTGGACAGACGTCTGGTGCGTGCTCTCATATAAAATTGAAGAGACTCGTATAACTTTAAGAGACGTGAGATTGGAAGCCCACAGATCAGAAATTATAATATTCCATGGACAAAATATGCTTCATCGGCTTTGATGTCTGAGAACTGGACTGGCAATTCAAGCAGCAGAGTGGTGTCATACCTGTAATGTCGTGTGTTGAATAAATTCTTTGACATGTAGTTAACTTTAAGGTGAGGAGGTCTGAGTTGGGTTGAAACAGCTGGACCAGTCATTTCATACTTAATGGTAGAATCCCGTCAGTGTGATCCGCCAGTCAGTCAAAGGTTAACCAAAAATAGCTTGCTGCAGGGGAAAGTGTTGCACTTCAAAGGAAGCCTTTAACACCACATTAGCATAATGTCCTATATGGCTGTGATGGAAAGAAATCGGCCACTTGGCATGTTCCTCTCAGATAATAGAGACTTGTTCGGTGAGCTCTGAAGCCGTTTCAGTCTTAACTCTACAGTAAATCTGAGTGCAAACTTTAAAAACTGTCAGAGTTGGAGGTGTTGCGGGTAATTACAGATATGTGAATCCTTCAACGAGATGTTCAAAGGCCACAGTATCCTTGACGACAGACGAAGGAGTGCGTCATTGGTGGAGAGCAGATCTAATCAGGAACCACGATCACGTCTTGGGGCTGTGCTCAAAGGCCTGCCCTGCAGAATACCAACAAACTTCTTTTCAATAAGTTACCAGTGCAAACTTTTCACTCTTCCTCTGACAAAGTTGCCTTAAAGCACATCAGGGTAGACGGATCCCAGACACATTGGAGAGGTTCGCCTTTAACGTTTGCACAGACAGACAGAAACACCTCCAGGACTTGTAATTCTTGCTTTTATGATGATCTGAGGCTTTCTTTCATGCAATGTCATTTTAACTCAGTGGGATGATAAAAATGGTGTTTAAAACTGCACCAGATTCTGCTCTGCAGAAGTACACACCAAGCTATGATGAATGCAGAGCTTCAGTTTTTGGAACAGGGAAGGGAAACATGCTATCAGGTCCCAAATATATAATCAATTTTCAACCACCTGTAGTGAAAAAGTTTGATTCCAGATTGACTTTTTGGTGTTATGCCATGTGGAGAGAGATCAATAAAAACACAGCAGCCTTTCTGCTAACGTAGACAGCTGGGCGTCTCAAAGCCAATGGCGTGAGAAGAGCCTGAGGGCGACCCACACACTGCTCTCAATGGCCATAACCCATACATTATTTAACACTGTGAACCATTCAACTAGGTAAAAACACGATTAGAGTGCTACTTACAGCACAGAGCTAAAGGCTGAGGGGAAATGGTGCGATGGTACGTGATGGTAATTGAAAAGCGGCGTCCTTTTCTGTGTTTTGTTCTAGTAATTATATTGTAACTATTCATTATTGTTTAATTACTTTGCAGGAGGCCGGCGTTCAGATCCAATCCTCATATTGACTATCTCCTCTCTGCTCATTGTCTCTTGATCTTAATTGTTGGAGCAAAATTACTGACATTGTGAAAGAAAGAAAAAAACAGAGCTGCTCCAGTCATTTAATTATGAAATTATGAGCAGAGTTACAAGAGAAACAAAAGGCGGTCCGCGCACAAAAGTAGGAAAAAGACAAAACAACTAAATTGGGATCCTTTCAACAAAACACAAAGGGACCTTTTGTTCATAATTTGCAGAATGCTAGTTGGGCAAAAATCATTCATTAGTGAGCTGTTGTAGAAACTGCGTGTTTCAATATCCAATCCTAGTTATGTCCCCTTTGAGCAGCCAGGCATAGCAAGGTAGACGCATTCACAAATTCAAACATAATGAAACCCTTCAAAGAAGGCGACAAACGAACCAAGTCAGCCATTAAAACAAGTCAAATCACTGCTGAACCACTTTCTTTTCTTTCATCCATAGAATGAGACTATTTAGAGAAGTCAATGGCAACGTTTCCCCCATCCTTTCTTCAACCATTGTGAGCAGACACCCAGAGGCTGTGTTACCCTCTCCACTCTCACTATTCAATACACAGCAACTTAACCACCACAGTGCAGCATGACCGGGGGGAATATGAGACCCGACAGCCTCTTTACTCAATAAGCCAGCAGCCAAACTGGCGTCTAACCAGCTGACCTCACACCACGTTGGCCATGCAGGGTCAAGTAGCCAATAAGAGTGGAGTTATCCTCAGGTTCAGATTTCCCTCTGCAGCTTTTCTTTAAATATTGAACAACCTGGAAACACTCAAAACTCAAACATAGAGCATGAAGCAACTTGGAAGAGATTAGCTTAGAGACAGTCACTCAACCAAAATACTCTTTTTAAAGTTAACTTGTGAAAAGTTCAACTTTTGTTTTTGAGTGTGTTTGCTTGTGGTTCCAATGTTAGCAAGTGTGTCTGATATTTGTCACCAACTTTTGTTAAGACTGAAAGACCTTGACCTCTCTGGATTTTCATAGGATCTCATGATCCACAGAGGATGAATCCTGAGCAGTTTGTCGACCGTCTGATTACCTTATAGTGCCACCAGCAGGTTTAACTTTAATTTTATCCAATGAAATATCTCCTTTTCAATTGCTTGTTGACTTGGCACTAAAGTTCATGCACATTCATGGTTGCCTGAGGATGAACCTTAATGCCTTTGGTTAACTTCTGAGTAGTTCTATAGCACTAGTAGTACGAAGGTTGACATTTTGTTAAACATCTTTCTTGATTAAGTTAAGACATTCATTTCCTCCTATGAGACCATTTTCATGATCACCTTTTCTTAATGTGTAATGGCATCATTAAAAACGTTGTTTCAACAATACAAAAACAAAGAAATTCCCAGTGACTTTAGCTACACTTTGTGTTTAGTGCTCATTAGCTTATGTAAAGCTGTTATCAAGCCTAACTAAGGCTAAACTTTTGGTTTGTGTTGATTTTGGCGCCTCCAGTGGAAACAGTGATATTTCTGATACCAGTTGTTTTTGTACTGCACATGCGCAAGTAGTGTTATTTATTGTATGTATTACTTCAAAGTCAGTTTTAAGCAATAACAATAAAGATGCAACCAATCTGGCCGATGGTATTGTTTGCTATGCTAGATCATATGGAGGCATAAGTATCCATTTCACTGTTTTATAAACATCTAAAAACTCCTCACAGCTAGGGATGTCGGGATTAACCGGTTTCACTACTAACTGCGCCTAAAAGTATCACTGTTAATCTAATCGTGAAGGCTCCGCTACACCGAGTTTTTCTAATGTCAAAAAGGTGCCGGTACATTATATTCAGCGAAACTTGGAAACAAAAAAATGAGTGACACCTGTACAGAGTTTTTCTGTCATTTAAAAGTGCAAGGCAGCGTCCTCCACCCATTTCCGTAACACCCCAGATCCCGTCAGAGTCAGACGGTGCTTTCATGAAGAACACCGTTTTCAGTTTTAATTGCAACATTAAAACGACTTGTTGGCGCCGTTTTATTAAAATCAGTCAAGTGAAGCAGAAAAGGCGCCACCAAAATGGCACAAGAAGAAAAAAGGACAAAATAAACATTCTGCGAAGTGCGTCTCCAAAAATAAAACGTAACACTAATAATCAGGATAATTAAATCATCCACTAAGGTAAAGATATACACTAAATATTACCATGGTTGGACTGTCACTTTAAGAACACTAGCCTGCTAACATTGTGCTACAGCACAGGCAGAATGTACAAAATAGTAAAGTTACAAATATACCTTAAACCTGTAGTTTTTCTCGTGGCCAGCAGGGGGCGACTGCACTCGTCTTATTGAATGAAATCCGATTACCTTTCCTGCAAATATCTTATTTACAAATGTACGTCCACAGTAAATAGTTTCAGTTCTCATTCTACATAGTGCAATGTTTATTTTTTTACTTACAGTGCAGTTTTGAGTAAAATAGCCAATAAAGCAGGATATACTAATGGGCGGGGAGACTTATGATTAAAAACTCACGACCACAGTGTTTTATCAACGCGGATTAAGTTGTGACAATGTCAACCCCAATGTCCAAATGTGGTCGATAAAGTTTCCAAAACAAAAAACAGGACAGCAACAGAAAGTTGAACACAGAGGTTTCAACATTTGGTTCACAAAACAATGGGTGATGTCAAGTTGACTACATACAGTCATTTAACAAACTCTAGTTTAGGATCCACCCACACAGGGCAGCTGTTTGAGCTGGAGACTCAGTCTTGAAGTCTTTCATTCATTCACACTATTATAGTTATCAGTTTCAACAAAAATATCAGTGGGTTGTGATCCCATGCAGTTATTAGATCAAAGTATCTGAACCAAGTGGAGCTCATCTGCCGCACAGCTGAGGCTCAGGTTCCTCCACAACTAACGAGTGTGTATGTGTGAACTGAAGATGCAGAGAGAGACAGAGAGACAATACTATCTGTGCGGTAGCCTAAGGGTGTAAACATACACAGATACTCCCTGTCCACGCACACACACACATACGCAAACACCCACATTTGCTCTGGAGTGCTGCTGGGCTCTGAGCCTGTCCCTGTTGTGTTAACCCAATAGCATAGCTCCAATAAAACTGATTAGAGAAGTCTTCCCCTGCTGCTCCCAGGCCCTGCTGCTGGACTAATGGCACAAGTGGGCCTCTCAATCTTTCCACAACATCTGTGCCAGTATTTAACCATGAGGATGGATGGAGCGCCAGGACCAACCGAGCACCAGTGGTGACCCGAGGGAAGGGCAGAGATAGATAAAAGAGATAGACACGGAAGATAGATAGAATGATAGATAGAAGGATAGATCAATAGATATCAAGAATTGTCCTTTCTTTTCTATTTCTGATTCTACGCCTGTATTCGGCGCACATGATCTTCTCCTGTGAAGTGCAGGAAGGCCAAGCCAGCTGTTCTCCATTGTCCAGGTGCTTAACAGGATTACAGAGGGCACAAGGCCAGTCTCTTACACACACACACACACACACACACACACACACACACACACACACACACACACACACACACACACACACACACACACACACACACTTCAATACACAGACTTAGCCCAAAACTTCAAAGGCAGACAGGGAAGCAGAAGGACACAGCATCCCTCGGATTTATTACAAAGGTCTGAGTTCATGTTTGCATGCAGAAACTGTTATTTGGAAGTTCATGGTGACAGATGAACCATACAAAAAGCAAAAACAAACATTCCCTTCAGTCTTGGGAAGTGTAGGGAAACCTGCCTATTACAAACTGCCACAAACTTCAACATTTTTCTTCTTTCTTGAATATCAGTGTCATCAAAAGCAGATTTTTTTCTTCTTAAAACTAGGGTTGGTAGTCACAGAAAACTAGCATGAATTTGAATGTAGCATGTCCTCAGGACTCCGTCTAACTCCTCCCTCCCTCCCCTCGGAGCTCCTCCAAAACGACGGCCCCTCTCACATGCACGAGCACCGCTGATTCGCGACCATATGATAGTGACTGATTCAAAACCGGTCCTCAGCACATGGTTTGTGTTTTGCACTACGTCAACTCATGTCTCACCCAGGGGTAAGAAAACGCAAAAACATTATCATAGTGAAAGTTAAAAACACAAACAAACATGAAATGTACGTGCAGGAGGTGGGCAGAACGGCAGGACGGGATTTGATTGGTTTCATATTTTGGCTCCCAAAGGCAGGGATTGGTTGGTGTTTTCCCAGGTTTACGCCGGCTGTAGATAGCAGCTTTTTTCACTCTTTTTTAAGAACACATTGTGTATTGATTGCCATCAGGACATAAAGATCATTCTAACCAGTATAACAGAAAGTGTATCTAAATCTGACTACCAACCCCAGCTTTAACCTTGTTCCAAGAGAGCTAGCAATTGATAAAACGGAAAACACTCACATCCAGTAAATTTCCATTTAGGGAAATAGTATGATACACCAATAGAGGATGTGTTTGTTTCACCGCCTTGGAAGGTAAATTCTGCCCATGTCCTTTAAATGTAGGTGGATGTGTGTGAAGGTGGGAGTCAATAATGAATGCAAAGCTTTAAAATTAAACTCTAGCTTTGTAACACTTCTTTAAAACAAGGGTTAGAGAGTGCTCCAGATGAAGTGTTGAGGCCCGAATGCTAATGTTTGGCAGGAAGGCAGGCAGGTATAATCCATTTGTAGCATCCCAGTTCAGGGTGTAGCATGCTAACATTGCTTAAGGCTTTTTTCCACGGCAGGAACTTTACCCCGGAACTAGGGACTTTACCCCTGAGTAAGTGAGTTTCAACCGGAGGAACAAGGGTCTAAATTTAGTTCAGGGGTAGATAATCTTCCCCCTGAAAAGCCCCTGCTTGGGGGGTAGTACTTTTCAAAGGTCCTGGGACTTTTGGTTGAACGTTACAGTGTTTGTGGAGTTTACACAGTTGTTGAAACACAGATAGAGTTCCTGGGAATGCATACTAGTTTTGTTTTTTTATCAAGATTTCAAAATATTATTTATATAATTTTTTTCTCCATACGTCACTGGCCTGATTTACACAATCTACCCGGGACTTCAGCTCAAGGTCGAAACGCAGTAAACAATGGGGGCACAGGAACCTTTTAGTTCTGGGGAAAGTAGTTCTGGGGGCTAAAAGACCCTGGAACTCTTGGTCGAAATGCACCTTTTCTTAACAGCATAGCACTTAACAGAAGGTACTACACAGACTGATGTGAGTGTCATTAATTTGAGTGTCAAAGTATGACCAAATATTTTTGTCCCCTAAATGATAGCACAAGATTAGATCAAAGGGAGATTTCTAAGTTTATCAAATGTATCATGAGGGGAGCATGAATGTGTGATTGTTAGAGACAGAAGACAGAAGTCAAAATCACAGGGGTATGACTTTAAATCTCAGAGGTTGACTTCTCAGGTGCTAGATAAAAAAGGTAAGGCTGTTAAAGCTAAAAAGCTTTGGAGGTACAAGGTGACGCAATGTCACCAGAGACCTTCAGAAATGAAGCAAAATAATCTGGGGGTTGTTCATACCAAGCTTGACAAGATTTTGGTGTTTCATGTATTGCATAGGTGTTGCAGGGGCATCTTCTTCAAACTCTATGCTGCTAGTTATCTCCACTCCCTGCTGCCACCCTCAGCTCTGGATGACTTGTTACAGCCTGTATTAGTTGTAGTTAGTAGCCCTTGCTTTTTTTGCAGCAGTAATGAGGAAACCCCATGAATTTAGATTGGTGCAAATGCTTCTTGTCCTCTGTTTCTTTGTCAGTATTTTTTTTATCTGTACCACTTACTTAGTGTGGACTTCAGAGACTATGAATTTATATATGGTAACCAAATGTAAGACCTTAAATAACTTTTGCAAAATTATTTGATTTTTAAAAGCTTTCTGTATTTTCTTGTGCAGTTATTTAATTTCCGTGGCTGTGAGGCAGCAGATTTCACTTTGAGGAAGTCTTTCTCTCCCCTGCTCTCCTTTCCTTTGCATGCATTTCCTCCCTTGGCGAAGCGAAGCCCTTTCGATTTTTATCAGCGCACCGGCTGGGTTTAAAAGAGCTTCCCTGTTGTGAATTAATATGGCCTTAATCTGGCCCCCCACGCGTGGTGATAAAGCGGTGTAAGAGACAGACCGTGTTCGGTCAGAGGACACAAGATTAGTCATATGCCACTGAGTTTGAAGCGAGGCCCGCAATGTCGCGTGCCGTCTAACTTCCTGGTTCCAGCTGCTGGTGCCCCTTGTTTCCTGTCTAATCCTGGTGGAGGACAAGTTGATGCCTGCCAGGAAGATAAGGAAGTGTCCATTGTCTCCCTGATCCTCCTTATAACTGACATACAAAGCACGATAAGAAACAATGTGCCAACCTGAGGTGTCAGAGCAGAAAAGCACTGGGAACAATGGTCCCATCTGGAACATGAAAAGCACAAAATCGACGCATGTTAAGATGTCCTTGTATGTAGAGAAAAAACCCCCCAAGAGTTCTCTTTCTTGCTGTTAGCCTTTCTTGGATACTGCTGCAATAACTAGATAGACACTTTCTCTGCTCCTTGAAAATAAAAGCACTCAGCTTAACTTAGCTTTTGTTAATTCATATGGATGAATCTTCTCTTGACATCGATTCCCCAACAAGGCAGGTCAAGCCCACTATGAGTTTTCATTTTTGGGCCTTTTGCTGCTTCATTGCATTCATAACAACAGGGGTCTGAGCCCATGCAGCGAACAAGCACTAAGTATTGATCAGGGGCCCTCTGTGTCTTGAGGTGTGGCTGCCTAACTGGCAGCAGTTGGCCTTACAGTCAATATGTTCAATAAAGTGAGATTGTAGAACATACAGTAATTTGGCGAATCCCGAGAACACAGATCTATACGGTGTAAATCTATACAGCAGGTCAGAGGGGATTTCTATTAAACTGACATTAACGTCTATTTGAAGTCATTCTATCTTTTGTTGGGTAATTTCTTCACAGTGGAATGCTCTTTCAAGGATGCTCAATGTTTAAGTCAACATGTGAGTCATTCTACTGCATGTCTTTTACAGAGCTTTACATGTCCACAGTCATTTATCCCTGCATAGCTGTGAACCCACGGCTTCTTCCATCACTCACACAGTTGTTGCAGAAAATTAAAAACCTTACAGCTTGGACCTGTTTTTTTTCCCCCAAAATGCAATATCAAGTATAACATGCCTCCAAGTTATTTGCCATGTTTGTCCGAAAAGTTGGGAAGGAATTATGCTTTTATGTACAAATATGGTAATGACTTATGTTTTCTCTTTCCGGCCCTTTAAGTGGGCTAGTACGCTCTGGTCCACAGTTCTGACACTTCTAAATTTAACCCTTGGTCAGAGCTGGGCACATATCCAAACTCTACTTTTACATGCAAAGATGGATCACCGACAACTTTTGCAAAGGCATGCACCCATTGTAGGTTTAAGGTAATCTACAGATCTTTATGGATGTAATGTGTTTGAATCAAATCTTTGACTGGACTTGGACTGTGGGGACCCTTTTCATTGCAGGATGTGGGGGGGCAGACTTTCAGCCTTTCACCAATTTTTAAAGTTAACGTTAACCTCCATTCATTTTAACCCTCCTGTTATGTTGCGGGTCAAATTGACCCTTTTATAGTCTATACAATACATTACCCATCTTTCCTATTTGTCTGTTTTTCACCTGAGAGTAATGTCTAATGAACGTGAACCCATTAAAGGTCTGATGACTTCTTTGTACCGTGCACCAAAGCAAATACAGATTTTATAGTCTGATGGAAAACTGGATAGAAAATGTTGATGCAGAAATGAAATAATAGAAATCAGCGTTATCTTCAGATATCTTTTACAAACTGTAAAACTAGATTTTAAAACCCAATGATGTACTGATACTGGATGCATGATGCACACACCAAGTGAATAAGAGGTGTGCTGGTGCTCTCAACTTAAAGCACTGATTCAGCTCAAAAGTTTTCAGTTATTGTTAAAAGGTTTGTAGGGTTTGTTTGTTCAACATGTTATAGACTTGAAAGACCAATTCATTGTAGTCAAGAAAACCCCACAGGAAAAAAAAAAGATATCTTCTTATGATAAATATCATAATGGTTGAATGAATAGAGAAACATGACATGACATTGACACATTTCATACATTAATGAATTATGCATCTCGTGCAGTTAATCCTCAAGGTAGAATTAATCAAATGTTCAGATGGTTAAAGGATGTTATTGTTAAATGAAGCTTTTCAGATAAAACAGGTATCAGGGAAAACAAATCCAAGCAGCCCCACAGCACTCCGATCTGTTAATCGATCTGTTTGACTATTTCATTTTATTTGGTTGCATCTGCTAAAAAAGCCACAAGGCGTCAAGGTCTACAAATATATACTGTTGTGTTTTCTTCTTAATGTGCTCACAATACTGGCAGATATTTTGAGACAGACTGTTTTTTTTTTTTGTCTCAAAAATGATCTATACACAAATAAATGTGATGGATTGCTTGATCTTCTGGGCGTGCCTTTAGCACCCTGCTGGTCCCAGTGTTGGCCCAAAGTGACCAATAAACATTTTACAGTCCCCAGGATGGCCATACAACAGAGGAAAAAATGGTTTTACGAGGAGAAGATGAGCCATCACAGTCCAATTGAATGGTTTCATTTCATTCTGCAATACCCAGTATTTATTTGTAACAAAGACATTTAGATCTCAAAAACTCTAAACTGTAGACTAAGTCAGTGTAAAATTAGTTCAAAGTGATGTTTAATGAATGTTTTATTTTAAGAAACACTTCCAATTTAGAAACATGTTGCTTTTTTTTGGTGAAAATTGAATTTACAAACAAGGAAAGAAAAGCAACCAATTCACCACGTCAGTTTTTTACTGGGTTTCATAGGTAACCATCTGTTTAGCATTGACATACAGGTCATTTCATAGATTATAGACTGATGCTATGGTTCAAAGCAGCCCATACACAGACGGTTTGGTACAAAGACAAAGCTCCGAGACCAGCTCTGATATGACCCAAGAGGTTAAAGGGATGCAAGGATCAGATGGCCTTAGTCTTTACAATGCTAATGAGGACTGGGAGGACAAGCCCCCCTCCCTTTATTTATTCCAAAAGCCGGCCATGTTAACACACATATGCACACAATTATGTAGCTCAGTGAGGATCTTTAATTTACTTCATACATTCTCTGATCCCCAGCCCTTACCTTCACTTAAACTTAAATTAACTTACTAATTTACAACACCAGGCTTAACCACAGCTTTGGCTTCATTTAGCCCTTTGTTCAAGCAAAGGCAGTAAAGAAATATTTTGCTAATTTAAGTATTAAACCCTGGCCACACTAGAGAGTTTAGCTAGGACTGAGACAAACATTTGATCCTGAAGTTTATTGACAAACAGACTAGTTGTTTAGTTGAGCTGCTTTAGCCGGTGAGCTAACAGCTATCATGTTAGCCTGCCAGTTGTGTGTGAGTCAGCCACAATATCTCCCTGCAAAGGCGTTTCTAGCACATTTTTGGGGGTGCTGAAGCACCCCTAAATTGAGTTCCAGCACCCATCTTTTTCCATGTGCCATTTTGTCCCTGGAGGCATATTGTAGTAAGTCCACCACAGTTGCTGCCGACAACCATTGCACTTTTGAATACCTCTAGGTCATGGTCAAATCAAGACACTGGTAAAAAAAAATCAGTTTCACATTGTTAACCCTCCTGTTATGTCCGTTTCTCTGGAACAGCAATAATGTTCCTTGGTCAATTTGACTTAGGGCATATTCAATTATCCAAAAGTGTCAGAACCCCAAAAAAATCTCAATACACATTTTTTTTTAATCACATCTTTTACTCCATTTCTAACCTTTTAAATCAAGATTTAGTCCTTTGGTGTTTTTTAATTCTCACAGATCATGGTTCAATGAGGATAACTCACTCGTTTTTCATTAAAATTAATGTTAAAACTTTTTTAAATGTAAATTTGAAAGCCCTAAATAAAAAAATAATAGTTTTACATGATATAGATTTTTCTTTATTTTATTTTACATTTGGAATTTTTGTTGATGAATAAACACGAAGACCTCTTCTGTCACATGCTGCCCAGATTTTTATGCTGCATTTAGCTGGTTTGGAAGGCATATATTACCTAAAAATAGATTTTAAAAACGGTCAATTTGACCCACAACATAACAGGAGGGTTAATATGGACTTAAAAACGATGCAATAAAATGAACTTTGGCCTTTAGCTATTGTAATTTAGCAATTATTCCCAATTAAAAAAACCAAATGGTTTACCAGCCCTTATTTAAGATAAGATAAGACATTACTTTATTTGTACTATCCATCCCCTTTGAGAACTAGTTTCTACTCCAACAAAAGATAAAATGAAGTCATTGTTAGCCGCCTCTGCGATATTTCACTCTGCTCTCTGTTACCATCAAAGCTGTGTTTTGTCAGCTACTATTCAATGGTGCCATTTGTCGGTCAAAGTTTACAAAAATTAGACCAAATATTGAACTTAGGAGGAATATTTAACTCAGCACTTTGTACTGCATGTACAACGTGCATTACAACACCATTGGAATGATTAAAAAAGGCAGTGTGACCAGGTCTTTTAGATCTACAAGGAGCTACAAGAACATTTACACGGTCACCTTTACAGCTCTCTTTTCACCTTATAAAATCTCTTTGTTTTCTAATCCAGTTGCAGCCTTGTCAGTTGTTTATGATCCAATATCAAGCCATTTCTTTTACAGTCACCCTGAACGAGGGTGAAAAAAAAATCACAGGAGGTCAGAGAGCATGTTTTTTTATAGGTGTGTGGTCATAATGCTGTCAAATACGTTTTACAACACCTTAACCGCTTGTTGAGGACGTATCAGCCTGTTTGATACAATTGTCACACACAGACCACCTACATGTACATTATGTTCCTTATGTTTTAATTAAAGCTCTCTCAGTTAGAGACGCTGGTAAGCCTGGCACTTAGACATTATTTTTTTTACCTCCCTTGCTTGACTTGACATCATGCCGGGGTTGTCATGGCAACCGTGCAATATGACAGAGCTGATGACAGAGGAGCGCTAAGCGAAGATCTGTCACTGAAATAGCCTCATACGGTGGAGCTAGGCTATAATGATGTGTATACCTGCGTGTGTGCGTGTGTCTAAACTCGACCGTGTGTAAGGGTGCACACAGATCAATCACACATGTGTGCACGTACCGTTACTTTCCCCTCTTCTGCTGTGTCTACAGAAAAGCAAAATCCTTTTTTTTAGATTTGATCTGGGAGTTCTTCTCTCACCACGAACATGACAAAGAGGCGATGTCAGGAGTGTTTGGACAGCGTGACAGTGTTGATGGCAGACAAAAACAGATAAGGTTTTTTCTGTTAGGTTGTGTGTGACAGAAGGTCAGGGTTGCAGGAGTGAAAGAAATCTGCTGAGAACAACACACACTCGGAGCATGAAAATTTTAAAAGCACCATAACTTCTCTCTTGACCCTCACAGGAGGTTATATTTGGTAGTAAAGGGTAACAGAAGTTTAATATGGATAGATGGAAAAAGTATCTCTGTAATGTTGTGTTCACTGACTTCTTTGATAACATATAAAACTCTTCACGTTGTTTCTATACTTATATCATCAAATCAAAATGACAGTTTTTAAAATTATCAGAAATTCAAACTTCTAGAAAAAAGGATGAATGCGTTTAATTAATAGCAGTCAAATATTGAATGCAAGCACAACAGGTTGTGTTTTGCTATCCAGTGAAGAAGAGTCCTGCTGATGTTGCAGGGCTATGCTAACTTTTTTGTTTTCTTTGCTAACAAAAAACAAAAAAAACAGCGTCAAGCTTACTGATAATTAAAATATTGAACAGCCAAGAAATAATGGAGAGGAGTGCTTTTAAATCAACACCATGGGTGGAAAAAAGTAGAGTAAAGGTTTAATTGTCTGAATTTAGCTTGTACCTTAATCCACAATGGATTAAGGTACGAATTTTAGGATGCAGCTACATGCTTGTTTTTCATCAAGGAATCTAAAAAACGTACAAAGTTTCTGAAAGCATTACAACTGGTTGACAATCTGCTTAAGTACTATGAAAGGTTACACCTTGGATGGAAAAGTAGTGAATCAAAATGTTTGACTGTGTCTGACCTAGAGTTGCTAATGGAATCAAATATTGAGTAATTGATTAAGACTATGCTCAAACGTGCATTTTTTTTTAGCTTTTCTGATTTATTATCAGGTAGTAATAAACAACTTGTGGTCTCTTATTACATCCAGCTTTCAGGGTGGTATTGATTCAAGCATGTTTTAATACAAACCCACTGACTAAAGGGCTGTTTCTCTGGGAGCAATACAAAACACCCGCCACTAACGACACGAAGGTTAGAACTTTTTACGGGACATTATGCCATCTTTTGATACAAAGCCGACAGACTTGTGGAGACTCAATGCAAAGAGATTTCCTATACTGGCAGAGATGGAACACAAGTATTGGAATTTAGTCTTAACGCAACTGTAGTTTGTCAAAGAAGTGACGAATAACAATCCAAAAAACGTAGTACCTCAGTTTAGATCCCTTCAAGCATTTACTCTGATTGTAGTTCTGATAAAGCACTGTGAAAGGTTTTGAAGGAAACTATCTGTGTATCAGAAATGTGTATAGTAAACATTTTAAAAGTACACTTTCTTCTTTGTGACCTCAAGTGGTCAATTCATCTCAACAGAGCATAAGGGCATGTTCGGGTCACCCTCTGTCCCAGTGGGGGTCCTCTTCGGTCAAGAAGATCAAAACTGGTTAAGAGGCTTAATCTCATGAGAGGGGAGCTTGTTTAGTGAATCCACCGTGCCACAAGGTCAGCCAAGTGTCAGAGTTCAAAAGACATCACTCAACCTTTCATTCTCTCCTCTTGGATTACCTTCCTCTTCGACTTATCTCTGTGAAAACAACCTCACCTGGTGAACCATTTTAGAAGTTTTGTTGCTTCAAAAAGGGGCACAAAAGAAGTTGGGGTTTAGCCCGGCGGTGTCCTCACACAGTGTGGGGTGGTTGGGTAAAGCTAGCAGAATGGTAAACAGCTTCTGGTCACAGGTTTGAAGAATGAGGCCTCTCATCAGCCATCACACTGGATTTATTACTGCATTGTTCCAGTTAATAAATCTACTATGATGGGGCATGTGTGGTGCAATGCAGCACCTTATTTTTCTCCTTTTGTTTATCAATTATGTTTCTATTTAGGTCCTCAAAGTATGAGAACTCTACATATACATGACATTGCAAATGCTTTTTAATATGAGATTCTTTGAGTGGCTGTGACTCATCTAAACCCTGTCACCCTGAATTCTTGCTTGGAGAAATTTCCTTTTGACTGAATTTGCCTTTAAAGAGATCAGCCTGAGTGCATGGCAATACGAAGTGTGTGAGCAATACTAAGTAGGCTATTTAAATAACTTTAAAAAAAAGTTTGAAACACGAACATCAGATGCTATAAACCTGTTCAACCACATCTCTTTTTATTATTATTGTTGTTACATGACGTGAGCCATGTTTGGTTGGATTTTATGATAATTTCAGCTTGGTCTGTGCTCAAAGCATCCATGAGTGTCTTCAAGTGCCGCAGTGGCAACCAAGACCACTCAAAGCTTTTAGAGCATGTGGGATAAAAACACGAAGAGCTCTGTAAAAGGTCCCAGCCTCCAATCATGCCAAACATAGGCATAGCTTGCTAATAGGTCTTAATGGCGGAATATTAGGTGCATTTAACAGGGCACTTTTCTGGTCAGGTCTCTTTGCTTCCCCTGCTATTTCTTTTTCATCACTACCTTCAATTTTCCGAGCATTTTCAATATTCTTTTGCCTAACCATCCATTTAGTGCTTTTATCATTTTCAGGAAACAGCTCCATCACACATAAAGAGAGAGAAGAAGAATGGCTAGAGATAGAATTTACTCCAAAAGAAGTGTCATATGGGGAAGGCAAAATAATCCGGAAGCTTTCAATTAATTAATTATTATTCCATTGTCACGTTGACCTGAGTGTTCGAGCTGTAACCAGATCACAAAGATTTTAATATGCAGTAATGTAATCCTGCCACGCTGGCTTTGCTGGAGACATAACTTATTTATAAAGTTCAAGTTGTATTAAAGATGTTTGAGCTGGCATGTTTAACTTAATAATATCACAAGGAGAAGAAGGAGAATAAGGAAAAAATCTTGATAGAAATAGTTTTGAAGTACGTTTGGTAGAAGTTTCAACCTGATAAAGCACACTTTAATTTTCTAAAAACTGCTGTAAATCAATATTTTTCTAACAACCATGGATCACATAACTATGTAGGACTATGTGAAAAGAGTGTGTGACAGTTTGGTGTCTTCATTTTGCTTTACAGATGTTATGTTATCTTTACTTCTCTTGAAACTGAAAAATTGAATTAATGAATCAGATGCATGGACTACAAACATGGACACAGTCTCAGTGATGTCACATTAGTTTCTGAAAATACATTTTAAAGATCAAGATGGCAGGCGCCACTTTGAAAATGCTGACTCAACCTAACTTCTGATCAACTGAAAATGAAAAGAGGTAGAGTTAAAGAGGTAGAGTTAAAGTAGGTAGGTAGGTAGGTAGGTAGGTAGGTAGGTAGGTAGGTAGGTAGGTAGGTAGGTAGGTAGGTAGGTAGGTAGGTAGGTCGGTCGGTCGGTAGGTAGGCAAGCAGGTAGGTAGGTAGGCAGGCTGGTAGGTAGGTAGGCAAGCAGGTAGGTAGGTAGGTAGGTAGGCTGGTACGTAGGTAGGTAGGTAGGTAGGTAGGTAGGTAGGTAGGTAGGTAGGTAGGCAGGCAGGCAGGCAGGCAGGCAGGCAGGGTGGTAGGTAGGCAGGCAGGCAGGTAGGTAGGTAGGTAGGTTGGTAGGTAGGTAGGCAGGCAGGTAGGTAGGCAAGCAGGCTGGTAGGTAGGTAGGTAGGTAGGTAGGTAGGTAGGTAGGTAGGTAGGTAGGTAGGTAGGCAGGCTGGAAGGTAGGTAGGTAGGTAGGTACGTAGGTAGGTAGGTAGGCAGGCTGGTAGGTAGGTAGGTAGGCAGACAGACATATAAAGAGTAGGTGCTGACGAGCCGTGGGGCCGCCATCTTGGTCCAGTCATCCGCTCCACTTAATGTAATCTGTTTGGCATGTACAATTAATTGTCAGCGCATTTAATCAATCATAACTCGCTGAATACTAAACTGATTTTCATTTCTTTTCTAGGTATGATACAGGACACATGGTTTGGCGGATTTTAATATTCATAGTGGGCTTAACAGTAATAGAATATTCTGATATGTGATATATGTCATGTATGATAGGTATTTTGCCGCACAGTGCTCTGGCATCTTGAAGTCTCTGCTGCTTCAGTTTACATTTACAGGTAGTATCATGGGTAGGATGACAGGACCAAGATGGCGGCCATATTTCTTGCTGCCTAGCAGCCAATGCAGCGTCTACTCTTTATATGTCTATGTGTAGGTAGGTGGGGTCTCACTGATGATTCCTTGGCTTCTGTGCTCAGCCTCAAGTGGACACTCAAGGAACTCCTTCATTGCCACATTGACTTTCTTTTTTAAAACACCATATGTTGCCACTTATTCGTATTCAAAAGTTCAAAATGCAAATGTCTCTTCCACTGTACGTTTTAGCACCAACATACAATTGCAGAGTCAGCCAATTGGCCATAAAAGGTAATCATGGCATGTCCTCACTGTAACACTGTAAAGATAATCCCCTTTGTTCTGTACAGTGGTACCATTCATGACCCTTTGAACAAAGGATCAGCATTGGCGCACGAGACTTGACCATTTAAATCCTGATTTAGAAGGTTATATGATGCAGTTTACAACCTTACTGACCACTACGGTCCACACAATAGCTACCATAAATGTTGCCGCATCTCTGGTGTCCATAAAAGGGAAAAGTATATCGGTATGAATCTCGGAGAAAAGGAGGAGAGCGATATGAGAAGAGCTGACATAAAAAAGAAGGGTATAAAAATGAAAAAATGAGAGAGACGTTAAGAAAGAAAGATGGACGGAGAAAGACAGAAAGTGTGGGGTACAGGGTGAGAGAGAGAGACAGTGATGAAAAGAAACATCGATCAGAGGACAGGGTTGGCCTGGCTCGGTGGAGGGTGAGACAAATGGCAGCAGCTCCGTCAGTATCAAGAACAGAATATATATATGATGTGTCTCCCTGTCTATCTGTGCCTGTCATGCTCCCCTGCTTCCAATGCATGACAATTATCCTGCTGCAGACTGTGTGCACAATAAAACAAGACAGTGTAGATGACACCATGCTTGTGTTGCAGCACAAAACTTTAGTAAGAGCTTAGAGATGGAAACACTCGTGACTTTCAGGAAATCTGGTGTCAAGGTGGGTGCTTAACTGGCTTTAATATGTTCCTGTTATATAAACGACAACTAAAGCTTATTATTAGAAGGTATTTTATGCACCATTTTTTTAAACCTACTATATCTTGGTTTCAAAATTAAAGTAATGTGCTGTAAAATAAATATTCATAGATAAAAAAGCATTGATGAGAGTTTAAGTCGAGGGAAGAAAACGTGTTTTCTTTGTTAAAAGCTTAACTCTTATAAGCTCAAATAATAAGTATTATAAAGACTTCAATTCTACAGCTCACACTGGAAAAAAGCCCCTCGAAAAACAGGAAAAAAAAACTTATTTCGAGGTACTTTTACCATCTGCCAATAGAACAAGTAAAAATTAGCTTGGTAAGATTTCTTAAAATAAGACGTAATATTTAGAAAACTGTGATCTTAAAATTAGCAGGGAAAACTTATTTTATGTAATATTTGACCAGTATTTTAAAGCTTAGTGTCTCAGAATAAGACAGGAATGCTAACAATTAGTATTTTTTCACTCAAAAAAAGATTTCTGCACTAATACATTTCATGTCAACTTCTTCATTTGAGATATATTCACCTTAATTTGAGTTGCATTATAGCGGCACTTCTCTAGGTTTAAGACCATCTTGTACTTGAAATAAGATTACAAAGCAGAGCATGTTGAGATGTAATGTCTTCTCATAGTGAGCTTGATATACTAATATTCAGTCATGTTGTTTTTTAGGATAAACCAGCTATGCTCTAAAGTAGGTGTTTCATTGTGTGCATGTAGTTTGTGGATGTATATTTTTATCTGATTTAGAAGAAACAGTGCCTGAAAACTGTAACCCACCCTTAAAAACAACAAATTTTCTTTCTTTCTTTCTTTCTTTCTTTCTTTCTTTCTTTCTTTCTTTCTTTCTTTCTTTCTTTCTTTCTTTCTTTCTTTCTTTCTTTCTTTCTTTCTTTCTTTTATCAATGGAGCTGTTTTCTGATAGATTCTCCAATAAAATGCATTTACTTAAATCAAGTAAAGCGTTAAATCAAGATTATCCATCTTCTACAAATAAGATCTCAGCTTGAAAAATGTATGAAATGTAAAATAAACCTTGTTTCTTCTAAATTACATCTCAAAACAAGATCATTTCAAGATTATTTGACTTAACAAGATATTTAAGATGCATTGTCTTAAAACGAGTCCCTCTATCTTTCTCAAATGTTATTTGTTAAGTAAATTTATCTTAAATTCAGAGGGATGAGACATTTTGACTAAAAATTAGACAATTTCACTTGGTAAGATTTTGAGTTTTTGCAGTGCATCGCAAGCTGTTTCAAATCTCTTCTATTGAATGCCCAAAACTGCTTTTATAAAATATTATTTAGATAGAAAACTCTTTAATGATGTGGGACACCATTTTAGGGCCTTAAAGCTCTTTCACTTCAACAGCATCTCAAACACAATAGCAATTTGTCCCACATATAAAGCAACTGTCAATATAATATGTAGCCTCTCACACAACCTTCAATAACAAATAATGGGGCTGGTCCAATTATCCCTTTAACAGTGCCTAATATGGATTTATGTGCATGGTCAGAGGCCTTTGTATTCTCTCACAGGTCATAAACTGGGAGTCACGGGAGGTCACATGAACACTGAGGTCACCCTGAAACACATTTCCACCACTCTTTTCTGTTGATTCTTAATGGTATGTGCTTATTTGTGTGCTTAGCTGTCACAAAATGTGGCAGATTCCCCCCAAAATGTTGATGCAAATATTCAGATTACAACAGAAAAAGCCTCCTTAGAATCATCACTGCCTTGTAAAAGAGGGTTTCCTTTCCTAGTGTCTCATTTTGCTACTCAAGTTCTTGTGATGAAAACTGTTCAAGAGCGTGGGAAGAATTGGTCTTGCAGTCTACAACAAACACACCCAAGCTTCAAAGACCACACAGCAGGGTACAAGAAATGTGATATTGGATATTCCCATAATAAAAACACAAGAGCATAAAGAAAGGATTTTTTTGTATTATTAAGTAAATTGAATGTTTTCACTTTCAAACATGAATCACCCATTTATTCATCTAATTGAGATTGTTGTAGAAGAGAATTAAAGTGAGCACATACATTTCAATTACTGATTCAAATGATCTAAAATTGGTTTCACCTCTATCTCACAAAAAATGACAAAGTAAATTTCCTTTCATTTCCAAACATCAGCAGTCAAAAAGCACAGACATAAACATGCATAGAAACACACTTTGACACACCACAGACATCACATTACCAAACAAATTCAAGTAATTATTTCAAATATTAAATAATACAAAGCCATTTTGTATTGGGATTTTGAGGGTTGGGGGTATTTTCAGTGTCTGGGAATCTGCATTGAAAAACTGAAGTTGACAAATACCTTAGCTCACCTTTTTCTCTGTGTTGTGTTACCTCACTTTGAAGTAGTTGTTTTTTAACGGTCTTGTCCAGTGAGACAATGGGGTTGCAAAGGGGTGGAAAATTACGGAAAGTTTCCGGTAAATTTACATGGGAAGTTAAGCTGGGGAATTTTGGAAATATTCCAAATTGGAAACTTTCCATGGGAATTAATGGGAATTAAGGGTAATTTAATGGAAAGGTATCATACCCAAGCATCAATATTTGTTTTGTTATAAGCAGACATCCTTCCAAATAATACAATTAAAACAGATTCATTTGTAAGTAGAACTTTATCAAGTGTTAAATATTTTATTGAACAATCAATTATTTCATTGAAGAACAACAAACATGAATGTTGAGTTAAATATTACTCATCCCCCTGACCCAACCCATTAAAAAATTAACAAAATGTATCTTGATGGGATTAACAGGCCAGAATGAAGATCAAGTGTGAAAATTAGAAATGGTCTTGTATTGTTTTTTTTATTTTTATGTCAATTGGATCTTATTATTTTTATGTTCCTTTATATGCTGAGTCACTATAGAAGATATCACCTGCTGAACCCTCATGGTTAAGGTTTTGTGTGCGGGTGGTGCTGGGGGTGGGATTATTTGTAACAAACAGATATGTGTCATATATTACCGCTGTTTTGTTTTTGTAAAATAAAAATTGAAAGACATCAAAATAAAAAAAATTAACAAAAATGCAATCCCAACAAACCCATTCAAAATGTTGAATGAAAAGAGCCCCTCTCCCTCCAACAAAGTCCCATTCAACATGCAAATAAAAAAGCATCTTCTAGCATGAAATCTGTCTGTTTTAGTCAGGATTACGCTAAAATATAGTTTTCCCAACTATATTTAAGTTCCCTATTAAGAGCCAACCTTCAATTTTGTAAATTCCTGGTTTATTCCCGTTAATTCCCATGGAAAGTTTCCAACTTTGAAAATTCACGGAATTTTGCAACCCTAGGTGTACCACTTCAATTTTTGTCAAGCAGAAACAGGGAGCACTTTAGCGTACAAGGACTGGCAGGGAGAGGAAAAGAGCTAGCCCTAGCTTAGTCCAAATGATGTTCACTTTTGTCCTTTTTCACGTGTGGGGGGTGTGAATTTTACACATATTTTTTCCTTTTCTTTGCGTGTTGATAATGGAAGTAGTTGTGGAAAACGTATGTATTAGCAATTAATGAGAGGCTGCTAGCTTAGTTTAGCAATAAGCTAGAAACAGACAAAACAGCTAGCTTAGCGCTGTCCAATGTAAATGAAATCTAACTCGACTTACAAAGACACTTGTGTATTTCATAAAAACTAAACTATGAAATCTCTTTTCAGATTATTTTTTTAATTTGTGACGATGTTTCCAGTCTTTGTGCTAATCCAATCCAATCAAATCCATTTTATTTATATAGCACATTTTAAAAACACAAGGTTACCAAAGTGCTGCACAACAAATACCAACAGTAGAAATAAATTATAGTACAATTTAAATACAGTACATTAAAGGACAAACAGGGACCAACATAAACTCTCATGCTGTATTAAAAGTCAGGGAGTAAAAATTAGTTTTAAGCCGTGATTGAAAAGTATCCAGGGTGGGGGCCATTTTGACTGCTAAGCTAACAAGCTGACTACTTTAGCTTTTTTTAATGTACTTTTAAAGTGGAGAGGGATCCTTCTAAGCTTAGCAAGTGAAGTTTCTTTAACTGCAGACTTTATGTGCAAAGTACCATGAGTAGGATTATTGTAAGCCTATTTTTAAGGAATATGCATCTCATTTAGCCATGCACTGAAGAATATAAGCACGTCTGATTGGGTCATTATACAGAGGAAATGTATAGCCATTACAAAGTATTAAATTATGTAGCGTGCATGTACTTCAAAGGGCACTGAAATTAATAATGAGTGAACCAAAATGTATTTTTTTCAGCAGCATGTGGCTCTAATGTATTCTCTTGAGTAATTTTTCCACATTTTTTCCCCAGGTAATCTTAAAAGCGGTGCTTTTTACACCAAAATGTGAGATTTTGTTTGGAATTTATTCCATTTATGAATCTGGTAGGCTAATTATATGAAAATGTGTTACTCTCTTTGGCACATTTTCAGAGCACTTAGTGATCTTCTGTCATCTGCTTTGTCTAAACTTTTTATTCTTTTCATATTCACACACAATGCAGAGTCACAGCAGGTAGAAAAGTTCCTTCTTAATTTAATTGTTTTAAGTCGAACCGCTGCACAACACATCAGTTTTTATATTAAAATCAATGCACACTTAAAAAAAAACTGCTGCTTACGTGGGCCAAGACGCTTCTGCACACACTTGCACTCACTCACTGATCGATATAACAGCCAGAAGCTGTGTAAGGGGTCCGCAGGTTTGAAGGTAACCTTGTTTGATGATGCAGCTATGAAGCTGAGGAGGCTCACAGAGATTTGTGTTATTTGTTTCGCTTCATTCTCATGGAGAGGACCTGTTGACCCCTCCGTTCAGCTGCTGATTATCTTTTCACTGGCAGAGAAAAATATGTTTCTCATTACAAGTATTGGAGATTGATTGCGGTTTGCTTGCCTCAGCGTAGTGTGTCTGATTGGCCTGCGGTGGAGATAATTGCAAGTCTTGTTGTCTAAGGAACTGGTTGGCACACGAAAGGCGTGTCACTCTGGAGCCCAGTACTTTCATCAGTCTCAGGGTCCTCAGGTCACATTTTATTATTCAGCGTATGCAGATAATCTCCTCAAACAAGACTGCCTTATCTTAAGTTAAGGCATGGGTTTCAGGAATAACAGCTGTTATGGAGTGAAATGTTGGGCTGTGTTTTGCATATTGACTATCTGTTGCCGTGCGTGATGGTGGCACTCTTGATACTAATTGTAATTTCCGAAAAAATTATCCACTTTTTTTTCTTTCTGTTTTTCTCTCCTTAATTGTTATTTCTGGATGCGTAATGCAGTGCTGAATTTGTGCCTCCAAACCAGTATAGGTGTCTTTATAAGTTTCAAACATCCAACATCAGTCTGGCTCTGGTCATAACAAAGCCTAGCATAACTCATTCATTTAGCTTCTTGTTATCTGAATCTTCAGAGACCTTTAAAATATACACTTGAAACTTGCTTTTGTTTCAAGAACTTGCTTATTCTTTGATAACAAACTTCCTTGTGGCACCTGAGAGTTGCTCAACGTGTTGAAGTTACTTTTGTCACTCCCATTAAAAGGTTTTGGGAGTTTTTGTTATCATTGTCACATGCTGTCTAGTAGAGGTGTGAAAAAATATCGATACAGCAATATACCGCAATACTTTGACCTTTCAATTTTGAGTAATATTATGTGATTACATAAACAAATCCCTATTTTTTTTCTTAGTTTAACTGTGTAGAATATCGCAATATATCACAATATTGTGATATATCGTGATACTATCGTATCGTGACCCAAGTATCGTGATGCGTATCGTATTGTTAGCTACTGTCCAGACTGTTCGACTATTGCCCAATCTGGCAGACTTGAATTGTTGGGACCAGACTGCACTGAAAACCGGTCCATTTATCCCATGTAGTGTGTCAAAGTGAACAACAAACAAGACCACATCTGGGATGCCTGACGGCCTCCTCCCACAAAAGGTCCAGCATGTTTGATTGGAACCGGTTTTCGGTACCAAGTCTAGAGAAAAGACACACTACAGCAACCCGTTGTACTTCAGAGTGCTGTCTAGCCCTTCTCCTTCCAATGTCATCACATTGATCATGATTATTGGTTGATATCAATTTGTAATAGTCATGTTTGTAGTCTGTCATTTCTGTCGGTCAGTTGTGGCACATATTCATGGCTCTGTGATTGCCTAGTCTGACACAGTGATTATCATAACAGACCAAAAGATCATGTAGACCTCAGCATTCGGCACCCTGACGTGATATTGGGCTGTATAAATGGTTTTAGTAAACATCAGTGTATATTTTGCCAACAATCTGCTTTAGACAGTCCTGTAAGTAATGTTTTTGGTCTTGTTTTGAAAAATGTCACAGCTTCCTGATGTTGTATTTTTTCCAGGCTGGTTGGTCCAGATGCTACCTCTAATTAAGAGTCGTTCCAAAAATCTCTCCACTCATTGCAACAGCTTTGTACCGATCAGCAGCCAACTGTGATCCATCAGCTTTGTGCCATGTCAGATTTCCAGTGACAAGCTCTGTGCGCAGGATTTGGCAGATATCTCCATTATCTGCAAACAAAACCTCCAATTATGTGTGACAATGTGTTGGGCATACGCAGTGGGTTAAAGCAGTCTGTGAAGTGTGTCACATTGTGCTTGCTACACTGAAATCTGGAGATAAATAAAGGCTTTGTGTATTCTGCCATATTTTAAGCTTTTAACCTTTAATCTATTGATGAAAGAGAACTCAGTGGCCAAGTCTTTCTCTCTTTAACAACTGCTAACAACCATAATTACTCATTCTTAGTTACACCTCAGACTCAGATGTGATTGGGGTCATTCCAAAGGCTAAAGGTCACTAAATAAACTACACTCTGCTGAAATTTCCTCACCAGTTACACACCTCAGAGGGTGTCTTTTGAAAGTGAACATTGCTGTTTTTACAAGTACCAAAATGTAACATACCAGACTGCAAAACACATTTTCAGCTTATTTACCCATTAACATCCATGTATTTCAACAAATACAAGCATGATTTTAACACTTGGTAAGTTTATTGATGCTCCATGTGCTCATATGATGTGGAGCTTTAGAGAAGAAAGAAAAAGAAGGAGAATCAACACACACAGAAAACTGACACCTAATTTATGGAAGCAAATGGGAAGCTAACTAGAAGCTATTTGGTGAAGTTGGTTGGAAGTCGATTGAAACTTGACTTGAACTCAAGAAATGGAGACTTGCCATGTACTCAGGTAACGGAGACAAGACTTGACTCTGACTCAGGTAATGAAGATTGACTCAGTCCATATAATGGAGATTGACTTGGGCACAGGTGATGGGGACATGACTCCAGCATGGGTAATGGAGACTTGTCTTGAACTTGGGTAATGAGGGGCTGGACTAGAACTAAGGTGATGGAGACTCAACCTGGACTCAGATTTAGATATTGGAGACTCGCCTTGGTCTGAGGTGATAGGGACTCACCTCAGCCATGAACACTGGGTTCTTGGGACCTCGACTCAGACTGGAGGGTTTGGTAACTCGACTACTACCTGCATCTGTGCCAGTGGGGGTTGTTTATTTGCAATTTATAGTGCTTCACATCTTTCTAATGAGTTGAATTAAGACAGAGCCTATGTAGACTATATTAACACTAGTAGGCTAGATACATGCTAAAATAAAAATGTTATCGGCTATTGCAGCAAACGGATCCCATAAATACAGAAGATGATTTTACTACATAAACACACTAAAACAAGGGATTAACAGTTATACTAAAAGTATTCTTAATATCATGCAAGTTCACATTTAGAGATATGAAACCTCCAGGTCTTCTTTGATCTCCAGATTGCTGCAGTGTCTAAAAGCTGCCTACTCCTCAAGGGCCCATGCTGGCTGCTGACCTGTAAAAACCTCAATGAGGTCACATTCATAGTTTTCACATTAATATTGGCTGCGCAAAAACAGTAAAAATGCACAGTCTTAGTCCATCCTCTAAAGAAAGATTTTAGACAGCAGACCAGTGTGACATCAGGAACATCCACCTGAATGTAATCTGTTTGTAACTGGGGTTGTCTTTTCTCATCTTATACCTGTCCTTCCTCAACCCGTCGTGGTCAAGGTAAAGTGGTTCAGAGAAGAAATAGGGAGTCCTTTTTTAGACTTTTCAAATTCTTGTGCTTCAATTTTTTACCAACAGTTGAAGGAAACAGATGTATATACTATATTTTATTCATAGAATTAGAGCAGAACTTAAGTGAGAAAAGAAAAAACCTTTGTTTTGACATGTTTTGTCTACATATCACTGACATGTACCTCTTACAATAACATTAGTCTCCTTGTTTGCTTTTGATGCCCAACAGCTCTTGAAGAGTTGTTTGCATTAAGGCTACAGTAATGTATCACTGTCTGACCTTATTACACCAGGGCCAAGGACCCTCTGACCTTTAACCTCATCCTGACGTTCCCGTACACACGAGGGTCACGCCCTCTGTCCGGGAGTGTCAGTCCTCTAACCTTGAAGGAAAGGAAACCATGCAGTGGTAAAAGGAGGATGACAAGCCTCACTTGTTACCCTTCGTTGTTTGGCTTGGGTTGTTATGGTTTCAAAATGATCATGACTGGCTGAGTTGATTTCTTATTTTTCATTTCTTGAAGATCTTCAAACTCAAGTGTGCTGCCTTTGTCTGGTGAACCACAGAGCTCACTTGTACTTTTTAATGAGAGGAGAAATGGGTTCAGAAATGAAACCTGACAAAAGGTTTGTCTTAAATTCAATGGCAGAGGCCTACTGTGTACAAGGGGTTAATGGTGTGTCTGCTTTCAGGGATTACTTTGCTGCTGTTGGAACAGCAACACAGGGAGAAAGACAATAAGGTGAGACAAAAAACAGGTGGTTTTGTGAACCCAATCTTTGTCCAAACTAAAAAACCTGAAACATGTCATACAGCCCACGACTTTGTGAGCTGATCCATACACGGGCAGACTTTTGAGTTCCCTCCCAAAAACCATCCACACAGAATGACGTCCTTCTTATAAGAGTTACCAAGAGACGAAAACTTGGAAAACTTTTGGTTGAAAGTCATATGAAGGTAACCTCGCACTCTTATTTGACAATTTTTTTTGTGAAATTATGCAAAGTAATAAAAACATTGTCCTACTGAAGTGCTCTTCAGTTAAGATGTTAAATCCCTTCTTCCTGGCACAGTCCCTCAGGCTGGGTCAGGGTGACAGCTAAATTCAACATCAAGAAGAAAAAAGAAACACCTCTCATAGACGACTTTGAGCTTTTCCCCAAACAGAGCGATCAAGACGGAGAACTGTATATCACTCCTCAAAGAAAAGGCTTAGGTCTTCAAACAGAGGATATTAACCACTAATCCGTTCTCAGAGAGGAGCGGTGGTGACATCAGCAGGGAGTGAGCTAAGAGACTCAGCTAATTTGAGTAATGTTCAGGAACAATGGAAAGAGTGGCTTCATTGTGTCATCCTCTAATGACTAATGCAAGACAGAGGAATCATTTCTTCAGGGAATTGATAGGCTGTGCTTCCCTTTGTCCAAGAGGCGTTCTGTACAATGTGGAGGCGATGTCATATGGGGTTGAAACAAACACTGTGGTATTTTTAAACTGTACTGGCAGATTAAAGCTGCTGTGGTTATTTTTTTTTTCAACACTAGATGTATTGACTTTGTCTATGAGTGTGTCAAGGTTTGCCCAAAGTGAGCTGTGTATATAGAGCGGTTTAGCATATTTTAGCTCAATGTTTTGGTTCATTGTCCTTCAGCTTTTGTTTGGATCAGTTTTAACAATCCTTATTACTAGATGCAGCAACATGTTTGCAGCAAAAAAAAGCCTAGATGGAAAACTGGTGGACTAGTGGTCTAAGTGCCCCACATACAGAGGCTACACTCCTTGTCACAGGGGTTGCCGGTTCGATTCCCGCCTGGTCAACCATTTCCTGCATGTTTTCCCCCACTCTCTACTCCCCACATTTCCTGTCCCTCTTTAGCTGTCCTATCAAATAAAGGCAAAAAGGCCAAAAATAGAATAAAAAAAAAAGCCCAGATTAACGTATGTGTAGAAATCAATAGTAAAGTTACAATGTTAGAAATTAGCTACTGTGAAACCTTAGCAGCTAGAAAACAAGATATTTTCTTTGGGGCTTGGTGGAGACCAAAATAGAGCTAAAAGGAGGGTCTTCGTTTAATGGAATATTGTTTTTTTATTCTGATAATCAAGTTCAAGGATTAGCAACAACTCATTGGATTGTTGGTTAGACTGTATGAACAAAGGCAAGGATTTACAGCCCAGTTGTCTTCCCTAGTTGCCTAAATGTCACTATTCCATATAGGTAAAACAAAGTTCAGAGCTTTTGGAGTGAGGAGACATTCACATGAGGCCAGTCAGCTCCTTGTCCCCAGAAAGTTTGCTGAGCTGGCTGCTTTTAATGACTCTGGAGCTCCACCCATCCAGGAAGCAGAGAGGCAGGTGGAGGAGAATCAGAGGGATTTTCCATTATTGGACTTCAATTTATCAGCTGACAACTCCAAATTGATTCCAATTATACTCTAGCTGTGTTGAAGATATATTATTACAGTGTTGTGTCATAGACATAGACTGTATAAAATATGGACATAGGATCCGTGGCGTCACCCATCTGTTTCTGAAGAGCTGTTTGAGGCTAATCGGCGGCGGCAGCCATATTGCTGCTGTCGAGCCAGTGTGACGTAAAGAGGCGGAGTTTGAGCATCCTAGCCAACAGCTTCAGTGTTCCCCCATTCAGCTGTTCCTCTCATTGGAAGACTAGTAATCTCAATATCTTCATAATTGCTGCGTTAGAACAAAATTTACCCCCCTCCCAGTGTGTGCTGATCGAGAAATGAGCTATCCAGACTACACTCGTCTCTAGAACCAGGCTGTAAACATGTTTATTTCTGCTGTAAAGATCGGCTTTTTCCCATTCATGTGTATGTGACTTCCAGTACTTCCAGAGCCAGCCTCAAGCGGATCCTCGATGAACTGCAGTTTTTAGCACTTCCGCATTGGGCCGGAAGTTGCCGCTTGGTCATAGACTGTATAAAACATGGACAGAAAAGCAGCTATCCTGAGTGAAGCCAAAACTTTGAGCTCCCCCTGATGACTGGCTGCAATTTACTGTAGGTCTAAAAGCCCCCCTCCTCTGTTATAGCAGATAGTACTAGCTAAAGATGTAAAAATAAACGTCCAATAAACTTTTCATCAACATACTTTCTGTCATAGCAGCTAGCTCAAGTTTAGTTTTGATTAGCTACATGATGATAAAAAGATGGTTGAGTTTGGCGCTTGGCGATTACGTTGAACGCTCTGTGTGCAGAGGTTATGGTCCTTGAAGCAGGTGGTCTGGGTTACCCACATGCAGCATGTCATTCTTCACTCTGTCGTCCCACTTTCCTTCTCTGTCCCCTGCGATATCTCTCAATTACCAGATTAGCTGAGTGAATGAGGAACCTGCAAGAGGTAAAATGTCACGTAATGAAACTTTATAAGTTCTAAAGGGCTTATGTAATATGTTCTTTCTCCAACTACTTCTGTTGCAACACCTCTAAACATTTTAAAAGTTTGCTCTTCTTACAAGAGAAGGATACAGCTTAAGAATCAAAGGGCTTTGTACCAGATTCTCCAAGCCTGACAAACAGTGTTTCAGTGAAGGAATATTTTAACACTGCAGAATTCCCCACTGACTTCTCTCATGTGGGTCTTGACACAACTTTCTTCAACGTCTGCGGCCCATCGCTCACTAAGACAGGCATAAACAAAACAGATGTGTCTCCAGCCATTTCCTTGAGTTGCTTCATTAAATAAGTGACATTATTACATGACAGGATCGAAACTGGCAGTCGTCTCCTGGAGGTCGGTATGAGGACTTACTAAACAGGAACCCAAACATCTGCTATGCTGTTCATTTTACCACCCAACTGTGGCACAGTCTGCAGCATACTGTAACTCCCCTGAGGCTTCAACAACTGACAGATGGCCGCACAGGAAATCAGTCTATTTGTGTGGGTGTGTGTGTGTGTGCGTCTATTTATGTGTCGCCTGCGTCTGTATGCACATTTTCCTGCATCCACATATGTTCAAACAAAATTGTGAGCTTGTGTTTGCTTGCCTGTGTTCAATTTTGTGTCTATATTTGACAAGTAGTCCCTGCATCCCTGACGTGCGTCCGTTTTGCTGTCTGCCTGATTATTTTTCAGGTGTTCACAGAGTTTAAATGGCACCTTAGGCCAGTGAAATCAGAGCTGAAGCTTTGGGATAAACACTGTTGACCTGTGGAGGAAAAGACAGATGATATGCTTGCTAATTGTGAGCATTATCATGGACCATGCAGCCATGAAAAGTCTGTATTTACTGATTGTTTTTGTGCCAAGAACAAGCATGCCAATTGGATTTGTTGGAGAGATATTATTAGAAAAAATACAAAACATATTTAAGGTTTACACCCTCAGAATTGCAAATTATTCTATCAGCCTTCCATGAGTTCAGAAAAAATGCAGGTTACAACACGCCTTGGAGGAGAGAGGACATTATAAAAAACCTGCAAAGTTCGTCTATCAGCAGAGACCTAGCGCCATTAGCATTTTTCACTTAGTTAGCATAATTTGATTCCTCTCCTGCTTTGAGCAAACACCAGTCATTAAAAATGCATCCATCTCAATTAAGGTGATAACACATTAACTCTTTATGCTCTTCCTCTTACTTTTAATGAATCTAATTGGTGTTTCTCAGCGAGTTAAGAACATGAAGCTAAAGCAGGACCTAACAGCTGTTTGCTAACGGCGTCACACACCCACACAAAGAAAGGTAACCTTTGTTGTAGCTAACAATGTGACATGTTCGGCCCACACATGGGAAGTAATAATTTACGAGCTGTGACATATTTACTGTGGGGTTTTTTTTCTGCAGGAATAAAAATTTTATGAGTGACAGAGGATAACATTTCTTGTTAAACCGGACGTCTGCTGTGTGTGAAACAAAAGCAGATACACAACACACTGGATCTGTCATTGGCTTTACAATGCAACACCACTAATGACTCTTAATGTAACTGCTTCAACAGAGCAGGAGCTTGAAGTCAGGACTCTTCCTTGCCTCGTCTGAGATGATGTGAGCGCTTTAAAAACTCAGATATATAAACAAAATATGCAGACACAGCACAGAGCATATTTTTTGTGCATCTGCTCCCACTTCCAAGCACAGATGAAGGCAGCGTTTTAAAGACAAGTCATCACAGCTCCCAGACAGACGATTTTCAGCTTAACAAGGGGGGAATTTGAGATGGGTATTTTTGTTTGGGAGCAGCTTCAACAGTCCTTTCATGCTACAGAGCTGTTTCTCAACTTTAGCTTCCTTTCATATCTCCTCCCTGTTGCAGAAATGGTTTCTATATAGACAGTGAATGCCTGATAAATACAGGTGAAATGGAGGTGATTTTGTCTCATGAGGACTGAGTGATGCCGTATCATTTTGTGCCGTCTTTCAAAGTCTACCCTCTTCTCCTCTTGCTTTTACTTTTTTTATTTTTCTCTGCTGGCTTGTTTCCTGCCTCTCTCTGCTTCCTTCACTGCAGCTCTTCCGTCCTGGCTGCTCAGGTATCACATTGCTTGTTCAAAAAGCTGACATCCATCCTTCTCAACACGGCCTCCTGTGTGACAGCTGAGAGTGCAACACGCTAATAGCCAAAGCCCTTCTCTTGTGTCACTTGATATCAAGCAGAGGAGACCTTTACAGCCTCTTAGATTTTACCCTGTAATTCTTTGGCATCCGTCTTGTGTCCTTGTCTTTACTCTGAAAGTTGACTTAAAAACTGAATGAATCAGGAATAAACATCCGACACTGCTTCATCTTTAATCATTAATGATGGATCAGGTCAGAAAAGAGATGATGGAGTGATTCTAGGTCACACAAGCTCTGTAGGTTTCCAATGATGACACATAAGCAAAACCAAAACTCTACAGTTCTGCAAGCTGCTCCATTAAATCTGTTACAAGCCTTTTAAAGTCTTCTTGGGTAAAAGGCTCAAAGAGTAACATATGTAGTGGGTTTAATTCTAGAAATCGAGACTCTAAACAAAAAAGACAAGAAAGAAAAAGTGTGAATGATTAGGCAGAGGTACTGTGTCTGAGGAGTTATATCCACAGCTCCAAGATCTAATAGTTTGATAAATATTACACTCTTGGACTGTATAGGCATGCTTTGTGCTAAATGCTACGGCTAATAGGTTGACATATTTACAGTGTGAATGCCATTATGCTAATATAGGAAGTTCGTGATTACTAAGCTTACCATCCTTGACTAGCTTGTTAGCATGCTACTGTAGTGGGAGCAGTGCTCCTAGTGTTGGTTTTTTCATTGTCTTGAATGCAGGTGAACGATATAAAAAGCACCTGTGGCAACATGGCTGCTTCTTTGTCTGGTTTGCCTGCTGGTTGCCACATGCATGATTATTCCATGCTTGTTTTTAAGTAATTGTGGACGTACTTAAAGCTAACAAAGTTTATTTTGTGCTGGAATAGCCCCCTGTCTGCCTATCTGTCTCAATTCAGTTGTAGAACCTGTGTTGCCTTTTATTTATTAAAGTGTGAGTTTATTTCCTGGGGTGAAATTCCAGCGTTGTCGGATCAGTTACATTTTTCTTCTTTATTATGGCAAACGCTTAGTGCCACCCCCCTCCACCTTGCCACACTAACAACTGGTAGAAAATTGCCTTGCCCTATGTAGTTACCACATCTGGGCTTTGAGCTAAATGCTACAGCAAAAATGTCACCATATTTAGCACAAGAATGCATTTATGTAAACATTCAGCAAGTTCAATGTTTACTATGGTCATCATCTTTGACTAGATTATTAGTGTACTGACAATTGGTGACCAGAGGGTTGAAAAACAAGGATTTAGCCTTATGTATTCCCAATGTCTGTGCCTGGCGTTAAAATCTAAAAATAAAATGCCACCGTATCCGCAATGTGAATGCCTTTTTTTTCAGCCCGTGACCCCCAAAATATAGGTGCCAAAGACTCACAACCCCCACTGTCCCTCTAAATGATTTAATTTGGCTTCATCTAGCTGGTCTGCAGAAAATTAACCTACCTATATGAGCATGTGGCTGTGTTTCCTGTGCCTTTTTATGAATTAACCTACTGCTACTGATACTTTTGATAATTAACTGTTCACTAACCCTAAACTTAGGAGTCATTTGGCCAAAAGAAAGGCAGAAATCACATTTGCAATTTTCAAGGTTTTAATTCTAGGTTAGCTACTATTTTTGTCAATATTTTTTACTATAATTGGTAAAATGTACTGTTTTTAGATAACTTGAAAAAAATAATTTCTGGAAGACATCTGACGACCCCCACTTTGGGAACCACTGCTCTAGTGGATCTAAATAAGGCAGAGCATCACACTAAAGTCATTGAATTCATCTTCTGGGGACCATGCATGTCTGTACTACATGCTTTGTCAATTTATAAAATTGTTTTGGAGGAATTGTATGAAAAACTCCAAATGTTAGCATGCTTGTTGTGTTGAGGGAAAAATCAGGGGATCACTGAGGTCATCATCTGGAGACCTTGAATCCATGTATTCATTATTAGAACTTCATAACTCTGGCTAAAAATGATTTGGGGTTAGGTCATATTAGGTTAGGTGATATTTGTTATCACACATCAGTTTCATCCATAAATGTATCCAGGCAGTTAAATGCATCCTTGACCTTTCTATTTACTTGTACTGCTACCAAAGTCAAACAATGACAGCTGTAAACGACGTCTTCTGCGTGAACTGCCCCTCTCCATTTTCAGCTATAACAGCGAATGAACATCTCTTTAACACAAGCTGGTGAAAGTATTTACAGCTCTAAAGGTTCCTGGCTCTGTGGATATTCTGCTGTTAATCTTTAATTGGACTCAAAGAGGATTGGAAACAGTTTTTTCTGGCATCAGAGATACTGAGCATCCAGTCTGCCAGCAGAAGACAGAAAAAAGAAGAGAGGGAGGATTTGGTGTGATTGCCAAAGGACGAGGGGGTCCTGCTTCACAAATCTGGCAGAGGGCTGATGAGCTACACAAAATCAAGTCACACAATAGTGGAACCTGTTTGTTGTTATTTCAGAATTAAGCTAGTGCTACTGGGTATTGAGTATCTAGGGAATATTTCGACAATGAAGTTCCCCCAATTTAGCCAGTGGACAGGAAAAGCCTTTGCTGTGAGGGTATACAATGCACAGTAAGCAATCAATTCCCCCTCAATGCCACACAATACAGCTAAAATTGTTTCCCTCAGCCTCAAGGTGCTCATTCCTTTTGTTCGCTAATAGTGAGAGGGCACCTACATCAACCACCAGCCTGACACAGTACACCCCACCGGAAAGAGGGATATGAGAAGAGGGCTATTCTTCACAGGGCAAACATGGTCATAAACTACCCTAGAAGAGGCAATTACTTCCTGATCTGACACTGGAACCCATTTCTGCCAATCGAACAGCAGGAGGGGCCTCCAACAGTCTGCTAACCAGGTTAGCCGCGCTGCTAACACAGACCTGCTTGCCACCCCAAATTGGTCCGGTAGATTTAGTGTGGCTCTCTCTCCGAACCCCCGAGAGCCATCTGATGCTGCTGCTCTCTGTGGGATCAGCAGGAGTTGCTAATCTAGTCTGCGCTAACTAGCTAGCAAGCCAGGGGCCCTGCCAAGTGTGTTTGATTTATGGGTCAGTGTGAAGGCTAATGCAGGCTGTTTTGCATTTGTCCTGGATTAGCTTTCTGCCTCACTTTGGTGCTTCCCACTACCTGCTTAATGCTTGCAGTATTCATAGGATCCCCCTGTTGTGCTGCTAAATTACAGAAAATGTGTTCTTTATTCAAATTTACAGTGTGCTGTGGTGCTAAAACACAAGCACTTGTACACAGATATGGGATGGGGATAATTCAGAGGATGAGAATGGGGCCTAAAGGGTGGAGAGGGTTTGATAAAAATGCAATAAGTGCATGGGAGAGAGGCAGGAAATCACAGAGGCTGAGCCAGCTCAGAGTGAGCACTAAGGGCTTCAGCAGCATTATTACTTCTGTTTATGTGCTCCGACCATCACAAGTCCAACAGGACAGCTGGAGAGTCTCCCTATAAAATGGGAAGCAGGATAGGGAATACATAAATAGTTGCACTTCACCACACCATGGGAGCTTATGTGTGGATCTGATAGCAGTGTTCCAGATAACTGGTGCCTTTATTGTCCTAATATAGGTATAAAAAACAAAGTTCTTTTTTGCATTTTGAACTATCCAAAAATTATGACCTTATTCACTTGGCTAAATAAGTTACATGTACCGTTCCATGCATGACTTGATAAATTGCTGAATTTGAGTTAAGACAACACTGCAGAAACTAAAAATCTTACCAAGTGAAATTGTCTCATTTTAAGTCAAAGTCTTATCCCACTTAATTTAAGATAAATTGACTATCAGAAAACAGATCCACTGATAAAAGAAAGAAAGAAACTAATAGACAAACTCCATAGACAAACACTGGCTGACACTGACATAATCACCCACACAAAATATTGTTTTTGTTAGAAAAAATCTGCAGGATACAATTAAATAACATGGAACGATTGAGTTTCATAAAAAAATCACAGAGCCAAGTTTGTTGAGGAAGTCTCATTGTCAATATTAACTGTAATTGAACTATAGCCAGCAATGCATGACACCCAATTCAAACAGGTGATACATTTTATGTTTCTTAAAGCATAAAATCAAAACTTGAGAATTGTATCCTCTTTAGTTGTAACTTGAGGTTACAAAACTTTTGTTTACCTGCAAGAAAGCTATGCGAGATATTCCCAAGAATCATGGCATTTCAGATTTTCTGTCTACCATCTTGATTTAGAGAAATTCCTTGTACTCATGAGATAGCTGGCCAGTAGGTAGCAGTGCATAGGTTGACTCGAAAGTCAACCGAATTGGCTCATGAGCAAAAAATGCTGTCGAACCCTTGCATTCAGAGTACTTGGCTTACAGTGGTTAAATGATGCGCCCCATGTACGGAGGATATCGTCCTCAAAGCTGGCAGCCTGGATTAGAGTTTGCCACGTAATTCCCTGCCCTCACTTCCAGTTTCCTGCTCCGTCTTCAGTCCTCTCTCTCTCTCTCTAAAAGGCATACAATCCTTAAAAGAACACGCATTTGGTTGGAAATGGCTTTTTAATGACTGTCCATTGTAGTGAGCAGTATGTGGCTTAATTTGGAGTGCCCTATTCCATTTGCAATTAAGAAAAAGCATCAACATGTCCATACAGTGTGCTGTGAGCCACTCTGTGAGTAATAGTCACAAGTCCCCTCCCGGTTCAGTGTAACCATCCATGCTGATGCATTTTATCTTCAAAGCAAAGCCAGTGCTAGAGCCTAGTTTGCATATGCATCTCTGATAAGGCCAGTTGACCAAGTCACCTCTCTTATTTACAAAGGTGTGCAGTGCTTCCTGCACATATCTTAGCACAATATGAGTCAGTCCTACTACTGATAAGTTCACACTCATGAGGTGAAATAAAAACAGCACATAGTCCTCCCCAATTTAGCCAGCACTGCCACAGATCAGGTTCAGTGTCTCATTGGAAACACACTACTGCTGTAAAAAGAGGATTGTGGAGACAGGAAAAACACACAGCTATGCACCCCTGAGATGCTAAGAAAATCACAAACTAGTGATCGAACAGCTGCTGTAAGATGCTGGATGGAAGAATATCAGATTTTACTAGAACACAAAGAAGATTCCACAATACACTGCTGTCTAAGCCACAGAGACAGACACAAAGTATACTGCTGTTGTTCCATTGTCCTCAGAGGAGCTAGGCCCAACTTGTAAAAAAAAGAAAAAAAGGCAGAAAGAACCATGTATGACAACAACACGCTCTTCAATCTCCTCCTCTGAAGGAAGACTCAGTCCCCTGCCCCATGCAAGGCTCACCTTTGTGTATCTGCTGTGATTGTTTGTAAATGATGGCAGCATTGATTTCAGCCTCACATGGGAGTTTCTGTGTCCATGTAATTTGTTTGGGGGGGAAGGGGGTAAAATGGGAGAAACGCTGGTAATGGAGGTGGAAATAGGAGAGATAAAAGCTACCCACACAGAGACGGCTGTACAGTATGCAAGCAGAGAACAAAACCAAGCACACAGACATAAACAAACAACACCAACACTGCACAGAGGATAAGCAGTAGCAGAGTAACCTTCAGAGACACCAATAATACAGTGGTATTTAGTTTCAAGGAGAAATGTAGCTCTGAATATCATTGCTGTGAAGTAAAGGGCAAACAAATAACACACATGCATGTAGATAATAAAAACTTATATTTCTTGTCAGTATTTTTTTTTTGCATTACCACAAATTTTTGATATGAGAAGCTTGAGATTATATTATACCGGTATATGACAATTCAAATTATACATTACAAAGTGTTGGAAGATGTGAGATGGGACTACAAGAGATCTGAAATATGTAAAATGGCACATGGGTATACTGCCATCTGCTGGTCAGAACCTACCCATTACATTTCAGCCAAGTGGGTCTGAAAGAACCTAAGGGTCTAGGAAATATAAGGGAAATTTCGTTTTTGGCATATTTAATGTGAAATTTTAAAAAAGAGCCCAAAGCAAAAGTTTTCAGGAATTATGTAATAGTAGTTCAACAATACTGTATTTCCTTAAAGTTAGATTTTTTGGGCAATATCCGTCTTTAATTGACAGGATAGCTGAAGAGAGACAGGACATGTGGGGAGTAGAGAGTGAGGGAAGACATGCAGCAAATGGTCAAGGCTGGGAGTCGAACTAACAACATCTACAACAAGGACTAGCCTCTGTATATGGGGCGCACTTAGGCCGCTAGACCGCCCTATACTGTATTTCCTTAAGAAACATATTAGTAAGGCTTAAGATTGTCAGTAATTTTCGAACAATGTCAAGGGATTTGAGGTTGAGGCTTATCCAATTTAAATTCTGCACCAGTTTTATTGGACACCAAGTAGGCTCTTTAGACTTGGCTTAAAGGATCAAAATTGGAAGTGGTTTTGTGTCAATTGGATCTTATTATTTTTATCTTCCTTTATATGCTAGATGTGTGTCATATATTACCACTGTTTTCTTTTTCTAAAATAAAATTGAAAGTCATAAAAAGGAAAAAAGAAACATATCAGTAACAACCAAATGGTTGGGGTGTTGTTGTGGCCTGGTGGTTTACTTTGTGCATCCCATGTACAGAGGAAATAGTCCCCAGGCTGGTGGCCCGGGTTCAATTCCAACCTGTGGCTCCTGTGCTGCATGCCATCCCCCTCTCTTTCTCCTTATTTCATGCTCTATCTTCCATAAATAAAGGCATAACAGCCTGAAACATATAACTTCATACATCTTCTCAGGTGTTACCAAAGTAAGGTGAAGATTCTTGTTTGTTCTGCAGTTTGAGATTAAAGTACTTAAATTTTTTTAATTCCATTCAAGGTCGCACAGGTTTTTTTTTAATCCAATGATTGGAAAAAAGAGTCAACCACAGACATGACATAGATTGTTGTACTTTTTTTAATGGTAATAAAGGAAATCAGCATAATGTTTGTGGTACACAGTAGTTTCTGTCCAACCCCAGCCCCTTGGCTCATTCAAATCTTACACTTTTACTGGCAAAAATCAAACATCATGGTCTCAAAGCGATTTGGCTTTGATGCAGCTAGAAATCAACTTTTAAAATTGTCATCGTTAAACAGCACCATTGACAAATGAAGAAAATGCATTTTCAAAGGAGTATAACAAAAAGTCAAACTTATTTTGAATATATTACAGTGTTTTATTATAATGGAGACTAAGCTGCTACGAATGTGATTACCCTGTGCAAATAAACATGATGTGACATTACATGATTACTTATCTTCCCTGCTCATTCCAAAACAAAAATGGTGATTATTATACAGGATTACATACAGTAGTATTCATTGCCTGACCATCTGAGATATTCAAAGTGCTTGTTATAATTAACATTTAACCATTCTTGAGGCTAAACTGGACATACTGCAGAAAACAACAAACAATCAAAAATCTGTTCAACAACTAAAAAGCTTTTTGGGTGCTTGCAGTGTTTTTAAAAACAGTGTGTGGGTAGCTTATTTGAGGAGTAGGGTGCCACATAATATCCAACAGAATCTCTCTTTGTGTTGGCTTTGATGTGGCTCAAATGAAACACTGAGATATAACAACCAACAATGTGGATCATCTTCGGTGAATAAAGAGATTAAATAAAAACATGTCTGGATGTCAAAGTTCAGCTTCACTGCTGCATTGTTCACGTCACAGATCAACAACTCTATAATAACTAAAGACAAAGCCAATTCTGTCTTCTGTGTGGTGTTACAACAAAACAGATGCAGGATAAAAGCATGAATATGAATACTATCAGTGGTAAGAGTGTCTGGATATTGTTTTAGGTCCTGTATCTACTTCCCAGAGTCTTTATATACATGTCACTTGTTGCACTCATTATATTTGGAATCCCACAATGCACATCGCCAGCAGCACCAAAGAGCACCAAGCTTAGCGTGGGCGTGGTCATAGATGCTTTACCTGAAATGAGGAAGGAAGGAGGAACACCATGAGACAAATGGATCAAGAGGAAAAAAATCTACAAGTATAAGTCAATAGTTATTTAAGTCTTACCCATAATCCTGATCTTCCTGACTGGACCATCTCCTCCTTCATAACGGCCACGTACCATCAGCTCATAGTCTCCAAACTGAGGCATGGGGAAGTCCATGAGTGCCATCCAGTGATGTAGACTTTCCCATAGAATGTAGCCGGTCTTTTCTGAACATGACCTGGAAAACAGAGCGTTTCTCAGTTAGCCTTCAATCTAGTGGAAAAAACATGTTTGTTTGATCATAGCAATGTTTGTCACACCCACCTTGTAGTACAGTGGGAAGGAGATATTGCCAAACCAGTCATACGAGATATGATCCCACCACACATACATCCACTGT
The DNA here is from genome assembly GCF_009762535.1 of Notolabrus celidotus. Lineage (NCBI taxonomy): Eukaryota > Metazoa > Chordata > Actinopteri > Labriformes > Labridae > Notolabrus > Notolabrus celidotus. The sequence continues at coordinate 9,069,622 of NC_048292.1, forward strand.
CCTGTCCAGGTGACATAGCGCCACATCCTGGGAGGGTCTGGTGGTGCTGTTGACAAAAAAAAAAGCGTATATTTAAAAGTATGTCATTGAGCAGGGTATTTCTCAGTGATGTGTTATTTTTCTCTGCAGAAAGTGAGTAGCATGTCTTACGTGGTCTCTTTGTGAACATCCTCGCAGTGTTCACCAGGCGGTCCAAGGCCAGCTCCATTGAAGGCACGGACCTCGATGAGGTAGTGGGAGTCTGGCAGCATGTTCTCCAACCTGGTCTGGTTGTCTGTTGCTGGAACAAATATACGTTTGCTCCCGGCTCTGGATCATCGGACTTTCTCCAGTAGTTGACCTGATTCACAAAGAAAAATAGTTTCTTCAGACAATCTTTTAAACAGGTTAGGATCAGGGACCAACATAGGATATAGAGATACATTTTAAAGCTGTGGTGTGTTTCCTTAAACTGCCAGATAATGAAACATTGACATCAAAGTCAAAATACATTCAAGATGAGTTAGCAAGAATTGTTACAGATGCAGCTTCAAGAAAATAATAAGTAGGTAACTTCTAACTCTTCACTTTTCTTCAGGTATAATTTTGATTCACTGGCGTATTATCAGTTTCTATTTTCCCTCCAAAATCAGTGTCAGTTTAGCTTTCTATCGCTATGATCCACTACATTAAGCTAGCTTACTTTGCTACAACCTTGTGACCAACAATGGCTAGCATCTTTCAACCTCATCCCCAAATCTCTTGTTGGAGAACTTGAGGTGTTAACTCTTCAGTAATCAATTTTCTGATACTTGTAGTTCTTTCTGTAATTACAAACTGCTAGCTACAGCATTTTGAAGCTAACCTACAGCCATAGGTTAGGTTAGCCATAGCTCAGTTTAACTTTAATACTTCCTTTCCCCCTTGACCTGTAGCAAAATGTAGACTATAGTTACTTATTTCACTGCTAGCTAGCAGCTAGTCTATATGATCGTGTGCCCAGTCTCTTGTTTTTGCACTGACTCTACAAGATTAGCGATCAACTAATGTTTGTGATGTTTTTTTTGACTTGTAACCACCATCCTTTGATGATGAGTTCAATGCAATTGTGATAGTTGCATAGCTGTTTCCATGGAAGAAAATCAAAGGATGTCTTCCAGCTTAATTAGAGGTTAGTTTATCTCACTGTGTACAGTATGTGCACCCACATGCAGAGTAAGGGTAATCTAATCCCTGCTATTCTTCCCTTTTCAGTAGATTTGAAAACAAGACCGAGCAAGTACGTTATTTTGCACTGGACTTAACAAATTGACTTCATAGAAAAAATTATTACGTTTTGAGACAGAAAATTTCAGTCAGGATAAGGGCTTGTACATTTAAAGCTCTACCTGGTATCCCTCAATGTACTGCTGCAGGCCTGTACCAGTGTCAACTACTGGCAACCACCACACCAGAGCTTCAGTGGAGGACACCGGCCGGGGCGTAGACATCTGTTGGAGACTCAGTAGGGGGACTGCGAAAAAACAAACAAATATATATCAGAAAAGCAAAAAAAAGTTAAATCAACTGCTTTAGGTCCTCCTTCAAGAGTTGAAAAGGGAAACCAAACCAAAAAACGAAAGCCTCACCATCTCTGGGGTAGTAGATGACCTTGGTGAGGCTGTAGGGTCCGTCTCCTTTCAAATTAAACGACTTGATCTTCACCTGAAAACTCTCTGACCTGAAATCTTCTTCAGTGGGGATGAAATAAGGGTCCCTGTGGACGTGACGCCCTCGTCTCCGGGTCTGAGATGGTCACGTACCACCAGTCGTAGGCATCATGAGGCTTAAATTCCACAATGTATCCGAACTTTTTGCCGTAGAAGAACCACGGCTCAACAGGCTAAATGTCCGCATAAAGAAAGAAAGAAGAAAGTTAGTAGATCTGGACAAGAGCTTTGGTATTTAATGAAGTCAGAATCCAGAACCGAGGGATTGCTTACATCCCATGTGATGACAATTTCCCCATTTCTACCTCCATATCCAGCTACATTAGTGGAGAAACCACAGGAGCTGAGGCTGAAATGAGTAATTAGTGCTTTTCTTTCCCTTTTCTTGTCCCAGCCAGAAGACATGTCTGCCATTTCTTTTCTTTCTTTACCTGCATCCCAGGTTTTAATCTTGAGGGACGGGATACTGGCCTCTCCAGATCCATGCTCATTAGTGGCTATAATCCTGAACTGATGCTCCAACCAGGGGTACAGGTCTGTCACTTCTGCCCTGTCAGAATTGCCATCCAGGAATGTTGGAGCTGGAGGGACAACAGATTTCATATCAAACTGCTTTATGCAACAAATCTGTTACATGTTGTTGAGTTGGCTCACAGCTGGTAGCAAGAAGTACTCACAGGTGCTGGCGTCCTTCAGTCGTCTTCATTCAGAGACCAGAAGTGTCTGGTCTGAATGGTGTAAGAGAGAATGGGGCTGTTGTGATCAGCTGCTTTGCTCCATAATAGCTTCGCCCAAGTATCCCCAATGTCCTCTATCCGGATCACAACCGGGAGGCCCGGGAACACCTGGATCAGGAGGAGTAGCCAATGGAAAAATAGGCACATGTGGGTTTATAGTTACTATGAATCACTTTCAAGATTGACGACAGAACAGTCTTGGACTGTGAGATAATTTGGAGTGACACCTGCTGGGACTGACCTACAACCTTGAGATCAGCATATGCCATGTCGCTGTCCACCACCGTCTGAGCAGTGCAGGTGTAGCGACCTTCATGCCAAATCTGGGCATTTTTTATCCTCAGGTCACCACGGCCATCTTCATTCTGAGCAACAGGAGGTGCAAACAAGAAGAGGAAGTGAGGAATAGAGGAAGAAGGAAGAGAGTGAGGTCAGACACAAAGCTGGGGACCTGTGAGAAGTAACATGAGGCTCAGATGAACTGTCAACGTACCATGACACGTTCGTAGTGTGGCCACTCAGCGTTAAAGTCAAGGACCCTGAAATCTATAGCCCAGATGAAAGTGATGTCCAGCATTGGGTCGAATGAAGCAGCACAGTTCAGAATCACCTCATCCCCGACCATTACCTCAGAGTCTTCAGGTGGTTCTGAGAGGACAGTCGCCTCTGTGGTGGAAAACACAACAAAAGATAAATTAAAAACACACTGATGCTGCTTTTCCTGCTAATGTTTACCCAATCTTGATATCATCCGACCTGTGATGGTGAGAAAGCCTGAGCTGTTGCCTTTCCTCTGTCATTCTCAGCAAAACAGGTGTACGTGCCCTCGTCGTTCTTGGTGGCATTCAGTATCTCCAGACTCCCGTCAAACATGATGGAAATGCTAAAAAAAATAACATATTTAAGTTAAACTGTATGACAGAGCTACTGTGTCCATGGTGTAGAGTACAATGTCAAAGGCAAGGTGAGTTTATTGTACCGGACATTTCAGCAGCAAGGCAAATCAAAGGGCTTCAAAAAAGACATCAAAAGCATGAAAGAGCTTAAAGAAACACACACAGAGAGGTCATTTACATATGATTAAAACAAGCTGTTCAAAAGCCAAGAGAAGATTAAATGAAAAATTCTAAACCTGAAAGCTGAAACATAATAAGAGCTACAAAATATACTGTGTGTATGTACTCAGGGCCTGATTTACAAAGGGATTGTGCAGCTTTTGCGCCCGCTAAATCTATGTAAAAGAGCCCAAAAGACAGTCTTAATCACAAAAAACACACAAACTGCTAAATGCCCCACAAACTGCTTTGCCAAGCAAATTGAGTCAGTATGCGGGAGTGGTGTATGCATACATTTTACTGAGCTGTTATGCATTCATTTGGAGCAAAACAGGCCCTTTTCTATGCAAACAAGCCTCATTTACTGGTGCAAACAGCCCTTTACGCTCTGCCTCGAGCTGGTGTTAACTGCGCCATAGCTTTTATAAGCAGTGTTACGCTCAGACTCTTCAGTGACTAAAACAATAATTCCACCTCTGGATGACCTAAAATTGAAGTCTGTTAATAGTTCTTTGACATTACTATTATTCTAATAATCAGTGGTTAAACCAGTCTGGGCTCAGCACAGTGTGGGGATGTGGCAGCTCAACATAGTTACACTCAAGGGAATCTGAATCTTGTGCAAACTGCACAGAGCTGCAGAAATTTGTGGGTGTTTTCTGCGCTTGAATTTCATTGGTGCAGTTTGCTTTGTGCTAATGAATTAGACCTTGAGATGGAGCAGATAGCGGTGGCAAATGATGCACAATTTTTGGTTCTATTAGCGGCCATAATCCATTCCTAGTGAATTCCTCCTTCTATGTACAAGACACACGTATTGTGCTTTATTGTGATCGAAAAAGTGAGCTGTATCCTTTAGATCGGTGCAACTGCTATACCAGTATAAAATGCAGAGTTCGGTCTTATTGTCTTGTGGTAATTTACCCAGAAGATGGTGCTCAAAGACAAAAGCATTCACTTCACTGCACAAAGCATATTGAATCCACAGCAAGTCAGACCTGTATAGTGACTGTACGTTTTACAGCTTTTCTCCATCATTAGGTCATAACCATGCATTTATAGAAAACTGTGGTATACTATTAAGTAAATAAACCTTGTAGAGTGCTGGTTTGATTGAAAAGACTCCTAAATCTGAGCTTGGTCAGTCTTGGCAAATTGGTAAAGGGTCCCTACCTCACAACAATCAAGGTTACCATTGAAGAAGGAGTAGAAGTAAAAGTTGAACTTAATTTATTGAAACAATTTAATGAAAGGTCGCTGTAATCAGGAGATCTTTCAGTCTTTATTTCAGTCTTTAGCTTTAGTGAACCTGTATTTTTTTACTTTAAGTTGGACTGACCGTGAGCCGTTAAAAAGGAGCTCTTTGCCTTTGGTCCATGTGTATCGTGGTCTAGGAGCAGCTCTGGGTTTACATTCAATAACCACACGGCCATCTTTGGCACCAAGAAGCTGCCTCTTCACGGGGGTTAAACTCAAATGTAGGAGGGCAGGCTGAGGAGGAAATGAGCAGAAGTGTTAAGCCATTTTAAGCATTGTTCTTGCCCATTTCATATTTCTGGCAAGAATGTATTAATGATTGATCTCTTGAAAGGACTCACCAATGACTCGCAGCTCAGCGTTGGCGTATTTGATGCCCCAGTAGTTCTCAGCGATACACTGGTACATTCCTGAGTCATCAAAAGTGAGACTGGAAAACTTCAACTCACCCTTCCCGTACTGAAAACAACAAATACAACAACAACATAAAGTCAAACTTAACAGAAAAGCAAAAGGCAACACATGTTCTCCCCAATTAATTGGGAAAAGCAGGACTTTTTTTTTTACCATATATCCATCTTTGTACCAACGGATAAAAGGGAATGGCTTCCCTGACGCCACACAGCGCATAGTGTGCTCTGAGCCATGTCGATCTGAGTGTTGTTGATTGTTTCCGCCCACTCAGGAGCAGCTGCAGAAGAAAAAACAGGAATAAATGAGATCATATTTAACACAATTTCAAATGCGTGCCTTAAAGAAATGTTAAATTGCCTTATTTTTGTGCATCAAAGATAGACAGAAGGGATAAAAACAGACCTCCCTTTTCAAGCTCCAAATTACATTTTTAGATCTAATCTCCATACGAAGCCCATACTCTAGCACAGTCCAAAATCTAATGTTGGAAATCTGCACTCCAGAGAGTTCACTTACACTCCACATACAGCCAGGCCTTGTGCCAGTCCTTTCCTTTAGTGTTGAGGGCCTCACACTCGTATCCGCCCACATCTTCGTACTGACATTGTACAGATGTAGCACAGCTCCTGATTCGCTGATCTCATGGTTTGGTGGGAGGTCTGTGGCATCCACTTTTCTCCAAACAATGTCAGGGATTGGGCTTCAAGGACACAGAAATATTATGGATTTTTGTTATATCCCTTTACTAATCCAGAACATCACAGGAGTGAGTTTGAATAGTATCTAAGAACTTACTTTCCCAAAGCAAAGCACTCCAGGGTAATATTAGAGGCCAACATGGCAGTAGTATCTGGGAACTTCACCCTGATGTCTGCTGGGTACTTTCTCTCCTCACCTAAGGAGAAAATATGAATTATATCAAAATGTTAAATGCTAAAGATTAGAAACATGACTCAACATTCCTTTTTCCATCACAGTTTTCTTTCTAGAGCCTGTTGTGTGTGATAGAACAGGAATACATCTTTCTTTTTATGGTGACTACACAGCTATCCTCTACTAACCATCATCAGGTGGTAAAGGGATCAGAGGGATGAACTTTGAGAAGACACTCTTCCCAATAATAGGGCTGGAAACAAAGCAGGAGTAGTTCCCGGCATCCTGAGCTTCTACTTTGGAGATGTAAAGGTTCCCGGTCTTCTGGGAGACAAACCGACGGCGGTCTGTGGGCAGGAAGACTGGGAACTCATTGTAGATCCAGCGATAGGTCACCTCCTCTGAAAATGAAAACACAGGGGGGTGGTGATGAGTCGACATTGTTACTGTGATGAGATTGTCTTTTCCACTGGGGACGAGAGAGACCTGTACGTACGTGGCCAGGATTTTGGAGGGGCACACAGCATGACAGCCCCCTGTCCCTCTTTCACATACACCGGGTCTCTTTCCTCCTGGGGGAACTCCTCTATGACTATGTTGCAGATGGAGTAAATAAAAAAAAAGTAAAATGATTAAACAGGATAACAAAAAAGGAAAAAAGCTGTAGACAATCTTGTAACAGTTAAAGGTCTTAAGTATTTGAAATTCTTAGATGCGTCCCTTTGTTCATACTAAGCTAGTGTAATAGTCTTATCCCACTAGTATTTAAAAAGGAAGACAAGGAAAATAATTTGTTTATTTAATTTTGGACCACAAAGAGTCAATAGAGTGGGTGTTCATTCTTTTCATCACAGATTTTTGGATGATAGTGTTTAAGCTCTGCTTATTTTATTTCCCACTACAAAAAAACTGAAGACTTATTTAACCCTCGCTGTAGGTGGAACTGGGCTGTTGTGAGTAGCATAGTCAATGCCAAGTCACCCCAAAGTTGGTTGGTTTCAACTGTTAGTATAACTGTTTTTGAGGAACTAAGGGGCAGATCCACTTTGATATTGTCATATCTGTAAGCTCTAACTAACTATTCTTGCAACTTTTGGGGACATTAAATGGACATACTTGTAAATCAGGCTGATAGACATATTTAGTCAGCTTCTAATGTGGTCCAACCCCAAGAGATGTCCAGGCCCAAAAATAATGTCACTATGAAAAGTGTACATAACTTAGTTTATTATTAAGCCTTAGAGAAGTGACCCTCTTATAACGGTGTAATTTAGTTTCCTTTACGTTGCATTTTTTCCCCTTAACCCTCCTGTTATGTTCGTTTCTCAGGAACAGCAATAATGTTCCTGGGTCAACTTGACCCGGGGCATGTTTAATAATCCAAAAGTGTCCGAACCCCAAAAAAATCCCAATAAACATTTTTTAAAATCTCATTATTAACTCCATTACTAACCATTTAAATCAATGTTTAGTGCAATGGTGTTCTCTAATTCTCTCAGATCATGGTTCAATGAAGAACCCACTTGTTTTTTATGAAATTCATGTTATAACTTTTTTTAATGTACATTGGAAAGCCCTAAATATAAATACAATAGTTTTACATGACATAGATTTTTGTTCATTTTATTTTACATTTTGATTTTTTTTATGAAGTGATGTTGATGATAAATTAATACAAGACACCTCTTCTGTCACATGCTGCCCAGATTTTTATGCTGTATTTAGTTGGTTTGGAAGGCATATATGACCTAAGATGGAAGGAACCTCTGAATACCACTAGTATGTGACATTAGAAATGCAAAATAATCCTTTTAACATTTATTTTTAGATTTTTGAACTTTAAAATGGGTCAATTTGACCCGCAAAATAACAGGAGGGTTAAGCATGCGTTGTTCCATTTCATGTTTAAAAAAAAAAAGGTGTTTTATTTAGAAAGGATGCAAAAATTGCTCCCTTCCTATCGTTAAAATTAATGCGAGATGAAAAAAACAAACAGTAAAAGTGTATGTCTTAGTATGTCTTCCCCGTGAAAAGGTATAAGGTTAGAAATGTTGCAAACGTAATTCTTTTTTTATTCAAATAATTTTAACTCAAATAACTAGCTGCATAATTATGCCACTAACTTATTATCTCCAATCAAATACATTTATTTTCTTATTTCTTGGTGTTTTGTAACCATCTCTTACACTGGTTTGGTGATTTTATAAAAAGTCTTATAAGTATCAGATCAAGTTTCTGAGCAGTTCCTAAGGACTATAAGCTGCACCAGCAGGATTCACATGCTCACATCCAAACTTGACCCTGGCCTCTTGCTGATGACAGTTCCGTAGATGTTCTTGGCCACACATATGTATGTCCCAGCATGCTTCTTCTGTTTGGGGTTGGTGATAACCAGGTTCCCCCCCACCAGGCTGTAGTACTCATCCGGTTGCTCCATCAGCTTGATTTCCCAATTATCACGACGCCACCTAGCAAGAACACATCACAGTTATAAGTTTCACAGATATAATGTAAAACATACAAACACTACTGCTTGAAAGGGGAAGCGTGTTAAACTATGGTTACCTGTAAGAGGCTGGGGGGTTGCTCTTGCCCTGCAGTTCATAGAGATTCTCCCATCAGGTGAGTCCTCAGTGTAGACCACATCCACAGGCTCCTCCTCAAAGATGGGGCCATATCCGGTAGCATCCTCTGACAGGTGTACATGATATTTAGAGGACATGCTAATAGAAACACACTCTTAAACAATGTTACTTAGTTTTTGCAACGTTTCTGAGGAACTGAACTCACCTCCATAAATTCTAGGCTCACCAAAAAGCACCGCCACTGTAAACAAAAACGTACATCAGGCAACCATTCAATCACAAATGATCAGTGACGCACTTTCCATACAAGTTAAATCAACACAAACAGCTGGACAGAAATAAGCCAATCAACATGTTTCAAACATGCTTTTAAAAACAAAAGTCTAAATCAAAGCTAACTCCTCTGTTTGCACTTGTTGTCAGCAGTTCGGTGATCCCAATTTTATGTCCTATCTGGAACCCATTGTCTACAAAGTGATTTCACTGTTTCCTGGTTGGGTAGTAGGAATACTTGATCTATATCTAAATCTGAGATTCCAAAGAGGCCATCTATGGTTCCTCAGTCATCAGTAGGACCTGCAATGTAAAGCTGTGTGTCATCAGCATAGAAGAGAACTTATCACGCTATTATCACGTTATTAAAGTCAACCAATCATGTGTAGAGATTCAAAATTTGCATGCGGAAAATATAGAGTATTGTGTCATCTGCATAATAGCGAAAGTTAGGCTGTGCCTTATGATGATGTATGGGAATCCGCAAACCCTGGGGGCACACACATAAAAGTGTAAGGCCTGAAATTAAACCCTGAGAACACCAGAATTTATTATGCTGTTATCAGATTATTAAAGCACAAAAATGGTCATGTACGAGATAAAAGATGAGACCCGGGATGAATGTTTAAAGAATATACATGACTGTTCAGTCAATGTACGACACAATCTTATACAGTTTAAAACACTTCACAGACTTTATTACTCTAAGAAAAAACTGCACAGTTTTTTCCCTGGTGTTTCTCCTCTCTGTAATAGATGCCAATTCTCAATAGGTAATTTAACACACTCATTCTGGTCATGTAGTAAACTATCAATGTATTGGAAAAAACATCTTTTGTTGTTTGTCTGAGGCTTTTGGAAAATGTTGGAAACCTGGCCCACTGGTGGCCATCCTTGGAGATGCAAGCTCCTTATCTTTTGCTGATAAGTATGAGAAGAAAGCTGTTTGGTTTGGAATGGTGGTTGCAAAAAAATTAATACTAAGAGTGTGGAAGATGGACTTTGTGCCCACCTGTGATCTGTGGCTGGGAGAAATGGCAAACACTCTGCATCTTGAGAGACTGATAATCCACAAAGAAGACAGGGGAAGTGTGTTAAATAAGATTTGGGACCCTTTGCTAAATTTTCTTCGTGACAAAGATTAATATTCTGTGTCATAACTGTACCATCCTGCTGAAAATATGTGTCTTTGTTTTTTTCACATTTTTTTTTCCTAATAAGAACTGCTTAAGATAAGGTTTTAATGTGATCAAGGCTACTATTGCAACAGTCTTGCTCTTTTTTTTTTTTGTTTTTGTAATTTTCCTTTTGGGTGGGGGTTTAGCTTTTATTTTTAGTTTTGCTCTTTTTTGTTAAGTCTGTATTTTCTATGTTTGTAAAAGCAATAAATATATATATTTTTAAAAATGGTCATGTCAATCAATGATGTGAAGGGTTCAGACTCTAATTAGATCATATTATTAAAGCACATTCTTATAACAATCTTGTCTTAACTTCTAAGGGTGTTAATGGTATATATTTTCAGGCATCATTGTGGCTCTTACCTGTGAGAGAGATGGAAGAGGAAAGGGCCAGGAGTAGCAAGGCAGTGGAAGCCATGACCATCAAGGGACTTACTGCAGCCACGTGAGTTAGGCAGATGGGCAAAGGGACACAATGAAGTTTCAGATGGGCTGGACATGTACTGCAGAAGGCTGAAGAAGAGACAACGTTACAAGATTGTATCCTATTAGCATCATAATTGCTGCTCAAATTGTATTTATCTAGTTTAATGTATCAACAGTGTATCACTCAAACTCCCACTGACTCCTAAGATTTAAATCCCAGTTCGATGACTGTGCATGACTTTGTTAGCTAGAATCAAAGCTTGTACTGGATGGAGCTCTTCGGTGTATATAAATAATTCAGAATGTGAGTGACTCAGCAGAACGCTGCAAATAGTTATGCGGTGTGCGTCCACATCCACCAGGACATGCACCAGCAGGAGACACGCACAGAAACACAAGGTGTGTGTGTGTAAACAAACACAAGATAGCACTGCAGGACCTAGACAGCTCTTGATGTGCCGTCACACATCCGTAGTCACAGCGTCTGGAGGATGAAATTAAAAGCAGCACTGCTGTGAGCACCTAAAGCGATTTAACTCTCACTATCAAAGAAGAAAGACGGGCAGAGATACTAAAATAGAGGGACAACCGGGGAGCTGATTGATAAAGATGAGAGCAGAATTAGGAGAACAGATCCCTGTAGGACTTATGTTTCCAGTAGAAAACTTTTACACAAGGAAAGCATCTGTATGCATCCATTATATAAACATATCCCATTGTAACGGTCTAAATCAAGGATGCAGAGGTCCAACAGGCTGAATCAGAGAACTCATGTTGTTATGGAGGGGGTTGGGAATCAGCCAAGACAAGCTGATCTCTTGTAAATACAGAATTGTCAAAGTCCCTACACAACACAGTCTTTCCATTTTCAGATATCCTTATTCAGTCACATAGCAGTAACACTGCTATCATCCATCTTACATTCACTTGGACCTAAAGAGACAACCAGTCAGGTATACAGAATTTCAATTCAGGGCTTTTCACTAATGCTATGGTAAATTCTAAATGCACACTATTAAAGATCTGAGTTCTTCTCTCAGTACAGGAGATCAAAATAAGATGCAGTATTAGATGCTTATTCCAAAACCTGGACATGTCCTCACTTCCACTCTTCATATCAGATGCAGCATCCATGATGCATAAATCCATACAGAGCAGTCTGATCAAATAGTTATTGGTTTCAAGACCACCCACTACAGTCTGAAAAACAAGCACTGGGAAAGAGATGTGAACGATAGATAGTGAAAATAAGCATCAAGAGAAGACAGTATGTACTTCTCAGTAAGCTAGAAATTTATGATGAGGATATACGAGAGTTGCAGGGGCATGTATAGACTTTTTTTGACAGAGGGGGGAAGACCACTTTGTCTCAACTTAGCTTATCTACTTGAACTATTAACATAAAGATAAGGTATTTAATTCCAAAAATAACGCAACATAGTGGCTACATATAAATATTCTATCTTCTTCTAGATGTATCTCAGAAAGTCTCAATTCGAAGTTCAAATGGAAGAAAATATGCTACATTTAAAATGTTACAAACTATGGATGTACATTTCAAGTATTTTCCGTGATCCATCATTGGAAGTGTTAACGATCGATTATCGATTAATCACTAAAATAAAACAAACGTTTTCCATGTCAAAAACAAAACCAAATGTGTTTTTTCCCCTATATCAAATTTTCTTTTACAACACAATGTATATAACTGACAGTTTTGAATAGCTACGGATCGTATTGAGGCGTACAAAATGTAAAACGCTGAATATCAACATGTAGAGCAGACTCATAATTACCGTTGCAAAATTCTGGGAATTTTCAAAGTTGGAAACTTACCATGGCAATAAACGGGAATTTATGGGAATAAACCAGGAATTTACTAAATTGAAGGTTGGCTCTTAATAGGGAACTTAAATATGTTTGGGGAAAATATGTTTTAGCACAATCTTGACTAAAACAACCAGATATATAACTCAACATTCATGTTTTTGTTCTTCAATGAAAGAACTGATTGTTCAATAAAATATTTACCACTTGATAACGTTCTACTTACAAATAAATCTGTTTTAATTGTATTATTTTGGATAGATATCTGCTTATAACAAAGCAAATATTTATACTTGTATATGATACCTTTCCATTAAATTACCCTCAATTCCCAGTTAATTCTCATAATTTCCCAGTTAATTTCCATAAATTCCCATAGGTCCCATGGAAAGTTTCCAAAATATATATATATAAGTCTCTGTCTTGTTTAGTTTAGAAGAATTCACAATCATGGGGAAGACTGCTGATCTGACAGTTGTGCAGAAAACCATCATTGACTCCCTGCACAAGGTGGGTAAGACACAAAAAGTGATAGCAAAAGAAGCTGGGTGTTCTCAGAGTGCTGTCTCAAAGCACATTAATGGACAGTTAAGTGGAAGGCAGAAGTGTGGAAGAAAACGGTGTACAAGCCGCAGAGATGACCACAGCCTGCAGAAGATGGTCAGGAAAGGGCCATTCAAAAGTGTGGGGGAACTTCATAAGGAGTGGAATCAGGCTGGAGTTGCTGCTTCAAGAGAAACAACATGCAGGCGGATGCTGGACATGGGCTTCAAATGTCAAATTCCTCTTGTCAAGCCGCTCCTCACTAGCAAGCAACGCCAGAGGCGCCTTAACTGGGCTAGAGAAAAGAAAGACTGGACTGTTCCCCAGTGGTTCAAAGTCCTCTTTTCTGATGAGAGCAAGTTTTGCATCTCATTTGGCAACAAAGGTCCCAGAGTCTGGAGGAAGACCGGTGTGGCGCACAATCGAAGATACATGTTAACTTTCCCCAGTCTGTGATAACTTGGGGATCCATGTCAGCTGCTGGTGTTGGTCCTCTGTGCTTTATCAAGTCCAGCATAAACACAGCGGTCTACCAGGACATTTTAGAGCACTTCATGCTTGCTTCAACGGACCAGCTTTATGGGGATGCGGACTTCATCTTCCAGCAGGACTTGGCACCTGCCCACCCTGCCAAAAGTACAAAATCCTGGTTCAACAGCCAACTCACCTGACCTGAACCCCATAGAAAATCTGTGGGGCATTGCTGAGAGAAAGCTGAACGGGAAGAGACCTAACAATAAAGAAGAGCTCAAGGCCACGATTGAAGCATGTTGGTCTTCCATAACACCTGAGATATGCCACAAGCTGGTAGCATCCATGCCACGCTGGATTAAGGCAGTCATTCGTGCAAAAGGGGCCCCAACCAAGTACTAAGTACAGATGCAAGATTTTACTTTCAGAGGCCTGACATTTTTGTATTTAAAATCCTTTTTTTTATTGATTTCAAGCAATATTGTAATTTTCTGAGTTTTTGAATTTGAGGTTTTCTGAAGCTGCAAGTCCTAATCAGCAAAATCAAAACAAATAAAAGCTTGAAATATATTGCTTTGCATACTGTTTGTCTATATAATATGTACATTTCACCTTTAAAGTGAAGTTACAGAAATGCATGGACTTTTTCAAGATATTCTAATTTTCCAAGTAGTACCTGTAGATACATTTGGAAATAACAGTCAGCTTAAAGCTCTGACTCTGATAATAATCTTCCTACAGTGTCAAAGGTCACGAGGATGTGATCAGAGGCAGTGAATTCAGAGGACCTCAGGGTGCAGAAAAATCAGAAATTCTCTGGGAAAAAAAGGGTCTTTTTCTTCAGAATTAAAAACAAAAGTTATTTTTAATTTAAAAGATTACACTTGAAGTTGTTTAGGATGAAAGCTGTGGCCATCTACAGGAACCACAATCTGACAACAGCTAGCGAGCAGCCAGACTGTCACAGCCCTTTGTTGTGTCACTGTAGATGTGATAAGAAAGGAAAAGAAAAGGCACAATATAGCAAAGATTAGCTGCCAGACTGCCACCTCCCATGAGCCTTTGCACTTCCACTTTTTTCAGCCTCCCAGAAATAGAGAGAACAGAGGCACACACACCCTGCACACTGCTCATCCTCACGCAAACACACTGCAGCACTCGCTCCTCATGTGCACTCCTCATGACTCAACACTAATATCACTACAGTTCATACCTGTCAGCCACATATTTCCTCATTTGCACATGTATGTCTTCAAACTGCTAATCACTGGAGTGTGAAAGCAGCAAGATGTGAGCATCATAGTGATCACAGTGACAGTATCATGTCAATTTCAAATCAGGCAGCCAGTCACAAGCTATTCAACTTAAACATTTAAGCTTCTGCAACACCTCTTTTAAATGACTTTGGCTTTATAGAATGCAATTGCAGCCATCTGGTGGAACAATGATTGTAATTCTAATTCATCAGATTGTGATTCCCTCTCTATAATCCCACCACAGATCCTCTTTGGACAGAGCAGAGAAATTTAGGTCAGCACATGTATTAAGCCTAGTGTCTGAGTGATTCCCTCAATGACCATGTTTGCTGTAGTTTACGCCTGCAGACAAATCACACTCAGTCATTTGTATTGAGGGAATCCTGATGATGCTGGAGTATTCTTGGTTAATGGTGGAGTCATTTGAGTGGGCATAGTTTGATTAGTTTCCTGGTTTGGGGTTTTCCTTAATTCATCAAACTGAGGACAGGAAACAAAATCCAGCCTTGTGTTGGGGATGAGAGGGGGGGAATAATTCCTTTCCCCAGACTATTCTGCAGCCATGACAGTTTGGACGTTTGCATTTTTTTTCTGTTGCAGTCTAAAGGGACACAGTAGAGACAAGTCATTGATATTCTTGGATACATGTGGCCTTACATAGTAAAACAGCACTTACAATATGTAACTCATCCTAAGGCCAAAAATATTTAACTTACTGATTCATTGCTGCAGATTTTATGACTACAGTACATCATAAAATCTTTAAGCAGTGTCTGACGTTTTAGGGAGTTGCCCTCTTGCCCACCAAGGACAGTTAGCCTTCAGACAAATAGATGCCATGGTGCATCAGCAGCTTTCTGCGTCCTTGACGCATACAGTATCAGACACTTTCACCTTGTCTCCTCCACTGCAGACACTTTCTCCTCTTTCCATGTCCTTCCCGAGACTAAAAGTGCAAAGGAGGGTAAAACCTTTTATCTACCAGACAGTACGCACTTTGTCGCAGTATCCCCCAAAACCCCGAGCCTCTCAAAGCAGCTGCGCAGCTCCTTACATCACTTCACCCTAATGACGACTGAGCGGCACCGGTAATTCACTGCTCTGCATTGCGGTACTCCTGTGCCGGTCCATTTCAGCTCTACAGCGCGGTAGACTCAGTTCATCTTCAAAAACTCCACACAGATGAGCCCGTTAAAGCTCGTGCACACGCTTTCATGTGTTGTCGTTCTTACCTTGAAGGCAGAATGGTAAATTTCAGATCACTGTCCGCATGGCACACCTGGACCCGAACCGCATCGTCCCACAGCCCACCCGCCGGAACGTCCCGTTCAGACCAACTTTTCTATTGGAGGATAGCCACGGAGTGACACCTCGGAGTGGCAGCGAGGCTGCGCTGTGATTGGTGGAAAGAGAGGCTGGATGGGAGGGATGTAGGCATCAAGCTGTTACGCATCTGAGGCAAGAGAAATAAAGCTTTTATTTGGTGCCATATAAATAGAATTTTTTATGATAAAGGAGCCCAAAAACAATATCTTTGAAAACAATAATACATTTCTGTAGTAACATGTATTTTACCAATAAGTGCAAGATTCACAATTAGTCATTGTAGCCATAAACGTTCACTAGGATAGAAATATTTAGGCGTATAAAATAGTTCTCACATTAATGTGGGAAAATATGAGCTTATAAACACTGAGTATGTGCCCAGATAGTAGTCCGTATTTTACTCCTCACCATGTGCTGTGCATCATAAATGACCTTCAGTTTAATCTATTATTTATGAAGACTTCTAGACATCATAGTATGAGTATATAAAAGATACTTTGATGCTCTTATTTTGAAGGGAAACTGGCAGTAGACGTTAGGTTACAGGACAAATAGTACGCCTTTCACCCCTAAATGAACATGCAATTGATTAGTTATCATTTATTACAGCTTTTACATCTTTAAAATGTCGTTTTAATCCGCACTTTATCGGAAAAGTGTCATATTTTCTGACTGAATGTCCAATGAAAGAGACAGACGCACCGCGCATGCGCATATACATTCCAGATGTGTGTTAATCTTTGAAGGATTAACTTCTGAAGGTTTATCTCTGTGGGTAATTTGACAGATAAAAACTACACACTTCCCTCACTTCACCCAGTAGGGGGAGCCATGTACTCAGACTTGTGTATGCTGAAAAGAAAACACGACTCATTTGAAATCCTGAAACCAACATTTATTTCATTTTTTTAAACTTCATTTGAAATACAAAATATTTTGCAATATTATATTGTAGAGTAAACCATTTTGACAGCCGTTCATGCTTCTCATAACTTCAACATTAACCAGAATGTCATATTATATCATATCATATACTGTATATCCTACTGTATGTTCACCAGTCACTAGAATTTGTCTCCAGGGTATTCACACTCCAATGTGCCAGTCTGTTTAACTGTCTGGGCCGGCCATCCTTCTGTATGCTCCAAATTACAGATTTATCTTGTTTTTCAGATGCACACACTTAAAAAGGATGTCAGTTTCATCTTATGTCTTGTTTACGACTACATTGCTGCGTGCTGCGTTCACGGACCAGATGTGGTTCAAACCTGGACTCAAGATGTGTTTGAAATGGTACATCCTGTTTAAGTGTGCATCTTTTTATAAAAAATACAGAAAAGGTGCGTGAACTGTCAGAGACAGAAACATTACAGGTGTCACAAGAGCTCAGTCACAAGTTAAATAATCTCCTTTGATACCTGATAGGCGGCTAAACATTTGAGCTAGCAAATTCACCTGACACGTTCAAAAAAAAAAAAAAAAGAAAAAGGGAAATTTTCACAGCAAATGAAAGAGTGAAAACTGTAAATAGTCTCATCTCACGCAACGCCATTTTTACCCTTCTACCCATAATGCAGCAGGGTTGATTAAGGCCGAGCTCTCACCTCTGACCTCAACAAATCTACGCTCAATTCAAGCCATTATTTACAAAATACAACAAAAATATCTACACGTTGAAAGCTGACGCATCGCAAACCTAAAAACTTGATGCAAGTTATGATAAAAGTAAGATGTGGAAATGTTTTCTGAAAAAAAAAAAGAAGTCTTGTATCTCCTGCTGGGAGTAGGAGTGGACTGCTGGACACACATCAGAATCATAGACTGTTATCCATGGAAATTGAAAGCAAAAGGATACACAACGCACGCTGTAACACAGTAGCATGCATGTGCTTCACACACACACACACACACGCACACACACACACACACACACACGCACATCCCCACACACACGCTCATGCACCCAAACATTCGCACACAAGCTTCATTCATTTACAGTAATAGAAAACTCACCGAGTGCTGCCCTGACGACAAACACGGACAGAAGGTTAAATGCATAAACCAAAAGTCACCAGTGTGTTTACCGTTCGTAGTGAAACAAGCAAGTCATATTTTCATTCACATTAACAGATAACACTTGTTTCCACATTCAGTATCTTTACGCAGATTTACGACCCATCATTTCTAAGTGCTACCTGTAACAGGAAGTCCCGCCCTGATAGTGGTCTGTGCCAGATGGTGAGTCTGGTTCCTGTTGGCAGTTACCTGGTGAGCAGGTTGGCAGTAGTTGGGTGCTGCTGAGCAGCGGCTCCTCCTCAACATGAATGGGCTTGACATGGAGACATCTCGTGAGGCGTTCATGCTCTGACCAGGTTTCCTACACATTTCATCTGCCTCTTAATCTTGGCTGGATAGTGGGATTTGGTTGTCTGTTTAAATGCCTGTCTATGTTTGAGTGTATGATTGTCAACAAGGCCATAACAATCTAACTGAAAAGTACTCCTCACTTGAAATGCCAGTATTGTACTGTGAAAAGCTCATTTTAAAGTCTGTATTTTACAGACTTAGAAACAATTGTTAGCCCACATTATTAGCTGTAACTAGCTTGCAATAAATGGTCTTGTTTTTAAATGACTTAATGAACAACTTTTTAACATCAACAGATCCCTTAAGAGCTTTTTCCCCATGACTTTCAAATGTTGTTTTGAATATGTGAAAAGCCTTATAGTGGCACAAGAGTAATGTGTGTAATAGTACTTTGTATGCACTGTATTCATGTTACATGTGTGAGGAGGGATGTATTTGTATGGATCTGAGTCACTGTTCTCTACAAAGGCACTAGAAACCGTGCTGAGAGGTTCTTGATCATAACATCTTTTCTCTTTTCTGCCAAACTAAATAGCAGATAAGTGGAAGTGTTATTTGAGACATCATCCAGGTAGCTTTTAATTCTTACAATACCGTGATAAAGTAGAGGAAAACCTTGCACAGTGGCTCATGAAATGAAGTGAAAGCACTTGACAGTGACAACGGATCGATCACACCTCCACTTGTGTTTGGTTAGTGCTCAGGAAGAACAAGCATAGGGTTGGTATTGAGGAACAAATTGTGAAAGAAAAAGCGGGAAGAGCAAGCTTGAGAAAACCAAAAACAGGCCGACTGGAGTAGATTTGGGAGTTCTGGCTGGCTGGTGTGATAAGGAGTGACTCGAAGCTGAGTTGAAAGTGTTTCTGGCCAGGTTTCCAAAGACTACGAACGGACATCCCTGACCTTAGAATATAGATCTCTTCTTATTCTATTACATATGTACAAACAGTTCATCTGTCTAAAAAGACAAACGCTAGCGTCTACTTTGTGTCACACATCTCACAGCCGTGTCCATGGAGACACTGCTGCCATTTTTCTCTTTTTATCAAACGCCATTGAACACTTGAAAAAAATGAAAAACAACAAGAGGCATATCCAGGCGTGCACCATATACAGTCCCAACACGCAGCTCAGATCTGGAACACTTACATGAGGGTGGTAAAATGCATAATAGAATCATGATATTTTCATGCAGATGAGTGTTATTTGATGCATATTTGCCTGCCTGTGGGTGGTGTATTGTACTAAGATAAAATATATATTTGGATACATGTTGTAGGATGTTTGCAAAGATCATATGGCACTAACACACACACACACGCACTTGGCCAAACTTCAGCTCAGTCTGAGTGGTAAAACTCTCCCCAGTACATTCCTTCTGCTTCTTCTGTATTGCTTCCTCTCTCCTTCTCTCTTCTCAGAGTCCTCTCGTCCCTCATCTCTCACACTTTCTTTGAATGGTCATGGGGGATGTGTGGTCATTTCCACGCTGAGTGTGTGTTGATCAGAGGTCACAGTGTGACAGGGGGCTGAAGATGAGGGTGTGTCAGCAGTCTTAGTGACAGCCACCATGGTTAGAGGAAGGCGTCCACATCGACTGTCACCTTAGCAACTGTCACCAGCGAGGCGGTGCCTGTGGTCACATTTGCCAGGGTGACAAGGAGCGGCCGTAGCAACCGTCGCAGCCAGGCCACTGGCCGTCGTTAGACAAACGAGTTCATGGCGTTGACGGGCGACGGGGCCTCCGAACTCTCGTTGCCTTCGTGAGTGTCTTTTTCTTTCTTGCCGCTGTACTGGCCGATGAAGGAGCCGTCTTCATTAAATTGTCCATCCCCACCCTCCCCGTAGTCCACCAGGCTGTCGTCACTCTCATCACGGCGCACCGTTCCATTGGACGGCGTCCGGCTGCCCTTCAACGGCTTGTGGTCCTCTGTGTCACTGTGAAGGATGGGAAAATGTCGAAGGTAAATTCATTAAGACGATAATTCATTCTTTTTTTGTTTTTTATCGCAGTGGTCAGAAACCCTTGTGTTACTCAGAGGACAGGGTATTATTCAAGCATCAGGGTATAACATGAGGGGTCTAGCTTTTCCACTGTACAAAAGCCGTGTAGCCAAATCCAAGTCAAACAGAAGTCTGCCTTAAAAAAATGGCAAGGGTACTCACTGGTGTCTTCATGTGAAAGTTAACTAACCATTAAAGAAATTCCCATTGCTTTCATTTCATAAATATGACTATATAGTTATGTTTATCCCCATTACTGTGCCAAACTGTATTTTGTCATAACTTAAAGTGCCAAAAGATGGCATCTGCTCATCATACTGGAAAATCTAGCTGACATCTGACTTCGCAAGAAAGCAGCAAAGATGTGAAGATGAGGCCATAGCTTTAGCCACTTAGCAAATAGCTACAATGCACCTCAGTCAAATCTACCAGACAAATACCAGACAATAAACATGTAACATTCAGCTGTAAACATTTGCAGTAAGGGCATGTGTCCACTAAGAGCATTCTTTTGCACTACCAGCTCCCATTTATTTACACAAAACCAATACTGCTCAGTGTTTTCTGCTCAGTGTCCTGAGGGCATGAACACCCTTTGTGTCAGCTGTTTTGTGTAGCTGCACAGCACACTCTCAGTTCATATTGGTTCTATTTTTAGAACACTACCAAGCTTGTGATTGTCATTTCTCCAATCAAAATTAATCGACAGGACTTGTGATATCAACTTTGTCAACAACAATGGTGGAGGTCAATACAAGGAGAAACCAACTTCATACGTTTTTTTGACAGTGCAGTTGCCAGGTATAGCGCTGCTGCTAATTTTCTTTGTAAAATTCCATTAAATTAAAGAAAATATGAAGCACACAGAGCATTTTAAAACAGATACAATATTCACTACTAACAGAAGCAGAAGTGGCGGGGACAGCTTTCCTAACCTGGCAACATGCCAGTAAGATGTGCTCTGAAATTGAGGATGTGGGACCTACCAGCACAAGAAATGCTGTAAGTGGGCACAGGCCCTAATACTGGCTATAACAGTGTTTCCTAGGTTTTTGGGGCAAGCCTCAAGAAGTCACTTGATGAACTGCAGTTTTTTTTCACTTACACTGACTTCATTTTTCAACAACAGAGGTTGCTGCTTGGGCACAATCATTTTCAATGCCAATTTTAATATTTTCTCAGTAAAAGCCTTCTGGCATTGATTCTGGCATTGACTATCATGCGGGCCTCTAATTTGAGTGCTTGGAAGTGTTGAGTTTTTGCAAACAATGCAATATTGTAACTTCAAAAGGGTATATCAGAGTTGATCAAAATGATGCCATGTTGGAAAAGATGTCGTATTTTACTGATCAAACAGAGCTAATAAGAAAAAAGGGTGAGCCTGGAAAAACAGACCCGATATAAATGAATACCTGGTACCCTCTGCATTTGAAGTGAAGATCATGTGCATAATAATGGGATACCTAAAACATTGTACTTCATGCTTGTTGTACAGTGGAGCAGCTCAGCTATATCTATTGATTATGTGAAAATGATTTAGGTGTTAGTGTTGTTTCAAACATCATTGCTGTTCAGATTTAGGGTTCGTGACCACTGCTAGAGAGGATTTTACAAATGCGTGCTGTTCAGTCTTGCAATACTTTACCTTCATATACAAAAACTCTGCAATTGAATCATCCAGTATGCTTTCTGATTACATGCAATGATCAAAAATGCAATCATACTTTTCCACTAAAACCTGGAAACATTAGTGTGTACATTTAATCTAGAAGAACAACCTGTTTAAATCAACAATATGCAAGCTCTGCAATCAGAATCTCATGTATTAACTCAATTTTCAGGCTCAATGCAGTTCTATTAATAGAAATCAAACAAACAAAGCTAGAAATGTAAGAGTAGTTTTTAATTAAGTGTTACATTTTAGTGTCTGATGATATAATTGTTATGTTATTAACTATGTCAATGGTTAAAATGACATAGTAAACCAGATCAGTTGATGTGCTTTCTTCTTGTTTTAGTTTCACTGAAGTCAGTCATAGCTTACATGCATGTTGGATTTTACCACATCTCGTCTTACCTCTCTATAGACCTAAACAAGCCAAAACAAAGATAAGAATGGAAGCACACATGAAAAGCAATTCACAAGCCACAATGAACGTCTATTCTTTTTTTTAAAACAGACAAAACAAAGCATGGGTACAGCAACATTTAGAGCACAATGACAGTAACATTACATCAAAAACACAGTTCATTCATTCAAAGCAGCTACTTCATTTAAAGCTGCTGTTGGTAGTCATGGAGTAAACATCTGTTCAGAGAGAGGGACTTTGAATGTCAACACTATCCCTCCCAACCAGATTTCCTCTTAGCCCCCCCACACAGATCGGTGTGCGCAAACATGATAGTGCCGGACTCATAAACCAATCGGAGGATGTAGTAGGGGCCGCCCCTTAACCAACCAGGACAGAGGATTGGAGATTAGCCATGATTGGTCCGTCATAACGGGAACGAGGGGAATAATAACAATGCTTGATACAAATTCATTGGAAAACGCAGATATTTCGCAATAGTTTCAAATTACTTCACTTACCGATGAGTACCGATGTGTATTATGACCTTTTCTCCAAACCCAGCAGAAAAAAAAAAAAAAAGTTTTTTTTACATCATTCCTACCAACAGCAGCTTTAAGAGTAAGTCAGTAGATCTGGATGAGGAGAAATAACGTTGGTTGGTGGCGAAGGAAAAAGTATGGGGGAGGTAGAGTGCATAGTCTCATTTAGTGAGGGTGTTTTCTTGCCTATAGGCTTCTTAAGCTGGCACTGCCTTCCCCGTCCTGTTCCTAGCCTCTCTGTTTTCTTTCTTTTTTACTCTCTTTACCTCATTAGAGTGAGGGCATAGGGGGAGGTAGAGTGTACAGCCTTACTCAGCGAGGACGAGCTACAACCCAAACAAACCCTGACTCTGCTCTCTTTCTAGCATCTTGCAAAATTCTCTTTGCTTTGTCTCTTTTCTCTCCTCTCTTTCCTCATGCAAATGGGAGAGTGAGGGGAAGATGGAGCATACAGCCCAACCCTGTGAGTGGGGCCTCGTCAAAACAGGCTTCTCACCCTAGCTCTGCCTTCCCTGTCATCTTTCTAACATCTCTCAACAGACTGCTCTATTTTCTTTCTTGTCTTCTTTCTTTGCTCATGAAATAGGGAAAATGGGGGAGGTAAAGCACACAGTCTAAGCTCTCACCCAAACAGGCATCTTGCCTTGTCTCTGCCTACCTTATCCTCTTTTTATAATCCCTTTACATGCTCGTCTCTATTTTTTCTGGTTTATTTTTTAATGTTTGGGTTGAGTTCTGGGATGCTGGAGTTAACTGTTAGGCTTCCTCGAGGTGTCATGGGCCGTACCTAATGAAACACTGGTGAAGAAAGGTGCCCACTTGATAACTGTAGTGATATACTGGCTCTTGATTCCATCTATCTTCACGCTTTGGTGTTTGGGGACATAGGTGCCATATGATGGGTTATGTGGAAAATGTGATGAATTACTATAATGGGATTTGTTTTAAGTGTATTTCTAGAACAGTTAGGATACAGCTATCTAAGCCAGACATGAGTCTACTTGTTAATATAGACACGTTTAGTATGATATTACGCTTATGTAGATTAGATGGGAGGTGTGTAGTGAGTTTTAACACATAAGGGAGGAGCTTGTGTTGCCTTGCCTCTATGGAGTGTTTGGTAAAGGAGTCTGGTGTGGACAGTGTCTCCTCAGCCTGGTCAAATGTTCTACGTACAAACAGTCAAGTCAGGACAGGATGAAGAAAACAATGTGTGATGCAGCCCTAACTTTTCTGACTTCAAAACAAGTCTCACCTGTACTCTCCGAACGTCCCGTCATCCTCCTTCATAGGCTGGATTTCTGGGTCTTGGTGAGCGTCTTCTTTCTCTTTCACTGCAGATCACACAATGTTTTCTTTTTAATTTTCCAGTGATGCATGTCAGAATAATTAAATGACAGTATGCAGGTTTTAAAGCCTGGATTACCTGGATATTTGCCACCCTTGTTCCTCTTGATAAAGCACACTATGAGGAGGACCAAGATGAGTAGAGCGATGGCACACATCAGCCCAATAAACCAGCCCTGGGTGGCAATGTCTACCTGTCGGCTTGGTATGGCTACACACGAAGAAGAAGGGAGTAAAAAAAGTGAGTCTTTCTGTGAACAAAGCTCAATCCAGGCAGATTAAAGGTAGGAATCTTGATGCTGAACAACACTGACATTAACACAGGCTGTGAACAGAAGAATTAATTTTAAAAAATTGGTTAATTTGTGATGATTGGCGCTGGGAAGAACAAAAGGAAAGAAAATCAAAAGTCAGAACAGTAACACATGGACCCCGTATTAATGATTGAATCTACATGGATTATTAATGATTTAATTGACACTGATGTTATTGACATGCACTAGGCCAATTTGCTGGCATCATGCTTGAACACAAACCGGCAAACTTATGGTTGTGCGGTACGTACATTCAAGTCTGTATCTAGGTTTTATGTCTAATAACAGAATGGGGATGGGAAGACGAGACGATAAATTAAAAACATAGACTCCCATCCCAAGGCATGCTGCCTCACCTGGCACTGTAACCAACACCTCATCTGTCTTGTGGACCGTTGGGTCAGCCGGGTCTCTAGCTACCACCCGAACCTTATACAACGTCCCTGGCTTTAAACCTTTTATCATATGCCAGTGTGAACCGTTTACCAACTCCTTTTTCCAGTCCTCTTTACCTAGAACAGGTGTGGTGGATGGAGAGGGATTAAAACAGAGTCCTTTTGAGAAATACTTGTATGAGTGATGATGTGAGGTTATTACATTGAATACAAATCAAAGCCTTACTGTTTTCTACACTATATTCCACATAAACATTCTTATGGTGTCCAAAGTAATCCCAACTGATCACTGCACCCTCCTCTGAGACGGACGTGTTAACTGTGCCAAAAGCAGGGCCTACAGGTGGCGCTGAACACACAGGAGAGAGAGAAAATCAAGGACTTGTTTTCCAGAATGTATCAGATATTCAAATTCAGAGGAGTTTCTCAGTTATTTCATCTGAAAACAAAAATCAGAGTGTGGGGAGCTTAATTAAAGGTCCGATCAGATGAAGATGTGCAGTTTACCAGGATAAAGCAGGAGCACAAAAATTAACTATAGCTCAGAGGATTCACTTAGTTTGAAACGTAATAATCAGAGCTTTCCTTTTTCTCAAATTCATGTTGATATGTATGGAAATTATTGCACTCGCTTGAGAAAAGTAAAGATCTGCTCTGTTTTTTTTAATTAACAAGATACTACTTCCTTGAAATCTCAATGGTAGCTCTCACTTAGGCCACTCAAGGAAACAAACAGCACTGACCATTCGGTTTAATCCAGTGTTATTATCATGTCTTTAAGTAACATGGTATTGTCAACCTGTGGTATCAGTATGAGTTTGTCGATGTAAAGTTCATTCTGATCCGCAGTGTTTCTCCGGGGTCAGTGGAGCCAATATGGCATGCTTCATGGATATAAGATAATAGATCTGAACAAATTCGGACAGGCTGTGTGGCAACTAAAGAGATGACATGGTGAATGCTTAAAATGCTAGATAGCTACCCATGTAGTGCAAATAAGGCACTGTATCTCATTGATTCAGAAAAACTGCAGCAGATTCCTTTGTTTAATACTTTTTTTCCTTGTAACTCAGATAAGGTTATCTTGTTGATTCAGAAAAATAAGGGATTCCATTTTTTTTAAATTGGAGGTCAATTAAAATTACCAACATTTAGCCGATTCATATAGTATACAGTGTGCCTGTACATATCAATGTGTATGAAAAATAGGTAAAGGAACATCTTTCATATGTACCTCCACTTATAATCTCTAATCTATATTCTCCTTTTACATTAATACATACATCCCAATACACATGATGTGAGTTAGCAGTTCTTGGCGTACAGAGTGAGTGTTGATTTAGGTAATGGTTTTTATTTTTCACTTGTTTTATTACCCACAGCTGCTATAACAATGAAGAAGGCTGATCGTATCTTTGAAAAATCAAATATGGCTCAGTGCATTCCCTCATAGTTTCATACTGAAACAAAAATACACAAACTACTGTTAACCTCAGGTGTACTAGCAGCAGATTTTTAAGAGTTGAGACACAAAAAAAGGAATTTGTTCAACAGTTCCCTTTCAATTCTGCCTTAAAATGTAATCTGTAAATATTATTCAAGTGCACATAGCAGCAGTTTTTCGTGTAGTGTCACCATCCTTCTACGACACAGACACAGATATGTGCAGATAGCTGCCAAAATGGCCATCTCAGCAAGGACGTATGACCATAATCTTAAAATAGCCAACAAAGGTCAAATTAGATGAGACAGCTTACAACAATAAAAATAGAGATTATGATGTTTTATGACCACATTTTGAGTTCCTGTTAAAAATCTTTAACTTGAGACTGAGATGGACCATTTTCAGCAGGACAGATTATGCGTAGATACAAAGGGGGGAGTTAGAAGGCGACACAGGGAGTGCTTGTACCCTTGTGAAGAGGGGGGTGCGGAGATTGAGTGATGGGGGAGGTTGGGTGTGGGGGCTCTGTGAGGCCTGAAAGAACACGGAGAAGAGTGAGACAACACATATACCCAGCGTGGTAAAAACTGCAGAGACAGTGACTTACATAGGATTTTTTCGACTGACATGCTGAGCATAGCAGCATGCATATCATTGAAATCATACTACTTATTTATATGCTACATTATTTTCTACTGTAGCATCAGCAGGTTTATAGAATGTGTTAGAACTGAAACTGATGAGTTCACAAGTATCATGCGAGTAGCTTCTAATGAAACCTGCTTCATTAGAAGAACGTAGACAGACGGGGAAATGACTGCAGGCACAGCTTTCAAAAATCCAATATGAAATCTAAACTATGTCGCTGTAAGTGCAACCTACTCTCTCAGGGGGACACAAGCATGGTGGCTTGCAGACGCCATGGAAGTCAAATATAAATCTCACTTATTAAAACATGCTAACTTAGTAACATGCAGGAATAACTGGGTGAAAGATGCTATTGATGCTAAGCTTGTTTCTGTTTCTAATACTTGATGGGTATGTTTAACATGCAGCTGCTTCCAGTGGCAACTCGGGTTACCTTTGCCCGCCACTACAGTGGGCTGAGTATGAGCTTTAAAGAGAGAATAGAGGGGAAAGAAACAGAGAAGGTATAAGGTGTGGACATCATTGTTTTATCTTAAGACCCATAGAAATCAGTCTCAGTTGCTCTTTTTCCCAAAAATCCTATTTTTTTTAAATCTTTTTATCAGATTGTAATTTTAAATGAAGCTAAATACAGCTAAAAGGCTCACCAGTGTCCATGACAGTGAAGGCCTCCTCTGTGATGAACGGGCCAGAGCCCTTGATTGTCTTTGCACTCAGGTAAAACTTATAGAGCATGCTGGAGTTCAGGTTGCCCAGAGTGATGGAGGTCTCATTGGAAAGGAGCGTCATCACTTTGAATGGGCCCAGTTCATTGCTGTTGTTGACTGAAGAGAAAAAAAGGCGGATGATGGTAAAAAAAAAATATCACGGAGGAGTGAGAATAGAAATTCAACACTGTGCAAAACCTTTGTTGGGCGGCTATGTGGCCTACCTGGTTGGTATTTCAGTGTATATCCAGCAAGGCGTCCATTGTTGTTTGCTGGTGGGCCCCATTCCAAAGTGAGTGAGTCCAAGCTGGGGTGTACAGCATTCAGGAAAGACGGAGGTCCTGGAACTAGAATAAAAGACAAAAACAAAGTCAAAGCGGGATGTCGTAAAGAGAAATTGTGGTGCTCAGCATTTATTAGAGGTTCCAGGTTAGTTTCTAGGGTGTTAAACGCTGTTTGCTCTGTAGCTGAAGAGGTCTCTTATAATAATAACTAGTATTTTCATATAGCGCCTTTCCAGAAACCCTAGGTCGCTTCACAGGCTCAGGTAGGGGGTCTGGGGGGTAGGTGGGGATAACACTATCTAACGGGGAAAGACCTTGAGGAAAAGGTGTGTTTTGTGTTTCTTAAAAGTGTCCAGGGTTGGGGTGCTGCGGATATCGGGAGGGAGAGATTTCCACAGAGTAGGTGCTGCCACACTGATTGCTCTGTCCCCAAAAGTCTGCAGCTTAGTCAGTGGAGGTGAATGAGAGTGGGGGTGATGCCAGCTGCCAGGGTTCTCACGCACACCCAGCCCTGGCAGCTGAGTTCTGCACGTATTGGAGCCTGTCCAGGGCATTGCTGGGTACCCCGAACAGGACTCCATTGCAGTTTCTGTGGAATGGTAGCTAATGAAGGGCGAGGGATGCTAGCTGCTTGATATGTTTCAGAGTTTATTTCGACTAAGTACTTCCAAGTAGTTAGTCTTCATGTTAAGTTTGACATGAAGAATAATTGCATGAGTCTAGTCACCCTTACCCTTATTCAAATAATAAAAAAGTACTACAGTACATTGCACATTTTCATGTAGGAATAAAACATGCAAAAAAACTAAACTCAATGCATGAAAAATGATGAATTTCTTGATGCATTATGCTAGATAGCACAACAATAACACTAGCCATACACACCTCCCTCAGGCGTCTCAAATGTCTTGCTGGGACTAGGGGGTCCCTCTCCCTTGCTGTTGAGGACCCTGATGGAGACGTTGTAGAGGCTGTATGGCTGGAGGCCCGGCAGACGTCCATCGGTACGATTCCCACTGAACTTCAAAACCTGCTCCTCCTGCTTCTCGGTTTCTCCTTCTGTCTCATGCAAACCTCGCTCACGACTGTAGTACACCTGGAGGGAGAACACAAATGGCCATACTCATAAAGCTTCCTAGTACAGAGAGTGACAAGTTTATGGGAACATTTATAGAATCATGACATTGTTAGAGAATATCTCTGCTATTTTGGTCTTCTCTCTAGTAAAAGATGACTTACTAGACTTAATATGAGCCTCGTTCACCTGACAAGTCCACACAAATGTCTTATTCCAAGATATTAATAGCCAAAAATGAGGCCTGAATGGCTTATAATGAGTAACAAAAATATGGCAATTGAATGAGAAAAAAGTACACATCAAGTTTCTTGAAATAAGAATGTCTTCATTCCAAGGAAAAATGATTTAGGGAAATGCTTTCACAACTGTCAGCATGTAAAGAGGCTACTGTGCAAGTGGGCGGTGGTTTCAATCACTTTGTAAGCAATATACTCTTAAATTACAGCTTACAATTCTTTTAACAGAGATGGTTAGCAGATAAGATAGCATTCATAATTACACAGTGTCAGTCTGGATTTCACCGGCTTGTGTCTGCTGTCACTAAGAGAGAGTATATTTTTATTTTCAACCAATCACAGCTTTTGACAGAATGCGTCACACTTGGCTACAGAGCGAAGCACGCCTTCTCACTAAGAGAAAAGTGTCCGCCCCCACCTTTCTGGGAAAGTTCCTAAATCACACCTAAGCTAAGCTAATACTCCTTTCTAGAATTTTTCTAAGTTAAGTTAGAAACTTTCTGAGAGTCTGCTCAGAACTCTCTTGAGAGAACCTTTAAAACTGATCCTTGTTTGAACCCACAGCTTCCAGGTACTGTGATTATACTTCAAACTTAACTTAAGAGCCTCATGTTTATGACTTTAAACTCAGACTCAATTACTGACAGAGCACAGTAGTGTATGCACTTGACATGGAACAACAGTTCCTACTTAGTATGTATAAGAAACACATGTTAACACATGGTGAAAGCACTATTGAAACACCCTTCAATACGGCTGACCAAAAGTATTGACATAATTAAATCAACCACACGTTTCCTACAGAAACTGATATTGGACTTGTTTAATCCAATTTAAATTTGAACATTGTTTGAGTTTGGCAGCATGTTCAGGTCTTTGTTTTAGGATCAGCAGCGACACACTAAATGTGCTGTCTTTAGGATCAAAAAGGGGACCAAGTTTCCATCCATTACAGTCAACAGCGAACACTCTTCAGTAAATACTTTGCTGATTTGGCTTTCCACATTTAAGGGAATCAAAGAAAAATCTGGGGGTTTTTTTGTTCTTTTATTTTCCTTTTTGTAGTACACTTTGGGGGGTTTGGTTGTATCTACAGGGCTTAATGTAGTGTCATTGGATTTGAACCTTATTTTGAAAGGTTGGAGGTACAACTTCCTGAGATGCTGGCACATTTGTCCCAACATCTCATTGGATAAAGAGGTTGGCATTTTGTGGAGTCTATATATAGAGGCTGTTCTTTCTGTCATCCTGTAAATGGCAGTGCTTGGGGCTGTGTGCTGAAGTCTTGGGGTTGAATGTAGAGCTAAATCTACAAAACATCAGATAGTGTTCTTTTTTCCCCCTCAAGCAAAGAAAGAGACATGAATTACAAATACAAATTTTATCATCAAGTACCTTGTATCCCTGTAGTTTTCCTCTGACTGAAGGAAAAGGCACAGGCTCCCAGTGAACCTCTGCAAGTGTGCTGTTGTGAACCATGACCTGAACACTATTGGGAGCAGACAGAGGCACTGCAGAGACAGAAAAAGTTAGAAGCAGTTCAGATTTAGACACAAGTCAGCAACAAACACTAAGCATTTGTCCTGAAACATCAATAGCTGAACTGAAAGATTTTGGTTTGTATTGTTTTGCCAAGCTTAAGTACATGGACTTCTAGTAAGTCATTCATCAACCACCAACAAAAGGTAGACGATTAGTTCACTCACAGTCTTCTCCTGAGTATCCGATCACTATCTCAGGCTCAGGGCCGCTTCCATACCCGTTCAAGGCTTGAACCGTGATCTCATACTTCACATAAGTTGGAGTTCCGGTCACGACAAACTGGGAAACATTGGCGACAGTATTTGAGGACCATTCCTCATTCATATCCTTCTGTCTCCACTGAACTTTGTACTCCAGATTGGGCCCATTGGACTGAAATCCTGTCAGTGGCTGTAAACAGAAATTTTAATTTAGGCTAAATAAATATTCGCTAAAATATTCTGAAACATCCAGAAAAAGAGCCACATGTTAAGCCTTGATATAACGCAGGCGTATCTTACTGTCCAGGAGATGGCAATGTTGCCAGGCTCACTTCCTGTCCCCTGAACATTTGATGGATTTTCATCCGGAGCTACAAAAGACAAAATATTACAATTCCACTGGTTAATATTTTTGAGTATTTTGCATATTGAAGTATGTCTCCTTCCTTTTTTTTTGTTAATGGGTGATCATCACCTGCAGGGTTGGTCCTGTATTGGCTTGAAGACTGGCTGGGTTCACTGTAGCCAACGTGATTTAAAGCCAGGACTCTGAAGGAGTAGTACACGTATGGAGAGAGATTCAACTGTGCTGTGGTGCTCATACCAGCAACCTCTGTGAGGTTAACCCAGACTCCCGGCTGGTGGAGAAGATCCTCGTATTGGATCAGAAACTCTGAGGAAGATGAGAAAAATTAGATTAGACATATTAACAATTAGGACAAAGGACAAAAACAAGAGGCATCTATTACTGACAGGCTGACTTAGGATTCTGACTTTTAAACAAGGCGAAACTCACACACATAACCACCACAGCTTCTAAAATAATCGGTCTCCCCACACCAAACCTCACAGACTTAAACCACAGGGCCATCACACGCATCGCAACCTCAATAGAACAGGACATCACACATCCACTAAACACCCACCTCATCCCACTCCCCTCAGGACACAGGTACAGAGCTCTGAGGTGCAGAAGGGCTAGCCTCGGCAAGGGCCTGATGCCTGCTGTTATAGCGAGCCTGAACAAAAGGGCTCGCTGAATCACACAACTCTGTCTGAGTGTTGATGTCTTGGTGGACAGTTTGTTGAGCCTACAGTGTATGTTCTATGTTTGTCTATGTCTGTGGAAATGCAGGAAGGTGCTGTGGAAAAGAATTTCCCCAAGGGGACAATAAAGTCTAAAGTCTAAAGTCTAAAAAAGAGGTGATCCATTTTTAAAAATAAGTAACCAGACTGTCCAAATTAGATTTTGGGAGTGAAACAGTGTTGTTCAATGGAGTTGCTGCCTTACATTAGAATAAGGTTAAAGAATTTCATACTCTGTGTGGGACTGTTGTGTTCATCTCCTGGGATCCAGGTGAGCTGAACGCCCCGCTCTGTCTGGCCAGTCAGTTCCAGGTCAGATGGAGGGTCAGGTTTCTCTGCAAACACAACAAAGAGCCCAAAAACGAATGAAAAATGTGAATTCAAGTCTTTGCAAATACCTTGACCAGGGAACTTTCGTTTTTTACTGATGTAACTGAATGCTTGTTGTATCTTAAATCAAACAAAAAAAGTATGTTTTCTTGGAAAAATTCCATGGAATAAAACTGCAAGGCTAACAGTGCTTTTTTTTAAACTATTGAGGACAAAGTTACAGTTAATTTAAGTGTTTTAACTTCATTTAATAATAAACAAGAGTCAATTTGTTTGTACTTTTATACATTATAAGATATGAAAACCTTGTTTCATATTATTATATCAAAGTAGGTGAAATTATTACAATCAAACCAATCACCTGAGCACCAGGCACACCCACACAGGTGTTTCCATTTCTGACTGATTAACCCTCTGCAATCAGTCAGCTGAGGAGAGGTCTAATCAGTCAGGCTAAGTGAAAACACCTGAGCATGAGTGAGCATGGAGCGGGTGTTGTTTTCAAAAGATTAAAAATAAGGAATAGAGAAAAAAAAGTGGATATGAAATACATCTAAAAGGAAAATGAAAGGGTGATTATGAAATAAACAAAAGCACAATATCAGAATTAAAATCAAGGTGAAATGGAAGCTACTACTCTGGAGAGAGCTATAAAATCCTGATTTGTGGACATAGTTTACCGTAGACGATAGCTGGAGTAGGAGTAGCCTCTGAGACAGCCAGAAGCAAGAGTAAATTAGAGGAAATTAGATGTTAGTGAAAGATAGAAACGTCAGAAAAGCAGGAAAAAAAACCTGAGATAATGTGACACTTGATTAGATTACAAGTAATGCCCCATGTGCCTGAAATTTGAAAGGGGTTAAAAAGGTGGCGTTGCCCTTAAATGAAGACAAATGGACTCATTTGCTCGTTGAGCTGAGTCATAAAAAGATTTATCGTCAGAGTGAGATCATTTTCAAAAATAACTGCTATCCTACACACTTATCACAGTCAAGAATCTTGTTCTAGAAGAAAGCAGAAAGTTGCACCCATTAAATTGTCACAGGTAAAAATGGTTAAAAACTTCTCTTAGGGAAATTTTGGCTGGAACTATGAGAATAACTGCAGCACTTTGACAATGCTTGGCATCCCCTTCTTCGGGACATGGAAGATGCAAACCCAATAACTGATAATTAAACATCACTGATGCCCACCCTTTTGGAATGACATCTGTAATATTCAATGTTTTTATGATTTCTTCCTTAAGAAGATTTAAACCAGAGTAAGTAGTATCAATGTAACACTCAACATTTCCCATGTCATTTTTACTTAAACTACCTAGCAGAAGCCTGAAATGCATATTCAACTCTGAACCTACCTACAACAGTCAGCATTGCACTGGCTGAATCCTGGTCCAGGGTGGTGTTCATGATGCAAGTGTAGGTCCCCTCATCTCCATCTGTCACATCTCTGATGGTCAGACTGTCTGTGTCCACAACAAACCTGATGGCAGAGAATCAAACAATGATGCCGCATTTACTTTCCTCAGAGTAAGACAGATGTTTTTGTGGTGTATGATATGTGCTATTATACCTCTCATCATCAGGCAGCTCTCCGTTGTCTTTGAGCCAGGTCATGGTGGGAATAAGGGAGGGGTCGTGTTTGACTTTACACTCAAACATAGCGCTCATCCCTCTCTGCACCACCTTGTACTCCGGCTGCTTCAGGATACGAGTGGGCTCTAAAGAGGGATTAAAAAAAGGATGTCATTGTTGAGTAAGAAACTTGACTGAGCTGCAAGATGGAATCTCTTTATGAGCTACTGCTTTTAGAAACAGGAGAGTTTAGTTGACACTGGTAGTTATCTGACCTTTGACCTCCAGGAACACATGGTTCTCCTTTATTCCCAGGTTGTTGGTGGCAATACAGGTATACTTTCCACTGTTTAGGGGCTGGGCCACATGGATCTCTAATGTGCCGTTCTCATGGATCACATAAGGGTCGCCATTCTTGATGCTGGTCTGACTGTCTTTGAACCTGGACAGCAACAGTAAAGCACATATGGTTTTAAATGGCCAGGAAATGACACCTTTTATTCTCACTGGTTTAACCCATTCAAAAATCTGTATGCATTTTAGGCTTGAAGGAAAATGTGTTGTTTACTCTGAGTTTTCAGTACTGAAATTAAAAACTTGATTTAATTCCTTAAGGCTTGATCTGAACCCCTTATTTAAGATCTAAATGTGCAAAATTATTTCAACATGGTCAAAGAAAACTCCCAACATCTGAACCTCACCATGTGATCACTGGTATTGGGGAGCCAAAGGAGGCACAGTGGAGTAATGCAGGATTGTTGGTGATGACCTGGTACACTCTGTTAGGTGGGGTGAGCACTCTTGGTGCCTCAGCTGTTGAAGAAGAAAAACAACGTTGGCATTCTCTGTGGCTGTTTTTGAAACTGCCTGCTACATAATACCTACTCATGCATTAGGCAGTACATGCTGCGTTTAAATTTAGTCTGTAGTATGACTGTTCTGTTCGATCTGTGTTGCAGTATGCTGAGCCAGACGTCACTGGATTTCCAGTTTGGGAAAGCGAAAGTAAACAACGGCCAAGCTGATATAGAAACTGCTTCTTTAGCATCCAATTATGATTTAAAAAGGTTAAGAAGTCGTTTATATGGAATTTAATAATTTCCACAGCATCTAAAAACTGAGTTCCCCCCGTCAAAAAAAGAAGAGAAAAGAAAAAGTGGAGTGAGAGCTGTGCATTGTGGGATACAGCACGCGAGGCAGACTGGTCCAATGCATACTGTGAAACTTTCCCGAACCAGTAGACATCCAGGGAGTTTTGACATACTGCAGATTTTGCTCTTGTTCACATACTACTTACTACTTACTGAATTTTGGCCAAATCAGTACGTTCTGCTAGTTTAGTAGGCGGTTTCGAAAACAGCCTGTCTCTCCACTCTCACAAAACCTGGACCGAGCATCAACATCTTTCTTTACTTTGGTGTCATGTGAAAGCATTGTTTGACTCACCAAGAACGTTGACAAAAGCGTTTGCCATCAGGTAACCAAACTCATTGGATGCATTGCACTGGTAGACAGCACTAGACCCTGATTGAACATTGCTGAGAATCACAGTGTCGTCCTCCACTTTCCGACTGTGGTCCTCTGGTGCATCTATCACAACACAATACACAAAAGAATCAGCATATAAGGAGGTGCATACAGTAAAATACACCTTTAAAGCAGCAAAATACATCTTTGATAGCTAGTAGTGAGTATGAGTCAGCATTTAGCTTTGAACACTAGTTCCTTGTTGTACTTTGGGTACACAGTAAGTGTGGGAACTTGGGTATATCATTTTACTCACTCTCTATAGATACCCCGTTGACAAACCAGGTGATCTTTGGTTTGGGTTCTCCATTGACTCGACATGTCAGGATGCCCGTCTCATTGGGGGCGAGGATTAGGTTCCTGGGAGCACTGACCCAGAAAGGAGCCGCTGTGGATGAATAAAAAGGGGGGGGGGGGGAGAGCAGGATTTTTGAGAAAACATCAACACTGACATCAGTTTTATTTCAAAGATGTTAAAATAGAAGAAAAAATAACTTCAACAAGAGAACCAATAGATAATATGAAAGGTAAACAAACAATATTAACTTACATATTCAACACAAATCAAATGACACATGTTTGAAAAGGAGTAAGTTCAAGTTTACACTTATTTATCTATCATCTTTTTAATATCTTGTAAAGGGAAATAATACCCACCACCCTGCACCAGTGTATAGTGAATGCTTCAGGGAATTGTCCTAGGATTCTAATTGGCATGACAGCCTGCTCACTATACATTATCCCTTGCGTTAGATTAAATTCCCACATACCTTTGACGTTGACCTTGATGATGTGGTGAGCAGTGCCCAGGTTGTTTGCGGCTGTACAGCGGTAGTCTCCACCATCACCTTCATTCACATCAGAAATTTTAAGTGTTTTCTTGAAGTTAGAAAAAGTCATCCTGTTGCTTGGAAGCTCTCCTCCATCCTTCTGCCAGGAGATCTCTGGAGTGGGCCTGTCACAGACACAACAGGATGTGTTTTTTGGGGCCTATTGCTGCATTTTTTGACTCATAGCTTTCTATCAGGTAGTTTTTTTGTGTGTGTGCACCTATACTTACAAGCCTTCAGCGATGCATTCAAGCTCCAAAGTCTCCCCTCTCAGAACCATCTTAGTGCTGGTGGTGCCCACCGGCAACATGAAACCAGGGCGACGCTCCCCCTCTGGGCTGTCTGAACATGTGAGGACACAATTAAATCAGAATCAAACCACACTTAATTTGAAGGATCCCTCAGAGGAGATGGGTGAAACCAGAGGGCTGATCATGTTCTCCAAGTGATTTAAGGGGATGGTGAAGGAGTGAGCGAATGATCCAACACAATGAAATGTATGATTCATTATATTTTGTTCTGATCTCACAGAAAGGAATAGATGTCTGTTTGTTGCTACGACAACATTAGAGAATCTTGGGTGGAAAGCAACCTGCAAGGCTCTCATACATTCCTTAGAAATTTCTTCATGGACAGATCTGAATTTATTTAACACATGAAAAATGATCCTCCTCCACTTCAAGAGCAAAAGCGAGCAAAGAGCCTCATTCACCAACCACTCTGAAGACATTTCTTTTTCTAACCCTCAGACAGTTAAGACTCTTAACATTCACCAATGTTTTTTTAATTTATTCTCAGGTGAGATTAAAATCTACAAACACTTAAGAGTGCACTTAAGCAGGTTTAAGTTCAGATATGTCAGGGTACAGTTGTTGATTGCGTCTTGTGAAGAACTTTTGGTTTGTGTCGATTTTGGCGCCCCTTATGGACAACGGCAGCACCTCCAATATCCTCTCTAGTCCCATACTCGAGGAGGCAGTGTTTCCTGCCTTTTTTAAACAGCCAAATAAATCACTCATGAAAATTTTCATTATAAAATGTTAAGTGTATCATCAGTGCTTCTTTTCCAATAAGTACCAGATGTCAGCTGTTATAAAGATATTAAAAATTATGATTGAAACTAAGTTAATCTTGTCCCTGATGATCTTGTTTGGCCTTATAGTTATTCAACATAGCTTAGTAATGCTTTTAAACAAACTGATTGTCAAATCAAATTCATAACCATTTGGAAATATGGTCTGCATTTCCTCTGGTATTTCATATTTTACCCCAGACTCGAGATCACAAAAAATAAAACCATCCAATGTATCTGTTTTTATTGCAGTGCTGATTATTAGAATCAAGCGTCCCATTTGTTTGGCTTCCAGTAGATTCAGATCTCCTTTAAAGCTCTTGTGGGGCATTTTTAGTTGGTCATGAAACAGACTGAAATTAATTCTGTTGCCTTTTTATGAGCTACAAGAGCAAATGTGAACATCAGCATGAAGGCTGAATATTCCTGCGTTATATAAAAGGTGTCAAACAGATCCTTTATATTATGTTTTCCATGGAAAAGATTCTCAATAAGTGATTTATTTACCTCAAAGAAACACTAATCAAACATGTACAAGAGAAGATTTGAGGCGTAAAAGGTACCACTTTGTCCACAGGGGGCACCATCATTTACATAAACCAAAGCTCCCCACTGGAGCTTTAAGCAAACCTTGCAATTGTAGTCTTGTACTTGTTTGCTTTTAGATTTTATTTTGGGTGTTCCCAACTTTTCTCTTCTCTTCTTAAAAGCCTGTGTGATTTCTGTGTTTGCAGTCTCATGTCCTTTAATGGGCATTAGAAGGGCGGTTACTTATACTTATTATGTTATACTCATAGACTGTATAAATAATGGACGTAGTATCCGTGACGTCACCCATCTGTTCCTGTTTTAAAGCCAATCAACAGCGGCAGCCATATTGGAAATGCGGAACTCAACCAGGCAGAGTGTGACGTAAAGAGGCAGAGTTTAAGCCTCTTAGCCAACAGCTATGTGTTCCCGACCAGGAGTCAAGTCATTCATGTCCTTATTTGGGCAAAAACTCGTAATCTTAATATCTTCTGAACCGTCGCGTTAGAAAAAAATTCACCCTCCATACAGTGTGTGCTGATAGAGAGATTAGCTTTGTAGGGCCAAGCCGTTTTTTGAACCAGGCTGTAAACATGTTCATTAATGCTGCAAAGATCGTCTTTTTTGAATTGGTGTCTATGTGGTTTCCGGTGTTTCTGCAGCCAGCCTCAAGCGGATTCTCGATGAACTGCAGTTTATAATACTTCTGCATGGGCTTCATAGTTTGAGACTGGAGGTTGCCGCTTGGTAATACTATAAGTTGTTTCATTAATCAATCTAAGAACACAGGTACAAACACTGAAACTCTTAACTAATTAAAGAAAAACTTGGAGAAAAGTAGGTGAATGAAGCCCAATGCCATTTCAGAAAACATATGTGTTGCACCATGCTTCTTATGAGGCCATATTTATAATCAGTGAGGGTGAGCTTGATTGAGCAGATAATTAAATCAGTTTGAATTAGTGTGTGTGTATACAGCGTGATTCCAGGGAGGATGCAGTTAGATGACATTCAGTGTTATGCATGCTCTGAAGGTTGCTCAGAGGCTTTAATGTCTTACCTGCATACAGAGGAAATCAGAGGTATTACTGTCCTTCCATATACTTGTTCCTTATCATGCAGTATGATTAAGTTATTTTTACATAAATCAACAAAAATCACATGTTTTTCTAACTGTCCATTTTCTTCAAGGAAACCCTTATAAGGTAAAAATGACAGAAGCGTAAGGGAGCAGTTTGTTACTGAGGAGGGGATTTAGGTCATTAAAAGGTGAGTGTGTGTCAGGTGTGGTTAGGTCGGGAAGTCAAAACAGGACTGGGGTCACACTGACAGGGCTGAGTGGGATATAAACCAGCAGCACTCACCACTATAGAAATCAGTGATATTGTACATTGCAGCCAGAGTCTCATTGAATGTTTCCACTGCAATATAACAGAAAATTATAAACATGCAAAACTAGAACAGAAAACAGACAGTGTTTCAAAACAATGGCTCTATCCAGTTTTTCTACAAATGCATTAGCTTGTGAGAAATGCATTTTGAAAACACAGGATGTGGGTTAAACAATACAGTTGCATAACTATGACATTGAGATATGACTACTGTAGGTGAAATCATACTACAATGTCTTTAAAGCTCAAACTAGAGGGAAAATGCACAGATAATCATGTTAGGCGTAGACAGGTTTGCATGTACAAAACTGGGACAAACATGTAACACAAAGACAAAAAAAGAAAACTTCTGAAAATCTCAAATATCTGAAATAGTCTACTGAATGAGATAAATGTCAAAAAGCACAATCCAAGCAGTTAAATGTTGGGCTGTAGGGATGGAGCTGTTTTCAGGTTGACTTACTGTCCAGCACGGTGACTGAGATGGGCTGCTTCTGCTGGATTGTTTGCGTGTGAGGGAAGCGGGCGTAGCAGATGTAGTCGGGTCTGCTGTCATCAGGGAGAACGTTGGAAAAGTACAGGTCTCCATTCAGAGCTTGGGACACTCGTTTATCCAGCGGTAACCTCTGGAAGTCTGAAGGACAGAGACAGACATAAAAGTAAAGAGAGCATTAAAATAAAAGTTATTCTTTTACGAGGTAGAATTTGGGGAAAATAGGCTTTAAATATTTAACACCCCATTAAAATGATATCCTTTAATACCTAATGGTTTAGTAACTGGCTTCTAACAAAGTCACATCAATGTAGCAACTATAATAAATGATTTGCCTTTGTTTAATCGTCTCTGTTCCATCAAATTCAATCTTATGTCCTTGAACCGTGTGCACTTATGTGTATATGCAAATGACTCACTGTTATCCATCCAGAATATAACAGGTGGAGGCAGCCCTGCAGGGGGTCGACACTGCAGCACCAGGGGGACTCCCATCTGCACCACGATGACCTCATTTCTCTCCTTCGACCACAAGGGGGACCCTGCGAGTCACAAACATCAAACAGAGGTACTGCAGGCTTCCCAGAGGCTCATAATAGTGCATCATATCCATTCATAGTACCATAAAGTGGAATGTTTAGTGGTTTTACAAGTTGAAATTAAACTTCAGGAGAAAAAAGTTGCATGTTCACAGGAGTTGAGATCTCTTAAACCAAACTAGATATCTAAATGTTATCTGAAGTCTTACTGGACTGTCTGATGACGATGTTGTTGGATACAGCCGTGCCGTGCTCGTTGTGTGCCGTACACTGGTACGTTCCCTCGTAAGCCTCGGCCTTTTCCCCGCTGATGTCGATGACCAGAGTTCCTGACCCGGGTTTCATCAGGACTTTGGAGTCTTTCTCCACATCGAAGTGCGACCCGTTTCTCGTCCAGGAAAAGCTATGATAAACAAAAACACCATAAATACTGTT
The DNA here is from genome assembly GCF_009762535.1 of Notolabrus celidotus. Classification (NCBI taxonomy): domain Eukaryota; kingdom Metazoa; phylum Chordata; class Actinopteri; order Labriformes; family Labridae; genus Notolabrus; species Notolabrus celidotus. The sequence continues at coordinate 9,110,516 of NC_048292.1, forward strand.
GCTTTCCAGGTTGGAAGTAATAAGGAAACATGAAAGTGCGTGAAAGACCCAGTGTGGCCCGTTTGTTTAAATCATGGAGGTGCATTGTGGTGTGTTTATGCGGACTGATTTCATAGCAGGGATGGGGTTAACTTATTTTTTTCAGACCATGAGGCAAATCTAAACTGTGTCTAATTTGCTATCAGGTGTTTCTCAAGTGGTCTCCATGACAACAGTAGCTATGGTGATTTCCACACTGCTATGGTTAAGTTGCCCTCAGAAGCAGTTTTATCATTTAACACAGAGGACCGTAAAACTGAACGGAAACAGCAGATTCCTTCATCATTATATGACTTGGAGTTTTTGTTTCTCCATTTCATTAGCCAGGAATATAACCAGTGATATATAACCAGTGATATATAACCAGTGATATATAACCAGTGATATACAGTATAACCAGTAAACGATGCTGGCCGAAGTGTGCCATGATCTTCTCACCTGGGATGAGGCTTCCCCTTGGCCTCACAGTGGATGACAATATTCTCCCGCGGATCAAAGATGTAATCCTTCGGGGACTGTAGCGTTATAGTGGGGGGTTGGGGCACTGGCAAAACATGAATGGAAGCATAGTTAAGACTCTTACTATGAAGCGTAAACACGGCACACTTGTCCTGACAGAGTCAAGGATATGCAAGCAGCATGCGACGAGTGGTCATTCAAACTCGACAATCAAGTTTCACACTGCGCGGAGCTGCAAACAAAGCCGCAACACATCTAATCTGATGACAACTCACCTGTCAGTGAAGTCCGTGACAATAAACAAAGCGCCACTCCAAAACAAGCAACACACTCCACACAGTCACACTGTTGACATAACTGCATGCACTTCTAACATTGCTAGAATCCACAAAAACTTAGTCAAGTAACAGCAAAAAAAAGAAAAAAAGGCCTGCAGCACTAGATGTCACAACAGTGTTTGTGGCAACTTACATCCTTCCAGAACTTTAGCTTTTTGTCCACCGATACACGCCGTACCACAGTGATAGAATATTGAGGAGAGGTGTTAGTTGTTGCAAGGAGGAAACCACAGATTCAGGTGAAAGTTGAACATTCAAGTACTTTAAAGCGTCTTATTGAGCCTGCACGTGACTTCATCTATGGTTTTAGTTTCATCAGGCAGTTGCATTCAGTGCTCAAAAGTAGTTGAAGAATTCATTATTTTACACAGTGTGTGTTATACAGGTAAAGTTTAAGAATTATAATTGCGTTTCATAGCTGAAACTGCAAACTTGAGTCCATGCTGAGACATGCAAAGCTGAAACACAGGTTAAAGAAAACACTGCTGCTCAGTATGCAGCTCAAAAGCTCCATTAGTGGTCCAAAGGGATAGCAATATTCATTATTCCCCATAACATTACAGCATTAAATTGAATTTCCTATACAGGATACCACAGAAAAACAAAGAGTTAAAAGAAGCTGAATAGTCGGTAGAAAAGTTATTTATTTGTGAATCATAGTTAATGTGATATTGATAATGTAATACTTACGATCCAATGGCACCTCCAGTGCTGAGGTCGTGTGACTCAAGAGGATCAATAGCACAGCTCCAAAGCCTGGCACCCACTTCCTGTTCCCGTCCATGGTGAGGAGTCACAGTGAAAACCTCTTTCTGTCCGGTCTTTATCAGGGGGTGGTGAATGGAGAGAAGACTTTCAACTGTACAGAGGAACAAAAAGAACAAAATGCTCTGTTATTTTTTCAAACTAAATAATCAAAACAGGTCTGGACACTTAAAGCAACATTTAAAACAGTGAATGCTTAAATCAGTGTTGTAGTACTTGAGTCTAGGACTCAAACTTGAGCCTGACTCAGATCCAAATTTTCAGTACTCATGACTTGACTTGGATTTCAGACTCGGACCCAAGCATGGACTTGGAAGATGGTCTAATGTATTGATGAAGACTTTTAAAAAAAATGTTTTTTTGTTATCATTTTTGTATTTATATAATGCTGTAATAATTTATTCAGTTTCAAGCAAGGGCTGGCACGTGTGCCCACCTGCACGGGCGCTCATATGCTAGCTTGTTTTCAGCAGCAGGTACTGTCAGGATGCTGAAAAAGTAGGAGAGATGCTGAAGTAACTTGAACAGTTGTGCAAGCAAGCTAGCTTTAATGCTAGCCTCTTAAGGGACTCAATCACTTAGTCAAAGATGTTTGTTAGGGGGCTCTGGTGGCCTAGCGATTTAAGCACCCCACAAACAGAGGCTACAGTCCTTGTCACAGGGGTCGCTGGTTCGATTCCCCGCTGTGACCCTTTCCTGCATGTCTTCCCACACTCTCTACCCGCATTTCCTGTCTTTCTTCAGCTGTCCTATCGAATAAAGGAAAAAAGCCCAAAAATGTAACTTAAAAAAAAAAGATGTTTGTTAGATGTTAGTTACATTCTGATTAAAAGCAGGTGGGTTTCAGGTACTGAAACTGACGCACAATGATCAGTACTGCAACTTCATCAATAACCTAAATCCGGCCAGGTTCATACAGTGGAAAGTTTAAAGTAAATCTTCAGGTATGGGGACTCAACTCAGACTCTTCCCTGGTGACTCAAACACAACAGCAGCTTACATGCAAATGAACACACACAGGAAAGGCTGAAAATGTCAAAGGTGTATTAGACTGGTGTGTAAAATTGAATGAGGTTCGTACGCAGACTATTTAGTATGAGCTACAACGGAAAGTCAACTTTATCACTGACATTTTAACAGCTTAAAATCCAAACTAGTGTGTGTATAATCATGGGTTACTGGTGGCTTGTCCTTTGCTAGTCTGACATTCTGCCAAATTACAGTCTTTTGCAGGCGAAGAAATCAAAACATGCTTTGATGCCCATTCTTGTGAGAGGAAACAAATCAAAAAAATCCTACACTACTCAGTCTTGTTTGCTGTTATTTGAAGATTCCATCAGAGAGCATAATATAACCATGACAGTGGCATGTTTTTATATTGTAAATAGATTCAGGTGGCGGTTTTATAATGTTCTAGCTGTGTCCATACTGTTGCTATATCACACCCTGTCTACCACGTGTTGGCCTGTAAACATATGGCATGTGAGTGCACTCAGCTGGAACGATCTCAGATAAAGCTGTGCAGTAGATTGGCACATGCATGCGCACGGACACACAACACATTAGCGCTAGCATCCTTGTCAGTGTGTCATATGGATGCGGTTACACATGAGTGAAACCCCATGAGCGCTGGCTTCTGTTGGGAAGCCTTCAACAGAGAGACACAGATTGATACACGCAGAAACACGTTGGTATTAACAGCCTTTAAAGTGCTCCATGGGGTGAAGGAAACTGCGTGTGTTTTTCCATTTCATGTCCTTGCTACTGCTGTGTGACCCTGTGACATGTGCAATAACCAGGATTTAGCACATAAGTCCTTCTAGGTGCATTGTAAACACATCATAGACATGTGGGGGACAAAGGCTAAGCATGCACACACATGAACCTACACACAGATATTCAAAGCCTCCTGAGATATATAGAGATACAACTGTTAGATTCAGGACTGTTACCTCTCTAATCTACAGAAAAGAAAGCAAGCCTCATGATACAGAGGAGAGTATAGTAACCACACACACACTGAAAGTAGTGTCAGATTTTATCCAGCTGAGCTAGGCAGAGTGTGAGCTAATACAACCCCAGGACAGGGCTAATTACGCCGACGTGTCCTATTGGATAAAACTCTCACTGGCTAATCGAGAGGGAAGACAACAGAGAGAGGAGTAGAGCAACACAAATGGCAAATGCCAGCCATGCATGCTAAATCGTCTCATCTCATTGTGGAAGGGGGAAAAAAAGGCATGGTGATATCATGCAGATGTAATAACCCATCTTAAGATTAATTACAATAATGCTCCATGCTGCAGCAGCAGCAGCAGGAAAAGCCTCCCCCTGCAGCGACAGTGGCCATATTAAGCCTAGCTGGACCTCCAGGCCATTTTCTCCAAAGTGAGAAACAGACAGTGGAGCCCATTTACCTGCTAGAGATGCTTATAAGTGGGGCCTTTGTCTTAAAAGTAATGAGTGATCAGAGAAAAGGGGACGTGGTTGATGGGAATTGATGAGCAGGATGGATGAAAATAAGGATCACACTAAGGGAATGCTGAGGAAAGGGAAAGAGAAATTCTACAGCCTGGGGAAGGACTGTGATAGCTGATGTGTGAAATATGATCCGCTGAATATATTTCTTCACAGATCTCTTTCATTTTTAAGTCTGTATGAATATTTCATGATAATCATCAATGGATAAATGTATACCAGAAGACATTTTCATAGAACATTTTGTTATAAACATGTCCGATAAGGATAGTTTAACCTAATGCCATATTTTATCCAGCATTTTAACAGCTAGTAAAGCATGTAGGCCTGTTTTGTTACAGCTCAAATTTTTTTGTGTATCAGCTTAAAAGCTTCTGGCATTGAATTACACACCTAAAGTATGTTGTGTTATCTTGTTCATTAGCTTATTTACTGTTTGATATGCTAATAATGGGATAATAATTTATACCAAAATGGTTAGCCTGTTTGCCATGATTTGTAATCCACTGGGCAGATCTATGCTCTGTTATTCAGCTTGTAAGCTTGGCTAGTGCTCACTATGCTAATATACCCCAGGTCAAATTGACCCAGGAACATTATTGCTGTTCCTGGGAGACAAACATAACAGGAGGGTTAAAAAATAATAAGATGTTCGAAGTGTCTGTTGTATGTTTTGTTGATTGTTACTTGCCTTGCCTTGCCTTGCCTTGCCTTGCCTTGCCTTGCCTTGCCTTGCCTTGCCTTGCCTTGCCTTGCCTTGCCTTGCCTTGCCTTGCCTTGCCTTGCCTTGCCTTGCCTTGCCAGATTTGAGGGGTGCACCCTGTATATTGATGCCAGTCTGCTGTATCCTGTCACTGTGACAAGATGACTTGTAATTAACTCTGCTAAAACATGTTTAAAGAAGTGGTGAAAGGGATATTTATTTATGAGAGAATCTCAGTTTTACAACAAATCAATAACGGCATAAAAAGCGTTTGATAAGTAATTCAAGCTCACCAAGATGTTGTGTTTTGCTAGCTAAAACTTAAGCCTGTTTATCCATGTGATGTGGCTTGCTAACCAACTGTTGGCTTATTATTTCTTTGTGTTAACAAGAGTTCTAATATTTTTTATGTTGTTGCAGGTGAGTGTTTGTGTCTACTACAGCGAAGTACACAACAGCTGTTTTCTGCCATTGTAAAATACCACCCATGTTATGTTAGCTTGTCTCACCATTCTGACAGCGGAGGCAAAGACAACAATTCACTTTGATATCGGGGTAATTTCATTTTCAAATTCCAGCAACATACGTATTAGCTAAAATGTATTAATTATGATTGCTATTTGACCGGGCAATGTGATGCAACAAAAACATTTAGAATATAAAGTAATCCTCTCATCTATCACTCTACTCTAAATTGGAACAAATAAGCAAATTCCAGAACATGGAACCACAACATAACTCTTCATGCTGTCATCTGCTCTTCCCTCGTGTGTCTGTTTCTCTTTAAGCCTGACCAGGGTCACATCTCTAGAGCGTCAGAGAGAGAGATTAACTGCCTGAGGGTCAAAACAAATCAGCAACAACACAGATGACTCCGGAAGCACGTGCATAATAGAAAACAGACACACACATATAAATGGCAGCAAATGTCAACATCTCCATATTTCAAAAGAGGGAATGTCAGCAAGTGTTAAGTGGGAAAAAAATTACTCAGATACCTACACCGAAAATTGCTCATACCCACTGATTTGCATGATTATACCTAAAAGAAAAATTAACTCTGACCTTTAAACACAATTTCAGAGCTTCTTTTCAGCAGTCTAATACTTGTTTGTGATTTTTTTCTGCTAAGGCTATAGCACAGGGCTGTATTGTGCTCTGTAGTGGAAGATATTTCTCTGAAGGCGGTATCATCCCAAAAAAAGACCCAAAATAAAAACAGTCATCTGTAAGCCAATTGTGTAAAACAGCCTCATTGCTAATTTCCTCCCAGGGTACAAAAAAAAAAGAAGGACAATGACGAATAGGACTATAAGAACGATGAGCGTCATGACTTCGGCTGGTGGGCAGGTCATCTCTCATCCTCCTCTTCCTTTTCTTCTTTCTGACTCAGGGGTCAAAGCCCAGAAGTCCAAAAGTCTGTCTCTGGCTTCATCGTGTCTTTCTTTCTCTCTTCCACTTCCTGTCCTCATCCATCTATTTCACCCTGTCGTTTTGTGTTCTGTCATCCGTCGTAAATATTAGCCCATGAGCTCAGTGTAGCCTGGCTGTCAGACCAAAGCTGCTGGTTTAGGCCTCAATCTTACATTAATTATTAGTATTTACCATGGCTTACATGCAGGAGGATATTTTTAATGGATGGTAATGGCAGACGTCCAACATCTCTACAACAGTAAACTAAGCATATACTGAACACACGGGGTGCTTAAGACAGAGACAGGTTAGAAGTTTGACCTGTTTCCAGCAAGCTAAACTAACTTGTTGCAGTACATAGTTCAAAAATTATAAAATTAAACTAACCTTTTTCCTAATTTCAAGTCTTAATGCTATGCTTAACTGTCTCACTCTCTCAAGTGTTGAGGTTAACCTGTTGAAGAAAGTATAAGCTAATATAAGCTAACCTGTTGTAGTTAGTAGCTCAAAAATTGTTTTCCAAAGTTCAATTCTTCATAATGATCTAAGCTAAACTGTTTGAAGAAGTGGCATCAAAAATATTAGAGTCTAAAGTCTTTACTTTAAGCTAGGCTAACCTGTTGCAGGATAATTGTTCATAACAATTAATGTTGCCCCCTGTTTCAAGTCTTATATCTAAGCTAAGCTAATCTGTTACAGGATACAGTTTCACAATTGTTAATGCTATGCTACTGTAGCAGCTTCATATTGTTTGTAATGATACCAAAAAAGCTGATTGTCTCGTGTCACTCTTGGGAAATGTATATAAGTCCAATAAAACAACCTTTTTTGATTGCTAGCATTTTCTGTACCACAACTGTTTTAGCCTTAAGAAAAGAGTAAAGCTAACACATGTTCCTGAGAAAAAAAGGATGCTCTTTTGTTCTCTTGACTAGTGTGAAGGTTATTGTAAGTGATTAGTAAGGCCTCTAAATGTATTGCTTCCTGATAATATTAGCAGAGCCAACAATCCTCAACAACAGAGCATGATGTGAAGCCTGCTGACACAAACCCAATAGTCCTTCTGGCTTTCAGTTTGCAAACCCTGCAGCATTGCGCTAAGTTGGTCACTCCACAGCCTTCAGTCACAGTGAGAGACACTGAGGCATGACAGCCTGACTGGACAGATGAGGGAGGGAGGCAGGAGGAGAATTACAGGGAGGAATGGAAACACAGTCATCTGCAGTCACATCAGATCACAGTGACTGAGATATTTCTAAGAAAACAGACTGAGTCGAACCGCTTTAAGCCAGATTGGATTGGAGTAAATGCTCTCTCATCTGTAGTTCAGTACATAGATGCATCAGTATTTTACATAAACACACTTTGAATTAACATCAGTAGCCTAATGTTTTCATTGGAGGCTTAGATTTCACTGCTACACTTCCAGGAAATTCATAATAGAACAGTATCCGGGCTAAACTGAACTGCAGCGGCTTTCTGACTTAATCTGAGTGTCTCTAGTAACCAAAACATTGTAATAGGAGCTCTTAGTTCCCACAAACACAAGGAGATAAACTACAGTGTAAATTTGAAGCCTGTTACTTCCACACACACTGACATTTGAGAAAGCAGACTGTGCAACTGATCTAACCAGTAGTAAAAAGAAAAGGCTAAAACTCCAAACACAGGAGACAAGAGTACAAAAAGTGACAACATCCTGGAAACAACACACAAATACTGCGCCTGAAGTGAGAACCACAGAACTTCTCAGTATTCTGAAACTAATCCTACAACACTGTGTGAAATAAGTGTTTGTGTCCAGCAGGAAAATCTCTTTGTTTTAGAGAAGCTGGCACAGACACAGCTGGAGACTTAACAGGACTGCTGCACTGAAATTAATATAATGAGCAAATTATTATTAAGTAAAGATCAGTAGACCTTTCAAGCAGCTTGGGGCCACCAAAAACATTCATAATATATCAGACTTTTACATAACAAAGGAACTATTGCACGTGTACTCCAAACAACTTAATGAGGGTTTCCTGCAATATTAAAGCCCTCGTCTTGTTTTTTTTAGCTTTGGTTTGGTCTCCACCAACCACAAAATATTGCTTTTTCATTGCTACTATGTTTCCTGAGAAGTCAGTGACGTTTACTCTCATTTGGTGATTAACAGGTTTTTTGAACTCCTCTGCCCCACAGCATTTCGTTAACCTGCTGGAAGAGTTTGGAAAGCATTGCGCACAGCCTGAGGCAGCTGCCCCGTTTCCGCCAAGCGGATCAGTTTGGTTCGTCTCGGTACGGCACGCATTTTGTGGCGTTTCCATTGACTAAAACCGGGACAGGTCCCCAAATTACTAAGCCGTACTGTCCCACTTTTTGGTACCCTTCTGTTGGTGTGCCAGACATACCGATCCGACCCCAGAAGGTGGAGCTAGAAACACTGCAGTCCGTTGAATGGTCGAAAGAATCATCACTTCCCGTGCGACAGCGGTAATATAGAACAACACATAACCCCGCCATGTTTAAATCTCCAGTGGACTCTGGGAAGATAACTTTTTTTGTTTGGAAAATGGCGTCAAGAAACAGCGTTCCATGGTCGACCGCAGAGGTGCAGACTTTCCTTGCGTTTTTCTTCTTTGTTGCATTTATTAGCGGGGTACACTGTGTCGCGCTGCCTACCAAGTAGGGCACGGTTGGCTGTGGAAACGCAAACAGGATCAGACGTTACTGATCCGACCCGTACCAAACTGTACTGATCCATACCAGACTGCTTGGTGGAAACGAGCCATAACATGGCTGAGTAGGCCAATAGCTGACCCTTTCTCAGGTGTAATTGTGTTCAATAGGGATATAATGTCAAAACCGGCTGATATTGGCCCTACTGACAAACACAAAGTGCCATGAACCAATGCTAAGTAGCCAACGTTGGTTTGTTTTGTTGCATCAATTCAAAGCTGACAAGCTAGTATAACTGACTGCTGCTCCAGAGGAGTTGTATTATATTTGGCAGAAGACATCACCTGTTAGACACACTGATTTGTTTTCATGGACAAACGTGAAAGAATATGTCAACAGTGTGGCAATATCACACCGTCTCTGAGACATATCAGCAACATGTAGTCTGTAAGACATGAAGACAAATGACTGTTGGCATCAGTGTCAAATGTCATCGCTCATTTGAAAAGCAGGCATGAGAAATTACAGTGAGATAATGAAAAAACGTCTGTATTGAAATTGTTAATTTGAACATCCATAAGGGCAACGTCCCTGATCTTCATTATTGGGTTTTCAATCTTTTTAAGATTTATAATAGTGTCCTACTTTACTGTGCTGTAACCAACAAAGTCTATAATTAAAAGTCCAACAGGGAACAGTATAGATCAAAGATTTGTGGCTTTTAGTTGTTGCAAAGTTGTTATTATAAATGTATACATCAACGGTTATTTCTTGTCCAAGCAATCTGATATACTTGGTGTTTATTTGGAATCTGACACGCTCCTGTTTCTGACATCCTGTCCAGTTTGATCTACTCTGTTCAGCTCAGCACATGCTGGATGCAGCCTCTGTTGAAAATAGACCTGGCACACATTTTTAGTGAAGCAGAGTAAAGAGATTCTTCTAGGATGTGTCTGATACACACGGTGGTTCTTTCTGTGGAAACACAAGCATTGACTACAGTGGGTGAAGTTGGTTCTGGAGGGCGCGGGCAGAATGTGGCACACACTGCTTATATTGAAATCAAGGGGGAATCTTCAGACTTCTAGTTGAAACACAGTTACAGCTAAGAAAAGTAAAAATAAAGTCCAAGAGAGCTGCAGGGAACCAAAGAGTCAAAGGATGCCTTTGTACGCTTCGATGTCAGCAAACCCCTGTTTCTTTTCCCTACACATTACAACACAAGTCAGGGTTTGGGGTGAAACACAACTTCCAGGGTCTGTGGAAAAGGAATGCAAAGTGTAAATCAATACTAGACAGATTTATAGGACACCAGGAGAGACAGAAAGACATGTTAACATTTCAATCTTTTGTGTAAACACATGAAGAAGAGGCTGACTGTAGAAAACTCCAACCTGCTCTTGGTCCTTGTCTCTGTATCTGTCAATTTGATAACTTTATTGGCTGACTGCTCCTCCTCTGGTTCCCCTTATCTCTCTTTTTTCTCTCCCACCTTGACAAAGCCACATCAAGTGACCGGTCTACCATGAACAAAACACTGTTGTAAGGTGAGAAAACAGCCCTACTTCTTTGGGGCAAAGTCTTGACTTGACTGTTTGATCCAAAATGAAAATGAGGGGGGAGCACTGCTTCAGTAATCCTCATTGATAGATGGGCTGCTATTCATTAATGTTTCATATCTTTTTACTGAGTTAAGTATTATTTACTGAAGCACATTTAGGCTGCAGACAATGGTTGGATAATGTTACACTTTCCTTTCACCTTAGAACAGGGAAGGGGATTAGTATTAGAGATTATCTCTTTTTTCCCATCCCTTATATAAACTAAGGGATAAGAGTATTAACAACTTGAAATATATCCCTTCAAGGTATATTTAGAAGAGATAAGAAATGTGCGATTAATTGTGATCAATCGCAAGTTAACTGTGGACTATCATGCAGTTAATTGCGATTAATCGCAAATGAATCATTTGACAGCCCTTGTAAAAACTAAAATGACTTGAGTCAGATGAATAGACTGAGAATTTTTCTTATCAATTAAAACAGATTTTGATCAAGTTTTCCTGTGTGGACATATTTTGCAGTTTAAAAATGGTAAAAGAACAATTATCAGAGGATACCTAGAATGGAATGAAAGCTTGAAATATGTGCATATGTGTCAGTGTTCCATTAATGCACGACATTGTTTGATACAGTTTAAGATTTTGCACAGACTGCACTATTCAAAGTCCAAATTGCACAGAAAATCCCATGAAATCTCACCACATCTCGCACATGTGATAAATGCAATTCAACAGAATCAACTTTAACACACTTTATACCCTGTATCCCAGCTTGCAGAATTAAACCTGATCCCATATTGATCATCTTTGGGGTGTCGAAGGGGCTCAGGAATCTCCAAGTCTCTAAACAATGTATTTTATCTTATGGGCTGCTTACTGCTAAGAAACTGATCTTCCTATTTTGGAAGAAGAAAGAAGCACCTACTCTCAAATTATGGTTAACAGAGATGACGGAAATGCTTAATTTAGAGAGAATTAGATTATAAACAGACTTGAGAAATTTGAAAAAATTTGGCACCCACTGATCTCCTTTTTGCAGAACTGAAATGATCAACTTTTTGTACATTGTCAGGTAGCAATCCTTGGGAGGGTTGAGGGAGGATGGGATAGTTATTGTTCTACTGTTAACTCAACTCTCTGATGAAGACAATTTTGCCTGATGATAAGGAATGAATAATCTGAATCAGTAATAATGTAGTTTGTGAGATCAGGCCTTTGAATTGTACTGTTATATGAAAATTGATTGTCTATGTTGGATGCTTTGTGGAGATCTTGTTTTCCTTAATACACATATTGAAACACAAAAATGGTAAAAAATCGCAACATATTGCAATGATAGGCAATACTCAGTTCATCACAAATTGTTCAAAATCGCAATAGTGTCTCATTGCGACTCAAGTAATGATGTAATGATATCCTATGGTGGGTCCACTGGTGGTGATTCCATCCCTAATATAGATACCAGGAAATGTAGGGCTAATTTATAGATGGATAAAAAGCACAGTAACTTCAAATAAGCATGTGGTAACTGCTGTATAGCTGGTACTGTGAGGTGTACTTCCACCAGCGTTCCTTGTCAGGATCCATAGTTACAGCTGCTTAATCACAGAGAGCCTTGTGATTTAACTGCTGACCCCATTGGAAGTTGCTCTCTTCACTGGAAGTTATTGTAAGAGCAGCTTTCACTACTCTAACACCACTTCTTTGTAAAGAAAGGACACAACGAGCAGCCTCTTTGTCTCTGACAGCCCCCGAACCGGATCACACACAGCCAGCCATGTAATCAGGACAAACGATCTCAGCCTTTTTCTTGTGCATCCACACACTATCACACACCCCCACACACAGGGGCTTCCCTTTTTGGGGTCAGTTTTTCTAGCACCATCCGCAGAATCCCACAGCGCCTGCTTTTCTCTGAGGCTTTGTGAAGTGCTGATGGTCAGCATGCGCCGGGCTGCATCCCCCCCAACAATCCACACCTCTACAACCATCCCTCAGAGGCTATTGTCCTTCATGTTGTTTACCACTGGGATAACGCTGAAACGGCAGTGGTGTTGTAGGGCACAAGGTGACAAAGTGTGCAGCCATGACGGACAAGAATACGTACACTTAGATGCTGGAAAAGATTTTGACATTGTTTTGATCATAATGTCCTTATCAATTTTGGTGTCAGTAACACTAGATTAGTAAAAGGGATAGGACAGTATCATCTTATACTTTATACTTCGAAACTTGGGGTATTTTGTGATCTCCAAAGACAAAAGTAAACTGAAGCTACTTTTCCCCCCAATTTTTTTTTACATGCACAAAGACCAATTTGACATTTAACCAAGTTCTTATGTAAGATAATACACAGTAAATAAACCTCCTGTGTCTGAGCCTTCTTAGACAATAGGCACTCATTTAATCATGCTCTCACTTTAAATGTCTCCACTTGGCAAACTATGAAGGAATTCTTTGTCTCTTAAGTTGTCCAGACATTCTGACATCACTTTATTGACATTTATAACTGGAAAGAACAAGTGTACTGATCCTGTGTTGACCCCTCCCATCCTAACCAACTTAAAAAATTGACTACTGCTGAATTCCCATGCATCTCCCAGTGCTCTTAAGTCTGATATGAATAGACGTAACCATGACAAAAAAAGGAGCGTCCTATTGTCATTCCCTTTGTTCTTTTTCCTATTCATGGTATGTGAGCGGCCCTGTCTTTCCATGAACTGAACCTTAACAGCTTTGCTTCAGGCCAAAGTCAAATGATCCTCACTCAGATGGTATAAAACTGGGAACACCTCCAACGGAGTCAAAGCCACGGCCTGATAAAGGACTAAGGACTCTTCGCACAAACTGTTGACAAAAAATGAAACAAAATGAAGCTACAAAGTAGAAGTTGTCTTTCCTACAGTTTTGGTTGAAATTGAAAAAAATGGTATACAAAACAAAGCTTGTTAACATTTTTTAATACATTGTAATAGCTATAAATTTATGTTTTGTTAATATAGCAACAAAGAGATAAACTTGAACGGCTTTGGAAAGAGATAATATCTCAAAAACAAAGCACTGGACTCGTCCATTAAAAGCTATAACTGGTGGTTGCCATTACAACTCTCTTCAACTGACATCCAATTATAGTAGCGTGATATTTGGGCAATTGCACACATTTGGCCGGGCGTATAGAGCTGTTTGTTGGCTGCAGGCAGCCATGGTCGGCTGTTGGAAGTATGCCCATGTGACATGAGTGTGGGCGCATGTGCCAACCTACACACAAACGTGTGTATGTAGGCACATGTCTCGCCTGTCTAAGGTCATCTCATCAAAAGCCGTGGGCTCAGCCAGAGCAGAGGGCCATGCTGTTGATTTCTATTGACAGATTCCACAATAAAAATGCAGAATATTTGCCTGTGCGACTGGATTTTGATATCAGAAGTGTTTCAGTTTTTATTTGTAGTATGATTAGTGTTTGGGCTTTAGCTGTATGCAGGGAAAAGTCCAGAGACTGCATCAAACATAGACTTAAACTGGCTCCTCACCACTTCCTCTGCTACTGAGTCCACTCCATTTGAAGTCACACCCTGAGCTGAATGAAGCACCCTTTATCAGGGTGGAGGGATCAGATACAGTTGTAGGCTTTGGGACAAACTTCCCTGATCTCCATGAAAACATTGACTGTATGTAGCCATGGTAACATGTGACACCATTGACTGTTATGGACAACTTGCTGTCATTTTTTACCCATCGTGAGATGTGAAGCCAAAAGACCACCTTGATAGGCACTACCATATACTTCGCTGGTGGAGCCAAAACATGAGCAGAAGTGATCTGGCTGCTAGAAGTCACACCCTTTCTGCTAACCACACATTTACCTATATTAAATTAAAGATCCCTCAGCTTGGTACAGTCCACAGCAGAACAGATTCTCGTGTTGATCTGAAGCAGAAACTCCTGTCTGTAGAAAGTTCAATGACTCTTGTGCTAGTGTTGCATTTTCTCTTTCCATTCCTCCCGTACTCTGCTAATCCAGAAAAAAACGCTGGAGCTCCCATTTGTCAACAGAGCAGTCAATCAATCATCTTTGCATGATAAGAACTAATTTAACGGCCAAAACCATGTTTGAGAAAAAGGTATTTGACTTGTATTTTAATCTTATAGTCTGATCCATGTTCCATCTGTTAACAAGACAGAGGCAGGGTTAATGAGGGAGCTTATAATATTTTGGCTTCACAGTCAGTAAACACTTATGATGTCCATTTCTGTGTTGCACACTATCTCTAGAAGTTGTGTGAGTGTAATTGTATTTGGAGGATATATAGAAGTATTTCAATACCATCAAAAAGTATATAATGATATGTGACAAGTGAATCTAGTGTCAGATTTCTTTCTCGTATAAAGTTAAACTTTGAGAAACCAAATGTTTTGTTCCTTCTAAGCACTTTTTTTTTTTTTGCCGATTCAACTGTATCAACCTGCTACAGAGAAACAGTGAATACAGCAAAAAATCTGCTTTGTATCAATCACACAATTCCTAAAAAAAACACATCATACACCTTATCCCTCCAAAGGCCTTATTTGGCTCAGTTTATGCTTCTTTCCTCAGGCAGTCTTTACCATCAGTCGGTTATTCTTTCTTTAATGTGTACTCCCTCTAATTAATGCATTCATCTCTTTGAGTTAGCAGCTCCCATTGCTGCCAAAGTCCAATGAATCTTATTATCTTTTCTTGATTGAGGCTCATCGGCAAAAGCATGGACCAATATTGAATTATCATACCTGTACCTAAACTAATAGCTGTAGGACAAAAACACACAAAACCTGCAACACTAACCTTTTAATATCTAACATCACAATGGAACCAGAGCGTAAAAAGTGTCTGAACAGAGCCATGCATGTACAGTATCTCACAAAAGTGAGTACACCCCTCACATTTCTTCTAAAGATGAAGCACAAGAAAGTCCGTTAACAATTTGCTAAAGACAGCAGACTAAGGACATGGATTACTGGAACCATGTCTTGTTTTCTGATGAGACCAAGATAAACTTATTTGGTTCAGAAGGTGTTAAGCATGTGTTGGGGCAACCAGGTGAGGAGTACAAAGACAAGTGTGTCTTGCCTACAGTCAAGCATGGTGGTGGGAGTGTAATGGTCTAGGTCTGCATGAGTGCTGCCAGCACTGGGAAGCTACAGTTCATTAAGGGAACGATGAATGCCAACATGTACTGTGACATACTGTAGCAGAGCATGATCCCCTCCCTTCAGAAACTGGGCGGCAGGGCAGTATTCCAACATGACGATGTCGTCATGGAGGAGTGGAAGAGGACTTCAGTGGCAACCTGTGAAGCTCTGGTGAACTCCGTGACCAAGAGGGTTAAGGCAGTGCTAGAAAATAATGGTGGCCACCCAAAATATTGACACTTTGGGCCCAATTTGGACATTTTCACTTAGGGGTGTACTCACTTTTGTTGCCAGTGGTTTAGACATTAATGGCTGTGTGTTGAGTTATTTTGAGGGGACAGTAAATTTACACTGTTATACAAGCTGTACACTGACTACTTTACATTGTATCAAAGTGTAATTTCTTCAGTGTTGTCTCATGAAAAGATATAATTAAATATGTGCAGAAGTGTGAGGGGTGTACTCACTTTTGTGAGATACTGTATGTAGGATCAAAAGGCCAAAGATCTATGGTCAGTCTCAATCTGATACAGTGAACCAATGTGATACTGACCGCGTAAATCCAGCTTCTAAACAGTCCAGGCCTCATTGGTATTCCTGGGTGCTATTGCTAGGTAAAAGGTATTGATGAGCAGATAGCTGCACGTGGCCTTGGTACGTGACTCCATGACATGAGTTAGTATGTGTGTCTCTGGGGATTTGTATGGCAGTGTTTGTAACCTTGTAGAAGAAGACAGTTATGTCTTTATGGTGGAGGATCCAACCCATCGTTTCTATTTTAGTGGGCTTGATCGATCTATGGGACCTTTAGTGTGGCAGGCTCATTCCACCTTTCGAACATCATCTTTCAGGAAGCTTAGCATATGCATGATGTTTTCAGAGCTGAAAATGAAAGTTATTTTCCTTTGGAGTGTCAAAATCTGTAATATTTTGGCTGAAATACTGACAGTAAAGAAAAAGTACATGATGGAGGACAGGAGCAGGAGGTGAGATTGGGGGAGGGGACTGATTGACGGTGTTCATGGCAGCGCAACAAGCTGGCATGCCCCCTTTTTTTTCTCTTCCACCCATCTGTTCATAGGGATTACTCATTTAGCGAGGGATGGAGGAGGAGAGAGGAGAGCTGTAGGAGGAGAAAGTCTGGGAGAGGAGAGAGGGGGAGATCCATCATCAAAGCCTACAATACCTGAATTCAAATTATACTTCTATGACATTTGTACAGTGAAACCAACTGCTGTGATAATGACTCACTGTTAAAGTTATAGATCAGTGTTGTATAGTAAAGTACTCTCATGGGGCTATTCAGGTAGCAGTTATAGTAATGGGAGATGGAAACATTATACTTGTGTGTTATGTAATGCTGAACTGCAGCCCAGCACTGGGAGCACTGAGAAATGTTTTAGAGGGATTCCTAAAGGTAGATCCAATATGCGATGAACCCTGGCCTGCTTTTTTTGTTCGATATAAACAAAATATACATTCACACAAAATGTGTTACAGCTTTCCGTGAAGTCTGGCAAACTAGTAGAGGGCACTTCTTTCCTCCATAGCCTAGTTTTTAAAGTATTTTAATCCAAGCTTTCCTACACCCTTGTTCGCTTCTCGCTGTCTTCCTCTTACCTATCTTTTCGGGGTTATTGCATCACATCTCAGTGTGTTACCCGCACCTGATGATGAGTGGAACAACTGAACGCCATTGGTAAGGCTTTTCTGTTGAGAGCTGCACTAAAAGAGGTCTTAAACTCCACAGGGACACATCAAATTGACATTCATTTATTTTGCTGTTACCTTATATTTGAATGGAAATATCATTTGTCCCAAAGTTAACATCAGTGTTTGTCTCTTACACTTTTAAGAACACAAAATCCCTGCAGTGTCATGATATAGTGCTTTTACTAGGTATATATAGTATAAAGTCTGATAAATTACCCACTGATAATGGCAATATTCCTTATTTTTTATTGTTTTTATTATGCCATAGCATAAAGAAAAGAAGAACAGGGGTGCTGGTTGAGCTCAGTTGTTAGAGCAGGCGCCCCATGTACGCAGGTGCACTGGATGTAGGTTCGATTTCCTGTGTCTCTTAAGCTGTCCCATCAAATAAAAGCAAAAAGCGCCAAATAATCTTTAAAAAGTATCCAAACACATGAAAAAGAGAGGACCTGGTGGCGATGGTGGCCTAGCGGTCTAAGCGCCTCACATACAGAGGCTACAGTCCTCGACGCATCTCCTGCACGTCTTCCCCCACTCTCTACTCCCCACATTTCCTGTCTCTTTTCAGCTGTCATATCAAATAAAGGCAAAAAGGCCAACTTAAAAAAAAAAAGAGAGAGAGGAACTACAAGTACAGCTGCAACAAGCTAATGAGAGATTGAAAATGGCATCACAGGTGGATGTTTGTTCTCTGTTTCAGATGAGGACAACATGATTGCAATTTGCCAAAACAAACGGCGCAAGTATTCTGAAAGGACAAAAAAGTCCTTAAGTTTTAACACAATTAATCTTATAAGCCACTGGTAAAGTCGTGGCTGCAACAAAGGTGTATTAAAGGAATACAAAGTAGCAGTATCTGCAGTTAGTATGAACACAGAGTGCTGATTCGGCAGGGGTTGGTAATAACCTGTTCCTGATGGCCTATAACAATACGATTATCAGCATCAGCTCAATTTTTTTTTCCATATGGTGCATTATTAGTTTTTACTGATGTCATCCTGGAGGTGTGTCTCTAACCTGTGCTGTTCTTAGCATACTGATTAATAGTGTAACTCAGCACACCTGGACCCAGTGTGCTGTGATTACTTAAGCTCCTGCAGTATCTCTAACAGACACTCTCTCTCTCTCTCTCTCTCTCTCTCTCTCTCTCTCTCTCTCTCTCTCTCTCTCTCTCTCTCTCTCTCTCTCTCTCTCTCTCTCTCTCTCTACTTCTTTTCTCATACAGGTACACTCCCTTACGGCTATCTTAACCAAAGTTTATTCTTTGGTGTTCATCATTTTACAGAACCTACACACCTGTCACAAAAGCAGTCAGTACTTCTTGACTACTGGAGGACAGCTTGTTTATTTTCTTGAAATAGGTGTGAAATGAATCTGCAAATGTTCTGAATGGTTCAGACAAGTGTGTTGAATTGCATCTGTGCTGTTTCCCTCTTTCTTGTTGTGTGTGTGTGTATTAGGCGGCAGCAGGTGATACCAGGACATGTGGCTTCTATACTCGTCCTCATCCAAAAACATGCTGGGTATTAATTTAGTCCTGTCACCTCTCTGGGTGTTGACATATTGTCAGTCCTATGGTTTTTGGAGGCTTGAGTCTTTTGTATGTTTATGTTGCTGTAGTCTAAAAAAAAATGCAGAGCTTGTATCAGCTCCATTTGGACTGTCAAGCTTGTAGTTCATATGGAAATTTTCTTGCAGTCACTCACTTATACAATCTCCCTCCTCTAATAGATTGAGTTTTACAACACTTGAATTGCATTTTTTTTTAATCAGGAGCAAGAGTGCTCAAATTGCTGAGGGCAAAGGCAATCCTCCAAAGGGTAAAAATCAGTCATAACGAGCTATATGTACTCTCGGCAATTTTTCTCCTGCACTGCATTTCCAAAAGCAAACATATGTGCATCAGTAACAGTCACACTATATGGTGCTTATACAAATCTCCAGCATAAATGCATTCAGTGCCATAATCCCTTCAGAATGGACTTCACACAGCAAAACAGCCAATTTCATCAAAACAAGAAATACACAAGGCCAGACATGCTATCAGCAATTTCGTGATCAAAAGCTAGAACAGGAGGAGGTAGAGGTCTTGGAGAGGGAAAGTAAGACACATGTTGGAGCAAAAGAGGAGCAGCTGCAGCGCTGTCATGACTAAGCAAATTTTAAAGGCAGAGCTATTGTTTCATTGAATCTGGGATGTTAGCTGCCTACACTGCAGCAAAATAAGGGGTGCAATAGCAAAGAAAGAAAGTCAATTCTTCTGCAGCAGTTGACTTACCTGTGAGGATTCAATCGCAGCCACAGTCTGTGCTCAGGAACTGGTTAAAACCTGCAACAATAAGAGAGGAAATAGCCATGAATAGGGTTGTTTATCAGCCAAAATTAGCATCACAACCTATACCTTTCTCTTAACAGTAAATCTTTATTAACTTATACCAATTATGATGGACAAAAGTGAAACCATGGTACAGCTTCTAGTACTTTATCTCTTGTAGCACTCATGTTTTTTATCTTTTGGCAAATAATTTGAAAGTTCTTCAAGCCTAACACGCAAACTCAAATCACAGTCCTCACATTACCAAATAAGGTAAGAAGGACATCAAAGCCTGGGTGGGCATAAGTTTTTTAAATTTCAGTGACTGAAGTCATGGTGTTTGGATCCAGTGTTTCCTGTGATGCCTCTTTTATGGACCTCGGCTCCCTGCAACCATATGTGAAACCCACACTTACTAATCAAAAAAGTCATCAAAATGGATAGTGGCTTTAAATTGGCTGAACAGAAACTCTGTCGTTAAATCTTGTTTTTACCCTTTTAGGCTTTTATCCAAGATTAAACCTGTTTTATCTTTGGATGATTTGGAAAGGGATACATGCATTTATTTCAGGCCATTTGGACTACTTTAATGTGCTTTATGTTGGCCTTAACTAGACCTCCCTCGAATGCCTACCGTCAGTCCAAAGTGCTGCTGTTAATCATTTAATGGGCACCCGGAAGCCAAAGCACATAAACCTCAGCCTTGCCATTATACTGGCTTCCTGTCAATTTTACAGTTTCTTTTTTTATCTTTAAATGGATTAGCACCTCAGTGCATCCCCAGCCTAGGTGTACTGATCAGCTGCTTTTTGTAGTCAGGCTGAAAACCAGGGATGCCCATGGCTTCTCAGCAATGGACCCCAAACTATGGGACAAGCTACCCTTCTCCAAGCCTACCTAAAATGTCCCAAACCTTGCATAGCTTTAAATCTCATTTAAAAACACATTTTTTATCTTTGGATTTTAATCCAGTGAGAGAGTTGTGTTGACTCTGTGAGTCTGTATTGTTTTAGTTTCATTATTTTTACTGTTTTTCATATGTTTTATTCAAGTACTGGCTTGTATGTGTTTTATTTACTGACTGGACACTTTATGAAACAAATAATTGTCAGTTTGAAGGTGAAACATATTTAGAAGACAAGTTCTAGGTTGAAATTATTAAAAAAAAGAGATGATTTACATATTTTAAATGAGGTAATCTAATGAATGCAGCCAAATGAAGTCAGAAATATATAATGGAGACAAAGCTACCAGAATTAATTCATCAATATAGGCTGGTGTCACACGCTGTGCGACATGAATGCACAAACACATCCTCTCAGGGGAATTCCCAGTAAATTACTGCATCTCGCTGAACACAGGGCCCTCAATCAATAACCAAAATGTCTCCAGTCGTTTTTTATTACTTTTACCTCCAGCAGAGGGACACGTGCAAATGAAAGGTTACCCCACAAAACACGGGTGCCCCCCACCTACAGCAATAAGCTTTCCCTACGTGACTGCGAATGCATTAACATAATCTCCAGAGAGACCCTCTATTCATCTCACATTAGCAAAACAAATGTGACAGACAATGAACGTGGGTCCATTTAGACGAGCGGCCATTAAAAGTGTGGTCAGCTCAGAGACAGTGGATTATGTGAGTGTACATTAATAAGCCGAGGTCGAGCTGTTTGAACCAGAAGGATGATGCTGAAAGAAGAGAAAGGGGGCTTTGAACTCCCTGCGATGACACGGGTGAGAGGCTGCTGTCACAGGGAGGGAGGGAGGGAGGGAGGGATTGGAGGTACGCCAGCAGCCCAGCCCCAAGCTGTGATGTGTTACCATGGAAACAAAAGGATGAAGAAAGAGAGATGAGAAGAAAATGTGTCATATAATAACAGATCCAAACTTAAAGAAGTTAACCAGGAATGAATTAAATGTACTGAGTTGAACTGAATGAAGTTAATTCAAGAATTTAGTGGCATTAAGTGAAACAAACTGAAGTGAGACCCGGCACACATCAGGCGAAAACTGGGTAAAAATGAGAGAGTCAGACATTAATGAACAGTGACAGGAGAAAAGTGAGGCAGTAGAGGCAGAGAGAGGTTGATGGGAAAAAGAGCGTAGAGAGAGGGAGAGAGAAAACACATGAAAAAATGACGGGCGAGTGGGAATCAGAAACATGCATTATTAACAGGAAAATCTAAAAGCGCTTCATCATCAGAGCTCAAGAGAGGGGGGTGGAGAGAGATACAGAGAGCAGAAAAATACCAGGGAGAGCTAGCAAAGATAGCTGCTAGATCTAGCACACAAACAGGGGATATAATGTTTTCCTCCTAAAGAAATAGTCTGACACTTTGGAGGGTTACTATTTATAGTTAATAGTGTGATTAAGCCTAGCTTACATGCTAAAAGCAGGAGATGGTTAGCATAGCTCTGAATTGGAGAAGGGTAAAACAGCTAGCATAGTTCTATTCAAAGCTAACAAGTCCACACACCAGTATGTTGGCTTAATTGTACAACACCAAAAATGTAAAACTGTAATCAGATTTTGTTGGAGGCTATGTGCTTAATTATTTTTTGGTCACGAGCAGCAACTTCGAAGAGCCTCAGTGGTTGCTAGCAAGCTAATGTAGACGACAAGACTTCCTGATATAGAATGTCAAAGCAAGAAACTGTCTTCCTTGCAGTTTCTTAAGTGTTAATTAGTGAGCTTAGAGTGTTCTAGAAGGGTTTTTTCCTTTATAGAGAAGCTAGCTTGCTGTTTCCTATTTTCCAGTTTAAGCTAGGCTAAGTAGCTACTGGTATTAGCGTTCTATACAGGGTGTAAAATTAACACCTGCCAAGTGCCAATGGCGGGTAAAAAAATTGTTTGGCGTGTAAAACTAAAACCCACACCCGCCAGTGGCCGATGGAAAATTTTGTATTGCATGTGAGGTTTTGTTTTCATACTTTCGCTCATTTCTGCCAACTGTCAGGCTATTTTGACCCTTGCAGCGCGCTGTACTTGTGTTGTGATTTGGTACGTCGGGAACGGCGTGACGTCAGCTACTTGAGTTCTATTCATTCCCTTTGCTTGAAGAAGCACGGCGGGAAGAGCGTTTCGAGGAAGATGTGGCGACACATTCCTGGCGTGAAGCCACCAGAAACAAAAAGGATAGACAAAGAGGCTGGAGACAATCAAGAGGAACAGACAGCTAAACAGGGTAATGCATGGTAATTATTTTAAATCAAATAAGGCATGGTTTTTTTATTTGGCCGGTGAAAAACATTTTTGGTCTGTACATTTTTGGAGGTCACTAGCCAATGGCAGATGAGGTAAAAATAAAATTTTTGTAATGTAATTGACATGCGGCAACAAGCATTTTTCCCAAAATGCTAAGTCACTCATTTGAGAAATCTACTAAACATACGTGTGAACTATTAGTTTGTTTCAATTTAATGGCAAAATGTTAGTCTTTATCTAAATGGTGACAAACAACACTGGTGATTTTCTCTTCCTGTTATACATGGTTAAATACCAGGATATGGAGGTACGGAAAATAAACACTTAGATATGTGACTTTTTATCAGCTTACATATCTTTGGCTTGCAAAATGATCAAAACAAGGTTAATTGTATGGACGCTCATTAGCTAATGTCATATGAATGAGATGAAAAGTTGGAACAATAACCACACAACCATTTGTGTAACACTACACTGTATACTTAAACATTAGAATGAGGGCATGTTAAATCTAGTACTTTCAGTTTAAGGTCTCCATTATTGATCTACTCTACTGGTAGTAATTCCAAACAAAACAGGAAAGATGCTACCTTAGGCCTCCTATTCTGAAGTGTTCTACATTGTTTTGAATTTTAATCTTCAGAAGAAATCATGCAAAAAAATAGATCTGAATTGTCCACAGGTGGGGAACAATAATACCTCTATGACAACAGTGTGAACGTGAAATACAAGCTCAAAACATCCCTTAGAGTCATGGATGGCCAGCATTTCTATCCAATTCCTCTCTTATTACCGACGCCTGGTGCAACACCACTCTGATTTATTATCTGCTGTTTCAATTAGCAGTCTAAGTTTATGGATCCATCGGGACCAAATAGACTCCATGTGCCTGAATGTTTTCTGGTGTGTGGGGTATAGGGGGGATTTTCAGCCTGTGATAGAATAACTGACCCCAGGCATGAATAGAAATGTGTGTGTGTGTGTGTGTGTGTGTGTGTGTGTGTGTGTGTGTGTGTGTGTGTGTGTGTGTGTGTGTGTGTGTGTTGTAATCCCCCCAGACTGGGGGTCTCAGCAATCAGCCACAATAGCAGCTGTCCCCACAGAACACACACACACCCTGACTGCCTGCACGGCCTCAACACCCACTTCTACCTTCATGTGATTCTGACACAATATGAACACACACAAACTGGTAAATTAAAATGACCCCTTTGGCACCTCCAAATTACAGGGTCTGTAATTCTCATCATCATGTGCCCACAAGCAGAAATAGCTTGAGAAAAGTGTGAGTCGAAATGACTATTAGTGATGGATATTTAATTTTAAATTGCTCAGTAATCATTTACGAAAGGAAATGTGCTTTAAATTGACAGAAAAAAATATTCAGACAGACCTCAGTGATACGATGAGGCAGATACAGTATATTTGGAACAAGATGTCTGAACCACATGCTTTTATTTTTGATCACATAATGTAAAAAGCTTTATGGTTTCATCTTAATATATAGCTTCCTATCAAAGGAAAATATGTCCAGATTAAATCTGAGCACAGATGGGAGAATGTTACTTCTAGGAGAGCCATGTAGACACGATGTTAATAGTACAGTAGCAAGCTTGCAATAGAATCAAACCTTAAAGGAAACATGTGTAACATAATCTGTATTGCTTAAAGTCCATTGATCAGGCTGCCAAGAGTGAAGACTGAGTATTTTCACTCCTGAAAGCACGTTTGATTTCCATATAGCAGTTGTCCAGGCTTGCCATTGCAAACAGCAGAAAACACAAAAGCAGCACTGGTGCAAAAATGTTGTTTTAAAGAAATGTCTGTCATTTCTGGCAACCCATCAACACAAAAAGGAGGCTGGAGGCATTTGCAAGTGTATCTCAGTTTAAAGGTTAGAAAAAAGAACATTAATGCACAAAACACAACGATTGTGAGACATGTATCCACACTGACTCAGTAGTCAGCTAGAGAAGCAGTAGCACCTGGGTAGTGACGACTGTTTGTCTGCAGCCTGAAGGCTGTTCTCTCAGTATCAGACATGCCATCTGTGTGTGATTCTGTTGGATGCCTAGGGGTTATTTATTGCTGTGTCTGTGTGCGTTGTGTCCATGAACATCTGCTTACATGTACCTATTGTCACAGGAAATGACAAATGACCTAATTAAGATTATCCCTAGGTTGGGTTAGGTGCACAGTGTCTTTGTGTGATTTAGATACATTATCCCAAAATGAATTTTATGAAATCCCCTGACACAGACGTTAAAACTGTCATGCATGTCCTACTATGATCAAGCTAAAGCACCTCAATAAGGGTACGTTTCCACTGCAAGAACTCTCCCCAGAGACTACAGACTTCAAGGTTCTCCCACTGCAGGGGTTAAAATAAGTTCCAGGGACTTCCTCTAGACCTCCAGTCTAGAATGTCCCTGCAGGGGGGTTAATGCCTTTCTAAACACAGAGGCTTTAGGGTGGGACTTGGCCACTGAACAAATTTGATTGGTTGGAACTTGGAGCTTTCAGAAGACTTCCTTTTAGACCTGGTGGAAACTAGGGATGGGCATTTGAAGCCAAAATACTATTTGATAATAATTGGCATCTATTCGATGATGAAGACTATTTAACACTTCAACTGAATAGTTTGCCTAGTCTTAGCAAGTTTTTTCACCTCTTGGAAAAGCAAACACTAATGGGAAAAGGAACATTCAAATTCCTTGAAAAAGTAGTTCCTTGGACTAAAAGTTCCAAGTACTTTTAGTGGAAACGCAGCTTTAAACAACAATTATCAAATCCTTATTTCACACAGATCAAAGCACAGTTTTTGGTCCATGAAGTCCTTCTGCATTTAATTACCCAGATAAATAGCAAGAAAGTTTAAAAATAGGAAAATATAAATATAGCTTTCATGCTAATAGGTGCAGCAAGATTGAAAAATCCCACAATCCTGTGTTAGAATGACCTTTGCAGCTGCTTTTGAAGTCTCCACAGAAGAGTTCAAACCCATACATTCCCTCGTTATGTGTGCTGGACTAGGACTCTGAGTGGGGGGGTGTTGGTTACCATGGCTGTGTGAAGGTTTTTAATTTTAACAGTCTGTGTGCATCCTTCACATGACAGACAACACAAACAGTGCAGTGCCTCACAGAAAGAGCAGTCAGAGGGTTTAATCAGAGAGATTTACTGCCTCCTGGAAGTTTTTTTTTCTCCTCCCTCCAGAGGTTAAAGGGACAATTCTCCCATCGCAACTGTTCCCACTTGACTCCACACAGTGTACACAATGAAGCCCTCAAGAATGTCACACATGCACATAGAGATGGTGAGAGCAAGCAATATAAATCATGATAAAGGAACAGTAGGAAGTAGCATTCCTCTGTTACTGATCCTCTGCTAAGCTTTCTGCAGCAGAGGGAGGAGAAGTATGTTATAGAAGTGTCCAGGTATGAGATCTCTCCTGGGATTGGATCCAATCATCAGACTCATTTTACAGCCCCAGCAGAGGAGGGAGTATGAAAGCGAGAGTGAGGCAGAAAGAGAGAGGGGAGGAAACATGAGAGTGACAGGGATGAACTGAGGAGTGGGAGGTCTGGAGCAACAGAAGAAGACACAGACTGTAGAAAAAAAAGATGATTGGACAGGCAGGTTGGCCAACATCAATGCAGATGAAATATCTCTCCATATGATACCTTGATGTATTAAATCAGTCGCTGTGAGTGAGAGGCCTGCCACAGAGTTTGATTTCTATGTTAATGCAGGGCTTCTGAGGGCTATGCTGGGGGGGATTGAAAAAACTAATTTAACACAAAGATGCACTCCTAAACAGGGATACGAGAAAGACCTGTCTGACACTCATACTCTCTTACAAAGAAGCCACGTGCAATGGAGCCGTGTGGGTTTACTACACTTCTCAACAACAGACCAAATTCAACATGTTCCGCGTACACTCTTGGTTGCTTTCTGGGCCACTTGAATAGAACAGTTCTGACCTTGTATTTACTCAAATTAGTTTTTAATAAGGTTATGATAGTCTCAATTTGAGGCTGATGCCTCCATACTAATAAAAAGCAATCCAGACTAGCTAGAAGATTGGGAATTTCTAGACAGTTATTTTTAGAGCCAATCACCGCTGGCTGTCATTTGATTGGATTCCTTCATAGCAATATACAGTATGAAGACAAAGAGAATTTGCTTACATTTTCCCCCACAAGTGTCATAGTTAGGATAAAAGTAAGCAGGAGATTTTTTTTAAAGAAAACAGTATGTGTGAGCGAAGCAAAAAGACATACAGCTTTATCCACAGAGGCCACAAAAAAACAACACAAGAAAGTTCCTTATAGCTGCTTTGATTTGTAAGTATCACCCAAGCGGCAACCTCCGGTCTCAAACTATGAAGCCCATGCGGAAGTGTTATAAACTGCAATTCATCGAGAATCCGCTTTAGGCTGACTGCAGAAACACCGGAAACCACATAGACCACAATGGCCCTATGAAGCTAATCGCTCTATTGGCACACTCTGTACGGGGAGTGAATTTTTTTCAAACACAATGGTTCAGAAGATATTAAGATTACAAGTTTTTGCCCAAATAAGGACATGACTGACTTGCCTCCCGGTATGGGAACAAATAGCTGTTGGCTAGGAGGCTCAAACCCTGCCTCTTTATGTCACACTATGCCTGGTTGAGTTCCGCATTTCCAATATGGCTGCCGCCATCGATTGGCTTCAAAACAGCGCTCAGGAACATCACAGATACTACGTCCATATTTTATACAGTCTATGGTATCACCTTTATACTCAGCTAAGTCCGAATATCTGCCTCTATATAGTTATCTGGAGTGTTTTGGAATTCTAATCGGTGAGTCAGATTCTGTCCGGTGAAATTGTACATTTCTTCAAATATCAGGAAAAAAAACAGAAATCTCATGTCATAGGTTATCTTTAAAGCTCCCATGAGAAGGGGTGTGTCTATAATGCAGAGCAGTAGTGAAAATCCCATTGGCCTTCCCAGGTACCACCCCAAAACCTTCACGATGAGACTTATGCTGAAAGGCAATTTATGTTTCCACTCAGTTTTTCAAGTAAAAAATGCAGGTGGACAATATTGGTACAAAATGTACATGTTTCTAGCCAAAGTAGAGGTATTTGGTTGAGAAAGAGAGGGTAAATACAGGTTATTGATTTGTGTGCACACACATGCCACCTCTGCACAAGTCAGTGCCCCAGTTGTCTTGACACGCCTCTGCCCGTGAGGAGATTTTGAAAACACTTCAACTGATACCGTTGACTCTTTGAAGAGCTTAAAAGCAAACATGATCATCAGCTTGAAGACTGACTAAACACTGCTGCAGGGGAGTTGTCAGTGATTAACTGCTTGCTGCAGAAACAGCATTTTCTTTACAACTTTTCTCAGCAAAGATTTCAAGAAAGTGACACATTTGAATGTTCAAGAAGGCAGGATGAGACTGTTTATCCAGAATAACGAATCACTCATGTACAGCACAAGATCAGCAGAAACAAAAGAGGTACCACTTTGTCCACAGGGGGCGCCAAAGTCAACATGTTAACAGTTCCTCAAAGGAGCTTTACGTCTTTTTGAGTCAGAAGTAAACTGAAAGCCTTGCTGGTAGATTTGATTTTTCCTTTTATGCAAGGGAGTGTTTCAATCTAGAATCTGACTGCTAGATGTGGCTAAATTTCCCCATTTATACACACTGCCTTAAAGTCAAATTAACATCACCTTTTTGTTTCATGTATTAAAACTTCTACATATCAAGCTGCAAGAAAACTCTAGATCCTTCAAATCAAGGTCTGAACGGCTGTAAGTCACTTTACCACGGTGAGAGTCAAGCAGAATGACTCCTGCAGTGCTTTGCTTAGCAGAGCTCAGCCTTTGTTGACATGACACGTCAGAAACAAGCTGAGAAAAATGCCCCTGCAGCCAGCACCCAGAGGAACCACACAAAAGGAGCGGCAAGGGAAAGACAAAGATGGAGACAGATGCAGCGTGGAAATGAGACATGGAAACGTGGAAATGAGAGTGTAAGGAACAAAGAGGGCTTTTGACAAGGAAGGGCAAACAGTGGAGGGTATAGACCTATAGGATGCCTGGGAGACGTCTAATATTGACTGCATATCTTCCACCAAACACAGAGAAGAGTAGCAGATGAAGAACGAAAGGATTGAGGCCTCCTAATATTAGTAACAGCAGTGGAGAGGATTTCTCTGTGATCTCATTAATTTAGGCCTCCTCAGAAAAAAAAAAAAAAGTTAAAGCTGTGATGAAAAAGTGACAAGCTAACACAAAAGCTGCTACAACACGCCACAAAAGCTACATTCTGTTTGGCAGTGCAGCTGTTACCGAGTGAGTCTTCTGTGAATGAGGTTGCTGTTTTAATGATTTAACAAGCTGCTGAGTGGAAAGTAGGGCCAAATTGTAGCTCTATCAAACTGCTAAAAAGACTATAAACGCTTCTTGCTTCTTTGCTAGTCTCACACAACACGAACAAAGCCCCTTACAGCTGTGTGGTTGGTATATCCTGCAGCAACAGCAAGACTAGAGACACTTTGAAGGAAGATCAAAGCTGGAGACGAGCGATGGCAGCAGATGACGGTGCTGCTATTTTTAGAAAACATCAAGAAAGTACAGTATGAGGACAGTTTTTCATCTTCCGTATGCATCCCTGTGGATTACTGCGTGTGTTTAAATGCGGATCAGGGATCAGGCTGTCTTAGCAGTGCATCATTATGCATGATGTTGCATGTTTGTCAAAACTTGTGATTCAGACTGAGGTGAAACCCAGATAAGATAAAATAAGATACTCCTTTATTCGTCCCACAACGGGGAAATTCATGGAGTTACAGCAGCAAACAAGAAGGTGTACAGTACAAGAATATATATAGAAAAAAAATGTCCATCAGAGACGACAGCTTGGCCATAATTCTCCTGTCAGCCACCACCTCCACAGGGTCCAGGACTGAGCTGGCCTTCTTCACCAGTTAGTTCAGCCTTGCTCTCCTGTATCCTGTCCGCCCACAGCAGGTGAAGTCCTTCCAATGTGGCGTTGTGTCCGGTGTTAGCTCTGTTAGCATGATGCCACTCTGCCAGTATTCCCTCTGGTGCTGGGTTAGCTCGTCTACCTTATCTTAGATAGATCTTACATTCCCCATAACGGTGGGTGGAAGGACAGGTCGATGTCGTCTTTTTTTAGCTTGCACATCAGTACCAGCACGTCATTCTTGCCTTCTTCTCCTCAGCTCGCAGGGAACATCAGGCCTAGCATCTTTTAGCATCGACATGCTACGGGCTGCTAACAGCTGATCTTGTATGTAAACAATGCAACCATGGTTACACGTAGGATCTCCGAACACACACAGGAACAAAAAGAGTAAAAACACCACTGCAAACGTAGCCAGTTTGGTGTCCATGGCCAACAAATGAGTCATTAAAAGTCATGACAGGCTCCAAATGCAAAGATAACTGAGCACATATGAAACAACGAAGAGAGAGCTGCTGCAACAAGCAGCCACTCGAGCAGCGCTAAGCAATTTTGATTATCGGCATGATTTTTTTCCACACGACCTCTGCACATGAATAGATTACCTAACTATTACAAACAGGCCTGAGGTCTGATAGTAATGGGACATCTAGTTCAGACACACTGTTTTCGATTTATTGAAAAGTCAGAACTCTTTCAAAAGATCATGTGGTATCACTACTTACTTCCAGAGTGGGATTCCTACCATAGGAATATCTCACTTTGTTGATATGCATGCTTCTATACATTCCCATCAGCTGTGCTTTATGGCTTATTTACAAATATTAGGATGCTATTAGGCTAAACTAAAATGCTGAACATCTTTAAAATTGTTATTTTCCAGCCTTGTGACCACAGTTTTTCCAAGCATGTTGCCACACTGATGTTAGCCTTGACACGGCTGATTTGTAGCCTCATAAAGGAGTTTGTATTAGTGTAGAAAAAAAAGAAATATCCATCCATTACGTGTTTTGATATGTGAAGGATATGAGATATATGATGACAGCAGCAGTGTCGGTGTAAAATATTATGGGTAATGGATGCATACAAACAGCCTCCTGGTTCCTTGAGTCAGGTTTGGCTCTTTGTACCCTGGGGAAAAAAGCTGCTCATTGAATGCTTGAGTTGCTGTAAAAATGCAGTTCAGAGATGTTTGAAAGCTCAGATTGCAGTTAAAAAAATGTATTACTCTGCTGTGTTGACAACCTGATCAAACATGTCATATCAAATCAATCTGTAAAAGGAGTCAACACATTTCACCTCTGCCTGATGACACTGTGGCAAAAACATTCATGTATGTCAGAGGGCTTGAAATTGCAACTGTTCTGGCTCTAAACATTGTATCTGTGCAATCTAACAATATATTTTATATCTATCTGTAAATGAATTGCAGTGAATTGTTTATAACTTATTAGGTTTTAAGATAGTAAGGTTATGAGTCTTGCATAATTAGGGGCTGACTTAAGTGACAGGAAGGCACACTGTGTATCTGTGAGCAAGTAGGCTAAAGTACAGCCTCAACTTCACTTCATTCCCAAATGCAAGGTCAATCGACGGTTCAGCTGAGTCAGCATTTCCATGTTTTATACCATCTATGCATCCTCATGTTCTTCTTAGCAGGCATTACTTATCAACCACTGTGCTGTTCAATCCAGAGCTTATGTATCATCAGCTTGAATTTCTTTAATTTCTATGCTGATTTTAGATTGGCTAACACAATATCACAGTCTGAGTTTCACCCTTGTACTTTAATCTAGAACATGAATAAAAGACTCCAGTCTGCAGTGATGTTGGTCTTGTGCTACTTTTATAATTGCAATAAATCTTGATGAACTTAATCCAGCAACTTCCCTTCCTCCAAAAGGTATTTGACAAAAAAAAAGATGGGACAGTTTGAACAGTTTTGACATTAAGGCTACAATGAGAACAGAGAAATGCTAACAAGTAGCATGGGCATGATTGGAGTGGGATGAAATAATCTGTGTCTGTGCACATACTCGGCTAACGCGAAGTGACTAATTGCACTCCACTCAGCAGTTCCACTGGACTGAATGTGAAAGCTGTACAAAAACACACACTTAACTACACTGGTTGGACTTGACATTAGCAGTCCACTTCTGAAAGACGAGACTAGGAGCTGGAAGTAGACAAAACAGAGCACTATCCAAACATCAGCATTAAGTACTAGCCAGCGCTCTCACGTTAGCTGCTTTGCTTTATTTGTATATGGCACTCGGGGTCAAATAAGCCACTCAATAGCCCACTGCATGGCTTTTGCTTCTGTCGCTTTCAACTCTGCTAACGTGGCTACATATTGCAGGCTCACAAAAGAAGAAATAAAAAGCAACAAAGGAAGCAACGTGAAATGTTCCCAACGCCGACAGCTGTGATTCATGACCACACCTTAAGCACAAAATGAAATGAAACAGTGTGGTTGGGCTTATTTGGATGCTGTAACGGTTCAGTACTGAAAGGATGTCGTTGCTTCCTTGCTGCTGTGTGAAGAATCACTGTAGCATGAATAGGACACATGCCTCTATGTATTGTGATCCCTACACACACATACACATGATCCAGCAGACGCACAAACCTGCTTTATTTGCTTCTCCACCTTTGCCCTGATTTTCATTAACCAAATTCACAATGGCACGACATCAACCTGCAGTCAAATTCAGGGAACAAAACAAACCACAGAATGGGCCACAGCAGTCTGAAAGGCTCAAAGAGTCAAAAGGCTAATGTAAAAACCTTACTGTTTAAACCCCTTTGATAAATATGTCTCTCTGTATGCTAATACGGCACATTTGTGACACTGCAAACGACAAAGACGGTGTGTGTGTGTGTGTGTGTGTGTGTGTGTGTGTGTGTGTGTGTGTGTGTATGTATGTGTGTCCCAATAACCTCATTATTTGACACCAATCTTGGCACTGAGGAGGACAGACTAAATCTATCCAATCCTCTGACACCCCTGCATGGCTTTTAGAGCAGAAAAGAATCAATACATCAAGTGGAGCTTCTTTCACACCTGCCACTCTGACCAGTCCTCAAAAGACTGTGATTAACACCTCTTCGCTTTATTCATCTCCAGAGAGAGTGGACTCTATGGAGATGAATGGTATTATCTGTTCTGACTTGAGCGAAATGTTTTCATATATTTCTTTGGTTTACAGTTAAATCATAATGTCAAAGGTTATAGTGAGCCCAACCTAAAGAATACAGAACGTATTCTAAGAACGATTTTAAAGAATAAAACCTCTCAGAGTCTGTATCTTACAGCTGCTTTTATAAATGTTTTTGTATCAGTGTGATTATAGATGAAAAACCACAAATCTTAAAGTGTTAAGTGCTATAGGATAAAACCACTGAGTTGTCACCTGACTACACAATTGACCGCATTATCATTGTTAACCTCTACTGCCTAAGCAATCATACGTAGCACAGAGGGGGGGCTTTAAGTGCATTTCGACCAAGAGTTCTGGGGTCTTTTAGCCCCCAGAACTACTTTCCCCGGAACTAAAAGGTTCCTGTGCCCCCATTGTTGTCTGCGTTTCGACCGCAAGCTGAAGTCCCGGGTAGATTGTGCAAATCAGGCCAGTGGCGTATTGAGAAAAAAATTTGATTCAATAATATTTTTAAATCTTAATAAAAAACTAAACTAGTATGCATTCCCAGGAACTCCCTCTGTGTTTCAACAACTGTGTAAACTCCACAAACACTGTAACGTTCAACCGAAAGTCCCAGGACCTTTGAAAAGTACTACCCCCCAAGCAGGGGCTTTTCAGGGGGGAGATTATCTACCCCTGAACTAAATTTAGACCGTGGTTCCTCCGGTCGAAATGCACGTAGTTCCGGGGTAAAGTCCCTAGTTTGGGGGTTAAGTTCCTGCGGTCGAAAAAACGCCTTTAGTAGTCTGCTCCAGGACCAAAGTTGTTGCTAACTTCAGGGTGAACTCCCTTCACAGCTACAGATAACTGTTTTGCAGCGCTCTCACACTGCTTCCAGGCCAGACAACAACTTGCATAACACAACATACATCACTTCTTATCTCATTCACTCTTCTACCCACACTCGCACACAGAGTTATTCCCCTAATCTGAGCTACGCTACTATTCTAGGCTGCTGCTAACACATATTTTTGGTTTTGCAGCCCCTAAATTAGCCGTTCTGGTTAACTGTTAGTGCTTCTATCTGTGTCATCACGACTAGCAACCAGAGGCAACTAGTTCCCTCTTCACTACCTGCCTAAGACCAGATGACAAAGATAAAGCTAGCAACTATAAAAGAAAATACAAAGTGGAGCTTTTAGCCGCAAAAAGGGGCTAGTGGAGACAAAAACAGAGCCAAAATGACTGATTTGATTTGATGTGTGGGATCAGACAAGACTGAAAATAACACACCATTGCTATGAGGTATTTACCAATCAGAATCAAGTATTTGACACAGCTTGGTCATGAACTTGGGTTATATCATGTAGATTCAAAAATGTCCATATAACATTTAAGGATATTTTTCCTGCTATATTTCTCAAAAACATCCAAATCTATAAGTTCACAGTTCAACCCAATGGCTGCATCTCTCTTGTTTTTAAATGTAAGCAGAAATCTCGGTTAAGATCAATAACACTGTGAGGAAAACCTCACACTGTACATGTTCAGCTAGGCCCTGCAATAGTCCTACCAAAATAGCCGACCCTAGCAGTTTGCTATCACTCAATCTCTAGCTGCACACAAACACACACACACACACACAGGCTTATGCTATTCACTGCCGCCCACAGGGCTCTGCAGCCTTGTTGGCCGGCGGTTCTGAGCTCGTGGCCGGCCAGACAGCAAAGACCCAGCTGTATAAGAGAGGCTGTAGCTTTCTCTATACAAAGGCTCCACTCAGCACTTTGGTACTCTAAAAACAGATGCTGTCTGAGCTAATGAGTGTACCCCGCAGCAAAGCAGCACTGGGTTTACATTGGGACAGGCCTCAGCTCCATCTGTATAAATGTGCCATCTATTATAATAACTAGTCTACATCAGGTTGGGGATTATTTGAGGAATATACAATATCACCCCTGTAGAACTACTTGTTAATATAAGTAAAGGAGATTCTTTACTGCCTCATTTGGTTCAAGTTGTTTACAGTTATTAATGTTATTCCTTCAACCTTTGCCTGAAACTGTATTCAAGGAGGAGACAGATTCAGCCAAAAGAAAGGAGGCATTGAGTTGGATAGTAACACTGTGTCTCTTGCAAATATTAGGCTATAATTGGAACTGAATCCCCCTTTTCTTTGAGGAGATTCTGTCTGACAAAATGCCTATTTGACTGCTGGGATTTTGGCTAAACAAGATACACCGAGTTAACTCGCTCCACTCCATCCTGCCTGTGTTAATGGGCTTGTAAAGGATCACACTGCTAGCTTAAAAACAGGGGGCTTCTTTGCGATGCCCTTGGGGTCCCCAGTTTAATCCTGGGATCAATAAAGCGGGTGTTGATACAAGCTCATGTGCTGGGACTTATAGATTAGTGATACCTGACACACAGCATCAATCAGTGTGTTAATGTGAACACTGGGAAATTAATTTAAGGTGAGAAAAGCCAATGTTTGTGCAGATTTCCTTAGAGGTAGAAGTAAAAGGAATTTGATGTCAGAGAAATAGAATCACAAATCAACCAACACTCTGATTTTGAGACTGTATGCCAACCCAATTTCTAAGACAAAACAAGCATCCCAAATCATCCCAAATACGACCCTGCTACATAGAGGATGCTGAGTGCAAGTGACAAGACGGGATGGAGCACTCAATAATTCATCATGCAGTATAGTATTTTTTGGCCTGGCTTTGATACACCAAAGCAGTGGCAGTGCTTCGAAGCAAGGAGATAAGAGACATGTTTTTGCATATATATTTGAGAAGATATCAATTATTCAAACCAGAAGACGCTCTCGTAGCCAGAGGGACCCAGCCCAGTCAGTCAGTCAGCCCAAAGTTGTTGTATTCTTTGGCCATTTAGACATTTAAAAGTATTAATTCAACGTCAGAGGCCATTGTGTTAGTAAGAAATAGTATTATGTAAAGTAGTTGGCTTCATAGTAAATTGTTGCCTTAGTAAAATCCATTTAATCCATTTCTGAGTATTGCAAAGTAACATCATGAGGCAAGATGGAAATGCCCAAATATTTTGCAGCAAGCAGACAAGAAGCACAAGATTGTAAAGCTAACATCATTGCAAAGAAAAAGACACTAAAATAACACATAGTACAACAGCAACTGGAGATTATTTTTAGCAAATAATCTGCCCATTATTTTCTCAATAAATCCTACATTAATGCCACATGTAGCTCTTTTATTGTGCTTTTTATCCTTCTCCCAGTGCCCAAACCCCCAGATACCTACTTTATTTCCATAGAAAACCTGAATTAATTTTAATTAATACATTTAATGTTGGAAGTATTTGCTGTGGTTTAATGTTAAGACTCTAACCTGCTCCAATTATTCCTCCATGAAAGGATTTCATGCGGAAAAATGCATCCTTAATGCCTTTCAGAGAAGGCTGGTTCCTACTTCAACATTTATTAGGTTAATGGTGGTCTAGGATGAAGCCGGCACAAGCATATAAAGTTTATATTATATTCTCTTTGATGTTAAGGCAGACACACCAGTCCAGGTCTTCCCTGAAGTCAGTGTCTGAGGAAATGAGGATAAAGATTTATGTATGGATATTAAGATAATAAATAGAAGGTTGTGGAGCCATAAAATACTAAGTGTTTCTATTTATAACATGATTAACATATCATAAAAGGAACCACAGGATGTATAAGTCAAACTAAGTTAACTCTGTCCTCTCAGACCAAAACAAGTAACAGTCATGTGATCCAGCAGTGACAGGACACTCCCTGGATATATGATCACTCGTGTTACCTGGTTGTGCGAGTGTGCATGGAGGAAACCACCGTGGGAAGAGTATGTGATACCTATTTTAGAAAAGTAGACTCTTCCAGTTATTAATGGGCCTTTTGTGGCTTGGATATCTTGCAGGTAATATATCACATAGCTGTAATGGATGACTGGCTTAAATGAAGTTGAGGGGTGTCCTTTGCTCTAGAAAGCATATACCATGTGCACACCAATACTCCAGTTTATCTTCCTGTTTATTTCATCTGTATTCGTGGACATATTTCTCAGAGCAATATCATTCTAGGGTTTAAAATTTAAGTTAGGGATTGCCTGTAGTGGGTCATAACAGAGCCCTGGCTTGCATTTCCCTGATAAAGGTTAAATGGGCTTTGTGAGTAATGGATCAGAGCGGAGAGTGGAGGAGAAACAGAGTGGGTTGAGGGTCAATACCAGCCATGTGTGTATGGTGGGAAACTGTTGGGAAGACTGAGAGGAAAAGCTGGGCAAACAAGCAGAGAGCACAGCAGTGTGCAGCCCTTCTACCTTGAGTGGAAGCGATAACAGTTCAAAGAACATTCATTTTTCCAAATATCATATTAAATCATGTTTTTTATATGAATAACATTGCATTTCAACCAAAAGACAAATAAACTTGACCTGATTAGAACTGAGCAACAAAGACTGTCAGATATTAGCTAGAGGAAGATGAGCTAGCAGTATTTTCATATTTTTTTAACAGTTATTTATCAAAATGAATGCTGCTCTAGTCAACATATTTTATTAGAAATTGATTAGTAGACTATGTGAAGTCTGAAAAGGTTATTTGTAATCTTGGTGACCAACACAGAAGGAGTAATAGACCAAAGCAGCAGGACCTGTCAGCTCACTCGACCCATGTTAGCATATTTTTGGTAACTGTTATTTGTAGAGCCCACATCTTTACTTTTAAATTCCCTTTATCAGCTGTAAAAAATATCTTTTTTTCCAGACAGCAGTTTTAGAAAAAATGACCAACCCACTGAGCCCCACCAACCCTAAAAATTCAAACAAATTCAACAGCTAGCATGTAGCATTCAGCTGCTACAGCACATAGTATTAGCTAGCAAGAAATGAAACAACACAAAAAACAGAGGCTTAGTAGTGGACATAAATTTACTGAGTTGCCAGCACACAACTCCAAATACATTTTTATGCTGCTTTCTGCTTGATCTTTAATTAGCATCTTTATGCTCATTTTTTAATTTATTTTCACTGTACAAGATACATGACAGCATGAAAGGGTTATTTTGAGACTGTCAGCTTTATGTTGTGTAGTATTAAAAGATGTTGTTATGATGTATGTTTAAACATGCCACCACTACAATTACTCCGAACTATGTCCTACCACAAGACAGTTTAAAAAGACATTGCAGAGAATCATCAGTGGAACAAAAATCTATCTCGAAACAGTTATAGCTTCTGACTCCCAGCCAAGTCATTAGATTAGTTAATTATGTGTGTACTAGTTCAAGAAGCTGTATGTAAGTAATTCAACTGTTAAAAGAAAAGGTTTAGCAGAATTGCTTTCTCAGTGAGATGGTTCATTTGCTTTACAAAGTTCTACACTGGTTGGGATTTAGAAGAGACTTAAAGTTTCTGCTTCCAGGGGATGAACGGCTCATCTTTGACCAAAAGATAAAAGTCCTTATGAACACACTGAACGTCTTAACCTTCTTAGAATACTCTGTATGTGTTAGATTTAAAATATGCTACTGTCCCACATCTCTGTGGATGCTCTCCTCTGTGTGCAGGTAGTGAGTCTGATATGAATCTTGCTGTGCAAGTATCACCACCACATACGGTATGTCAGTGATCTGAGCAGGGACATCAGGGTTATCGCATCCCGGCAGAACACACATCAGGAGAGCAGAGCGACAAGCTAATTTGGTAGAAAGTGTCCTGATCACAATCTGGTCGTCCTTTTAATCACTGCCTGCCGCCGAGTTTCAGGAAGAGAATTGCTGAAACTTTGTTTCATGCCAAGCTGATATGAATAATTATAACTCAGATGAAATACCTTTGGAAGAATTAAGAAAAAATATCAGATAAAAAGCTTTAAACTTCTTAAGAGTAAGCCTACAGAGGAGTGTTCTGGAGATATCTACATCTTCAACTGAACTGTATGTGGGTCATGCTTCATGTTAACTGTAATCAGTTAAAGTGCTAAGCCAGCAGCAAATGAACGCATTACGTCAGGGGGCAAAAAGGCAAGGTGACTAAAGCAGCCCAGCTCTGATTGGACAATGCAGAAGATCCAGCTGCCCCAAAAAACAGCGAGCTCAGCAGCTTTAGGGGTGAAAGAGAAAGAGACAGAGAGGACAGAGTGGCTGGGTGGGGCGTTATCACTGATGTGAAACACCATTGACTTTTATGGGCCAGCTTCCAAAAGCATCAAATGATGCTGAGCAAGAACAAACATGATATGACTTATTCTTCCACTATGCCATAGTACTCATAGCTCTGGCTGTATTGGGTCGGTTGGTATGAGACACACGCTGTGAATCAATTAAAATGAGATAATGCACTGTTAACCACAAAAGGGCAAACTTTAACAAAGTGGCTGCTGAATCAATAATCCAAAACCATGTGCTTAAAGTACTTTTCAGTACTTAGCTCATAATTTCTCTGTTGGCCGGTATGAGCCCTTAACAGATATATACAAGTATCAGCTTGTTTCTAGCACTGCAACATCAGCACACTGTAAGTTCTGCCATCACTACGCCATGTACTCACACATTAAACTCCAGAACGGCATAATATTGGTGTTCCAGTGTGTGATTTCACATTGCATTGCACAGCTGAAGAAGCATAAAGCCGTACCTCAACACACACACACACACACACACACACACACACACACACACACACACACACACACTCAAACAAACATGCATAGAGACAGCACTGTTACGCCCTGTTGGACATGACCATACACACCGCCACAGTCTCAACATCTCAGACCCTACCTCCAACAGTGGATCAGAGGCACACTAACCTTGCCCCACCATTGTGCCTCCTTGTGTTACACATGGCAGACAGGGGTGTAAATATCCTGCCTTGAACTGGCAATGCAAATATTCTGATATGACAAATTACATGACATAAGTTACAATATATAAGTTAAGCTTCAAGATATTGAGAACAATGTTGAAGTACATAAAATCTAAACATCCAAAGTATTCTATATCAAACAGCGACCTTAAATCTATCCCAAATTCAAACTATATCTGTAACCACAATGATATTTGGTGTTTCAAAAATATCTCGAGGGTTTCCATTGACACATCAGCGCCCACCCTGGACATGTAGATAATAGAGTTAAGTAGAGATAAAGTTGGAATAAACACAGCATGTTAAGAAGACTGACACTGTACAGCTTTCTCTTCAGAACCCATAAACATTGGCATCTGTCTGTCTTTAATTGGTTTATAAGTTAACACACATATTAAGCTGATGGATGTCTTTTCCACACTGAGAACTGTTTCTGTTTTCCATCCTCTTCATCTGCACACCGGACAGTTCATCTATTCTACAAAGATGTTCTTTCAGCTTGACAAGAGGGCACTTACTGAGGGCGTGCTGGCCTCAGAAAGGCCTTTTCTTGGGGGTCAGACGAGTAGGATCAAGCACACATGCATGCTCGGATGAACAGGAACCGCTTTTTCCCACATTTTGCACACATTGAGGATTAGCAGATTGCCTAATAAAAAGGGTCAACCAAACAGCTATGGCCAGGTTTGCTGAGTATTTCCTCCCACTTGGAGTTCTCGGAAATGGCAGTACAAGGCCTCAAGGTATCAATCTACAAATGCTTTGCAGTGTAACTTTTATGAAATACTGCAATGGAAGTCATGGATACACATGGTGACACTTTAAAGCACATGTTCCTGCAGTTATCTGCAGATACAAGGTTAAGGAAATGACACCAGTGTGGCCACAGGAAGCATTAAGGTCTTGTGCTGGTGTTGAAAAATGTTCAGCTTTAGGCAAATGAATCAAAGTAATGCATAATTACACACTCTACAGACCATGTGTAAAGCATCTGAGATAAATCCCCCATCAAATTTATCTCATTGCTTGGGGTAGGAAGATATTTACCTATGAGAGGAGAGGCCTCAGCTGACATATTCAATTATGCACTGCCCAGACATCTTTTAAGTTAACAGTTAAGGCTGGTTGGTTCAAACTGGTCATGTGACGCTGGTTGCTTGAACCAATTGGATGCATGGTGTGATAAGAGCAGCGCGTTAATGGCTTCTTTGACCCAAATCCGCACTAATCATGTCAGAGCTGTGACAAAGATTGTGGTGGATGGGGGAATATTATTTTTTAAGCCTTTACTGTACAATGAATTAAGCCCTCCACCACTGGGATTTGAACATTACTCCTTTGTTTCACTTAATTCGGTACTGTACACAACCATATGCCTTTAATGTACTCCACCTCTGTTGTTTTCTTCTCTAAGAAAAGGCCGAAACCTCCTACTTCGTGTAAACTCTGGTTAACATTCAGCTCTGATATTGATATCTCCTCATAATCCGTGAAGAAAAGTATACCAGCCTCAATATTCAAGCCTAGCTATCCATGAATTTGCCACTGCTTATGATTGCAGTCAAAACAATACAATACAAGCAAAGTGAAAACAAATTTTCTAGCATATGGCTCAATAACTGAAATTAAATCTTGTCAAATCTGGATTACAACAGTCCTGATGTTGATACCTTCTCTTCATCGCAACGTGGCTAAATGAGTGCCTCATCTGCAAAGAGAAGTATCTTAGCTTTTAAAAAATCCAGCCGAATTTCTGACTTTCAGGGATTTAACACCACTGTCAATCACAGACATGAGCGCTAAAACCAAACTGCAGTGAAGACAAATAATCTTTGCCTACATATGGCTCAGAATACAAAATTAAATCAGCCGTTCAGACAAATCTGCTGATATTTTTTTAAGCTCAGCAAGTGAAAGCTACTACCAGTCTGGCATCTTCTCTGCACTCACCCACTCGCCCATCTGTTGTCCACCTGATCCACACAAACAACTCATCCGCAGCCCACTAGCAGACTCAAACCCACTGGTGACATTATATCTGATACAAAGGTGCCTGATAGGGCACAGTTAGGTTAAAACCACCAAGAGAATTATTGACCTTTCAAGCTAACTCCTCATGCATGTGGATACATAGATGTATGATAGCATTGGTATATGCTGTGGAGAAGAAGCATGCAATGCTATGTCCCATGTCATTAATTTCCAGTTGCGTGCTCTACTTCAGATGTGGCTTTGCACAGTTGGAGATCGCAGCAGCAGGTTGTCACTCTTCCTTCTCCTTCCACTCCTCTACTTCATGATTGTAGCTCCTCTTCTTCCATATTTATTTTTCTTCTCTCTGTGATTTTCTCTTATATTTCCCTTTCCTTCTCCTTTCTGTCTTGGCATATCTCTCCCTTCTCTTTCAACTAATTTTCTTTCCATTAATTGTTTCACTCTTTCCTCCTCTTTCCCCCTTTCATATCACCTTCCCTTCCCTTTTCTGCTTGCGCTTTTATTTACTGTATCTTCTTTCCCTCTTACTCCGTTTCTTCTTTCCTCTTGACTCTTCCCCTTCTCTCCCAACAAATTCTCCTTTTCCTCTTTCTTCTCCTTTTTCTCCTGCTCTTTCTTATGTTTCCTTTCTCCTTTTTTCTCACGTCCTTTTGTCGTACCTTTTGTTTTCCTTTTCTTTCTTCTTGAATCATTTCCTTCTCTTCCAACTCATTTTCTTTTCTTCCCATTCTTTATACTACTCCCTTTTCCATTTCCCTTTTTCCCTGCCTTTTTCATTTTTTATAGTATCTCTCCATCCAGTTTCATTCTTTCCCTTCATTTCCGTCCAGTTCAGTTCGGTTCCTTTTTACTTTGCTTTCCATTTTCCTTTCCATCTTCCTTTCCTCACTGATTTTCCCTTCCTCTCTTCACCTGCTCCCTTTCCTCTTGACTTTTTCCGTTCCTTTACTATTCTACTGTCCTTCCTCTTCCCTTCTATCCTCCCGATTAAATCACCACAATAAGTGACTTAATACAGTTAAGCTCTTGGCTCTTAATTGTATGTAATGCTGATACAGTAGCTAGGTTTCCCAATGTAGTGCTACAGCTGACTTTTATTTTGTCAGAACTAATTTCAGCTTTAGTCCAGGCTGCGTTGATTTGAAGTGGAATTCAACCTGAC
This sequence comes from Notolabrus celidotus, assembly GCF_009762535.1. Lineage (NCBI taxonomy): Eukaryota > Metazoa > Chordata > Actinopteri > Labriformes > Labridae > Notolabrus > Notolabrus celidotus. The sequence continues at coordinate 9,153,503 of NC_048292.1, forward strand.
ATCAATCTCTCATGCTGAAATCAAGCCTGTCCAACATGGTCGATGTGTGCCCGACTCCCCCAGCCCTTCATTTTACTCAGAAATGGGTCTCTCCTATCTCCCAGCAATAACATCATCTTCTAAAATAGGAAAGAGATTTTTTTTCTTCAAAAAAACCATCTGTCTTTTATGGAACCACCAAGAACAACAGCATCTGCTCTCTTAAGAATCTACCAGCAGCAGCAGAGTGTCGCTCTCCAGGCTCACCTTTTAACCGTAGCTCATTTTCCATTTCATCAATCTATAGCCAGTCAAGCTAATTTAATATTTAATGTGTCCCTGCCCTTTAACTAGAACAGTCACCCAAACATGTCCAGCTGTGGGCTGAGGATGTAGGGGTACAGCTGGGGTGAGTTTATGCCCCCCACATCTTCACCATGGGGAGCTTGTACTATTAACCCACGGCATACAGAAGAACCCACGATGCTAATTGTATTCATTTGGCAGCAGCTTTTAGAGGGCCTCTCATAGATATAACCCAGGAGAAGAACACCCAGTATGCTCCTATCAGGACTTCATTAGCGTGTGCACCTGCATACCTCAATGTTGGCTGCTTATGTTGGCAACGAGCTTAATAATCTCAAGGGATGAATTAAAAAAAGAAGTATTGTTTCCGTGTTGTGATAGTGACTAAAGCAGCACAGGGACTGAAAATCCCAGCCTTAACAGCAGAATAGTATTCATTGTTAGAAAAACACAAGTAAGATTATGCATCTGAAAAATAAAAATGTGCAGATAAAATTTCCCACAGCCTTACTTAGAATTTCTGATTTAAATAGAACTCCATGAATATAAGCTAATCAGACGGTAAAATGCATTTTTGCAAGAGTGAAGCCTGTGTGTTTTCAGACTTTCTTAACTGGGGTGGCCAACTACTCATATCCAAGTATCCAAGTATCATACAGATGCCTTCTTCCTGGATGGATTATTTTTTACTTTAAAGGGTAACACAACAGATTGACAACATTTAAAATGTCTGTGCTTATTCTAAGTCTAATTCTTAAAGGCCCCGTGGGGGCAGGTTATGAAACTGACTGAAATTAATACTGATGCCTCTTCATGACCTGGAAAAGCAAATGGGCCTATTCTCAGTGAGTGATACATGTGACTGGTAATAAAAGGCGTAATGAGATTTATTGTTTTGTCGAATGCATCAAAATCAGCGAAAAGAATGTCCAAAGGGGGCGCCAAAGTCGAAGCAAACTGAAAGTTTCTCACAGGAGCTTTAGGGACCCAAGATGGAGATGTTTATGCAAAATCACGATTTAAAATCCTTAAACATTTAAAGTAACCTCCGGCGAAATGTCCAACTGTCAATAAGCAACATTTCCATACATCCCCAAATCTATTTTTTTGGACAGCTAGTATTCAGAACTTTGCTAGCAATTTATGATGGACTGATTCTTCTACTTCACACCTATCTTATGATATTGATGTGTGAAATACTTTTCTACAGTTTTGAGTACCAATACAAGATAATGTTGGACATGTGAAAGTGAAGAAAAACACTAGCAGCCTATTGCAACACAGCCCAAGTGATGACATAACATAAATGCTTCCTCTTGCAAGGCAAATAGCCAATCATAGTTAACATTTTGATGATGGTGGATAGTTAGGTTTCAAGGGGGCTTATGCCACCCCTGGCCACTATTTGGACACGCCCCTGATTGAAGCTACCATATTTATTTGATTGTCACAATTAGGGTTGTTCCAAAGCCTTTAATTTGTGTTTTGTCATTCACACCAAAATGGAAACTGTGACTAGCCGACGAGTCTAAAGGTAAGACAATGCTGAAAAGAAAGAGTCCAAATAAAGCACAATTTATTCAATTAGCAGCTGAAAGAATAATCTTAAACAAATATCAATATTGCTTCAGAATCAAGAAGATGTTTCCTACAATGTTTTAGGAGGAGAATTATCTACCCATTCAAGATGTCAAACTCAAGATACTGTTCACCATTAAAAGTTACAATCAATACTTAGCAGTGTCGGAGACTGAAACCATAATGCTACAGTTTCAATCTCGCCTGACTGAAACAACTTGACCTCTGATCCCCCAAACAGCCTGCGGGCAATATTATGCATCTCCCTGCTCTGTAAATTGTGTCATCACTTAAGGCGGCAGTGAGTAGAATGAGAATGCACCTAAACTCCCCTGTATAAGCTCCATCACCTGACTCGTGTCTAATGGGCCGTGGAAAAATGGAGGGAGCCGGAGAGTGACGATGACACTGCATCTGGCGTGAATAATGGCTTCAGTGCTGGCTGCTGCTGCTGCTGCTTCTCTGACAGTCAGGGGACCTGTCACAAGTCAGACCTTGTGATGTCTCCGGGGGGGAAAAGCTTGCCGGCAGGAACGGTGGTGCCAGCACACAGTACCTGCCATGCCATGACATGAAATGGCATTGTATGACACATGAGGACATTTGCTTTGTAGGAAATATACAACTCTAGGTAAATGAAGCTAGGACAGATTAATTAGTGGTGTGTTTATAATCTAATACAGTATGTTTGAATGTTAGCACAGCAGGCTTTCCAGACAGCAAACGTTTCAACTTGTCTGAAAGCACAGGTGTTACTAATATCATTAACGATGGCTTAGCTCCATTCAAGTGCCTTAATGGAATTACCCCATCATTTACTTTGATTGATTACACCTGTGCTTGTCCTGATGTGATGCATTAACTAAGTGGATGAGTTCAGTGTTATAGGAAATTACAGAGACTTATAAAAAATGAACAGTGGGTTAATAACTTCTGTTCCAATGAGAAGATTTTGTGAAACTAAAAGGAGACAGAGAGAGCAAACCATGTCCTCTCTTGCTCTTGCTGTGCTCCTGTATGCAAGACTACAAGTCTACAGGATAAAATGCTGACAAGAACTTTTCCAAATGTAGGTTACCGGTCTGATATTAGCATTGTAGCACAGCTCTGGGTAGGCAGAGCAAATCTTGCACCGCTGTTCAATGTTACTTAGACTTGGGATGGTCAAGGTGACCTCTTGTCAACTTGTCTTATTGCATCGAATTGTGTTCAGTAGGGGATCCCTATTACCATCACGATCATGCTTCTGACTCAGCTGTGAATCCTATTGGCCACATGATGTACTCTGCAAACAATACTCCCAAGCATCTGTGACAAATCACCAATTAAAACAGCCTTACAACACAATGATATTTGACTACAACAGAAATTGAGCTAATATTAAACAGGCCAACTCAGCACATATCCGTGTGGCAACAATACCAGCCTTCAAAAAGAAGCTAGTACAGATTTGAATAAAAGAAAGAGCCATCATCTCTATACTATCCCATGGGGGACACGTAGTGCTAATGATCCCCTTGTATTTCTGACAAACACACAAACAGCCAACATTCCAGCATCTTATTAAATACACTGTAAATGGTAAATTGACTTACTTATATAGCACTTTTCTAGTCTTTCTGACCACTCAAAGCGCTTTTACACTACTCGTCACGTGCACCCATTCATACCCATTCACTCACTGATGGTAGAGGCTGCTATGTAGTGAGCAACCATCAGTGTTAGTTGATCTCATTCGTTCACATTCAAACACCTCTGAACAACAGAGGGAGCAATTTGGGGTTCAGTGTCTTGCTCAAGGACACTTCAGCATGTGACCGGCGGAGCTGGGATCGAACCACAAACCTTCCGATTGATAGACGACCAACTCTACTACTCCACTGAGCCACAGCCGCCCCCTGTGCCTCTTTTATCTGCTGTATTTCACATTCACATGTTTCAAGCAGTTGTATCCAACTAATATTCTCAATATCAGAATGTTTGGTACTTTGCTTGACGATTATGATAGTTACCAGATTTTGATTCTGGCTTGACTGTCCACCAGGTATGCCAGGGTAGTTCACAATACAATACGATACGATACAGTACGATACGATATTATACCTGTGGTATGACACTATATGGTACTATACAGTTTTTCTTCTCTTTTTTGTTTGTTTGTTTGTGTTTTGGTTTCTCCTCTACTTTCTTATTTTACCCTATTTTATCTTTGTTTAATCTTGATCTTTTTAGGGAGCCTTTTTAACATCTGGTAAGGGACTACAGATGTAAACTAGCCTTTTGGCTAACTCTGGCATATTTACAGAAGTGTTAATTAATATGCATGGTCCTTTTAAATAATAAATAACGAAAAAATACAGAACAATATGGTAAAGTATGGTACAATATAATATGATATGGTATATAAAAACACAATACTATAAAATGTACTATACTTAAACTTCTGTTCATTTCAGTTTTTTTTAATTGTCATTATTTCTCTTTACCTGACCTGTTCCTTTGAGGCAGAGAGATCCAAACTCTGCTCTTAAATGGTAGGATGGATACGGCCTTTGTAGATTTGAAGTAATCCATGGCTCTTTATGGATGTAATGTGTTTGGATTCAATCTTTTACTGGACTTGGATTGAGGGAACCCTTTACTGCAGGAGGGGGAGACCACTGGACTTTCAACAGTGCAAGTTATCTTTCAGGTTAATGTTAACTTCCATTCATTTTGAACAGAATTAAAAGATTAACTGTTATCAAAGTTAGCATCTTTGTTAATGGATTAAAGGTGATAATGATTATTCACAGTACAGTGGTTCTACCATAATTGATAAATTGCAAGACAAACATACAATGATACATCCCGATATATCCGATTATCTGAAGGAGATAAAATGCTTCTCAAAGGTACAGCGAAGGATTAATGTCATTTATCCCACCGCAGGGAGTCACAAAGTAGTGACAGATTGGGCAAAATTAGATGGGTAATCTGTTTAGAACATCCGTTTTGAATCAAAATAATGGATATAAGGTACCAGTGATATGATAAGAGTATTACACCAGTCAGGACAATCCATATTTTGACCCGCAATTAAAACCCCCATTGTCCATAACTAAATTTTTTTGAGTAGTGGGGCCAAAAATTCCTGAATCCTACAAATTCCTACATTTTGCTAAAAGATGAATCCCCTCTGATTGATTTGCTGTAACCAATCCAATGTCAACAGCAAGTAAATCTAGAATATATTTACTCTATTTCATTTAGATAAAATAACAAAGTCATCTCTTCCTTTCCCCAGTAAAGAGCAAGGACTTAAGCCCAAGACAATGGAGGGAAAACACGGAGATCCTTCATGGAACCTTCTTATTAGTTTCATGGAAGAATCAATGAAAAATGTGGACCACCACCCCCCCTACCTCCATCCCCACCCCAATGATCAATAGACACCTGCCAACCATTCATATCTCTGCATCTTACATCTAAAAAAACAGGGCCTTCTTGGGTTTGCTGCCTTTGCTTTCCGCCTTGGAATCAAAAGACTTGTCTCTGACAGCTGAAGGAGCTGAGCTACATCTGGCAGCATCGCTTGCAGACATCAAATAATCCGCTCAACGCTGCGGGGCCTGTCCGCACCGGCCGGCAGCTTCAGCAGCAGCAGCAACAATACGCACAAACCGATGCTTCATTCAACACAACAGCCCGATCAACACATTGCTTTCCCTCCCTTTATTGTTGCTGTGATGGTTGCTGCTCGAGATGCAAAGCGTGCAGACAGTGCAGTGGTTGCAATGGTCTGCCTCCTTTGATGCTCTGCAGAATCCGGATAAAAAACACGACAAGCAGCGTCAGGCGCCTCCATATTTGCTGGATTATTCGCACCTGGTCGCTCTCGACAAGCATCACTGAGGGATTCTGTAGCGGATTAAAACAGACCAACCTGACACATCCACTGCACCATTATTCTCAAAGTGATACTGAAGACAATGACGTGGGGGGGAAAAAGGCATTCACCACCATCACCATCACCATCACCATCAAAATAATAAAAAAAATAGAAAAGCAAGGCATTAAAAACTCACCGTCTGCAGCAACCGGCTCCCGTTTCCTCCCCCGCCACTCTGTGTGTGCTGATGCTGTAGAAAAGGATGAGGTGTGTGTATGTGTGTGTATGTGTGTGTATGAGAGAGAGAGGGACTGTGCCCGGCCAGTGCGTCCGTCCCTCACTCAGCCGCTGCAGCAGCAAGCTGTGGTCCACACGGATCCTCCGCTCTCCTCACCAGCTCCCCCGCCGCTGTCAAAACCAGCAGCGACAAAGATCGTCTCTGTCCGCGAGAAGACGACTCACTCCTCGATCACCCTTCAGATCGACTCTGAAGGAGTGGGCGTCGATTCAATAGACTTATGGCCTCTTAACATGTGTTTGGTGTTATCACTTAGTAGTTCTGTACTGTCTAACAAACTAGCTTTTTTGGTAAGATAAATAGGCACATGCATTTTTAGGCCTATTTTTCTATCTATCTAGTGTGTCTTATTTTTTTTACTGAATACACCTTGTGTGTTTATATCAAGCAGCATCCTCCAGTCTAAAACATGAGTCCAATGCAGAAGCGCTAAAAACTGCAGCTCATCGAGGATCCGCTTGAGGTTGGCTCCGGAAGTACCGGAAACCACATACACACCAATTCAAAAAAGACGATCTTTACAGCAGAAATAAACATGTTTACAGCCTGGTACAAAAGACCAGTGTAGTCTGGATAGCTCATTTCTCGGCACACACTGTACGGGGGGTGATTTATTTTCTAACGCAGCAATTTCGAAGATATTGAGTTTACAAGTCTTCCAATGAGAGGCACAGCTGCCTTGATTGACAGGCGGGAACACTGTAGCTGTTGGCTAGGAGGCTCAAAGCCCGCCTCTTTACCTCACAATCGCTCGACGGCAGCAATGTAGCGGCTAAGCCTAAAACTTAAAGCCACTGAGGGGCTGTCTAGATGGGCTAAACATAATTGACACGCTCGCCGTTCGTTGTGTCTTGTGAAAAGAATTATCCAACGTCTTCTGGTTGCATTTACGGATGATTTATTGTTCACCGTCTATTCTCCAATGTGTTCCTATGTCCATAGTGGGGGGGTTTCTAACACGACGGTTCAGAAGATATTAAGATTACGAGTTTTTGCCCAAATAAGGACATGACTGACTTGACTCCCGGACGGGAACACATAGCTGTTGGCTAGGAGGCTCAAACTCCGCCTCTTTATGTCACACTGCCTGGTTGAGTTCCATATTTCCAATATGGCTGCCGCCCTCGATTGGCTTCAAAACAGCGCTCAGGAACAGATGGGTGACGTCACAGATACTACGTCTATATTTATACAGTCTATGGTTTATATACTGCAGTATAAGTATATAAAACATAGAAATACCTTTTTTTCTATTGCTCATGGCAGTCCTGTGAAAAGCCAAATTAGTATCAGGCTCCTCTTATATGCATGGCTGCATGCGTGTTGTGAAATAGTATTCATATAGAATTGAACTCTTTGATATTTGGTGGATGAATGCATGATAGTCTGAGAAATATTTAAAAAAAGAGGCCACATCATGTTAATCCTCGTGCACGAAAAATATATCAGAGTGAGACCTCTACACTTTTCTTCTGTCCTTTAACTGCTGCCAGTCCGGTGCAGAAAGAAAGAAAACAGAAACAAGCAACAGCAGCGACCCCGCTCTAATGAGCGGCAGCAGAGGGACCTGCAGACAATTATATGTGAAAAAACCCTTCAGAATGTGGTCATTGTTCTCACTGTATCTAATGAAGGGTGCTTATAAAGCCTCCTTGCAACAAATTCACTTGTAGCCCTGTATTTTTTTTATCTCTATGTCTTGAAGGATATATTTTTTATGAGAATAATGAGGATGTTTGTTTCTCTTTGACAGGGTTATTTTGTATCTCTGTAGACAGCACTCTCAAAAATTCAACAGTTTGGGGCCCCTTAACATTTCCAAAATGGAGCCGATGTGAAAACATTGATGGAAATTTTATGCAGTGCCATAAACAAATTATCTAATTTAGATAGGATAAGATAAGTTTTAACTTCTTCCTACTCCTTTTCGCACATGTAAAGTAAATTGTTTCACTGCTTGCTAATATTGATTTTGTTTCTTTTGTATAACTGTTTATTTTTTTTCTTGTATGTTCATATAACTTTCTTCTTTTCTACTTGTATGCTCTTTTTTTTTGTATTTTTACTTTAATATGTTCGAAATAAAGTCATCAAATCAAATCATATTTTCTGAAACAAAATACGAAGGCAGAAAAAATGTGACTTTTCCCATTTTTTGTTCTTTTTTTTTTTTTAAGATATATTTTTGGGCTTTTTTCGCCTTTATTGGATAGGACAGCTGAAGAGAGACAGGAAATGTGGGGAGTAGAGAGCGGGGGAAGACATGCAGTGAAGGGTTGACCGGCCGGGAGTTGTACCGGCGACCTATGTGACAAGGACTACAGCCTCCGTGGGATGCTTCGACTGCTAGTCCACCAGCGCCCCCCATTTTTTATTCTTACAGTAAATGATAACCATTCAAAACATTTCAGTACATTCTGTGATGTAATTGGTAGGAAAGAAAAATCCTGCATGAAGCAAACACTCTTTCCATCTCCTGCCATCTCTAGGCTGTCAACTATAACAATAAAGGCTGAAAATAGGCACACACAAATAAAATCCTGGTTTGGGATTTGCCCGACATTTAATATGAGACACAGGTGTTCCTCAACTATCACAACAGCACAGGTGGCTCATGGACACACAGACATAGCTAAGCTGGTGTCAAACGCCCCACTGCACATCACATTATCATTACTGGCCCACCAACACATTACCCACTTTGAACAGCTGAAGTCACATGACAGGTGTATGTGAACCTTCCTCACCCCTTTCACATTAGTCGTTCCCAATGTGGGACAGCCCAAGCATATCTTAAACACATTCAGAGCTGGTTATTAACACAACATCCATCATTACACCCGAACAGTTGGTAAAGAAGGTAAGGCATACACTTGACATTTGTTTGATCATAAGTGTAAATAATGAAAACAGTGAGCTGGGTTTTTAAGAAGCAGCTATTTTTACAAATGTCATCCTCTGGGTGGGAGGCTCAAATCCTTCAATGGAGTCCTACAACAATGTTCGAGGTTTGGGTCACTTCCAGGCTTTCGGACCATTATTAGACCAGCTAAAGAGCAACTGACAATTGATAGAGATATCAAGCTATATCTCATTAAGATATCATGAGAGCGTTTCCTCAGTTCATTTAGCAACTTCTTTTTTATTTATTTATTTATTTTTATTGTTTTTATTACTATTGTTGCATATACTGTGTTCTTAACCATAGGATTGTGGGGTGGGTTTGGGGTCAGGGCTGGGGGTGGGATCTTTTTCTTAATTTATTCTATTTGAGGTTGTTTTTATGTACAGCACTTTGTGTTACAATGCCATTGTATGAAAAGCACTTTATAAATAAAGTCTGATTGATTGATTTCAAAGTAAAATAACATATTTCATGTAAACTGCAGCTAACAGTAGCATCCTATTTTCTAGCTAACAGTGCATCAGCAAGGAGATAAATCCTTGTTAGAGTAAAATCCTACTTAATGTAATGACGAAATCATTTTCTTTAGTTGCAAGTAACTCCACAAAATGTAAACGTAACTTGGCTGCTTAGCTAGTTGTAATATAAACTAGCAGGTGACCCAATGCTAACATTAGCTGTTGTTTGAGAGTAGCTAAACAGTTATGAAGTATGCTGTTTTGAAATTAAATAAAGGCAGATTTCCCTTCTTCATTTCACTGTTTATTGTCTTTTAAGTAACTGATCAATGGAAAACAGTGAAATGATAAAGATTTGCCAGACCACCAAAATTAATTTGGCTTACTTCCTGGAAAACAGGGGTTACAATCATAGACTGTATAAAATATGGATGTAGTATCTGTGACGTCACCCATCTGTTTCTAAAGCGCTGTTTTGAAGCCAATCGTCGGCTGGAGCCATAGTTCTGCTGTCGAGAGATTTTGATGTAAAGAGGCCGAGTTTGAGCCTCCTAGCCAACAGCTACAGTGTTCCTGCCTGTCAATCAAGTCAGCTGTGCCTCTCATTGGAAGACTTGTAATCTCAATATCTTTGAAATTGCCGGTTTAGAAAAAAATTCACCCCTCGTACAGTGTGAGCCAATCGAGAAATGAGCTATCCAGACTACACTTGTCTTTTGTACCAGGCTGTAAACATGTTTCTTTCTGCTGTAAAGATCCTCTTTTTTGAATTGGTGTGTATGTGGTTTTCAGTACTTCCGAAGCCAGCCTCAAGTGGATCCTCGATGAACTGCAGTTTTTAGCACTTCCGCATTGCACTCATATTTTTTAGACCAGAGGTTGCTGCATGGTTTCAATATCATAACAGCACAAGCTTCCCACCCTGAACATGAGGTCAGAGAAAAACAGCCGTTGTGTAAATATGGTCTGTGTAGCTTACCTTGGGGCATAAGCAGGTCATCTGCACAGTCTGGGAAAAAGAGTTTACATGCACCGTTTTGTCACATGAAAATCGCATGTAATGCTCATTCAAGCTGTGGGACATTCACATGTGAGTCATGAAGTGTTGGTACCAGTAATGGCGACAACTCCTGAGGGGAAGTCTGGGGGCCAAAACAAAGTGGAGTTTAAGTCAGTTCACTCTTTTAACAAAACAAGATCCAACATGAGATAAAAAGGTGCCGGTATGTGCGTGTGTGTTTAGAAAAATGATGTTCCAGCTCAATGCTTTGAATGCATCATTAATTTTTAAGGGTGTAACTTAGTAAACAATAAGATTATCTTTTCAATGTTGACCTAGAAGACTGGGTTCACTCCATACAGACGTTAAAACGGTGGGCACAGTGATGTTTTGACATTCATGCAGAGCTGTTGGACAAATAGGATCTGTGTGCGTGTGTGTGTTTTTGTGTACGCAGGTGTGTCGCCACGCTAACCGACTGGCAGGGATCTGCGGAGAACCACAGCACTGTGTAAACGTTGTCTTTTAGAGAAGACGTGACGACACACAGATGTGGGTTTTTTTATAGACATACCGCTGCAGAGTGTGAAATACTCCCAGGCGCTTTAAACACAACAGTACATCTTTCTGTTGTATTGGACTTTAAGACAAAACATTGAGCCTTTTTTCAGTACTGATTTACATTCTTTAGAGTGAAGGCATTGTGTACTTTTAAACAGGTTTACACAGGCCAGGATGTATAATAGCAGGACAATGTCTCTTTGACAGGTACCAGGGTATTGTTTACGCAGCAGCCTTCCCAGCTCGTCTTAAAGCCTTGTCAGTGATGAGAAACAGCTGGGGTCTTCCTCTACCTATAAGTAAGAGCTGCTTTATGCTACATATTCTGGAGTGACCAAGGTTAGAGAGGAAAATTCAGAGGGAAGTGTCTGCATATGCATTCTCCTTGAGCCCTTTGGGTGATAATTCTCCTCTGCAGTGACAGATGGGATGCATGAATCCATCCTGTCTCCCTTATTTCTATTCCTGTGTGGGCTTCACACTCACTTCAAACCCCCCTCGGGGGTGTGTTTGTTGCTTTCCTTGCATCACTGGAGCTACTGAAAATTCATAGATTATGATCACATGCTTAACTGCTTTTCTGTATTTGCAATGACGGCCCCATTGGGTGAGGTTCTGCTACTGCGGAGTGTTCAAAAACAAAGCAGAGCCGTGACTAAACAATGTCAGGTGACTTGTACAAACTTCTACAAACATGCTTCACAGTTGTTTGGAAAAGATGATGGAACAAACTTGCATGATGTTAAGCTAATAAACAGTACCAACTGATGGAGCTTAAAAAACACGAGGAGTTACAGTGGCAAACTAACGTGTGGTCACTTTTTTTTGCATGTTAAAAACTATGTTGCTGAAGTAAAATCTTAAAAGAGGTCAATTGTATAACACATTCAAGATAGATCAGGGACAATTTTAGGCTAACGTGGGCACACATACATTGAGAAGATTGTAAATGAGAAGGGACTATACCCAGTTGCTAGGGAACACCATAAGACCAGACAATCCAATTCTGCAAGAGGAGGAGGAGGGAGGAAGAGAGGAAGAGAGGCAGAGCTCCTGCCACAAAAAGCAACTAATAGTGCAGTGGCATGAACTATATATAAATTTCACACTTCTTCATGTAAACACAGCCTGGCAGACTCCACTTTACCTTGGCACTTTGGCCTTTCGCGCTTGTAGAAATTGGCAACAAGATGAACATCACCAGAGAGCGTTAATCTCACGGTTACCTCATTTGTCTGCCTCCACTGTGCTTGTCAGAGACGTTCAGTTTGCACACAGCCGGGCAAAAGGTTTAAATAATATTAATGCTGGGTTTGACAAGAGGAATTTCACAGCAACAAATAAGCCACTGTGTTACAAGTGTTTTTTTTTCCAGATCTGGAGAGGTGTGAGGTAAGGCTATTGATCCCAACAAAAACTGAGCAGTCTTAAGTCAATGCCAGGAAAGGACACAAAATAATGATGTTATAAAGCCAAATTCAAACAACTACACCAAATTCTTTATTTCCACAGGTCCCAGATTCAGCATGAAGACATCTCAGATACCTCAAACTGACCCCTAACTTTAAGTCAAATTCTGGAGCCTTTGGAAACCTTTTCCCTACTTTATTTTTTTTTTTACAATTGTGCATATTTGTGAATACCTCAATCAATCAATCAAGCTTTATTTATATAGCACCTTTCATACAAATCAAATGCAACCCAAAGTGCTTTACAGTGATTGAAAAACAAGAAAGAAACAGAAGTAAAACAATGGCAAGAAAAAATACAAATAAATAAAATAGAGACTAATGCACCCCAACAATAAAATATGTGTAATTAAAATAAGTTAAAGCATCAAAATTAAAATACAAATAGTTAAAATAGATTTCAAAAGGGCAAGGATAAGAGTGGAAATTTAAACTAAGGCTAAAAATATCAATAAAAACTGGGTAGATAAATAAACAGTTAAAACGGTAACAGTTAAAATTACTAAAATAGTATAGCAGCATTTAAATTAATATTACAATAAAAGGTAAGTAATACAATTTTGTTAAACCCTACATAAAAGAATAAATATGTTTTTAGTTTATGTTTAAACGCACATGCATTACCTGAATGCATTATGTCATTTTCTGTTAGCAGGTACTCTTTATTTGATGTATCTCAACATTAAACTTTTATTATTTAAGTGTGATTATATTTATGTACTTTTATCTCTTCATCCTCCTCCTTTCTCTCCTTGCTTTTCTCATAAAAATCTTGAAATAGGGGGAGACAGAGCGTACAGCCCTAACTGGGGAGGATGAGGATTAGCCCAAACAGGCTACCCGACCCGACTCTGCCTTACTTGTCTTCTTACTAACTTACCTCCACGAACACTTCTTTGTTTTTTCTCCCTTTTCTCTTTTTCCATTGGCATGGAAGGGGGCAGTTCCTGGAGCAAACTGATTCACTTCCCTGAGGTGCCATGCACCTAACGTGTCAAAACGCTGCTGGAGGAAGGCACCCACTTGATAACCCTGGTCCTTGCTGCCCATCTATCTGCATCTATCTTCAGGTTTGGGTTGTGGAGGGCGTTAAGGGTCGTGTTATAGGTTATGTAACCTATTTCAGTAGAGCATAAATATTGGGATAAGGGTGTAATGGGAAGGGTTGCTTCCCTGGGCGTGCATATCCTTCTCATTAAAGAACAAGTATCTTGTGTTTATTTCAAATATCCTGCAGTGTTTGTTGTCTGTTTTTAGTTTTGTTCTTGAGTGATGTGATGTGATGTGTTTGATACACTTAAAAATCAACTTTACTGCAAGAAAGACATTTCAGTATTTCAGGGAGTATATTTGGTCTGGACGGTGAGAAACTGTAAACTCTGTGAGGTAATCAAATTACATATAATCAAATTACTTTAAATCAGGTTATGTTTATGATGAAAACCCTCTCTACCCTGTCTACCCTTTCTATCCTCTCTACCCTATCTGCACTGAGTAAAAGCACCACCCGTTAATCAATCCATGTTTTGACTGCTTTTTAAAAAAGCAGTCAAAACGCACATTTTCCTTAAGGCCTTTCCCCATTAGCTAGAGTTGTCCCATACCCCCCAGACCCCCTACCTGACCCCAGAAGCAACCTTGGGTTTCTTAAAAAGCGCTATATAAATCCCAGTTATTATTATTATTATTATTACAGTGTGTATTTTTTCCCATTGAGAACGGAATGTTCTCTTGAACAGCATTCAAGAGAACTGAATGATACAAAACCCATCCACATTCATTTTCTATTGTTTTTGGAAAGTCACAATGCCACAACAGGAACAGATAGTTTAGGATTTGGGGATTTCCTGCCATCAGACTGAAGTGCAGCAGCCATATCCACAACACCACAGAGCTGCCTGGCAGTGATTGCCTTTTTCGGTCTTTTCATTCCACCAATTTGTTTAAGTTGTTTAAAAGTGCAGCTTTGAGGTTAAATTCCACTAAGGGTCTCCAATGTGAGACGAAAATGAAAAAGTGTCCTCACCATGTGTTTGAGCTTTGCTTTTTAACAGCTACAACAGATTGCTGGATAAAAGGACCTAAAAAAGCAGTTACCAAAAAGGCAATCACTGCCAGGCAGCTCTGTGGTGTCGATATGGCTGCTGGCTTACAGTCTGATGGTTCGGGGTTCAAATCCTGCTAAGTTACATTTTGGGGCATTTTCTCCTTTATTGATAGGACAGCTGAAGAGACAGGAAATGTGGGGAGTGAAGAGTGGGGGAAGACATGCAGCAAAAGGTCAAGGTGTTTTTTTTCTTACACTGTCAAATTTCTGTAAATTATAATTCTCAAAATAAAAATAAATTACATTTGAAACTTAATTTTTGTGCATGCAAGGGGACACTTGTGTGTGCATATGTGTTGCAAATAAAAGTCGATTTATAATACATATTTTTATTTATACATTTATTTATATTTTGGACAGTGTGTTACTGGTTATGGGTGACATTTTTTGGAGTTGTACATTTTTTTCTTTTCTTCTGGTGTGTTTTTTTAGTTCATATACCCAATAGGAAAAAAAAAAGTTTTACATGCCTGTGTCTTCTTCAGCCCTCAAACAATGTAGTGGAAGTAGATAGATAGCGCAGGGGTAGAGAGAGTAGAGACCTAACTGCCAGGCAGGTCTGTAGTGAGGTGGTTGGTACTGCAGTCTTTCAGTGATATAGTTCAGGGTTCATTTCCTGGACAGAGGAGTGTGGGTAAGGTGGACAAGATATGTTTTCATCATAATGCAGATAGAGCTGGGCTTTTGAAGTATAAATAAATGATACATAAAACAAAAATGAATAGATAAATATAAAAAGAAATAAAAAGACCTAAAGAGGCAATCACTGCCAAGCTGGCCTGTGGTGTTGTGGTTTGGACTGCTGCCTTTCAATGCAAGGATCCTTTGTTCAAATCCCAGACATGGACTGTCCATGGGAGATGGAAATACAACACTTTCCTCACACTGTAGTACGAGCTGTACTTTTGAAGTACAATATAAAAATGGTGGAATGAAAAGACAGACAAAAGAGAGCAATTGCAGGTTCGAATACCATCCTCGACCATTTGCTGCATGTCACCCCCAACTGCATGTCTCTCTTCGGCTGTCCAATCCATTAAAGGCAAAAATGAAGAAAAAAAAAACCAACCACCTGAGAGGGCAGAGAGGATAACAAATTCATTTCACAGCAAACCCTTACTGAGTAAAGCCATGTGTAGGCAACACTGACTTAAACAGAACGTGGTGTTGTGTAAATGTTAGGCTTTCAATGAAAAATAGAAGGACATCAATCTATCAAGGTAGTGAAGTGAATTTCTTGACATATGATTCTATGTCTTTCTGACATGTGTCATAGCTGTGGAGCTTTGTGGGTTTACCTCCTCGTGGAGCATTGTTCATGTTGATTGGGGGAACGACAGTGTGACTGGGAGGAATGACGCTGAGGAATTTCAGTGACTCTTCAATGGAGATCAAAACAATAAAGCAGAAAATCAACGTGTGCAGCTGGAATAAAAAAGCAATTCATCACAGGGAGACACTTTGAATTCCTTTGTGACATCTCTATTGTGGGGCTTCTTGTGGTGTGTGTTTGTGCTAGGTATCACATACATTCCTGTGGAGTAGATTCCCAACATATTCACACATTTAGAAGAAATAATAAAGATATATAAAGAGAGAGAACTTTATCAAGGTTTTAAAAACCAGGTTTTATTTTTTCAAGACACAATTTTCTCTTTCGCATTCCACTAAGCATCAAAATAGAACTACAAAGATGCTCACAGTAAAAAAAAAAAAAAAGTTTCCAGACTGAGGAATTCATCAGGCTTGATCAAGGTTAAAGGCAAAAGCTCTATAAGCTTGATAATATGGCCACAATGGAGAGCATGCTTTGTGCAAAGAGGAAAACAATAATCACATTCTGATACTTGATCAGAAGAGATTTCGGAGCGGTTACACGGTTTGTGTCGACTCGACACAAGAACATGAAATGAATGATTAGTAGTACTTATTTTGTCTCATTATTTAATTACAGCTGAAGCATTCAAATAAGTTACAATTACTTCAAATATTATGTATAGTTCTTTAAGAATCCTACTTTACAAAGTGCATGAGGTCTGTCTTCTGTACAGTGTTAAAAATAGGCAGTCATTGTGCAATATTGTATTCAAGTTACTGAAATGTAAAGGAAGTCCTTAACCAGTAGTTCCTGACTAAATTCTTATGTATTGAAACCACAATATTGTCTTTGTGCATTCCAAAACATTTTAAAATTCACACTTTAATGAACTTCTTCTTTCTCCCTTCATAGTGTCAAACCTGCTGAATTATTTTATAACATTCTGTATCCATCATTCACTCACCCTGTTCTTTATATAATATTAATGTCCTTTTTTAAAAAATAATTACATTTTCTTAAAAGTCCTCAGGTAGATGATAATGAAACCACACAAGATGCAGAAAACAGTGTCCATTTGTTCTCCTTCCAACACTTCCTCTATCAGGTCTTTGAAGTTTTTTCACTACATGTCGTCTTACCTTAAAAAAAAAAAAATCTTGTGTTCACTCGTGTTGCCAAACCAACACCTACAGCTTGGAGACAAAGGGAAGCCCCTCGTACATGTCAGCTTTGAGCTTGGCCCACTCGGCCACTCTCTGGATGGTGCTCTTCTCCTGGCACAGCACGCTGGCGGCCTTCTTCAGCTTGGCCTCGTTGCGCTCCAGGTAGCGCTCCCCCTCGTCTTTGAGGAAGTTTAGCTTATCTGTGCGGTTCTCGTTCAACGGGATGTCCTCGGTCATGTAGGGGTTGAAGCGGAAGTAGGTGTCAGGGGGCAGGAGGGCGTCTAGCATGGTGTGTACCTCTGAAAATTAGGATGTAGGGAGATTATTTTGGATATGAAAGTCAAGAGCTACACTGCAAAAAGCCAGCCTTCAAAAACAAGAAAAAATATACAAAAATTGGGGGTATATTACTTAAACTACACAAAATTATCTGCCAAAATAACAAGAAAATTTGGCTTGTGAAGACTTTCCAAATCAAGTAAAAATATCTAACCTCAATGAACCCAGAAATACCTTAAAATTTGTGTATTTTCCTTTAAAACAATTGCATTTTTCTTGATAGAAATAAAAAATATCAGACTTCTTTTCTCAATATGTTGAAAATTATTCTTAAATTAAGTATATTCTAATGCCATTTTCTTACTTATCTATTTATTTATTGGGATTTACCACCTTCTATTTGTAGAGGAGAGGACAGTGGATAGTGCAGGAAAGTGGGAGGGAGTGGGGGAATGACATGCGTGAAAGAGGCCACAGACTTGATTCGACCCCAGGCCAACTGCTTCATGAGCACGCAACTTAACCATTAGGCTAAGTCCGCGCCATCGTGGCATTACCTTGACATAATGACAGGCATTACATTTCTTGAAACCAGCAAAGTTATACTAAAAACTAATTTACCTTTCTTGATTGAAAGACAAAAGTTAAGAATATATCTCTCATTATGTAGGATCATTTTTTGCCTTATCTGAATGAAATTATTTCTGTTTGAAACCGTTTGAAATGTTAAATGTTGAAATATTAAGTGTCAGTTTACAATACTGTGCCAACTGTGCTAATATATAGTAGTACATATTTTCTATTATTTCATTGAAAATAAAACAGTGGATTACATTTGGCTTTCATTTATTTTAATTGTGTGAAGAGATAAAATTGTGTAATAATTAAGTAATAATTTCTTACTTTATGCTTGAAATAAGAAATTATTACTTTGAAAAAGCAGTTTTATACTTGTGAGTGTTGATCAGACAGCATTGTAACAGTTGATATTCTAGTTTCAAGCATGTACTACTCAATTTAGGTCATAAAATCTCAGTAACAAGCTGTAATATCTTACTGAGATCATTTAAGACCAAAACACTCAAAACAAGTGAAACATAAAAACTGCTTAGTGATTAAACTATCTTATCAGGCAAAAAAATCTTACTAGATTTCAGTTTTTGCAGTGTAGTTGTAAGCAGGTTGAGGGCATGTGTCCACTAATGATGTTTTTGGCACTCTTTAATTGTCACCTGTTTTTTTTCTGCGCTCTCAGCACTCTCAGTTGAAAATAGTTTAACTATTAGAACACCGCTGTGCTCGTCAATGTCACTTCTAGCTTGACCAATCAAAACGAAGAGTGGCAGGACTTTGTGTACCAACTTTTTCAACAACAACAATAATGGAGAAGAAACCATCTACATTAGTTTTCTTTCATTGTACATTTTCAGGTCTAGAAGTGCTACTCATGGCGGGACAAAATACATTTTCATTGTTTTTACATTTTCTTGTAATACATCCTTGAATAAAAGCAAATGTGAAGCATACAGAGCATTTTATCCATACTTAATAGTCACTAACAAGGGAAGTGGAAGAGCACACTGTTTGGGGCGCCAGCACATAAAATGGTGTTAATGGACACAGGCCCACATATTTCAAGAAAGCAACACTTCCCTGTGACAACTCATCTTAAATTGATGGTTTATTCATCTCCATTGACAGATGCACATAAAAATGTACAATCTATAGGCTGGGCTCTGGGTTTGGTATGAGAAGAGTAACACTAACCAATCAGGTATCAGTGGATGACCAGCTGGTCTTAAGATTAGTGGTTAATATTTACTGTAACTATTTGGGTCTTAAAAACATACAACCATGTCTGTTTTCTTACCTTCTGTGTCTGTGGCACTGCTGATAACGTTGGTGAGCTTTGCCTTGAGACTGGTGTAAGCTGTGCTGTTCTTGCCTGCGGTCTCGTACCGCCCGGTGCCTAAAGACAGCACGCACTGTAGAGGTGTGTTGGGCCACAGACACTTACACTCATGGATGGCCAACGCTGTGGGGTTGTTGATTAGAAGTCCTCCATCCTGGGAGAAGACATAGAGCCAATTAAAAAAAAGAAGCAACTTTCTCCAAAGAGCCCTAACCAGTAAAATCTGCTGGTTCTACACAAGCGGCAACCTCAGGTCTCAAAGTATGAAGCCTATGCGGAAGTGTTATAAACTGCAGTTCATTGAGAATCTGCTTGAGGCTGGCTGCAGAAACAGAGGAAACACCAATTTAAACCTCTAAACCTCTTTAGTAGATGCATCTCTGAGCTGCAAAGTCACCTTTAGCATTTCATTAGTCAGATATGCGAACAAACCAAGGTTACGCACAAAAGGAGGGACACTTGAAATGAAAAACATGCCTCTGTGTTTAATATATTTATCGTGACATTCTGTAGGGGTCAAATGAGGTGAAGTGAGCGAGCAGTCCAGCAGCTACACAGCTTCAGTCCGGAGGAAATGAAGCTCCCTGGCCAGAGCTGTGCTGTGCTGGCAAAAAGCCTTGTTTATTCAGGAGAAAACAAGTCGGTGAGGTTGTGATTTTAGCCACTACAGACCGCTTCAATAAGACAGTTTTAAGTTATTTGGTCTAGACGTAAGCTATTTAAAGGACCTAACGCTGAATTAATCATCATCTTTTATTCCAGTTTCCTAATCTTGCTTGAACCAGAGGCTATTCAGAAATTATGTGCTTGCTTTGTTTCTTTTTATAATGTAACTGGGTTCTTTAGGAGAGCTGCTGATTTGAATACTGCCTACAAATGACTGAAAGTGAAGCTGAATGGATGTCGGGGCAGATTTAGTGCAAATCACACTCTCTCTCAGTCTTTCCCGGAGTCCAGTTTTGGACCATATCCAGGTTTTGTAGTGCCTTCGGCTTGGTTAATAGTGCTGGAAAGCATGGCCCACACGAGGTCTGATCCTACCCAGCAGAGCAAGGGCAAAGGTCATCTCCAAGCCTCCAGTGGGTGGGAGTAGAGAATGGGTGGGGGTTTTATCAGTCCATGCTCCTGCCTTCCTGTCATTACAGGACAGACACCTCTGTCTAAAACACTCAGAGCCTAATTATAAAGCTGTTTTACCCTCAGGTGTAAACTATTCAAACATCAGAACACAGTTTACACTCTGGAGATTGCAGGTTAATTACACAGCTGCTCCTCAGCTCTGACCCTCAACCTCTCACCCTGAGGTGTCATAGAAATGAATGGCACCCAGCTTGCATCCAATCACAGCACAAAAACAAAATGCAGCCTGCTCACAGACACAAGCTTGCTTCAACAAAGAACAGCCCAGGTGGAAAATCCAAAATCCGTCCCTCCATTGAGGCTGTGAACGCATCTTGTCCCACTTTGTTTATATCTGTGTATATATATATATATGTATTCCTGATGCCCTGCAACTGTAGAATTTTCCTGAGAAATACCGCTGCTAGTGCTGAAAACTAGAGTAGGAGTGAGAGCAGTGGGTGGAAACGGTAGCTCAAACTGTTGATGAAACACTATGCAGCTTTAAGAGGAATGTAGAGGACAACACACACAACTCATTCACTCTCCATCTTTTTATCCACGCTGTCGTCCTAGAGTCTATGAGACCAACTCAGAACAGTCCTGCTGAAATAAATGAAATAAAAACATATTCAAGGTATCATATCTTGCTCCAATTGATCAAGCGTTTAGGCTAAAAGGTTTCCAAGGTGAGAGAGGTTGCAGACACAATTTATTTTCCCAAACACAGGTTTTTTTTTTTTCGCCCACTAAGAGCTAATAAGCCATTCGTTTTAGTTCTAAATGCCTCCAAGAATAAAGGCTTAGGTCACTAAATGTGCAGAGTGGGACCGGAGATTAACATTTGTTATTGTCTCAAACACTGTACAGGGACTCTTACATTAGGAAGTAGCAGAGGAGTGAAAAGAGGCAGGGACAAAGCTAATTTTGCAAAAGTAGGTTATCAAAATTGAACCGAGCCTGGAGTGTAATTGCTGCCCATAAAGACCATCTAAAGATATCTGACCTAATAATCAAACTTGATAAAAAAAAATAACACTTTGCAGGCGCTTTGAGATGTGGGCCTAAGTGATTTGGTTCTTAACATTACATTCATGCATGCTACTTACATAGATGGCAGTCTTTCATCAGAAGCCTTAACAGCCTGATTATCATTCAATAAGACCTAATCTACCATTTCTTGTCTTGTCTACCTTCTTTGACTGAAGAAAGAATCAGCAATACTTTCAGTCATTGTCAGGAGAGAAAATTAGAAAGCAAAGGAGTGAAAACACGGCCAGCATCAGTATTTTTTTCTTCATTTTTAAACCAACTGAAACGAGCCTTCAGACACGTGGAGCTCTGTTAGATTTTGCTTTCATTGGAAATCAAATCAGAAGCTTCTCATTTCTCTGCAGGAAGGAGAGCTGGGTCAAAAGAGGACAAGGCCTTTGATGTTTCGAAAAGGGAATAAGACATGGTCCAAGGTCTTTCTTTTTCTGTCTTTATCACAGTCTCATTGTCTTCATTTTCTCTCTCCGTCTGTCAGGTTCTTGACAACCAGAGGAGTGGACGAACCCGGAAAATTAACTGCAAGGCTACTTGTCTAGAATAATGCAACAAATCTTACAGGGCTGTGCAATTGATTACAGTTTCATCTATAATGTGATGTGAGCTCTTTCAATAACCTCATCTCAAAAATCCACATTCCTTCTTTTACTGACTTTTAAAGCACAACATGGACTTGCCCCTCTCTATATCTCTAAGCTTTTATCTCCCTACAAACCTGGACGCAGTCTGAGATCCTCTGACAGTGCTCTGTTAGCTGTTCCATGGACCCGACTGAAAACCAAAGGGGACAGGGTTTTTTCAGTCAGGGCTCCTAAACTCTGGAACAGCCTGCCAGAGGAGATCAGACCTGCATAGTCAGTCCCTTGTTTTATGTCAATTCTCAAGACACATTTTTACAGAAGAGCTTTTATTGTGTGATCTTGTTTGATTTTAACTCTGTTTTTAAGGGTCTGTTTTATAAGCTTGCATGCTTTTTAGTTTTTATCTCGCTCCATTTTGCTTTGCACTTCTTCTTGTTTTTATTGCCCACTGTGAATCTTTTTTTTTACCTGTATTGAAAAGTGCAATATAAATAGTATGTAAAAGTATTATTATTATTATTATCATTATTATTATTATTAATATTATTATTATTATTAATATTATTATTATAGCAGTAAATAAGAAAAAGATGGTGTAAAAAATCAAGTCTTCTCTATCAGTAAATGTGCATTTAACCTGTTGGATAAAGGTCTGTGTATAATTAACCCTGTTTTCACACTGTTTTGATGCAGTCAAAACAGTGTGAAAACAGGTGTTTATGCGCCTGCAATAAAATGCTGAGTTGTGAAAGTGCATCAAATGGCTCGATTTTACACTAAATTAAGGCTCATGAAACATGTGACTCCAGAGATTCCTTGATTTATGTTACAGAAAATGACATGTGAAAACACCTGATTCAGATGTTTCAAGCCTAACAACTAGGGAGATACAGTCATCTTTTAAATCTGGGTTTATGAAGGGCCAAATGTTGATTTTGAATTTACTTAAAATGATGATCTGAATTTTTTTCAAACAACTCCATTAGAGTAATTTTAATTTCCTTGAGTAGCTTTCACTGGTCATTTTTGTCCCTTTGACTAACTTGCCTTCCACCCGTATAACTATATTCGTGTATTTAAACTGCGCTGACCTGAACTGAACTGAACTTAGCTAAGACAGTTGAGTTCTCTCACTTCCATGTCGTACCTGGTGGAGATCTTTTCCCAGCACAAATTCCTGGAAGTATCCAGGAGCAGCAGACGAGGCTCTGATGGCCTGCCACATTTTGTGTTTGCAGTCTCCAAGGTAGTGGGATCTCACTCCTGGCATGAGTCTGTAGTTCCTAAACACATAGGCCTTCAGAGGTAAACCCCTGTTCACAATGGCGCTCACTGCTGACACCTAGTGGACACAAGAAATTTGCATTTAAGAAATGGGTAAATAGAAATGTATTGAGTAAGTAAGAACAAAAAGAAGGAAAGTTCACAAAAGAAAATGAGGAGAGGACGATAAAGGAAAGGGAAGATATAAAGTACGAGAAGAGGAAAGACAGAAAGCTAAGTGACAGAAATGTAACAAAGGATGATGAAGGTATAGGGGGGAAATTAATAGATATGAAGATTCAAGAAATATATTAGAAATAAAGACAAGAAGATAGAAAGAAAGCTGAGGGGAAAAACAGATAACAGGAGGGAGCTTGAAAAATACAGGGTACAAGGAATGAGAGAAACAAACATGTTGATAGAAACAGCAGGAAAGAAGGTAAGCAAGGAATAAAAACAGAAAGAAGGGGAATAAAAGAAATCTGAGGAAAGAAAAAGTCAAGTAAGAAATGGAGGATGGAGGATGAAAAAAGGAGACATAAAGAAAGATGAGGAAAGATGGGAGCAGGAGAAGACTGAGGTAGTTTGAAATAGAGATGCAGAGGACAGGAAGCATGAAAGGATACAAAGAGAGAGATACAAAGTAGCAGAGAACAATGGCTATGTAGTTTACAGTATTTTGAGCACTGTGTAAACAAACAGGTGTGTGGACTTCACTGCACTGTGGTTAAAGATAAGATCATATTGTGTTGTCTTGTTTATTTTCTGGAATTTGTAAAAATAAGAATTTGTATTCCTGAAGTCAAACCTATATTTACACAAATGTTGCAAGTGTTGATCCTCAAAGTGTGGAGCTGATATCTGACTTACTTTAGGACATTTTGGGTCCCTGGCACTCTCAATCATAATCCCATCGCCCATCCTTTCCCTGAAGAAAACAAACAAACAAAAAACTTTAGTTATGAAGAAATAAGGGAAGAACTAACAGTCTGTTACCAACCATGACAAAGAGATAACATAAAAGGATCCTTCTGACTTACTTGAGGATGTTTTCCCATATTTCGCTGTCATAGAAAGCATGGCTCCAGCCCATTTTAACCGTTCCAACTATGACGTTCTGTTTGAACACATCAGCGCCGAGCTTCCTGTACATCTCCTCACACTCCTCTAAAGGGATCTGAAAAATCCCCAGCATGAAAGCCAATATGGCCCCTAAAGCCGCGAGAAAAGAGTGCACAAGTTATTTGTAAGTATCAGAAGTGTAATTAAATGTACATGTGGGGGTAATCTTAATAACAGCATTGACAGCTTACCTGTGCTGACTCCACAGATGTAGTCGAAGAGTTGGTGGACTGGTTTGCCGGTCAAGTTCTGCAGTTTTTGGAGAGTCTGTAGAGCCAGAAGTCCCCTGTAACAAATTCAAATGGTTTATAAACCTAGGCTGACAAAAATGTTGCTACTACATGTGGTCCTCCTGCTACAAATACACGGATGTGCCCATGTAAAGTTGGCCTGCAATGAACAGTGTCATGCTGTAGTATCCTTTAGAGCAGGGGTTCCCAAACTTTTCAGCCCACGACCCCCAAAATACTGGTGCCAAAGACTCGCGACCCCCACTGTCCCTCAAAGTGATTTAATGTGGCTTCATTTAGCTGGTCTGCAGAAAATTAGCTGAACTATATGAGCATGTGGCTGTGTTTCATGTGCTGTTATGAATTAACCTACTGCAACTGATGCTTTTGATAATTAACTGTTCACTAACTCTAAACTTAGGAGTCATCTGGCAAAAAGAAAGGCAGAAAACTCATTATACATTCTATTTTTGAGGTTTTATTTCTAGTTTAGCTACTAGTTTTGTTGATATTTTTTACTATAATGGGTAAAATGTACTATTTTTAGATAACTTTTT
Source organism: Notolabrus celidotus (assembly GCF_009762535.1). Taxonomy (NCBI): domain Eukaryota; kingdom Metazoa; phylum Chordata; class Actinopteri; order Labriformes; family Labridae; genus Notolabrus; species Notolabrus celidotus. Next base: position 9,178,629 of record NC_048292.1, read on the forward strand.
TTTCTTTGTGCATTTTTTTCAGTATTTCTTTGTTCACCACAAGTTAACAAATTATATAGAAGTAATACAAAACCAACAAAGAGAAGAAAAAATAAATAAATACAAAATAATAATAATAATAATGATAATAATAATAATAATAATGATAATAATAATAATAATAATAATAATTAACAGTTCAAACAAAAAAGAAGATAAACATAAGAAAACAAGGTAAATAAACAAAAATAAATAATAATAATAAAATAATTTTAGATAACTTAAAAAAATATATATTCTGGAAGACATCTCCCGACCCCCCATTTGTGTCTGGGGGTCCCAACCCACACTTTAGGAACCCCTGCTTTAGAGTAAAAGAACCCATCAGTTCCCATTATTTGTCACTTATCAGTCACAGAGTGGAGTAAGGGTTGTAACTCTTTGGATTTTCTGTTGCTATAATAACAATCATGTAGTTGGCATGTATTTCTGCAGCTTCAGTGATGCTTATGAGAAAAACTAATAAAGGTATAATATTTATTTGGAAGTGTTGTGAGTTTTTTTCCCAAGGACCCTCACAGGTATTCCATATAGTTTTTTTTACTCCTCCTTGAATGTGTTTACCTTGTTCCACCTCCATCTATTGCCAACACCCGAATCCCTCTGCCTTTGACTGGATCGCTGTAGCCACCCAGGGCCAGCGCCTCCCTCACAGCTGCCTGAAGAGAAAGATCCCTGGCTTGGCGCAAACGCAGCAGGGAGGGCAACAGGCTCTCCTGAAAGGTCACAATAAAACACACACACAGTAATTACAGCAGAACTGTCACACTCACAATCCACCTGACATTAACTTAGCTGCAGGGTGATTAAAAAGTGGCATCCACACAAACCTTGACAGCGACACCGCGTGTCTCAGGGAACTCCAGGAGGTGGTTGCTGAGCTCCTCCACTCGACTGGTGAGAAGTTTGACATCAGTGACTCTCTGCAGGCCTTTCACCAGAGCTCTGGTTCTGCCATCTACACTCACTCTGGCTATTATCTGTGAAAGAAATGCACCATGTACAAATCTAAAATGTTTTTAAAAAAAGGTTTTCGTTAGAGCCGCACAAAGGAACTTACCTTTTCTCTTTGCATCAACAGCTGTTGCTTCACTTTCTTTTCTTCATCCTCCTCACTCTCTGTCTTCTCTTTTTCCTTCACCAAAGCGGACTCCTCCACAGCGACCGCTTGTGGTTTTTCTTTTTCAGCTGCAATGCTTTTTGAATCCCCTCTGAATTTGGGCACCAGCGGTGCAATGTAGCTGCCGACAAATGCCTGGACGCTGGGTCGGGGATAGGAAAGATAGTGGGTGAAGCCTTTTCTAGGAGAGGTAGTGGGCGCAGGGACGGGCTGAGGTGCACTTTCGGGTACAGGGGTGTCAGGAGAAAGTGTGTCTACTGGAGAACATGGCTTCTCTGAAGGAGGAGGAGATGTTGTGGGTGCTTCAGTGCGTTTAGCCTCTGCCACTGGAGACAAAATAGGAATGTGGTCCTTAGATTTTTGAGGAATTGAGCTGAGAAAGGGCTCAGACACATGCTCATCTTCTACTTTGTGTCCCTGCATTGTCTTACTGTCTCCTCCTTCCACTTGTGTGCTAGTGCCAAAGTAGTCATTGATGTGCTGAGCCAGAGTTCTGTAAGTCTCATCCATGTTGGTGGACAGAGCAGCTGGGTGAAACAGCTGCATAGTTTGTTTAGCCACAGTTGAGGAAGAGCTTGCTGCAGACAAAGTTGCTGCTGAAGCTAAACTCGACGGGGACTTCTTTGTGGAGACAAACGGTTCTTCTGTGATTTGCTCTTCCTCTGCTTTATTCCTCTCACAGTTGTTGTCTTCTTCTTCTTCCTTCATGGTGGTTTCAGGTGGTGGAGCAGCAGCTGTGTTGTTGGCGGTTAAGATCTCAGCTTTGACAAGAGCTTTCTCCGCATTTGTGCTGTCAACTGAGGCACTGCCGGGCTTGAGGCGGGAGAACTTGGAGATGAGGTCCGTGCTGCCTACTGCCTTGGTGACACTGTCAAGGGTGGTCCTGATTCGCGACATGCGTTTGCTGGCTCACTTGGAACAGCAGTGGAGAATTTGTAGTTTTTCAGGGGAATGATTGAGGCCTAAAATGATGTAGCATTCTGGTTGGATGCTTGCCATCTGCTAAAATTTCTGAGGTGGAAATTCCATTTTGAAGGGAAATGTAGAAAGTCTGATTTCTGCTGCTTGATCCAGTGCTTCCTGGGAAAAGAAGGAAAAAAAGATAGCTTAAGTATGGAAGCCCTTAGAAAACATACACCCATACAATTTTATTATAACTCAGTTTTCTAATGTTAAAAAGGAATTTCCAGTTGCATCCTCGAGATCCCAAACCATTTATCTCATTATATTATAGACGAGGTCACTGAGATAAGCCAGACCATGTCATATCAAGCAGCCATCTCCAACAGTAATGTAATTAAGATAAGCCTATGTTTGTTTTGAGCAGCTCTGGAGATATGAGTCGTGATCATCTGATGGTAAATCAAGATATTGAGAGGGCAAATAAGATTAAATCAGTATCATGGGAACAGAGATGTTATCACATGAGTGAATGTACTACACTGAAACAGAAAGGAGCCAAAAGCAGGGGTGGATAGCAACAAAGTAAATTTACTTGAGTACTGTACTTAAGTACATTTTTGGGGGGGACATATTACTTTTACTCCACTACATTCAGAAGACAATTATTGTAATATTGACTCCACTAAATTTCTATCAGTGCTCTAGTTACTCACTACTTTTGCTGTGAAGTCAGCTCATGAATTTCCTTCTCTTTTCTGAAATCTGACCCCTAAGACAGTAAACTGTGTTTGTGTAGTTCTGCTTGTCTCAGTGGTTTAGTCGTACCTGTATATTGTGTGTCTCCCTGGTTGAACGTGGAGCAAACACAGAGCAAATTTCACTCAGATCAGGCAGTTCATTTAGAGGTGGTAATGACAGCTATAATTCTCCACATGAGCACCCATGGCCATATCTTCAGCCCGTGTTAGAAGTTTTTGAAATGAAGAATGATATGTATAATTTTAAATGTTCTCCCTGTTTCCCACTCTGCCCAAACATACAAACATTCACACTCCAACCTGAGAAAGCGTGTTGAGCTATAGAACATTAGTTTCATTCCAGATGAACATTTCAAAACTAAGCTGTCTGTGCTTGGAGTAACTTAGTGTCTGTTTTTATTCCATGTTATAGTTTTTAGAGATTTCAAGTAATGGTTTCTAGATAAACATAATGTAACAGAATGTACTCCTATGTATTCTTGACTGCATTTATGTATTTTGAAAATACAATGTTTTGAGATTTTTTAAGAGGTACTTTGAATACTTAAGTATTTTCAAAAGCAAGAACTTCAGTACTTTAACTCAAGTAATAATATAACAGAGCAACTTTCACTTGTATTGGAGTAATATTTGACCTGGAGGATCTTTACTTTGACTTAATGAAGCTGTGTGCTTTGTCCATCACTGGCCCAAAGAGAGCTCCATCTGACACCCTATCGCCCCTGGTAGCCATAGAAACAGCTAACAACAACAACAACTGATGAGGACAACAGCTTTCGCTGCACAAAAACCTGCAGTTTCCAGACGCTGTCCCCCTTTTTAAAAAGACATGACGGAGGACGACAGTCAAGCTTTAAATGTGGAGATCTCAGCAGAGTCGGCTCAACTTGTGAGAACTCTGTTAGAGAAACACCGACGAGTTGAAGTCCTGGACCAGGACCAGGTGGAAGACTCCCCGCACACTGACATCAGGGACATTAACTGGACCGCATGCAAAGATTTCACAACCGATGTAGGGATAACACAAATTGGGGAGTTCATCCAAACCTGGGGGTTACTGCCCTGCTGGCTCTACAGTCTGGATTTCCTATTATCGACCGAGGAAGACCACCACACCTTATATCACTACCGAGCCCGCTTTAGCACCCCGACCCCGCAGAAGCCCATTCAGGGGACAGCTAGCGTCTACTTCGTGGTTGGCATTTCTAAAGTGAAGCCACCGACTCTGCCCGTGGAGGTGCTGTTTATCGTGGAGTCAAACAGGCTGGTTTATACACCCGGGGGGACCAGGTTCAGAGAGAAGTGGCTCCTGGACGTTATTGAGAGCAAGGCTTTGCTGCAGAGAGCTGTAGACCTTTGAACCGACAGATAAGACTTCTGTATCGTTTCAATAAAGATTGAGTCTACGTACAGCTTTACAACTAAACTCAACTTTATTTATTTATTTATATAGCACCTTTCATTCATAAAAACATGCAGCCCAAAGTGCTTCACAGAATAACAGAGACAGAAAATAACAGCAATGGTAATTTTTTTTTTATAAAAGGCAGGATTATACATAATATACTTAAAAATGAAATGAAATAAATACAATATAATTAATAAAATAAGTAAGAGTGGAAAGAAAAGTTAAAAATAAGATACAGATGAATACAATAAATAAATAGATAAATACATCATAAATAAGATAAATAAATGTTAAAGCAATGATTCAAATAATAATAAAAATAGTAAAAAAATAAATAATGTAATAGTAATAATAATAGTGTACATGACTCCACTTGTAAATATAATAAAAAGTTCAAATATTTTTCATTTAACTAGAATAACCGACCCCGGCTAAAGCTAACTGTTAGCTAACTACATATCCGTCGTGTTTTGTAGTCTTCTGTGAACCTTACAGTGACTATAACGTTACCTAATATGTGTACTAGGTTTAACCATACGTAAAGGGGGACATCTTTTAAAAAGAATAGCTCTATAAAACACAATTTGATAGCTAGCTTGCTATAGCATACCCTGATTAATACACACTGGTTAGCCTCTGATACGTTAGCTAGAGACTAGAGCAGCTTGAGCACTGTACTGTCACAGTTACAAAATAAACAGAGTGATTTATTCTTACCATACGACAGGAACCGCTGGCGAAATGTTGGCAAGACGATTGATTCACTGTGGTTTTGGTACAGTCAATGAATGGGTACTGGGCTCGTTAGATGACATAAACAGGAAGATAAACGGAAGTGACGTAGTCCGCTAGGTTGTTTAAGCTGTGAGCAGTGCAATGTTTCATTTCGACCACTAAGTGTCGACAAAGTATCTTTGCTATCAAGAGAAAAAACATTCAAAATAATTTTAAATACTGTCAGATATCCAGATATCCCCAAAACAACATGCAGTATAACAAACTTTATGTGCAATCATGTTTGGTATGTAAGCTTTTCTCAATGTCATTGTGCACTGATGTGGTTTGAGTTCACCACATCAGCTGTTCTCCCAGTTCCTCATAATGTATTTCAGCACCATGGAAAGCGACTGTTAAAGCTGCTGTTGGTAGTCACAGGCCCAATCTCAATGGCTGTTCCCGAACCCGCCTACTATACTGGCAGTACGTACTGATTTGGCCAAAATTCAGTATGTAGTAAGTAGTATGTGAACAAGAGCAAAATCTGCAGTATGCCAAAACTCCCCGGATGTCTACTGATTTGGGAAAATGTCACAGTATGCATCGGACCAGTCTGCCTCGCGTACTGTTTCCCACAATGCACAGCGCTCGTTCCGCTTTTTCTTTTTCCTTCTTTTCTGACGGGAGGAAATCCGTTTTTGGGTGCTGTGAAAGTTATTGAATTCCATATAAACCACTTCTTAACTTTTTAAATCATAAGTGGATGCTGAAGAAGCAGTTTCTCTATCGGCTTGGCCGTTGTTTACTTCCGCTTTCCGAAACCGGAAATCCAGTGACGTCTGGCCCAGCATACTGCAACACAGATCGAACAGAACAGCCATACTACATACTAAATTCAAACGCAGTATGTAGTAGGCAATACCTACTGCCTACTACATTAGTAAGTAGTATGTAGCAGGCCGTTTCGGAAACAGCCTCTGTTTCTCTATCGGCTTCGCCATTGTGTACTTCCGCTTTCCGAAACTGGAAATCCAGTGACGTCTGACCCAGCGTACTGCAACACAGATTGAACAGAACAGCCATACTACATACTAAATTCAAAAGCAGTATGAAGTAGGCAATACCTACTGCCTACTACATTAGTAAGTAGTATGTAGCAGGCCGTTTCGGAAACAGCCAATATCCTCCCTAAGCCCTGAGACCTTCTTGACTTAATTGACGTCAGCTGGAAAGTGATTGAGGGCCGGAGGCTGTAAGGGCTCAAAACCGTAGAACTGGAATGGGACAGCATTTTGAGACGTCTCACGTAACCTGCATGACGTCACCAGCTCACCTTAAAGATATTAGGATTTTTTATAGCACAATCTTTACTTTCCTCAAATTCAAGGGACGACTGACTGCCATGTGATGCAGGCTCTTACCGTACAGACTGCTTAACCACAACATTTAAAATATATTAATAGGCTACATAACTATAAATATATTAATAGGCTATATAACTATTCTATATGAAATCATACTGTATATGTGGGAAGATAAATAGGTTAATGCTGTTTTCTGTATTATACTTACATGCAGACTTGCATGCAGATGTTACGGCCCTGGGAATCCCATGTTTCATGTCACAATGCTATGAACTATGGGTAATTCCCTTATGCTAAGTCTGCAAAAATGCCCACTTATGGAAAGGGGGCATAAAGGGCTCAAAAAGTCAGTGAGAGATCCCTCACACACTTGATGATTTGACAGAGGGACAGCCCCAAGCCCTCACTGACTTAGCGGGAACGTGCCTCAAAGTCAGACAGTGCTTGAGGGTGGACATTGAGATTGGGCCTTAGAGTAAACATCTGTTCAGAGAGAGGGACTTTGAATGTCAACACTATCCCTCACAATCAGATTTCCTCTTAGCCCCCCAACACAGATCGGCGTGTGCAGTCATGATAGTGCCGGACTCATAACCAATCGGAGGACGTAGTAGGGGCCGCCCCTTAACCAACCAGGACAGAAGATTGGAGATTAACTATGATTGGTCTGTCATAATGGGGAATAATAACATTGCTTGATACAAAGGCATTGGAAAACACAGAGATTTCTAAATAGTCTCAAATGACTCCACTTACCGATGAGTACCGATGGGCATTATGACCTTTTCTCCAAACCCAGCAGGAAAAAAGTAACCTTTTCTACACCATTCCTACCAAAAGCAGCTTTAATCCGTATGTCAAAGTGAAGTGAGATTTGCGGCGACATCAGTGTAATTATACAGTGTACAGTGTTAAAATCAGTCCTTGTCCACTTTTGTCTCGAAAAGATGACAGGATTCGAATCCATCTAATTACATGTTTGGGCCTCCAGTTGCTCAGGCACAGTTGTCCTCAGCATGAAGCAATTAATGATTAAACAGAGTGAGACTTCAAACCGGGAGAAGCCAATTGTCAAGTGGTTTGTGGCATGTTATCTCATGGTGAGAAAGCCTCTTTGAAGGGAAATATATTGGAGTTAATGAAATCGATGACAGCCAAGATGAAACACAATATATTGTAGCTTGTTTGGCCTGATTTCCATGGCATTTCAATGCTGTTAGAGCCACATGTAGATTGTATAGACGTGCCTGATGGAAATGATAGTGATGCATCTTTCATGTGAAAGATCCAGGCAGGCAGTTGGCTGCCCTGGAAAAGGTTAATACATGTGGAGTCTCCTTTTGAAAAGGGTTACACAGTGAGAAATGACACAGCTGACTGTGTTCAAAAATCCCTTCTTTTGAAAAGAAAAGTGAGGGCGGCATATTCTGATACTGTATTTCTGAAAAGGTCATTGGTGCATTATCACGTAAAGGTAGTAATCACTGCTAATGGAATGTGATTAGTCTGAGAACATTCATACTCAGGTCAGCGAGAGGTGGGGAGAAAGAAAGTTTCACTGCTCTTGAGAAAACAATCCAACTAATTATAATTGTAGCATAATATTATACCCATTTATATTTTGTCACAAAGTAAATCCATTCTTGAAAGTAAAAAAAACGTTTCACCCCCATGCGACTCAATGCAAGTTCAATTACTGCACATAAGCTTTTTCTCAGCATGTCCACTTTACCTTTTGTTGGGTTTTAAAAAAGCCTGCTCCGATCAAGAAAGCATGTATTATCTCAATTTATGGGTGACTCCATGGCAGCTCTGTAGTTTATCATAACATAGTAAGTGAAAATTCGCTATATTATGCTGCACTGCAATGCATAATTAATTGAGAGAAAAGGAGTAACGCTGCCCTTTGACAAACAGTGGGCTTCTTTTGTTTTTGGTGAAGTTGGTGTCCTATAAAGGAACAGTGCACGTAATTCATCATATTGATAGTGGGTTCAAAATGAGATGCACTGACTTAAAGAAATACAAATATAAAAAACCTCTCATGTCACAGAAGAAAAAAAATAAACCATCAAGAGAGCTGTTTTGTTCAGCGAGCAGCTGCCACCTGTCACTCAAAGCAACATGCCCTTTATTTAACACAGGTTTTACAGTTCATGAACAGTAATTCAAACTTGAGTAATAACACAAATCAACCTTGTACAGTTATCAAGAATAGAGAAACGAGGTGAAGAAATCCAAATCATCCCAAACTGTCAAAATATGTGGCCTGTGTCCACTATTTTTATCTATTTTATTTTTGTGCAGGCAGGTGATATTTCCAAGACAAAACCAATGCAGTTCAGTATTAACAGCACTCAATAAGTGCAACCATGCCCTAGGCTGCTGTTTTTGTTGCTGTGCTCTCAGCCCTCTTAGTTGTACAAAAAAGTCAACCAACCAACCTACTCATAATGATTCAGTTTTGGGAGTCAAACTTTGGAATAGCCTTGGTAATGAGTTGAAATCAAGTAGTTCTCTGTGGAGTATCTTAAAAGCCAAACTAATGTAAACTAATTAATGATTATAACACACAATGGCCAAGAATGAAAGAACCGTACAGTACAGTAAATCTGCTTTTGTTATTTTCTTTGTTGTAGTGTTGAAGGGTTATATAAAGGACCTCATAGGACAGGCAAAAATAAGCTTTGGGCTCCAGCCAATTCCTTTTTTGGCCATTCATTGTATGAGTGTTATTTTGTGAATTGGACCAGTGTATATAATGGTGTTATTTTTAAACTTGTAAGATGAATATTTGCACAAATTGTAGACTTATGTTCTTCTTAAATGAATGATGATATAAGAAAAAATATGTCACTATGCCATCACAACCAATCAATATGAAAAGGGGGCAGGACTTCTGATATATACTTTGTTGACAACAATAGCAGAGGTCAGAAATCAACCACGCTTGATTTCTCAAAGATACAATTTTGCAAAAACATGCTGTTAAGAGTCACAGTCATTTCTGCTTCTAAGTGGGGCATTTATACATCTGAACTGATTGGAATTGACTCCCTCTTGGAGCCAGCCTCAAGGGGTCACTCGAGGAACTGCAGGTTTCAGAACTTCAACTCTGGTTTGTTTCCTTAAGCCTGGAAGTTGCTGTTTAGATTATGCCCATTCAAGTGTACATTTACAACCCAGCCTGTAAACTGTTTTCAAAAGAATTACCCTGAGCACATCACCCTTGACGCAAAACCAGGGTTATAATCTGCCTATAGAGTTTGAAAGATGGTGTGTTGTCCAGATCCCTTTGGTATCACAAGAAGCAACTGAGTTCATCTGCAAATATCAATTCAATTTATTTGTTCAAATCAGCTGTCAGGTTTGGATGACTGACTGTCAAACAAGAACAAGATATTAGACCATTAAGACAGTTAACCCTTGTTTGATACATTTTATGACACACACTCACTCAAGACCCCTGAGTTCAGTTACTTACCTTTTCTGCCTCTGTAATTTAAATGTCAGAGCTTTTTATGTCAGCACCCTATGATGCAATTATAGTTGAGTGCTGCTATGTTGTTGATGCACTTATCATGGCACAGTTGCCAGTCAGAAATTTATCAAGACTAATAAGAAGCTAAATTAACTATATTCAGATGAAATTGGAAACAACTGCAAAGGCAAGATGCTGCTAATTTCCACAATTCCATAGGATGGAAAGATAAAAATGTAAGCAGCACGCTTACCTGCTTACCACCAAGGGTTTATGTCATGCCAGTATAATTATTGCGGTTGTAATGTGGACTAAGAATAGATCCTAGGGGAACACCTTGGATAGAGAGCAATACCAAAGCAGATGTGTTTGTTTAACAAGTAAGCAAACAACAGTAAGAGCATATAAGTATCCAGATTTTTAATTTTTTAAATTTTTTTAATTATTTAAAAGGACCATGCATATTAATTAACACTTCTGTAAATATGCCAGAGTTCGCCAAAATACTAGTTTACATCCATAGTCCCTTGCCAGATGTTAAAAAGACTCCCTAAAAAGATCAAGATTAAACAAAGATAAAATTGAGTAAAATAAAATCAAAGTAAGAAGGTAGAGGAGAAACCAAAGCACAAACAAACAAACAAACAAACAAAAAAGAGAAGAAAGGAAGAGTAAAAATAGCACCATACGATTAAAAATGACAAAAAGCTACACAAGGACATAATGTGACAGTATGATTAAAAATCAGTGAGTACTTTTATAGTACATACTTACAACTACAAATTGTATTCTTAAACTTTGTTATTATTTTTATAAGTTCTAAATTTAAAATGGAAACCCAGTTATCACTGAGCACACTGACAGAGTCCACCGACGTCCCTCCTCAAAGACATCACAGTCACTTGCAACACGCGCGCAAAGGAGGAAAATGTAGACACATCTCTGCGCCCACACTCCAATATTCCACCTAGGATATGGATGGAAATTGAACACTGGAGTTGCTGGACATAAAGGGAACAAAGGGTATCCTTACTTAAATGGATTCCAACAGCAACAGCTCCGAAAAGGACTCACGCGGGGATGGAGAAGTGTACGGAAGCTTTGCGCTCATCAGAGCAGGGATTCTGGGTTTGGTTTTCTTGCTCGCAACGTGTGGGAATTTTTTCTTCTTGGCAACACTTTGGAAGAAGAGGAAAAGAAACACCAGGACGCAGCTATTTCTTCTACACTTGTGCTTGGCGGATCTGGTGGTGGCGTTTTTCCAAGTCCTACCGCAGTTTCTTATTGAAATTACGCACAGATTCCGCGGTACGGACTTCTTGTGCCGGTCCGTGAAGTATCTACAGGTTGTTGGGATGTTCGCCTCCACGTACATGATAGTAGCCATGACTATAGACAGGTACCACGCTGTGTGTAAGCCGATGGTTTCCTTCTTCAAGGGCTCATTTAGGAGGTACCTGTCCATAGGCGCAGCGTGGCTCATCTCCCTCGCCTTCAGTGCTCCTCAGCTTTTCATCTTCTCTCTCCGGGAGGTTGAGGAGAACCAGTACGACTGCTGGGCGACATTTATCGAACCGTGGGGGAGCCGGATTTACATCAGCTGGATCACCCTGTCCGTGTTTGCCCTGCCTGCCGTCATTCTGCTCCACTGCCAGGTGAGGATATGCACCACCATCTACTTTAACATGAAGAGGAAGGCGCTGCAGGCAGGGCGCGCGGGTACAAAGGGGGTGTCCAACGCCATGCTGAAAACTGTGAAAATGACATTTGTGATTATACTGGCATACACAGTATGCTGGAGCCCTTTTTTTGTTGTTCAACTATGGTCTGCATGGAGCCCAAAGAGTGCACCTACTCAAGGTTTGTCCAAATTCCGCAGCTCCACTTCCCTTAAGGATCAAATATGCTCCATATTTTGCCCCTGTGTTGCATGCCTAAGTGCAATATATTGGATAAATGACACTTATCAGTCAATGTATTTCAGTCTGTTTTCACATTTCTTTGTCTTGTTTTTCTCCTGCAGGTCCAGTGTTTGCCATCATCATGTTGCTGGCTAGTCTCAACAGCTGCACCAACCCCTGGATCTATGTCTACTACAGCTAAGAGCATGCGTGCACTAAAACTGATGTACATTTTTAGTTGGAAGGGATGAAACTCTTTTGATGCAATTCTTGTGAAGTCCACATCTGAACACCTATGTGGGGGGGGGGGGGGGGGGGGGGGGGGGGAATCCATCATGGATCCTGTTTAAGTTAATGTACATGATGCTTTGTTGTAGAAAACTATTTTCTGAGCACTACAGAGCTTGTAAATTTGTAAATTTGACCAAAGGGGGACTGGCTCTTCTTGTATGAAGTATTAGTGTTGGCACTGTTTTACATATAAAACTGAGTTTCTGTTGGTATCTTGATTTAGTTTAGTTTATCTGCTTCCTTTTTCAATCTTCTGTCCATATTTGAGAGTTTTAAAAGAACAGTGTGGTGCTTTTAAACAAGAAGCGTAATGCAATATTGAAATATGCCAGAATAAGTCGATTTTCCCTGAGGGATATCAGGGACACACAGGAACATTTATTTCAATTAGTGCTGGAAGAAACACAATGAAAGCATTCTTTAATATCAATCCTGTTAAAAAAACATATTTATATTTATGCTTAATTTGAATGTAGTGGAAATGTTGTTGTAACATAATCAGGACACGTGAGCTATGCCTGCTTATTTTCCTCCTCCCTCCTCCCATTGATTAGATTTTCTGTAAATGTGGAATAATAATAATGGAAAAATGCTTTTTCTTTTACTGAATCTTCTGAATAAAAGATGCTATTTAAAATCCTGACATCAGCCTCTTCTGTTTGCTTCATATGGATGTGAAGCACCTGCTCCAATTTGCCACTGCATTCACCTAACATCTTTATAGAAGTCTGAAATAGACATCTATATGTGCATTTTTATTATCCTGTTCTAATGCTGATGTAATTTCATTTATTTCCTCCAGTTACAAATAACATATAGAGGGAATTAACCCCAGAGGGCAGTTAACATGGATATTTCTTTGAGATCCATGCATGGGTTTTGAATTCTCAGCTGTGCATGGACAGACTGGTAATGACTGTAACTGTTGGCTCTCTGAATGAAGGGACTATCTCTCCACGTCAAGGCTGCTCAGATACCCACTCCACTTACTGTTAATTTGTGAGTATGCTCATTAAATACCCATACATCAGCCACTCGACGAAGTGTCTTAAAGATATATCCATGTCAACTGCCTCTTGGAGGTCAGTCTCATACATACATACATACATATACCATGCATTCAAAAGTGCTTAAATGATGTGTGCTCTGTCCTCGATCTTCAGATCAACCTTGTTAAGAGCGTTCCATACATAGCTGCTGCCTGGAGAAGAGAGGATCAAGTAAACAGGAGGGAAATCTGAGGAGTGATAAGCGTAGATAAATGAGAGCAGTCTTCGTGGAAGTGTTTTAACTAACATACACATCCTTGTATTGAATACCCCTCACTGATTGGACACTGCAGCAAATCACACTTCACTTTACCACATCACCAGAGTTTAATATCCCAGACAAGACAGACCTTAAAACAGACTCTAAGGGGTGCCTTGAAACAGATGAGAAACATGTTTGTAAAGAGTTGGTATGCGATGAGCCAGAGATAAAAAAGTGTTTGACATTTGTATTAAGAAGAAGAGATTGGTGCGCTGAATTAGCTCAGTTAGTAGAGCAGGCTGCCCATGTACAGAGGCTAAAGTCTTTGTCACATTGGTTATAGGATCGATTCCCAGACCTCACCTTATTCAGTGCATGTCATCCCCCTCTCTCTCTCCTCATATATCCCAAATGTCCTATGCAAAAAAGGCTAAAGCCTTAAAAATAATAAAATAACAAAAAACTTTTATATTAAGCCTAACTTAAATCAATATAATAGTGCATCATTACCAAGTTTCTTACATTTTTTATTTTCTAATTCACCATAATGCACACTTGGGTATTAAATACTCACACTTGAACCATGTAGTGATGTATCTCAAAGAAATATCAGTGATACCTGCCCTGTGGGGGTCAGTCCCTGTACATATGAAAAATGTGACTGGGTGGAGAGGTGGTCTCTTCATTCAGAGACCCAAAGTTACAATTGTAACCGACTAATCTCAAAAGAACAACTGGTACTGACTAGTTAGATAACAAGATAAGTCAAGATCCCCAGAAAACAAACAGAAGTGTTTCATTATCACGGAAAAATCAGAGTAGATCAAATGTGTGGAAGCTTGTCTGCTTCAAGCTTCTGTACATTTCTGCTGGATTTTGACATAATAATAAATAGACTTAAATCATTTAAGTTGCAATTTCTTTTGTTTATTGTCATGTGACATTTACCATCTATTTTATATTAACTTTACTAAAGTTACTTTATTCGTCTAATTTTCTGAAATTGATCATTTCCCTGACTGTAATTACTTTGTTATGGAGTTATTATTGCACATTCCCAAACTGAGATGATATTTTTTCTCTTGCAACAAGACCTCGCATCACATTACACCTCTGATCCACTGAGGTGATGTTTTGTTCTACAGTGAAGACACAAAACAACAGTATTACAACAACACCTTCATTCAGTATTTCAATGTTGTCAAACTCTACTACTGAAGAGTCACACAGTCATTCCTCACCACGGTAATGTGTCATCTTGTAATAGTTCGTGTCATTCAACACCCTGGAGTCATTTGAAATTGCACTTCACAAATCCTTTCAGATGTGCAATCAATCTGTAATTAATTTGAAAACTAATATAGCCTTTTGCCTGTTCTCTCTCTCTCTCTCTCTCTCTCTCTCTCTCTCTCTCTCTCTCTCTCTCTCTCTCTCTCTCTCTCTCTAAATTTTCAATTTAAGTTGCTTTATTGGCATGAGAAAAGAAATGTTGTGGCCAAAGAACATAAAATTCATACACATACATTACATATATATGCATTACATATTATATATATTACATATTTTATACGCATTAATGAACTATGGTGTCACCCATACAGCATATCTCAATGTCCTCACCCGATGCGGCGCGCTCACAAAACCTCCACCCAAAATCAAACACCATGGGATGGTGCGTCCCTCAGGCTGTGACAGGCAGACACATATTTAGCAGCCAGAGGAGCTGCTGACCCTTCCCCCAGGAGAACTGACAGTTTCTCTTCTGGGGTTAATGTTGATTAAGTTTGGTACTATTTTAGTAATATCCCTGTTGTGGGAAAGAGAACTTGCTGCAGTGGAGGAGGAAGTGCATCTCTGTCTCTATGTCCCCTGTAGAGCAGTGAGCACATAGACGCTCCTCTCTGGGCAGCCATGTCTGTCTGTGTCTCCCTGTCTCTATAGCTAGCTGGTGGTCACTCAGCCTGTATTTGGTCAGGACACGTCTATGTTTTGTATCTCTGACACTGTACAGATATTCAGATAATTTATAATCATGGTTTAGGGTCAAATAACAATTCATTCTACTTTGGGTCTTTGTTTGGTTTCTCCAGTGCTCTAAATACAGATCTTTGGAGTGCTTCATGATGAGTTTCATTTGGTTGTGTTTGGATCAGTGCTGATTGGAGTCTGGCTGATTAGCGTCCTCACCAGCTGACTAAGGGGGCAGTTTTCAGGGTTCAGCTCTTGGGTTTTTAGTGCTTTATATTGAAGTGAGTCTTTTGGGCTTACATTTCTCTCTCTCTCTCTCTCTCTCTCTCTCTCTCTCTCTCTCTCTCTCTCTCTCTCTCTCTCTCTCTCTCTCTCTCTCACACACACACACACACACACACACACACACACACACACACACACACACACACACAGAAGGAATGGAAAACCTTAAAAGGATGCCAAATTAAAAGCCATGCATATGCCCCCACAAGCAGGAAGTTCCCTATACCAACATCATAAATGTATACAGCCTTCTGGTCTAATTGGCCTTTACGTAACACAGTGACATAATGCAGCGCTCCGTCTAGAGAAACAGGTGTTTCCTTCACTTTTCTCAAGCTAGTTTTAACATTCATTATGCTGATGACACATTCCTATTCTGAACAAATCTGAGGGTTAAAAATACAACATTTTAACAAGGTAACAATCAAATCTAGATTGTGTGACTAGGCCTGCTACAGTGCAGAGACAGCCGATGGCACATTTCATTCTGTAGAGCTGTTTCAAATGGGATTATGTGTCTCATTTAGCCAAAATACTCTGATGACTAATACAGGGCCCAAGGGTGGAAAAGTGGGAGATAAATCCTGCTGCTGGTTCATGTTCATGTCGTTGTGGGGGTTTAAAACAATCAACAGAGACACAGAGGACACAGACGCTTCAAGAAATGCATTTACAGTGCACTTCAAAATAAAAGACAATTTTCCTGCGAAGCTGAATACTTTAAAGAAATGGTGGCACTTGCAATCAAGCAAAGAAATAAAAGAAGGCTCTATCTGCATGGGCATGATCGCTGCACTGATTCAAAGACACTGAAACCATTGCATGTATGGATGGTGTTGTTTGAGCTCAGTCTAAAGCATTGATTTGGTGTGCATTAACACAGATAGTGCGCTCATATCCCCGCTGTTTGCTTTGATCAGGAACCTCAGCTCGCCCTCATGCTTGATTCTCTCTCCCTAGTGCACTCTCACTCTAATATCTCTCTCACTCTTTGTGTTTGCTTTCTCCTATCTGTCTCCACAGCTGAGGGGAAGTCATGTGGCTCTGGTCTGTTTGGAGACACCTGAAGTTGATAAACAGCCCCTGTGAAGCCTTTCTTTTGCAATCTATTTTGTCCAGATTGTCATTTTACCATGTTGACATAGTCTGTTCACATTTAACAGACATTAAGCTGTCTTGGTTTATTCTATTTTTCTATCAGTATGTCTTTTTTTGTTGGGATTCCTTGTTTTTCTTGTCTGAATTGAGGTTAAATATCTTCAGTACAGATTGTGCAGCCTGTTAATGTATGATTGAAGACAAGAGAAACAGAACTGTCTGACCTTTAAAGCTCCTGTGTGGAACTTTCACTTTGTATCTTTCTTGGCAGTCGTACTGCTTTGTTGACATCTCCTTACTTGTTTTCTTGTACATCTGTAAAAAGTGTCGAACTTGAAGTCTCGTTCTGTTCGATTTATCTATTTTTTAAACTGTCAAATCTATGACTCATTGGAAATCTGTGAAAAATGTTTTTAAAAAGCTTTTTCAGCAGCAGTTAATAGCACCCACTCCCCACATGTGGATTCAGACATTAGTAATAATCATATAGGCGTAGTCATTCTTGTTGCTAACCACCGTTGCCTTTCCCTATATGCAGAAAAAGCACACTAGGTGTATGGATTCATCACCTATAGAATGCATCATATTTGTGCAATTGGTTGCAAGGAGCAGCTCAGGCTGTTCTCTGCAAAATAATAAATAGTACTAAGGTAACAGATATCCAGGGTTTGCCACATATAAACTTTAGCTGGGCATCACACCCAGGTATATTAATGGTCTTCTGACCAATGTCACATTCAGGCTGTTTCAGGGATAGAGGCGAAAGAATAAAAAGGACATTGAGATATGCTGTATGGGTAATCGTTCATTAATGCATATAAAATATGTAATATATAATCATATGTAATATATATAATATGTAATGAATATATATTTAATGAATATAATATGTAATTAGTATATGTAATGAATATAATATGTAATGAATATAATATGTAATTAATATATATGTAATGTATGTGTATGAATTATGTGCTTTGGCAATAAGATGTCTTTGTTCATGCCAATAAAGCAAAATTGAATTGAAAGAAAAAAAAAGGACACCTGGTGCGTACCATGGTGCAGCAGCACACAGAAAGTTAAGATCAATGAAGATCTGCCTCAAGCAGCAGAATAAAGGTTGTCAAGGATAAAGGTGTTTAAGTTTTAATTGCATGTCTGTAGCATTTGCTGTTTTTGTATTTCATGTATAATTTGTATGTTATGTTTGTTTTCTGTGGACCCCAGGAAGAGTAGCTGCTGCATTAGTGGCTTGAGGAACTTTGTCGCACTTGCTAAGGTTTTTCCCTCCAGTGTAAATTCTTGCTTGTGTTGTATGTCGCTTTGGACAAAAGGGTCTGCTAAATGAAATTGTAGAATTGTAGAATTGTAGCTAACAGGGATCTGAATAAAGGAATAAAGGAATACCCACAGTGTAGTGTTTATTTAAACATTGTGTAGTTCTAAGAAGGTTGTATGGGGGTCTTACTTACTTTATAGGCTCTTGTTTGCTTTATATATATATTTTTGCACTGTATACTTGCTACTGTGACACTTGAATTTCCCTGTTGTGGGACGAGTAAAGGACTTTCTTATCTTCTCCCAAGAAATGTAGAGCCTCCAACACACTCAAATTATTGTGTTCAGGTGGATATTTACGCAGCAACTGTAATGGAAACGAATTGTGTAAAAGGAAAGCAAAATAGTTTTAATAAATAATAATTAAAAAAATAAACGCTACTCCATGTGTCAAGCTCATATTCTATTATTGGTCATATGGTCATTCAAAAAAACGAATAGTGTACCACAACTATGAGGACATGTTCACATTTTCAAATGAAACAGCATCCAGAGAGGGCATTTTATATCATGTTTTTACCTATTAAAAAGGCATCCAGGAAGGCACTTCTGCTGCTGCGTTTTTTACAGACATGAAGACACCGGGTAGGGGGGTTGCCCCCCCTGCTGAGTACACAACTGTGCCTGACTAAAAATAGGCAAGTCATCTCATCCTTAAACCATTTTTTCATTTTCAGATATATAAAAGCCCAGGATAAATCAATCAGTGCTCTCTCTCTCTCTCTCACACACACTCAAACACACTGCGCTGACATGCACTCTTATTATATCCCTCCTGTACACGCTCTGAATCTTTTTTTCCTGCTCCTGTTTAATGTAAATATGTCATTGTATGATAAGTCTATTTGTGCCTGATGTAAATTGGTAACGTTACTGTGTTGGTTTTGATTGTTTAGATATTTTATGTGATTTACATTTGAGGGAAACAAGGGTCTGGCTTCTACTAGAATTTTATTTTATTTCTGATTAAAGTTACATTTTTTTGAATGAAAACACCTTTTGTTGTAAGACCTTTTTTATTAGTTGGTGACTTATTTGTAACACACAAGTCTTTATTTATTTATCTCAGACAAAGTAACAAAGTTATACTTTGTTTTTTACACTTTTTAACAGTATCAGTTAAAATGATTCTTTCTCATGCTCTGACTTTATAGGGGCACCCTTAATGTACTGTGACTGGTACTGAACAACTGTCAGGTGATAGGAGAACAACTGCCAGGAACTAAACTAACAACCCTACTTAGGACCCTTTTGTGACTACCTGGACACACCCACAACTGTTAGAGGCTTATATTTTCTAGCTCTTCCCCAGTCTGGTCAGAACTGAAGAAGCCTTTCAGAGTAGAGGTGAAACATCTTCAAGAATTTCCACCAGTCCAGTTGCCTTACAGATCAAGCATTGGATTACCATGACCTGGATGACTGAGAACCTTCACAGACATATTCTAATGAGCTGGTAGGGGGGCCTCTTAAAAACTTCTGCTCTAGGCCCCACTTTGGCCAGGGACAGCCATGTCCCTGCCTAGTTTGCTTTTTAACATATATTGAGCCATCCATATCAATTACAGTCTGTATCATAACCAGCTAAAAACTCCTCATGACCTTTAATGCAGGACATCAGATGAAAATAATCATGCCAGTTATATTCTAAAGTAATTAAATCGCTTTAGACGGGATTCATGGTTATCAATATCCATTTGAAGAAAATTAAAGCACTCATGCAACACGGTTTTCTGGTTGTAAGGCCGCCTGTGGTGTCACTAAAAAGCCAAAGTGCACTTGGAGTGACAGGCAGCAAAGCTTTTTCTTTTTAGTCATGTCATGTGTAATTAAAATGCTGCAATGCTAATCAGATGTAAATGAAGGCAGAAAGTACTTCAAATAAATGAATAAAACTGTTTGAAGGACTTGAATGAAAGGTCACATGAAATGACTACCATTAAAAGACGTTCAAACTGGAACAATCATACAGCACAGACCACACAGTACTGATCACATCTGAGGTCCAATGACGTACAAGTTGTCAACACCTAACAGAACATTTTGGATATGCATCAGAATGCGTCAGTTCTACTTCAAAATACTTCCTGTAAAGATGGCCCTACAGCGCCACCGTGTGGACAAAAACAAACATGATACTCATACTGAAGTATACGGGTCTAATGTCAGAGTAATGATGCAGTACTGATCGTTTTATGAGGCGTACATTTGAGCTCCTGTGCACAATAAAGGCAAATGTGACTTATTGACTGAACATTTAAATTACATCAACATCAAATATCTTGTTTTAAGTCAAACATTCAAAATCATTTTGAGAATCAGAGCAACACAGATGAAATATAATCCTCCAAAACTTTTTGTTTCTCTTTAAAAACAGCCCCATCTTTCTTCAGGAGGGATATCTCTGTCTCCAGAGCTCTTATTTTGCCCACAGTGCTCTCCTCCCTGTGATCCAGTTCTACAATCTTTGCGTGCAAACTCAAGATTTTACTCCAAAGCTGATCTTTGTCAGTGTCAGGTCTGCAGTACGCGTGTTCATAAACGGAGATGTGCTCTCCCTCGCTGGGCCCTCTCTCCTCTGAAAAGCATGGTTCGTCTTTGACCATTTCCACAGGGACGAAGCTAAAAGTCTGGCCGAGCGCTGCCTGGAGAGTGGCTGCGTCCACATTCTCTCCATCTGGAAGAGGGCCCAGAGTCTCACAGCACAACACAGTCACAGTCGAGTCAGCTTGCGCTTCAGAAAAGGCCTCGTTGCATGGGGACAGTGCAAGGCAGGAAACTGTGGATACTCCACCATCAGCTGAAATCTCACATGTAGCCGCCTGTACCTCAAAGATATTTGAATCATGAGCTATGCCAGTAGCTGACACCAGGAGTGGTGCCTTTATTGACTCTGCGTGTTTGGTAGGAGTGTCTTTTGTTGTGCCTGCATGGGCTTTTTTGCAAGTTCTGCTTAAAATAAGTGGCCTCTTACTGAGAGGAGACTCAAATCCAGTGAGTTTGGCGTCTAAATTCCTGTGTTGTGCTGTGGGGCTTCTTTTAATGGTGCTACATCTTTTCTCCTCCTCCTAAGAGAAAAGGAAATGCGTATTCATTAATTTGGAGTATGCAGACTCAGGAAAGGACAAGTAGAAGAATAATAGTGTTAAACACTGCAACAAATGTGAATCATAAATGAGGAAGAACTACTGGATTACAACTTGCACTGAACGTCATACTTCTGCAAATGAAATGTTACCCTTCTACTGACCGTGTTTCAATTAGAACCCTTCCTTCTGCAGAATATGTTAACATAATCCTGCCATGTGCAACAATCATACATGTACTTAATGCTGGAACTGTAAGGTACGGTGGCCCTGAGAGCTCACAGCACTGCAACTTAATGAAAACACATGCAAAAAGACAAAACACAAGCAAATTAAGAAAACATCTTCATCAATTTGACAACACATGTGCAGCATTTAAAAAACGCACTGCAAAGACCACAACACAACATATTAGAAAAACAGGATGCAATTAGACCGCAACACAACGGAAGTGTTTCCAGAGGACACTTAACAGTGATGCACATGTCTGGACACGCTTGTTGTAGAAGCAGATTTTTAGTCAAAGTGCTATTAAGGTTATCTTACTGTCAGTGGTGTTGGAAAATGAGATAAAAAAGTAAGTGTTTTTGATTTATTTTAACATCGTGATCGCATGATTCAGCCTATACTACAGTCCAGATGTGTGCATCACTTTTAAGTGTCCTCTGGAAACACTTCCGTTGTGTTGTGGTCTTTGCATTGCATTTTTCTAATGTGTTGTGGTCTTTGCAGCACGTTTTCTAAATGCTGCTCATGTGTTGTCAAACTTCTTAATTTGCTTGTGTTTTGTCTTTTTGCATGTGTTTTCTTAAGTTGCAGTGCTGTGAGCTCTCAGGGCCACTGTAGTAAAGGTTGTTGGAAAAACTTAATAAGACTGATACATACATCCTCAATGGAGGGGAATACGGTGGGGATGGCTGTGTTCTTCAGGTAGCGGATGCCCCATCGAATATCAAAACAGTCCTCCGTAAAATGCTCACTGCACAGGTACTGGTGTCGACTTGGGGTCCACTCCTCCCGTTTCATGTTGTCCACCCATTTCTGAAGTCTGGGCTTGTCTTGCAAGGGAAACCTTTTGGGAGGAAAATAGAACATACAGGGAGATGATTCAAGATTGAAACAGGAGTAGGGGAGAATGGGGTTGGTTGTCACACGGGTTGGTTGGCACACTCGTTATATCTCGCCACTCTGTCTCTCAAATTGGGGTATGGACATTTCCAGAATTAAGATCAGAGCTCACCTACAGAGTCTTCTCTGGAGTAAGACAGCTGAACTTGAGGTGAGAGGACTTTTTGTGTTTTTCATGTCAAATTGTAAATATTCAGCTCCTCAGTATTTTTCTTCTAAGCTTTTAAACAATGGGTTTATAACAAAACAAGTGTTACCCTTACAAAGTGTGAGGGGAACGCTATAGTTTAGATTTTTATTAGCTAGCTAAGTAGTTTGTTAGCCTTGATGCTAGCAAAAAATTCCAGTTGGGGTTGGTCGTCACATTCTCTTTGGGGTTGGTTGTCACATGTAACAACCAAACCCCTATGTTGGCAAAACCATGCATGGTGAAATGAGTTGGAGTGTGCAGACCTTACATTTGCCATCACTGTAACTCAGACAGTGACTGCATGTAGTCTAGTTGAGTAGGCCATTATTGTTAGGCCTATTTGTTTTGTTCTTTATGTTGTTATATAGGCTGGCCTAAAGATGTGTTTCCTGTTCATGTTCCTTGCTCATTTTATGTTAAAATGCATTAAGTTATGTAGGCCTATCACTTGTCAGTGCAATTAAACTTTCAAATTTAGTTCTGCCTTCTTGCCTTTTTAAAAAGATTTTTCCCATTAAAATATCATTGTTACAACCAACCCCATAGTGTTTGACAACCATCCCTGTGATGGGGTTGGTCTTTGATAGCTAATTGCCTCTTTGTTACAATGAGTTGGAAAATGAGAGAGGTGCACATATCAAGCCAACACCTTAAGCTTCCATTTAATGTAGGAATGACTATTGAAAGATGTTTTGATGATGAGCAATCATCAAAACAGTGTGACAACCAACCCCATTTTCCCCTACTAGGGCCACTAGGAATTTGCAATATTTTTTAAGCTTTAATTAATATTACTCTCATTCCAAGTGTACCATTACTTAGTACAGTATAAGCAGATAATCATAACATACAGTACCATACATACAACTGATACGACATTATTGACAACTTAGCATGCCTCTAGAACTAATACTATATTTGACTGAAGTTACCAAGTATAACAGACATAAAGCACTTGCAGCTCATCTATTCCGAAACAAATACAGCAGAGGGAAAATAGAAAACATACGGGTAGAAGCTTATTCTCTTGTTGTCTTGTTTCGACGCAGTCCCTCCTCTATTTCTGCAGAATTTCACAGCGCAGTACCGTGGCATAGCTGCAGTAAAACTCCATGCAATACGTTTTAGAGCGACAGGTTTGAGGTAAACATTTTTAAAACCACAGAACAGCTCGTGAACTGTCACTTCCGGGTTGTAGTCTTCATAACGGAGATGACGTTGAACATTTAAAATGACCAAGATAGTTCACCGACCAAACGACAGAAAACAGTTATGTAGAGTATCAGACGGAAGGGTTTATGCAAATATGTCCTTGACGCTTTCAATTAGTATCTGAGTCACACGTTCTGACAATAGTACGTATAAGAAGTATGTAATGTGATTTACCAGGCTGAAAATGTGTATCTCATATGATAATGACAGGTACGGAAGAGGATTAGGGCCACTGGAAAAAAAGAAAATTAAGGTCAACATTTTTTTTAATCATTATTATTATTCTGAGACAAAAGTCAGAATTCTAAGATTAAAGTCAGAATTCTGAGATCAAAGTCAAAATTCTGAGATTACAGTCAAAATTCTAAATTTAATCTCAGAATTCTGACTTTTTAAAAATCATAATAATAATAATAATAATAAAAATTTGGCCTTCATTTTTTTTTTCTGAGAAAAAAAGCAGAATTCTGAGATTAGTCTATTCTGACTTTACTATTAAGATTCCAGCAGAGCCAAGAGTTACTCTCTTGGGTGATGCATGTGGAAAAAACATCATCATCATCATCATCATCATCATCATCATCATCATCATCATCATCACTATACTGTTCATGTGAATATGGGTGGGTCCACAGGAAAATATTGAGTTTTGAGTTATTGGAAATTAACAGAACACTGCTGAAGCTAACTCAATGATTCTAAAGGGATCAAATTTCATTTATTTTCAAATATATACAAGCAATCATTTTGTGTTTTATTTTATTTACAAGAGAATATTTTTATTTTAAAATTGTATCTCATTTTGCATAAATAAATACCTGTGAGGGTAATTGCATTTAAAGTACAGTTGTGGTGGTCATTATTAAAGTTACATACATTCTTTGAAGTTACATATAACATAGTTGTATTTTTCTACAACGAGCTCAGGCCCTGTCCCATCGTATTAACCACTCTATCTTTAAATCTAACTACATGGGACCTGGGTTACATATACTTTCACTCTCTGCATCTAAGTGTCTTGTTTAGTTTTTTGTTCTTTTATTTACTGTTTTTTGACTATCTGTATTATCTCAACTGACTCCCAGAAATGTAATTCATGCTGTTATAATTCATTCTTATGTAAGTACTTAATTATTAACTCTCCCAAAATGTCTTATTAACTGCAATGAATCAGGCACTCTTGTTAAAGGAACTAAGGACCGGACCTCGGGGGCTGTCTTTTTGTATCTACGTACTGTATTGTTCTAAATTAACTTTTTTTTCGCCCTCTGTTAAAAGCAAAACCCAATAAAAAGATTATTACAAAAAAAGATAGTGACAGAAGTACGAAGCAGGAAGTAAATACAGATTAAATCTTGCCCCGCTTGCATTGTCTGCGGGCTCTCCCCTTTCTCCACGTGCGCATGGTTTCAACCAATCACAGCAAAGTGAGTCACTGTGCTAAGAGACGGACCAATAGCGCTGCGAGTCGTGGTGTTACAGCTCAGGAATGCAGCTCGTCAACAACTGCTAGCTTTCGTTTCGCATCAGCTGGAGCTGTTGGCGGCTTACAGGAGTATCCTCAGGCTGTTTGTCAACCCGTCTCCAGGTAATGCCTCTTTTTTAATGCGCATTAAGCGGTATATATGTCTTTAGTGCTGTATCTTTAACCTAGAACAAACAACAAGAGTGTCTTTTACTAGCTGTTTGACGAAGGAGCTGATGTAAGTTTCTCTCAATACTACAAAACAAGTGACATTTTTCAGAAGTGCAACGCCTCTCCATGGAAACACCCTAACACAGTTACGTGTTAGGTCTTTTAACCTGTATTTTAACAGTTATCTCTAAAGAGAATATCACATTCTA
This sequence comes from Notolabrus celidotus, assembly GCF_009762535.1. Taxonomy (NCBI): domain Eukaryota; kingdom Metazoa; phylum Chordata; class Actinopteri; order Labriformes; family Labridae; genus Notolabrus; species Notolabrus celidotus. The sequence continues at coordinate 9,204,012 of NC_048292.1, forward strand.
CCATTTTTAACCCCGTTTCTAAAGTCTTCTTGAGTTTCAGAGGTGTGTGAAACGTCGTTAACCGAGCTGTCAAACTGTTCTCTCTTCACAGCCTCAGAGGTGTCAAAACCAGCAGAATGGCCACAGCGCAGTCGGTTTTACTGCTCGCAGTAAACATTCTGCTGATCTCTGAGTTCATCCTGGCTAAGAGGGACTACTACGACATACTGGGGGTACCCAAAGATGCCACAGATCGCCAGATCAAGAAGGCCTTCCATAAGCTGGCCCTGAAGTACCATCCTGACAGAAACAAGGGCCCAGACGCAGAGGAAAACTTTAGGGAAATAGCAGAAGGTAAGTGAGTCATCAGGTCGTTTCATTAAGTTAGGTAATGCTCTTCAAGCCATCTACCTACATTACAAGTAGTCTCTTCAGTATTGCTGTGGTGTTTACATTTTATCAAGGTCATCTCCAGCTGACACAAATTCAAATATCTCTTTTATTTTGCAATGATTAGATAATAAACACATCACTACATTGCTTAAGACTGCACTTGAAATGATCCCTAACGTCATTTAGTAATCAACACAATCAGTGATGTAATGTATCTTTCTCCACCAGCTTACGAGACGTTATCAGATGATAAGAGGAGGCGAGAGTACGACCAGTTTGGCCATGGCCCGTCACCAGGGGAGGGCCACAATGGAGCAGGGGGAGGAGGTGGTGGAACCTACAACTTCAACCAGCACTACCAGTCCTTCAACTTCGACGATATATTCAAAGACTTTGACCATTTTGGTCACCAACACCAACAGCAACAGCAACACCAACACCACTTTCACTCCCAAAACCAAGGCCACCAAAAGAGACACTTTGACAGCCACTTCCAGGCCCACAGGGAGGCTATGAACAGGCAGAAGAGGCAGTTTCAGGAAGGGGGCTTTGGAGGAGGACTCTTTGATGACATGTTTGAGGACTTGGAGAAGATGTTCTCCTTCAACACGCACAATACGAGGACTGAGAGCAGCTTTCAGAGCTCGGGAGCAGGGAGGCAGCACTGCAGGACAGTGACCCAGCGCAGGGGGAACATGGTGACCACCTTCACTGACTGCTCCTGAGACAAGCGGACACATAAACAACGCTCTTGGGACACTTCTGGGTTTTACTTGTGGTTTTGGAATTGAATGCTAATGTATCACGTGGTGGAATAGAGAATGGTTTTGTGTGGCTTTTGTGCTATTCTATGTAATATCCTCCAGGAACAAATGTCCAAGTGGGCCTTTTTGACGGCTGCTTCCAAGCAATAACTCACACATCATTGCTCTTAGCACGATATATAAAATACCTCTCTGTTTCTTAGCTCTTCAGATTTATTTTGTTTACTTATATTCCTTTTTTTTCGATGGTACAATCTTTAAGACTCAGGTATGGCCTAAGGTTGTGAAACAAGGCAATAGAATTTATTAAAACACCACATTTATATTTTAAACCATCAATTCTGCACCCTGTCAGGCCATACTCAGATTGTGCTCTCTACAGGATAAACCATTCGCTAATGTACAACAAGGCTTTGCTAAGCTTAGTGTAGTCTGGACTTGCATTTTTTCCCTCTCGAGTATTTATAAATAAGCTTTAAGTCTGGCAAAAATTGTGAAATTATTGCAAGTCAGCAATCATCAACTGTTACCTCATTGTAGTTCCCTCCTAAAGAATCAAATCTACCTTTACACAGTCAGGATTGGAAATTAATGTTGGTCCCATGATAAATGCTGGCAGAAGTTGTCTTCTCTTTCAGTTGTTTTGATGGTTGAAAAAGCAAAAAAAAGGGTGATCTGCCAGTGAAGCTGAATGGTCTGAAACACAGTTTCCTGAACTGATCTGAACGTGCAATATTCATCACCTTCGCTCTTCATGTTGCCTATCCTTCATAGACAGTGCTGAGTTCACCTCATTGTCTAATGTCTGCACTTTGTGTGTGTGAGTGTGTTTTTATGTTTGTGTGTGTGTGCGCAAGGCCATAGTGGCCTGACTGTTGATTGATTCCATAATGTTTGGAAAATGAAATAAAAAGTACAAGCACACATTTCTCTGTTTATCTTTTCTGAAGAGGGACAGTGCGAGTATTTAATCTCAGTCATCTGCACTTGTACACTTTACCTAACAGCTACTGAGAACATCTTGAGCTTGCAACTTTTTAACCCTCCTGTTATTTTGCAGGTCAAATTGACCCATTTTAAAGTTCAAAAATAAAATAAAGATAGTTAAAAGTATTATTTCGCATTTCTAATGTCACAGTGGATGAAAGGCCAGTGGTATTAAGAGGTTCCTTCCATGTTAGGTATTACATGCCTTCCAAACCAGCTCAATACAGCATAAAAATCTGGGCAGCTTGTGACAGAAGAGGTGTCTCTTGTTAATTTATCAACATCACTACATAAAAAAAAACCCCATCAAAATCTAAAATAAACAAAAATCTATGTCATGTACAACTATTGTATTTATATTTAGGGTATTTCAATGTACATTAAAAAAAAAGTTGCACCAAATATTGATTTAAATGGTTAGAAATTTAGTTAATAATGAGATTTAGAAAATGTTTACTGGGATTATTTTGGGTACTGGACACTTTTGGATCATTAAATACACCCTTGGTCAACTTGATCCAGGAACATTATTGCTGTCCCTAAGACACGAACATAACAGGAGGGTTAAACAAAGATTTTGCATCAATAAAGGGGAATGAAACAGAACCTTCTACCAAATTAAGATAAATGAAATACAAGACCACTGACTTGAAGACAGCTTATTTGAAGCCTTAAATGGTCTGAAAAGACTTTGTCACAGATGTTAAAACTCAACTGAAGAATAACTTCTGATTCTGCACTTTTTAGGGTTAATTCACACTGTATATTTCTGAAAGGTATTTGACTCCCTGCCCCCAGGACACAAGTGTTCCCGATTCCCAACTACACAGCCAAATGTCATTCTCCACAGCAGAAAGCTGTTGTTCCAATTAAACCCCTGGAGAGGGCGCCCTTTCACAAGCTAGAGGTGGGGTTGAGGCCATACAGCAGTCTGTAACAGAAGTTGATGAGTGGAAAGAGGCATTCAAAATATTTAAAATGAACAGGAACTCTTATATCCACAATTCCTAATTAATTACAAATAACTTCTACAAATGATAACAAATAATCACTTTGCATCCAAAAAGCTTTAGTCAAAAGATTGTATCCCAAACCAGTCAAATAATAACAATACAGATAGATAGATAGATAGATAGATAGATAGATAGATAGATAGATAGATAGATAGATAGATAGATAGATAGATAGATAGATAGATAGATAGATAGATAGATAGATAGGAACTTTGTTAATCCTTTGGGAAGGTTCCCTCAGGAAATTCAGATTCCATCAGCAAGTAACACCAAAGGACAGAAAAAACAGCACACAGTTACAAAAGATAAAAAAATCACAGGTTATATACACTCAGTACAGTACACAGTAGCAGCAATATACTAGTCTAAAAAAGAATACCGGTGCAGGTTTATAATAAAATAGCAGCAGCAATAATAAATAGATAGATAATTAACTATAAATAATGAGTAGAGCAAGCTTGTTGAATTGTGTTGTGGTCAGTTCAGTTAAGGCCTATTTCTCCCTCCCATCCTCTGTCCTCCCTCCAAGTGAGGAGTTATACAGTTTAATTGCACAAGGGACAAAGGAGTCCTTGAGTCTATTTGTGCTGCAAACAGAAAAAGAAGGAGGCCAATCAACACTTCATCATGGTGGAAAGCTGGGCTTATGATTAACTGTTGCTGTTTGATAAGTGTTTGGTAGAAATGTCCACTTATCATGAAGCTGGGGCCCACTAGAGGCCTGCCAATGAGTGGCAGCAAACACAAACGGGTAATATGAACCATAGTGATAGTGTTCATGATCATATCCTAAAAAGTGGTGATACATTCAGTGCTCTTCTTGAAAAAAACATCCAGTCCTAAAGGCTTTGTCATTCTATATGAAACAAAAATTTGCTGTAATGACACCTCACTCATATTATGCGAATTGGCGAATTACTATAGCGATATAAAGACCACATGAGGACAATGTTCTGTTAACCATTTCCAATCAGCTGAAATATGTAGATTCATTCAAGTGTTTTTTTCACCTGAGCCAAAACCACAATTCTACTTCACTTATAACTAATGGGTGCATACTTAGGACTCCCCTTCTGCATACATTATATCAAGTGAAGTTTATTTAGTGCTGAGGCAGCCCTAGAACTTGGAGTGCACTCTTGCACACATGTTTCTTTGCATGCCAAACACCATGATTATCAGAAGTGTGCTAATAGTTTATGCATTCTTAAAAGGCTTTCGACGGCACAATCATCTTTGAATGCTAAAACCACATGTTCTGTCTGGCTATGTTACATGAGAGTTCTGCATCAAGTTTATCAGGATCAAATGATAGTTAGCACCATTTGTGAAGCCCTCAATCTCTTTCTTACAACTTCTGGACCGGACTATGAGATAGGAAGCGTTCTGATTTCTGTCTCTAAACAGTGGTAATATAGGCCTATAGAAAAGGGAGCTAAAAGTTCATTATTCAACCACTTGCTACATTGGGGGTCCCATAATGTTAGCTACCGCTCCCAGAAACAAATTTGTCAGATATCTGATATCACTTAAAAGCTATAAGATTACAATACAACCATATATTTTGCCACTTTGAACACCATTAACAACATTGACAAAGGGAATTCCCAGCTGCAAAAAAGAAAACAAAAAGGCAACAACACATTCTTTTTAGTAAATCTTGCTTCAAACTCTTCAGGATGCTGCTTTATACAAAAAAAGCAGCCCATGTTCAAATTCTTTGAGATCTTTTCACCAATTTAAGCTATCAAACCAAACACAGGCTTTCAGTCACACAGTTTTTGCTGAGTCATGCTGCCTGTGTTAGCAGTCTGTCAGCATGTATTTTATGGAGGGCAGGCATGACTAATCAAACCCAGGCACATTTCAATTCTGTCTCTGCCAAAAACCCCACCTCCCTGACTGATTTAAATAAGAGGCCACCCCCTCTTCCGACTTGTTGTACAAGCCTGTAAGCTCAAAACACATGCTCCAACAACTCCTTGCAGAGAAACAGCAGCTGAACCTTTGCATAGGAGCCAACATGATCCCTTCAGTTACACTCAATAATGGAGAGAATATGCCTATTATGGGTCTGGGAACATGGAGGGTAAGGCTGAATATTTAATCCTCATAAAGTTTAGAGAATAAACCAATGTCTTAACTTAATGATTTTAGTGCCTTATAAATCAGGATCTCTTTTATCTGTACTGTCTATATTTTCCTCATCGAAGAAAGCATATTTGCAAACTGGATCAAAAAAGTGGAGACATCTAATGTGTGAGAAGAGCAATTGGTATTCAAGAGTGATTTTTGCAAAATCTCTCAGAGGACAGCAGTTTAACTCTTAAAAATCTGTTTTCCTAAAATGTTCAGTTTTTGCCATAGTTTGCATAGAAGTTACACTTGCAATGATAACATGCACTTTACGTTAATTTCGTAAAATTCAATAATAGAAAAAAAATGACAATGGTTGTCACTGTTAAGCGCTTCTTCTCTGTGTTGATTATTATCTGTGTCCTACATCCCTCTGTAGGCTGAGCCAGGAAAAGTCACTGAGGCTGTTAAGGAGGCAATTAAGGAAGGATACAGGCACATTGATGGTGCTTATATCTACCGAAATGAAGAAGAAGTTGGGGCTGGAATTCTTGCCATGATTGACCAAGGAGTTGTAAAGAGGGAGGATCTATTCATTGTCAGTAAGGTATGGTATACAGTGAAAATGTAAGATCTTCACAGGGTCTTCAGCTACAGATGATCCTACACCATCTTTTTCTTCCTATATTACCAACGTTGAATCAAAGACCGGGACTTGTGTGCAAACATCAACCATAAAAACTCAAATTCCAACATTAGCAGGAGCACCCGAATACTAATTCTGTTACCATTACCAATACCATCACCTTTACCAATCTAAATCCCATTCCCATCCCCATTCCAATACCAATCAGGATCTGTATCTGCTGGTTTAGAGGGGTTATGTTGCAATGACTTACATACTTATCAACATCGGACAAAATTTATGTAGGGAGGCCAATATTGATACTGATACGGATACTGTTTTCAGCCTCTAATACAGGTATCAGTATCAGAACACTCAAAACAACACTTATGTTTTATAAAGACACACATCTGACAAATTCAACCCAGTGTAATTCTGAGGAATTTTTCGATTTCCTTTGTCAGCTGTTCAGCAGATGACAAAGTTAATGCACTACCATGTCTGGAAGTAAAGGCTAATTCATGCTCATAAACGTATCTTTGGTTATGATCTTCCCTGATCTATTGTGGCTTTTTGTAACTAATCACATGCACATTTCAGTTTACAAGTACATACACTATTTGTTGCTTGGGGAGCTGATGCATCACATGACATGCTAAAACTACAACTTCATCACCACATAATTAGAAAGCCCCACATCTGACCAATATATAGAGTATACATTCAATGTACTGTCAGATACATTGTGTGCATTAATATCCCTGTTTGTTTCTCATAGCTGTGGTGCACCTTCCATGTTCCCTCTCTGGTGAAGGGAGCCTGTCAGAAGACGCTCAGTGACCTAAAACTGGACTACTTGGACCTATTCCTTATGCACTCCCCAATAGGAATGAAGGTGTGGACACTAATGTTTCTTTCCTGGACACAGAAGACTACATCCTGCATGTTACTTATTACCTGACAGCATCAGGGATTCTGGTCAGGCACAACCTTTAGCATACTGCAACTGGCTGAGCAAACCTGGCACTAAAGAACTATGCAACAGTAACAAGCTATGACCTTTCAACCTTTAATAATTTGACACGCACAAAAAGCTAACTATTCTTTTTTATCTTTGACCTAGCCTGGGGAGGAGCTATACCCCATCGATGAGAACAAGAAGGTCATTTCTGATGGAAGTAACTTCTTGGATACGTGGGAGGTAATTTAAGAGACTTAGTGCACTTTGATGTTCTTCTGATAAAAACTTCAATGCAAAAATGTCTCCCATACCACCAAGGAGGCAGTGTTGAATATCAAGAGTATGACATTAAACTCACCTCTCTAAAGTCACAATTTATTAGAAACCCCAGAAATATCAACTTGTTTCTACTCATGCTAAACAGTAGCACTGACAGCATAAATAAATATTGTAGCTGGCTAAGGAAACTACAGTTTTAAAGAAGGAAAAATGAACTTGTATCGAATGCTAGCCGGAAACTAGCAACATGTCTTCCATTGTTTAATGCACTGTTGTCACACATTTGATGACTTTTTTAATGAATTGCAGTGAAGAAATTAAGAAATTAAGATAACAGGTTTCCATAACAGTCTTTGGTGGACAGCTACGCTGGCTGGGGCTCACATTAGCTTAGCTTATCTTATTTGTAGCTGTGTACCTTGTTGTTAGGTGAAGTTTCTGTTGATGTGCTGAGCTAGGTCATACACATAGACTGTATAAAATATAGACGTAGGATCAATGACGTCACCCATCTGTTTCTGAAGAGTTGTTTGAGGCCAATCATCGACAGCAGCCATATTGCTTCTGTCGAGCCAGTGTGACGTAAAGAGGCGGGCTTTGAGCCTCCAAGCAAACAGCTACAGTTTTCCCGCTGTCAGTCAAGTCAGCTGTGCCTCTCATTGGAAGACTCATAATCTCAATATCTTTGAAATTGCCAGGTTTGAAAAAATGTCATCCTCCGTACAGTGTGTGCTGATTGAGAAATGAGCTATCTAGACTACACTCGTCTTTTGTACCAGGCTGTCAACCTGTTTACTTCTGCTGTAAAGATCGTTGCATTCTATAATTAGGGGTACATTTCAGACCAACCAAAAAGTGAAAAAATCAGTATGCTTTTTGGCTTAATATTCTATTTGTTTCCATAGTATACCCCTAGATTGTGCTTAATCCATTAATTGGCAAGCTTCAAATCCAAAATAAACACCAGGTTCATTATTTTGTCAACTGTGTGTTTGTCAAAAGTTGTGTCGTAGAAGACATGAATGAGACATGAATGATTTGCATTTTTTGCAAAATAAATCATGGAACCTGTTAACTTTTTGTATTAAATGAAAGAGAAATATTATCCAATATAAAACTGGTCATTTTTTAAAATAATGACAAATAATATTTGGTAAAATTGACAAATACACCCCATGGACTTGAAATGTACCCCTAATTATAGAATCACTCGTGTATGTGACTTCCGGTACTTCCGGAGCCAGCCTCAAGCGGATCCTGGATGAACTGCAGTTTTTAGCACTTCCACATTGGACTCATATTTTTAGACCGGAGGTTGCCGCTTGGCTGGGGCTCACATTAGCTTAGCTTATTTGTAGCTGCGTACCTTGTTGTTAGGTGAAGTTTCTGTTGATGTGCTGAGCTAGGTCATACAAGGATAATATCTAGATTAACAACGACATCAACAATAACATCATGTTAATAAAGGGTTGGTAGTTTTGTTAGAAACAGCATGTGTTTTAATCAAACTAAGTACCAAGAGTAAGGTATCAGATAAGGTTAGATTGGCTAATACTAATATTAGGTATCAAAGTTGGTAAAAAAAAAAAAGACAAGGAAATAAGAGCAGACAAACTCTATGTCTATCAAGCCAAATAAGGACACCTAGATATGACAAGGAGGATCACAAACAACTATGTGTCTCACAGGCTATGGAAAAGCTGGTGGATGATGGGTTGGTCAAGTCCATCGGCATCTCAAACTTTAACAAAGACCAGATTGAAGCCATACTCAACAAGCCAGGCCTCAAGTACAAGCCTGCCACCAACCAGGTACAAAACAAGATCCTCCTCACACAATCCTAATGAAGAAAGAGGAAAATAAAAGCTAAAGCATTTAGGTTTTCCTCAGGTGGAGTGCCATCCGTACCTGACCCAGGAGAAGCTCATCAACTACTGCCACTCAAAGGGCATCTCAGTGACTGCCTACAGCCCCCTTGGCTCCCCAGACAGACCCTGGTAAGAGGCTGTGTCATCTATCAAACATGACACTCTGAAATGTGCAGCAGCCCATGTCAATCCGTCTTTATGTTGTTATGTACAAAAGGGCCTCCTCTGATGACCCTTCACTGCTGGAGGAACCTCAGATCAAGGCAATCGCTAACAAATACAACAAGACCCCAGCACAGGTAAGAAAGACAAAGTTCATGACCTTATTTTTATATCTTTGAAAAATAAGGTCATTAAACCGCTAGGGGGATCTTGATTGTAGAAAGAAAAGCATTGTTAGCAATTAACTGAAGCATAGTTATTCATTCTTGTGATAATGGCTTTAAATTGACCTCTGCCTCAGGTACCTTGAAGGGGTACTTGAAGATAACACACCAGATAATAATAATATATGAATAATGTCTTGCACTTTTGGATGTTTTTCCACCAGGTACTCCTCAGGTTCCACATTCAGAGGAATGTGATCGTCATCGCCAAGTCAGTAACGCCCCATCGAATCAAGGAAAATATACAGGTATCCTCTTAGAACTGAAAAGGCTGATTGTTTTGTAATTGTAAAAGAACAGCAATTGAAGTTAAAGCTGCTGTGAGGAACTTTTGATTTATATCAATTTTGGCACCTCATTGTGGACAAAGTGATACCTCTTATCTCTTGTTCTGTACATGCAATAGTAGTGTTTTCAACAAAAACCTCACCCTGTTGTCTTTTAACAGCCAGATGTATCACTTAATATGATTATTTGCCATGAAAACAGCCAAAATAGGATGTTTCTAAAGTCAAATGTCAATCATGTGGCCTGACACCTACCCCCACTGAGTGGTATAAGGCATTAACAATGACAACAGAGAAGGTATCAGTGTTGTTGTTTATGGTTTTGTTTGCTTTTGAAGGTCATAAAGAGGCATCAGTGTTAGTTTCAATCTGTTTCTCAGCTTGTGAAAAACTCTTCATAGTGCCTTTAAGGCCACACATTTTAGGAGATATATCCAGTTCATACAAATGTTTACATGCTGCCATCTCAAGACGTGATATTTACTTCCCAGTCCCGCCTTGTGTGCAATGTGTAACACACCGAGGCAAAGTCACATTTGCCTCCTGTAGCTCATAAGATTAATGTGCTTCATTGTTCTAAAACAACATCTGTTATTTTGTGAGAATTGGAGTCACTGAGTGCTGTTAAGAGTCCTGAACGCAGCTTGTTTGTTTTCCCCAAAGCTTTGAGTCACTGTCATTTGTCTTTCAGTTGTTTGATTTTGAGATGAGTGAAGACGACATGAAGACCATACTGAGCTTGAACAAGAACTGGAGAGGCTTCATATTTGAGATGTGAGTGGACATTGAGACAACAGTGAAGACAAACTAAAGGCCTTGGAATATCAAACTGAACTTTAGTAGGCTAAATTCAGCATTACTAGCTGTTATTACCAGCAACACTGAAGTAATGTATTTGTCCTCTTCTTTTTTTAACAGGGCAGCTGATCACAAAGACTACCCCCTGAATACAGAATACTAACACATCAGATAACGTGGTGCAACGATAATGTCCTAACTAAGCTTGTACTGTATCATGTCTGTGTAAAGTTTATCATGTTAAATCATTGTAAAGTACACTTAATAAAGTTGTATGAGGAGTTTATTCAGTGGGTGAAATACCCACACTGTAACTAGCTTGTCTATTTTCATTAAATGTCATTACCATAGACAGTATAAAAGATTGACAACGTGACGTAAGTACAAAAGTGAAGCAAAGTTATTTGACGCTAATGTGGGGTGTAACACCATGACTTACAGCTGTGTAGACAAATGAGGTGTGTGCATCTGGTGAGCAGAGTGGAGGACAAATGGTGAGACAAGCCTAATGAATACTAACACAAGAGTCATTGCCCTCCTTTATTGTGCTTCAAACAGATGCATTGATCTGTTCCACTATAGACTGAGCCAACCTGAAGGATCCTTGCTGCTTTATCAGCAGGTTGAGTTCACACTACAAATAAGCTAGCTCAAACTTCAGCTCCCAGAGATTAAAATGAGTTGGTCCTTGTTCTTCATTTGAAATTTAGAACTCAGTCCACTGTCCAAAAAACGTCCAAAGTTCACATTATTATTTTTTTTAGCTACACCTAGCTTCACTCATGAATTAGAGCCTCATATACTTTGATTCCTCGCTCTCAATCACTGACATTTCCAAAACTAAATAAAACATTGTATGCTACTACAGAATCACAGGCAAGTATTAAGTTTAAAGCCAAGAAAACACCATGCAACTATATGTGTTAGAGTTCAAAGTATGGTTGACATGGAGTAAATAATGAGTGACTTTATTTCCTTACAGTTTGATTTGTGTTTGTGACCATTTTGTATTTGCGGTTGGTCCGTCTCCCTCACCTAATAGCAGCTCTGAAAACGTAGGAACGTGTTATTACTTGGTTGATTATCTTGCCAAAGGCTCTGACTGTAACACCCAGAACACTGGGAAATTAAAGAAACACATTAAGGGAAGATGTGTGTGTGTGTGTTAACAATCCCCTAAGAAAAAGAAGGCAAAGGGTAAGCAAAACCTTGATCAAACCACCGAAATAGTAATTGATCCCCATTCTTATATGAAGCTACATCTCTGTAAAACCATACACTTTTGTTCAGTATGTGTAAATATATACGTTGCTGAATGCATGCTGGGTGCCATCAAGCAGACTTCAGATGTCCAAGATGTCAGCACCTGTTGTGAGTGGTATATTTGGGCACCAGTTTTGTACAGATGGAGTAGGTGGAGATACACTGTTCATGATTACATACAGTACATTATCTATACTGTCCAATCCCAGAATTTAGGCTGTAGTTCTGAATGTTTTTAACCCTCTTGTTATGTTGTGGGTCAAATGGGCCCTTTTTAATTTCAAAAATATTTTAAAAAATGTTAAAAGAACTTTTTCAGCATTAAACTTCTTCTGCTTGGCTTAATTAGCGTAATCAACATGTAAAATAGAAATGGTTCATTTCACATATTTGCAACCCCCCTGCATCTTTATATTACGTCTATACTGTTCATGGGTCAATTTGAACCGGCAGTCAAAGAGGAGGCTAAAAGGGGTCAGACGTTTCAAGTACTAATGGTTTCTTTGCAACTCTGTCCATTTTAGGCAATACAAATCTGGGCAGCATGTGACAGAAGAGGTGTCTCGTGTTAATTTATCAACATCACTTCATAAAAATAATAATAAAATTCAAAATTTAAATAAAATTAACAAAAATCTGTCATGTTAAACTATTGTATTTATATTTAGGCCTCTCCAATGTACATTTAAAAACATGAATTTTCATAAAAACTAGTGAGTTATCCTCATTGAACCATGATCTGAGATTTTAAGAACACCAATGCACTAAATATTGATTTAAATGTTTAGTAATGGAGTTCATAATGGGATTGAAAAAATGTTTATTGGGTTTCTTTGGGTTCTGACACTTTTGGATAATTAAATATGCCCCGGGTTGAGTTGACCCAGGAACATTATTGCTGTTCCTGAGAAACGAACATAACAGGAGGGTTAATGACGTACATTGAATTGCCTCTGTATTTACCAATATATATAATAACCTTATGATTTGAAAACATTTCCTCAGCGCAACTAAGCTCTCCTCTTAACCAAGGGTTATAACATTTATCTAACCATACCTCTATCAAAGTCTAACTATAGGTTTATTTTACACTTAACTTTAATTTCCCTTACTACAATCACATAAACATAGCATCACACATCTCATTATATTCCATTTTCCTTTTTTCATGCATGTACAAAGAGTACATGAGCATCATTGAGGCAGCTTTGAAGGTTCCAGATATTCATTCACTGTCTTTTTTTAATATTTTCTGCCCTCTAGTGGTCAAACCTTTGTTTGCATGAGTGGTTTCTTCAGCGCACATATCTCTGTGTAGGACACTTTGACACAGTTGTTTTTATTTTCTTCCACAGGATTTTATTTCAATGGTTGAAAAAACAGCTCAAACAGGAAGTGAAAGCAGTGATTTTGTAACAGGGTGACACATGATTATAAAGGGCCACATGTGACTTGTAAGCAACAGTGGGGAGTCCTTCAGTTTTTTCAAGACAAGTCGAGGTATTGTGTTTCGTAACAGTGACAAAGAGGTTTTTGTTCTGCAGTCAAATGTATACACCAAATGCTTTTATATATGATGTGTTCTGTATGTATCAGATAAGTGCAGATGAAAATATGTTTTGATCAAGGAGCTGTTTTTATCTTTTAGTTCATGGAAAATAATTGACTGTAAGAAGTCTTCGATGTTATGTGATACTACAAATATTTCAAGCAACAAGTCCTACATAGAAAATACTTTTTAGTGCACAATGACAACTCCAAACGCTCTTTCCTTTCAAACATATTGAATCCACGATGCATATATAATGTAAATGGTACATTTTTTAGGTAGTTCAGTAACCAAAAAGTCCACAAATACAAAAGTAAGTCAGTGCAATTTTCCTTGCGCTGAGTAAGAAACAACTAAGACAGAACAAATTAGGAATTAGCGTCAAGGGAAGATACTGATACTCAGTAATGGCCTCAATTTGGATTATTCAGGCATCTCAAACATGTGTATGAACAACTTTTTGGATTGTGAGGCGACACCAGCAAGAGTCAGCTTAATTTTCTCTTATCAATGAAATCAAAATCTGCTCCAAGGCCACACTGCGAACTGCCAGCTGCTCAAAAGAAGAGCAAAGCGAGCAGTCTAAAAGGAGAGAAGCAAACCCCAGCACCAAATGTAAACCTGTGGAAAATCAGCGTTTTCACTTCAGAACTCAGCGTTGAATGGATAGTCCTTGTGCTTTGTGCTCCTACAGTGACAGAAGAGAAGAGAAGACATGCAAGACATGACACATAGAAGTTACAAATAAATCAACAAATCTTTAAAAAGTGTCAAACTCATCAGAAAATAAGTGCCAAACGGCAAAAAAAACCTACAATTGCATGGGGCACACTCTCCAGTTCTTGTTGAATCCTAATATAGTCTTAATTTCCTCCTCAGTTAGTTCAAAGTCAAACACCTGCAGAGATTAAAAAGAGAAATGTTTTCATGCACGAGCAAAACACTGAGTGAGTGAGTGAAGCAGTTGTGAGCTAATCCTAGAAAGCATCTGAACAATTTCTCTGCCAATTACCTGGAAGTTCTCCTGAATGCGGTGAGGTGTGATGGATTTGGGGATCACGATCACGTTCCTTTGGATGTGGAAGCGGATCAGGACCTGGCAAGAGAAGAGAATAACATGTGAGTGTGATCAGAGGTCATGATTCCAGGTGTGATAACAGTCAGTGGTATGCCAGTGGTATTTAAACCATCCACGTTTTATCTCCTGTGGTTGCCTACTATACTACAAATGAGAAAAAGACATGCTTTCTTCTCAAGGGAAAAGAAACAAGACTTTTTTTGTGTGTGCATTACATTCTTCTTTTTTTCTTCACAAGTGCAAGCTTTACCTGAGCAGATGTCTTTTTGTGCTTGTCAGCGATGGCTTTAATGTTTGGATCCTCCAGAAGTGAGGGGTCTTCAGGTTTAGCCCTGCAAATCAAAAGCATCATCCATAATGATTTCTATTGAACATTTATGTTGATTCAGCATTATTTTGCTGTCAAACAGAGATAAAATAGATACTAGAAACACTCCAAAAAAGGGTATGACTGAACTCATTTGATCATAATCAAACCATAAAGAGGAAGTCTGAACATTAGCAACCGCGATGATCTTTTTTACAAAGCCCACTAATGAATTCTGTAATGACTATCATCAAAAAATCAACTCCAAACAACACAAAACAAGGTGATAACTCAATGTCATGATCATGATACATTATACCACATATGGTCAGGAAAAGAGGAACAGAAGTCACAAGTAAAAGCTAACCACAAGGATATAACATGTATAATCACGTTGAGGAACACTGAATCAGCGTTTGACCAAATATGACCCACTTTGTAGCAGCATTGTGAAACAGGTCCTTTTAAAAAGCCTTCTCACGTGTCATGTGAAAACAACTAACCAGGGTCTGTCCGGAGAGCCCAGCGGGCTGTATGCTGTCACCAAGACACCCTGAGAGCGGCAGTAATCTATCAGCTTCTCCTGGGTCAGGTACGGGTGGCACTCAATCTGATGGGACAAACACACAACACTCTTAAGATACTAACCAGCTTTTGAAATTTGTATCAGAATCAAAACAATCAGACAGTTTACTGATTTGATAACTGATTTTTTAGTATTCGACGTGTCTCAAGTAACAGTGTTAAATATTTGCTTGCAGTAGTGTCTTAATGTGAGATTGTACGGTTTTCTGTCATGATTCTTTGGGTTTTGGGGTGTTGAGAGGAGCAAGGCTATAAATAGTAATGTTGGGATGTGATTTGCAAAGACAAATAAGCAGGAAAATATACAGAGCGCAGAACTGATGGGTGTGGCACATATCAAATTATTAACTGCACAAACATACAACCAAAAAGTTATGTTGAAGTCGCACAATATCAGGAAATAATGACTGAAAAGTGGATAACTGGCAGCCATCTTTGTAAGCTGAAATATACCAAGACATGGCGCACATCAGAAATCATACTTTAACTCACATCTGTGTCATAATCACAGTGTGAACACAAACAACCAGAGTGGCTCACTGCTCTCCTTTCAAAACTGACTGGTTGAGTTCGAGCAGGACACTTTAAGACTCTTGGGCCAACTCTTAAAGCCGGAACATCCAGAATTTGAGATTAATGCTGAGTCATAACCCTTGCTTTCACATGATTTAAACCAACGCTTATATAGCGGACTACATTTACTTGATAGTATCTAAAAGGGAGGATTTCTTTTGATTGTAAAAGTCAGAGTCCTTTGTTCTGTGTTTGGTGTGAGTGGTGACAAAGGACAGAGGAAGGATAATGGTGCTGTAATTAAATATACGCAGAGACCAAACTAAATAAGACATTGCTGGGGAACTATTGTTCTGAAAAACAGAAAAAAAAAGGTCACCTCCTATTATTGGTCTGGCCTGAGGGGAAACTTGTGTGGCTCATTTAGAATTAACAAGACATTTATTTCTCAGACTGATAGGAAGAGACAGGTAATGCCATTATGGCTTCTTGCCCTTTAGGAGCAGTGAGTGGATCTGTTTCCTCGCTGCTCAGTATCCTCTAATTCAGACATACTCTATCGAAAAAGCTGCTTATGTAAGTCTAAAAAATGTGACCTATTTGTTCTACATATGTGTAAGTAAACATTTACAGGGAGGCTTTCTTACTAAAGGTAAATAAGGAGTGTTAGTGTACCTGGTTGTTGGCAGGTTTGTATTTGAGGCCGGGCTTGTTGAGAATGGATTCCAGCTGTGCCTTGTTGAAGTTGGAGACACCGATAGCTTTGACCAAACCTGCATCCACCAGCTCCTCCATCCCCTGAGAAACATCAGCACAAAAACACTTAGTGAACTCCACCTCATTAAACTCAAGCTTTAGAGCCTTTCTATGAACACCAATAGAAAGCTCTGTCATGCGGTGAATCCTCCACACTTTTTTTGTTCTGTCAACATGCCTTCACCAGGTCACAACAATAAAAAAATAGTTAATTAATTAAAAAGTTTTGCTGGTTTCAGTCATATGTCTAATACTCAGGTGGGTCTGTTTGACTGACCTCCCATGTCTCCAGGAAGGAGGTCTCATCGTTGATCGTTTCTCCAGCGTCATCCAATGGAAAAAGCTCATCACCAGACTGTAATGTTATAAGACATGCCATCAAGTTTTGTCCACATACTGGAAATCAATACTATGGCAGCTAACAAAAATCATACACAGACACGACATATTCTATGAATCCACTGACAGATTGCACTGTAATCATATCAACATGGGATTTTGCACTGTTTGAAAAATCAACGGTGTGGAATACCTTGAAACCCATAGGCCAGTGCACCAGATAGAGGTCCAGGTAGTCCAGTTTAAGATCACTGAGAGTCTTTTCACAAGCTTGCCTTACCAGGGACTTCTCATGGAAAGTGCACCACAACTAAAAAGTAAAGGACAGAGAATTTAGAAGCTTGGAATCATGAATAGAAATCTAGTATTACAAACTGTTTACTTACAATAAATCAAGTTAAAAAAAAACATATATGTGCCTTTTTATCCTCAACTCACCTTGCTGACAATGAAAAGATCCTCTCTCTTGACCACGCTTTCCTTGATCATGGCCTGGACACCCTCTCCCACCTCTGTTTCGTTCTGGTAGACAAAGGCTCCATCAATGTGCCTGTAACCCGCTGAGATGGCTGCTTTCACCGCATCTGCGACTGCACCTTTGGTAGACTAACACAGTAATGGTAAGTTATTATAGTGTATGTATATAAAGGAGAACTGTTAGCATTTTAACAAAATTGTGCAATAGTGACACAAATGAATGCTTTTCTAGTTTCTTTAAGCATGCATGCATTTATATGTTGCTGCTAATAAAAACTGCTTGTTTTATGTGAGCAAAATCAAATGGGATGGAGTGCTGTTTGGGATTCAAAGAAATGCTTCCATTATCTGGTATCACCACTGCTGCAGATATCAATGTCCCTGTTGGGCCACCCCAGTCAACACAAGTCTGGAAACTACAGATGTGACGTTTACGAACGAGTCGGTCTTTTGAACGGCTCTGTTAGGTGAACGATGAGAACCGATCTGCAGTTGCGAGCCATTCATTTGAGAGCCGTTTTTATATGCAGATTTCCCATGCTGCCTTCACCTGCGTGCTACATGAGTCTTTTGTTCACACTTGTTGTTCACACTTTGTTATTGTTTACATCGTTTTGATGTGGATTCGAGTCAAGGAGCTGAGCTCCTGTTTGTGAAGTAGTTCAGGTGTAGAAACATCAGGTGGGGTAGTACAATTTTGCATTCACATTTTTATAATGTCCTAATTTTTATTCTAGTTGTATTTATATATTTTTTATATACATATATATTTATTCTTATTTATTATTTTTATATTATTTTCTGTATTGTTAAAATGTTCTTGTGTGGATGATTTTACAGTGAAGTTGTTTTGCATGGAAGTTATCTGTAGCCTGTGTAGTTTTCATAGTGCCACAAAGTTTTTCAGGTGAGGGAAAATTCAAAATAGTGATCTCACTGTGGAAGCATGGGGATATGGCACCATCTTATGGAATGTTTACAATGCCAAATGAAATTATAATCAATATTTCAGAATAACTCCCATCAATAGAGTATATACATTGGTGGGATGCGTAAGTTTGAATTAGTCTGATGCAAATCGTACTTATAACTGCTACCAGTGATTTATTCCTTGATAAAAATTAGTTACCCCTGGTTGACTTCTAAAAAATAAATAAATATAACAATGAGCCAAAGAGCCAGTCTTTTGAACGTCTCTTTGAAAAGGAACGGCTCCTCAAGATCCGGTTCCCTTCAAAAAGCCATAAATCCCATCTCTACTGGAGACGCCCCTGTTCTGAGGTACCAACTACACCAGTCTAATCAAAGATAACTTCATTGCTAATCATGTAACACTGATTAACTTAATTCAGAACACCTGTGAGGATTTATTAAACTTCCAATATGCGCTCGTGCATTGCCCATTGTCCAATCAAATTTCTTGGACGGAACAACATGTCACGAGATCATGTGGATGTAAAATCATGCACTCAGTACAGGCACAAAATAACACTGCTAACTCTTGTTCATAACCTTATTTCAGCCAATATATGATTATAAATGTGTTACTTAAACTGTATGCACACTTCTGAAAAGATAAATGAAAACGTATCAGGTTAGGTTTCACGGCTGTTGCCTGATACCTTTATTGTACAGTTCATGGTTGGGACCTATGACGACAGCTTACCATTTTGTGGCTGAATTCACGTTTAAACTTAAAGAGGGTGATCTCACCTTACAGTGATAGCTAAACCATACTGTTATGAGCTCACGTTAACTCCAGGCTAATAATAATAATCATAATAATTCATAGGATTTAAATAGCGCTTTTCTTAATACTCTAAGTCGCATACTCTAATGCACATTTGCAGAAGTCACGTGTCTAAAAACCTACTCTTCAAGCACACAAGCCGAAGTCAGTCTGCTTAAATGTTACATTTTGCAATTAGAGGCAACTTTGTATTCCCATATTTTGAAGCATACATAGGAAAGTTTGTTTCAATGTTGCAATTATGTAACAGTCTCTCTGTTGGCACGCTCAGCTAGCTCTCGATTACCTAACAAGTTAACCATTAACGACAACATAGTGAATCGAAATAGACTCACCTTCCATGTCCCCAGTCCCAAAATTGGACATTGTGCACCGGTGTTAAGCTTCACTGTAGTCGCCATTTCTCCAAAGAACGAGTAGTTGTAAGAAGTGGTTGAGGAGCTGAGACAACAAATGCAGAGCACAGTGCAGGCAAGACTCTGGGATCGGCGATCGATTAGTTATGCCTTATAATTCAACTGGGTGACCTGAAGCCACACTGCCCTGTCACTCTGGTTTCATTTGTCTGCAGCTAATCTAAACCATAGACTGTATAAACTCTTAATATGTTCATCTGAAAGGTTTTCATTTATTTAAAATATTTTTTGTTTGTAACTTTTTAAATGTATCAACAAGACAAAACAGATACAATCAAACAGGGGCTCAGACATGTGAAATAAAATAGAATAAAATAGATAATATTAAAAATAAAATGAATAAAATAAACAGATAAATAAATTAATAGAAAACATGTGGGGACAATTGTAGTTGAAAAATAATTTTAAATGACAAAATAAATGAAGAGAAGTAATAAAATGAATAGAAATACATATATATATATATATATATATATATACATACAAACACACATATGCACACACATGCATACATATGCATACACATACACATACACATACATACACACATAAATAATGTAGAGAGAGCAGAGAAAAATAAAAAATAAAAAACATAAAAAGACCATACAAAGCTGCCAATTAAATTGTGTACTCTGGTGTGCTATGCGACAAGTCTGCAGGATATATAAAGAAATACTCCACTTCCATCACACTCATCCAAGAAGGCAAGGAATGGCCTCCAGAGAGCTGAGAATGTCTTCACAGAGTTAGATTGCTGGAACCTGAGTCTCTCTATTTGTATGACTGACATCATGTTAGAGATCCATCATCTGCATGGTTTAATACTGTCACAGACAAAAGCAGAAACAGAGAAGGGACAATTTCTCTAATTGTCAATCTTGGTGAAATCCAAGTCAGATAATTTACTGACTACACTGTAAAAAAAACAACAACTCCGTTATGTGTTCAAATCCTGCATTAAAAATAATTTATTTTAACTGAAATTTGAGTTTAAACCAAACAAGAGGAACCATTTGGCAAAACTGACCTGCCTTTCATATTTTGGACGGATTTCTGTTCTGTTGTTGAGCCACTAGAGGGCACCATTACTTTTCTCACCAAGCATGGGATCTCTCTGCAAATCACTCATCTGAGGCTCCAAAGTAAAATAATCCCATAATTTCCTACATTAGCCAATATGTGCAGTAATTAAAGTGACTAAAGTGATTGATTAGTTCTTTTTATTTAACTTTAGGCACACATCCAATCTTGTTTTAACTTAATCCATAGAAAATATGGACTTAGAATAAGCCTAGGGTATATTTATGTCCAGCATGTGTTATTTAATGTAGAGAATAATGTTCTTTTTAATTAGCCTCCATTATTTTTACTTCTACAACTACATGGCATTATGATTATGCCGTAAAAGAGACATGCACTACTGTGAATGCACACACACACACACACACACACACACACACACACACACACACACACACACACACACACACACACACACACACACACACACACACACACACACACACACACACACACACTCACACACCTACTTTAAACCCTAAGAGAAAGCTGAAAGGGGGAACAAATACAAGGTGTCTTTTTCTTTGTAAGAATCAGATAAAACCTCACAGACCTTTAACTGAGCCATTCAACACTCTGAGCAGCAGATAAGAGACAGAGAGAAGAGCGAAATAAAAAAAAACACACACACAAAGGGAAAAGTTATGGGAGCCGGCAGCCACTGTGTACCTCACAATGGCTCTCGCTAAAGTTTGTGTCTCTTCTGATCTTCTCCCAGCTGGACGCCTGCTTTTCAGGCCCTGTCTCCTCTGATCTAACTTCAGACACTGAAGGGGCCTTTTGCCAGCCTGAAAACTGTCAAAGTAGCCCAGGAATCAAACACCGTCGCATGCTGTCATGATCAAAGAACCACAGGTAAACCAGACGAAGACACAGGTACATACAATTGTCATCTAAAAGAGGGGGGAAAGTTTTCATTTCAGAGGCTCTTATTTGGTGTCTGCAGCCAGATGGATACCTTGTCCCTGCTCGGAGTGCATCGATTAGAATAAAGGAAAAAGAGAAAAGACCGGGCATTTGAAGATAAAACAGAGGCCTGGAGTAAAACCAAAGCCCCCTAAAGGAAACTTTTGGACTAAGAGTGGAAATTGAAGCGAGAATTTAGAGTTTATGTCAAAGAGTTTGAAGAGAAAAGTAAGACTGTTCTACTCACTTGTGGGACAAATAGAGAAAGGAAGCTATGTATATGAATGACGTACACAGATTACAACAAGCTGCTGCGTTTTTCAGGTCTGGACTGTACTCTTTGAAAAGTAGTTGCAGGCATAAACCTTCTTTTAACAGGAAGAAACCTCCGGCAGAACCAGACTCATGTTGGACAGCCATCTGCCATAACTGGATGGGATGAGAAAATGGGATTAAGGGTGAGGCTAAAAGAGACCCCTCACATTGCTTGTGCGTTTGGGACTCCTACACGTCTGTTATTCCCCGTCTGCAGTGAACACATAGAGGAGGAAGTTGTTCTGCCTGGGGATACGCATGTTTTGTTGACTAAACAATTAAAAATCCAAGCTAGTTGGCCCAAGAATTACGTGATGGTTAAACAAAGGATTCATATTTTGAATGAATAGGTCCTAGTAGATAGTTTAAGAGGTGCAACAGAGGCAAGGCAGCACATTTGGGGCCAGCTGGACGGAATGGTGCTGCTGTGAATGACCATGCCAACAATACAGGATGGTGCAGCTTTGTTGCGGCACTGTTGTGAAACGTCTATATAAAAAGGGGCTAAAAGCAAGGAAACTTCCTTTCAATAGGCAGACGCATGAAGAAGACCCAGATTCATTGGTATATAGCCATCTCATTGGAACTCAATGGTTCAGCTCCCCAGTACATCTCTGACTTGCTCACAGTGTATAACCCGACCAGGATCCTTAGGTCAGCAGGTGGAAGTCTTTTAAATGTACCCAGAGTCAAATCAAGGTCCGGTGAAGGGGCCTTTAGTTACTGTGGTCCACCTTTTGGAACAAACTGCCTGCTGACCTCAGGTCCATAACAACTGTCTCCACTTTTAAAAGAAGACTCAAAACATATTTATTTTCTAATGCGTATGGATGATATAATGACTGATGTGACTGGATGCATGTGCAGCAACACTTGCTGTTTGTTTGATTGCTGTGTCTGATGTATGTTGGGTGTATCTATTGTTTTTCTGTTTTTATTTATTCTATTTGGAAAAATGTTTTTATTCCTTTAATTCTCCATGTAAAGCACATTGAACTTACGTGTAATGAAATATGCTATATAAATAGAATTGCTATTGCTATTGCTATCTGCCATGACAGAAATGACAGAGAGAGAGAGAGAGAGAGAGAGAGAGAGAGAGAGAGAGAGAGAGAGAGAGAGAGAGAGAGAAAGATGGACGTACATTGAGACATACAAATAGCAGTAAAATAAACCACAGATAACGGAGACCTAGAATAGCAATGCCAATAAATAATAGTAGAAATATGTAAAACCAGTGCAGCTGGTTTGTCCTTTCTTTCATAGCCACCACATCAGATCAGACACTTCACCTGTAACACCTGACCCATCCTGGGGAGATCAAACACCTCATTTCATTTCACGGCCTACCCCTCCATCCCCCCACCACCACCTCTCGTCTCTCTCTCTCCCACTGGACTTGGCTTTGCTTTGCCGCCTTCTTCTTCTCTGTTTCTGCCAGAGCGCCCTGGGTCATAATCTCCACCCATAAATCTAATGTCGAGTGTCAGCTCCTGCCGAGTTCACTCACACACTCGCATTCCGCACATTCCGCCTATCGGACAACAACAAGATCAGGGAGAGAAATCCCGACGTCATGAGTCAATCACGGTCATTTGTCAAGTGCATTACATGTCAATGGATACACTGGAGATTACTGTGGCTGATTTAAGGCCTGCAGACGGCATGGAAAATTACTCTTTGAAATTAACAATAATCCCATTAACATATGGATTAGGTAGACAGTCTGATCTGATATGAAACTTGATTGTCAAAAATAGCAAATATGACTAGATATTAGATGGTTCCCACTCTAATATTTGAATATTTGCCAGTTTCTCTCTCCTTTGTGATAATATCTGCAATTTGAATATGTTACCTTGGGCTCTAGGAATTGCATTTTCACTTAACTGTAGCAAATAATAGACTTAAAAGTTTAGGATTACAAGAGAATGAGCATCTTAATTGATTCTAATCATTGCAAAAAAAAAAAGAAGAGATTCAAAAATATAGAAAATACGGTCAAAAAGATAAAAATAGAAGTGCCGCTTTTCATATTCGTTTACCATTATCACCCTTGTGCATGTTTAAAATTGCAGTAATGATCATGAGACAGACGTACACAAATTTGAGTCATCAATTTCATGGCATTTTCTGCATGTGTGAAAATGTATCTTATATTTCTAAAGCGTTAAATCAGCTAACATAATATAACAATTACTGCTTAAGTTCTGTGGTGTCATTGTGTGAGGGGAAAGTTGCAAATGCTCAACACAAGCATGCTCTCATGTAAAATGCATTAAACCTCAGACAACACAGGACTTCAGTGGCATTGGTGTCGCTGTGTGGACGGTCACACAGCATTAAAATCGTGTTAAGGCCTGGGTTATGTGAGCAAGAGAAGCTGCTGCCTCTACCAGAATAGTTCAGGCAATTTATCCACTTAATGTGAGGGAATGTATGAAAGAAGCTCTGTACTAACTGCAGGCTGCTCAGCGTAGTGAGAGTTTTTTCTGTTATCTTGGCTAACCTTAATGGTTTTAATACTTTGGATGATATTCCTGTTCAAAGATACTGTATGTTTTTTCATCAAAGAAATGTTATAACTAGTCTTTTTTTAAAGCTGCTGAAAACAAGCTTTTATTCTTTCAAATCTTATTTTGAATTTAGATGCCTGGTCTAATTTTCTCTGTTGTGTTGAACCTTTTTATGAAACAGAAAGATAGTGCCCCTATAAAAAACACAAATAACTTAAGATACACATACAGTACCTCTCGTTGGTTATTTTAGTTGTCACAATGGCTAAAAATAACAAAAAAAGTCCACAAATTTAGAGATGTTTATAGTCATGTTCCATTTTCACCAAAAGGGTTACAACTTAACTTCTCCCAGATGCCTCTAACATGTTGAAAACTTGTGGTGCAATTTTAGTTAAGCCTGTTGTTTGGCTTTATGCGTCACAATGTCTATCAGTCCAACATTTTGTTCTACACTGTAAATTTGTACAGGCATTCAGGTTCCCCAGATGATGAACCTGAAGAACTTTATTAACTCCTGAAAATGAATCCAGCCTCACCATGAGGGTAACATTGTTCTGTTGGGGTTAAACATCTTGGCAGATAATCAGCATTTGATGTGTAGCACAGTTATGCTCCCCTTAGGATGAACAGTATTAGCTTAAGGATTCACTTTTCATCTGTCCTGATGTTTATGAGTTATAATTGTGAGCCAAAAACACAGTCTTTATTCTAGTGATTTGTTTCTCACCATACATGAATAAAATTAGTTGCTCACTTTGTTCTCATATTAGGGTTTACTTGCTTAATTCACCAGTCAAATCCATAGACTGTATAAATAATGGACATAGTATTCGTGACGTCACCCATCTGTTCCACGAGCGCTGTTTTGAACCCAGTCGATGGCGGCAGCCATATTTGAAATGCGGAACTCAACCAGGCATGGTGTGACGTAAAGGGGCGGAGTTTGAGCCTCTCAGCCAACAGCTATGTGTTCCCGACCGGGAGTCAAGTCAGTCATGTCCTTATTTGGGCAAAAACTCGTAATCTTAATATCTTCTAAACCGTCGCGTTAGAAAAAAATTCACCCTCCGTACAGTGTGTGCCGATAGAGAGATTAGCTACATAGAGCCAAGCTGTTTTTTGAACCAGGCTGTAAACATGTTTATTAATGCAGCAAAGATTGTCTTTCTTGAATTGGTTTCTATGTGGTTTCTGGTGTTTCTGCAGCCAGCCTCAAGTGGATTCTCGATGAACTGCAGTTTATAACACTTCCGCATGGGCTTCATAGTTTGAGACCGGAGGTTGCCGCTTGGTCAAATCGCATGTATGTGAGTACCAAGAAGCAGATTATGCTAATTGGAGCAGTGCTAACCTGCTAATTTTGACAGCCCTAATTAAATCAGTTACTTTTAAGATCAGCCAGTGATGATTGAACACAGTGTGATACAGTGTAATTCAAGTTACATCATTGTTAGCAAGTAGACAGCAGCAATAGGCTTAATGTAGCCTGACAGTGTTTTTAGCATTGTTATAAACTATAATTTTGTTTCTACCAAATTTCAGGATTACTGCTCTAAACAGATCAGGGACGGTGATTTAAATAAATGCTTCACTCAACTTTAAAATATGTTAAAATAATGGTGGGTGCCTAAAGCAGGCTGTTGGCTTGGTCAAGGGGACAAGTGTTTTTGTATGTAAAATGAAAAATGAATAATAAAGTATTTAAAAAAGGCATCAAAATAACCTCTGTGAGAAAACCATAGAAAAGTTTTTCTTTTGATCCTGCTCCTCTCTTAGACTGGCCACACTCAGCAGACAACTTTTAGATCTTAAATGGTTTTAAGACTGTAGACCAAACACACATTTCAGCCTAGATTTTTAACTTTACAATCCTCTGAACACACACGCCAGACAATTCCATAAGACCGCTATGTCACGCTTGACCTTTGTGGCAATAATTACACAGTGTGAATTCCACAGACCTCACTCAGGGCACAAATGTATTTCTGTTAGCAGCCATGTTTTTTGGCTGTAAAAATACTCAATGTGTGGTTGGTGATGTTTCCATGTCTTCTTCTATCATTGGTTATTGTAGGTATTCTGTAGCGATCAGAAATTTCAAACATGTTAGATATTTATGATTGGCCCAAGCTCAGGGGGCTCCGACGGGGTCAGGAGCAGTAAAATAGTCAAACTGATGTAACACACGAGAGGATTATTCAGACCAAAAAATCAGTTCTGACAAGCCTTGTTGTGATTCTCATCCCAAATTATGTGTACAGGGTTAATTTGGGGGTCAGAATTTTAAACACTTACAATAACAAATGATGTCATAGTTATAATTTGCTTGAATCAGCTATCTATATCTTTTTGAACCGGTATGTATCGAAACACAAACTGTACTATGTGCTTTCACACTGACTCACATACATGTTGTGACCAGTCGCACACACAGCCTTGGCTTCAGTATAGGTGTCTCCTCTCTGGCCCCTCAGACACGCTTTGGTTTTTGCTTGATTAACCACTTAGTTCAGTCTCTCAGACACAAGATTGCAGGGAAAAAGCAAGTAATGAAGTGCTTTTGAATTTGCATTCCTGAGAGCTTTCATAGACGCCTTGATTTCAGCCTGCCGTCGCTGTTTGTTCTTTGTCGAGAGATGTCTGCTATTTTAACGGTAACACGTAACAAGTGTCCATCCAACCTCCTCCATATTGCTCCCTCATCAACCTAACTGCCATGAATAAACACAATCAACATGCATCTGAAGGGGAATTTGGAGGCTTTTTATTCTCTGATGGGTTGTTCATCGTTGTCATTATGCAGATTACAGTGTGACCGTGAATGCAGTATCGGAGCTCTTTTCCCGCCTTTTTCGTAAAGCTGACCAAAAACACTTGTGTGTTTTGTTCTTTTGAGTCGAGAAGCACTGATCAGTTATGGACAAACTGTCTCAAGAATCTGAAATTAGCAGCATTCAGTCTACACTTGAAAGTCAAGCCTTTATTTTTAGTTCCGACCTTGACAACAATACCAGAGTGTGCGTGCTGTGTTATCAGCTGAAGAGTCTGTTGTAATTTACCTGGTAAGTACCACGATTTGGCTGAGAATTTCCAGTTAAACCTCAGAGCAAAGTTATTTATACCACACAGCATTCTAAAGCTTTCGTTTTTGTGACATTTCTGGGGGTTTAAACCATATATGATTAATTTATCTGCATCTGTGGTGATGTAACATAATGACTCTGCAACATTGGCGATTATTTCTGGGACAGTTTACGTAAAAGCTTCCCTTTGCACCCCACTCCTGGGTATCCAAAAAAGAGGAAACACAACTTGGTTTAAATCTGGGGCAAATTCACTCGCCCATGCTTCCAGGAATGATTGAACACCAATAAGCAAGACAATTTGGATGTTTTCAAGTTTTAAGAAGTAATCAGACGTACATTTTTACACCAACAGGACCTGTCTTCAGATCTCTCCAGCTGCAGGTAAATGAGAATTTAGAGCTGGCATTCTTTGGCATATTCAATGAAATGCTAAAAATACTGCCTTGAAATGTAAGGTGTGTGCTATTACTGAAAGCTGATATTGCTTGTGTTTAAAAATAAGAGGAAAGAAGCTCTTATTACCTTTATTTCTTTACATGCAACATCCTGTTTAACAGGAAGTTCAAGAGCAACAGGTTGGAAAGGTATTGGAAATAAAGAACTTATTTCTGCTTTTTAATGCTAAGATTTCTTTCTTTAATGCTTAGATTAATATTCTATAAACTTCCTGACACTAAATATGTCTAAATCTGAATATTCAAATAATTTAATTTAAAGTAGAGCAGAAAAAGTTTGCTGATTTATCAATAACTCTACTGAAAGCCAATTAACACTGGTAAACAGTTTTGTCTGTCTAGTTAAAGATGTTGCATTTTATTCTGGATTTTAGTTCTTTTTAATTTGTGCATTTGTTATTTTTAGTTGACCTTCATTAAAATCCATGCGAAATTGAGTGGTGATGGACAAAAGGAGAAAATAAGTGGAACGAAAAAAGGAGTGCGATAACATTTCTTTTAGTAATGAGCATTTTTTGTTTGACATTTTATAGACTGAACAATTAATGGATCAAATTTAAATAAACTGTTCATAGAAGTCCTAACTTGAAGAATAACCTCTGATGTGAGGATAAAAGCAGTTTCAAGAGGATTTCTTCTCTTGGCATTTTTTCTTTTGCTAATTAAATTTTTAATTTTACCTTTATGAAGTGGCAAAAAAAAAAAAAGGTTTACTTTAGACTGAGATAAAAGTGAATGTTAATCATCACAACTTGTCCCTGGTTATATTTTTGCTTGGATAACAACATAGAATAGATCAGTTAATGTAAAAAATTCTAAGACATTAAAAACATTTGGTTTTTTTTTAATTTAGGACATTTTTCAAATAATTATTGTCATCAATTGCATGTCATTTTGAAAAAAAATGTTAATATGCATTATCATCAAATGTGCTAAGATAAAAATAGACAATAGTATTTTACTTGATAACATTTTCTTTGATACATTATGACCATGCTGCCCTAGTTTCTCATGTTGTATCATTTTCTGAGTGCAGCTTTGAGAGATCACAGTGACACAGCGTGAAAATCCTCCTGAAGTTCCTCATGGTAGACTTCCTCATTCTGAGTCACCTGATATTATTTACAATATACAGAGAAAAAAAAACCCAGCAGACTTCTCAAATCTTGCATCATGGAAATGTTGCTTTCAGAGCTGTGCGTGTGCAGACTCAGGGCCAGGGAGGGGGGAACTGTGAGGACATAATGAGCTATATCAGAGGGCGGATGTGTTTAAAGGCCTCATGGGACAATGAGTCACAATCAACATGACTCAGTAGTTTATTTATTTTATTTCTGAAACAAAATGTTCATCACAAATGATACAATTTACAGATAAAGGATGATCGTGACATAAAGAGCTTCAAAGGGTTATCAAAACTTCAAACACAGTTGAATGCTTTGTGCATTTTATCAAAGATGAGCCCAGGTGACAGAATTCAGTGTGTAGATGTGTAGTGTGCAATCACAGAGAAGTGTGCACACATCTGTTGTTCACTTAGAGGATGGAGAGCAAACTCAGGGCAGTGTGCAACAAAATGAAAGTGTGCAGAGACACCCTGACATTATGTCCTCTGCACAGGGTACTCCGAGAGTTTTGCAAGAGGAGAGGTCACTCCTCTGAGTCATCACTTACCATAAATTTAAAAAGGAAACATGCACATTATGACACACACGCCTGCGCAAATCTTTAAGGACTTTTTGGAACCTTTTTCTTCATAGTTTGCGTGGGCTGAAGTTGCAGTTTCAAAGAGGAAATTCGAGAATTAACATTGTCTTATTGGATAAGTTGGATGGACACATCAGCACCATCTTGTGGTGAATCTAGAAATTGCAACTTTGATTTAATTCACTATGTAAAAGTGGATTTATTAAGTCCTTCTTCAATCTGTTTTCAGCCTTTCCTTTAAAACAAGTTATCATATAATGTGGTATTATTTGTATGACTATTTTAGTTTTAATTAGAGTCTGCACTTTGTAATAAGAGATGTCTGTAATCACACTTTGGGCCAGGGTCAGTGATGTGCTAGAAGAATGTAAACATTGTCTGCTCTGAGGCCTGACTTCAAAGTGAGCCTGTGGTAACCTCCTCTCAGCGGTGGCGTGCACCCTTGACCGATGAAAAGTGAAAGTGAATGTTCATCCACGGTCTGCAGCCTCTTCCTGGAAGCCCTCTTTGAAGTCACAAAATGGATCTGATTGACTTGTGAAGTAGACACTTCTGTAAGATAGAACCGAATGGTATTTGACAACGCACATGCACCTGCTGCCTGTGTTGCTTCAACAGTTTAAGAGGTATTACATTGTATGGAAGCATATTAAAGCTGCCCTCTGCTTGGCCTCTCTGGGTTTCTCAAAATGTAACAGGATTGACGGACTTACTTCACACTTAAAGTGAAATATTTTTCATGAGACTTTTAGCAGATAATCATCCAGATTTGGATCTGAAAGTTCAAGATTATGACTAAATATCTATATAATATTTATGTTGACGTTTCCTCATTCAGCTCTACTTCTTCTCAGGGCTTTGCAATTGACACCATAAAAAATAAATGAGGCAGAAGTCACCAGCTCTGCTGCCATTACCTGGATTGAAGGACAGGATCTAATATTAAAATATCCTCCTTGTTTAACCAATTGATTTAGCATGCTAATGGAAACTAACATTTTTGCCACAGTGTCATCAGGCAGAGGTGAAACGTGCCAGAGACCTCTCCGTACATTGGTTTGATATGATGTGTGTGATCAGCTTGTCCCTGGTGTTGCTTTTGCTATAGATAATTTGGACCAATCAGAATCAGTTACTCAGCATGGTCAGGTTATAATGGACTTAAAAGTCAGATAAAATGTTATTTGGGATTGATAAAGTTTAACCCTTCTATTATGTTGCGGGTCAAATTTACCCTTTTTAAAGTCTATTTTAGGTAATATATGCCTTCCAAACCAGCTAAATGCAGCTTACAAATCTGGGCAGCATGTGACAGAAGAGTTGTTCATTTATCAACATCACTTCATAAAAAATAAAATAAAATCAAAATGTAAAATATAAATAAACAAAAATCAATGTCATGTAAAACTATTGTATTTATATTTAGGGCTTTCCAATATACATTTAAAACAGTTTTAACATTAATTTAAATGAGAAACGAGTGAGTTATCCTCATTGATCCATGAACTGTGAGAATTAAAGAACACAAATGGACCAAATATTGATTTAAATGGTTAGTAATGGAGTTAAAAATTAGATTAAAAAAAATATATATATATTGGGAATTTTTGGGGGTTCTGACACTTTTGGATAATTGAATATGCCCCGGGTCAAATTGACCCAGGAACATTATTGCTGTCCCAGAGAAACGAACATAACAGGAGGGTTAATAATGTGATAAAAAATATGGACTTTTTTTTTAGAGATAGAAGGTTGAATGTATGCATCATTTTCATCCTGAAGAAGCATACTGCAAATATTCTAAAAAAATCCATATGCCATTTGATTGTGGTGAGATAACTTTGCAGAAGCTCTTGTGGTTTTGACAGTGACTCAGGACTTACTGTAAGCAGAAGTCATGTTTAACCAATTGATTCAACTGTAGTTTGCAGTAATAGCGGACTTTAAGACACTCAAGCTGTCATGTAATAATAAAGTATGAACTACTTTTTTCAATAAGAAGCCAAGTCAACACAAACTCGGTTTATCTGATTGGCGATCAGCAGAGGAAGAGTGGAACCACACAAGTTTAAAACCCAGCCCTAGGAGGTGACCTTAGCTCTTGACACACACTAAATACACTCTGTAATAAAAAAAAAACGTTGTGTGAGGGGGTGTGTGTTAAGCGGACTTTGATAGAAGCTGGATCTCCTGTGTGTCTGAGCTCTTCATCATTATCTCGGCTCGCTGACTCATGTCTTGAGCACAGGGAACAAAACTCTTGCAGCGGCCTTGTTTCTGGCGCAATGGGACGCCAGGAGGGACAATAAGGGAGAATTAGCAGTGAAAAAAGCAAATAAATAGGTGCTTCAATACATGACAGCACAGCAACAAAGCTCACTGTTGATGAGAGGGAGAGCGAGAGAGTTAGAGAGAGAGAGGGGAGAGAGAGAGAGGCCTTGATGAAAATAAATAGTGGAGCTCAAAGGGAGGCGAGGGGCTGAGCGGATTGGAGGTGATGATGAGTGGAGAGCTGTACAAAGTCGTACATCTATGGGAAAGGTTTTAATGAGGCGGATATCAGTGTGTGTGTGTGTGTGTGTGTGTGTGTGTGTGTGTGTGTGTGTGTGTGTGTGTGTGTGTGTGTTCTCTCATCTGTGACACAGACAGTCAGAAAATCCTCAGCAATGATACTCCAAGCTTCCTGTCTCCATGTGGGTGGGTGAGGATTTGTGTATTTGTGCTATGGTCTGACAGACAGACGGGTAGTAGAGATTTGCTCCGTTTTAAAATTCCTTAATAGTGTTATTGGACACAGGCTATTTACAAATAATAGTTATTGATAATTACAAAAAAAATGTGTGCTGTCCAACATTTCTGCAAACATACATATAATGTAGGTATTCAAGCAATAAACTAGATACATTTTTAAGATCATAATTACAAGTATGACTTTAGAACTGGGAGCTTTTGTGACCTTTTCAGACTGTCCATGTGGAGAGCAAAAGCATGCAGAACACAATGGCAGCCAGGCTTCCAGCTGTTTTAATCTAGCAACAAGTTATTTATTTCCATAAACGGATATCTGCATGCAGTTGCAACAAACCATCATATCTGCTTGATGCTATGATGCAAATACAGATCAGCCTTAAGATTTCCAAGTACTCTGGAATGAAATAGAAATGATCAATCAACCTTCAACAACTTAAAAGTAGTTTTCTTTCCCTTTTAAAGACAGACCTGACAAAGCTTGTTCTTCTATTTTTACAAATCAGCATTATGATGCTTTTTCAGCAAACTAAGGTCAAGCTAGTTGTAAGTAGATAACAAGAAAATCAGTTTCTTTTTCAGGGTTTATACTGCAGAAGCAAGCTAGAATAAGGCCTCTGTGCACCTCAAAACAGAAACTAATGAACAGGCACAACCATGGGGGATATGGTGAGCCAAGAAATGGTGGTTTTTATTTTGCTGACACATCTGCAGGGGGGGGAATTTTGCTTTGCTGATTGGACTACTGTACTAAACAATGCAGAAAAGGAAGAAATGGGAAGTTGTTTATGGCTAATGTCTGGCTACACTAGACAAGCTTGAGGAGCTGACGATCATTCCCACAGGCATACATCTGATATTGGCAATGTTCCAGCTGTGCAATGTGCAGTGCTCTGGAAAATTGGGACGTAGCAGTTGTTAGCTAGTTCTCTTGAAGCTACTGATTTGGCATTAGCCTTGTCAATGCTACCTAGACTGGACATCTGCTGATAAACAACTTGATTTTCAAAGTATTACTCAACATTTCAGGAGTCATGCGCAAACTATAATGTTACTTAGTATGTGAAGTAAGCTAACTCCCATCACAGCTACGGTTAGTCCAGCAAGATCATCCATTTAAATTTATGGAACGAGTTGAAGGTGGTGCTCATTTATTCTGTTTGAGGCATTTTCAGGCTCAAACATGCTACTGAAACAACTTCATCCTTCAAATGTCTAGTTATCAGATATTTGAATTGACTAAATCATAAAAAATGATCAACTGATTTATAATTAATGTGCTGCACCCAATCGACAGAAATATAGCAAACTAAGGTGTAAAACACCTTAGTTTGTTTTCATACTGTTTCATCATGTTAGCCATCTAGTCTTGCATTGGATGACAAATACACAGGTAAGGTCACAGCAGTGTCTCTTGTTGATCCCTGACAGCTCCAAGGCTTCACAGCAGCAGGAGGCCTACAGTCCTACTGTCAGTCCTCAGTTGGATTTAAAAGAAATCAAACAAGCTCAAATAAATACCAATATAATTAGCACTTGTCAAACGACCAAGAAATTGTAAGGTCCTGGGATCAAAAGTTCATGACATCTCATTCACATTGTTAGCATTACATGGCAATTCAGCAGACAATCAATGATGACTAACTGAGGAGAGCTAATTAAGGTGGAGGGAAGGACACCTGAGACTGTCAGGATTCACACTGATGCAGAGTGACTTATTACCTCCCAAGTCCAGGATGAAGTCACATGACATTCCTACACAAACCTGAGTTTGTCCTACGTTTGAGTGTGAGAATGCTCTCCTGGCCTGTAGGCATGTGTTCCAGTAATGGGTAACAATTCATGGAAATTGGTAGAATTTGAGGGGCACAGATAGCCTTACGAAAAAGGTCAAAAATAGCCATAAACATATTAAAAAATCTAGTATATTGCACACAAGCTGATTCCATGGTAATCATAGAGGCTGTGATTTAAATATGATTTCCACAAATTGAAGAATATGAAAGAGATTCTGCAATTTGAGTTTCAAACTACACCTAATTTTCAAACTCACATGTAGCCATAGAGGATTTTTATTGGCTGAAAGACAACTGTAAAAATGCATTCCTCGTTTAAAACACCTTCACACACATACTGTGAGTGAGATAAAGAGAACATGTTCAGGTTAGATATGTATTTAAACCTTTGTATGCTTGAATGTTATGTTTCGGATAAAAACGTTTTTGTGCTCACTATGTTGAACAAGGAAAAATATTTTTATTCTACTCTGAAATGATGTCAAATGAGTGACTGACAATATAAAATGTTGTTTTCATGTTTTTTCATACAGCGGTTCTGATCTTGCTCCTATTAAACTCCCTTTTATCAAGATGCTCTATGTGGGAATTAAATAAGAGAGCTTTATTTGAATTTGGGAAACATGCATTTAAGCTAAAACTGTTCTCAACAATTAGAAAACCACAATTCCATCCACTGTAATAGGATAATAATATCAGAATACAATACAATGTAACAAAATGTAATAAATAATAAAATAAAAGCATTTTTATTTGCAGGATCATTTTACTCTGAGTCACTGGGCCTAAAGGGCCTAAAACACTTGTTCAGCAATGACGCATGAGCAATGGGTGACAAAAGTCCAGTTGAGTGGCCTTCCCATCCCCATAAAATACTCTCCCTGTGTTAAGAAGGTAAATTACTGTTCTATTAAGATGCCTTGCTCATGGGCTAACAGAGAGAAGCCCACTAACCCCAGACAAAGACTCAGGCTAAAGCCACACAAATATACCAGTTGTTCCAAATGCCTGCTCTTAAAGGAATGCAGCTAGGTAGACAAAACCCTCTCTCTACGTTTACAAGAACCTGTTTTCTCATGCCCACTCCTCGTCACCATCCTCGTCACATTTTTTTTTTTCCACAGTGCCTACAAGTGCCTGGCATATCTGCGGTGAAACTATTCTGCAATGTTGGCGACAGAATAAAGGCAATTAAACACAGTTAGCACCATGCTCGGACAGCCAGGCAGCTAGATGTCTCGCCAATTAACTCTCTGTATAAGGAAAGAGAAGAAGAGGAGAGGCAGAAACAAGACTCTAAGATTAGAATCACACACTTTCCACTCTCTCACCTTCCCTTTCTTTGTGTTCAATCAGTTCTGCATTGTAGCAAATGTACTAGTCTCCTATTTTACATGTATTATCTATTAGTACTCCAGTGGCAGTGACAGCTAATTTAGACTCAGATACAGTAATTTAGATATAAAGAACTTACTTGCAGTCATGCTTGCACCATCGGGTCCCTCTGGGATCTGCAGCTATTGTCAGTTTCTCCCTGCAGTATATACTTCTGGGCTAGTTTCTCCACTGGGTTCCAGCAGTGGGCCCTTAGTTTTTCTTTCTAAAGCCCTAAAAAGAAAATAACAAATGTGATGTTTTTTCATTTGAATGGTGGCACAAGAAATGCTGATCGTAAATCTTTTTCATGTTATTGTACTGGATATTTTCAATTGCTTTCTTTATCCATTCAATAACAAAAAATAAGGAAATTATTGTGGGAAATTGTTCTATTTGCCTTTAATTTCCAGTTAACTTGTGATATTGTCAAGAATTAAACAAGGCAGATGGTTGATAGCAGTGTTTTCCAATCAATTTGGCTTTCACATGCATCAACTGATTTTGGTTAGGCCTCAGCCACAGCCTCCAAGACGCTTTGATCATTGCTTGTTGTTAGAGAGGTCACTGCAATAATCAAGTTTGTCCAACCATTCACTCCAGTATTCTCCAATAGTACAATTTTTGATTAAACATACTGATTAGTGCTTTGGAAATAGCCATGCATCTGTTCATTTAAACTTTTTAAGTATTCCCCTATGGTTGTGTACTTGTATGTGTGTAATGTGTGTTTGCAAACTTATACAAATGAACCATTTGGCCTTTCTCTCTGTCACAGTATCTTTATTTTATCCCCCACTTCAAGCCTTTACTGCCAAGGGTGAGGAGAGTGAACTTTGTGCTGGCATCGCCTTTTTCCATACCAAACTAATACAGCTCACTGGTTTCAGTGCTCAGTGTCTTGAGAACAAAAAAGGTTATTGATGTCAGCTAGTTTTTGGCGCTATGCTCAGAGCACTCTCTGTTGAAAAAAAGTCAAATTTCGGGAAAACTGCGCTCCTTAATGTCACTTTTCCATTACCAACCAATCAAAATCAAGGAAGGGTGGTACTCCTGATCTCATCATTGTCAACAACGACGACACTTAACATGGGCCTTCTTCATCTGACAAATCAAGCCCAGCAGAGATCTATTATATCTGGGCTGAAAAACATAGAGAATCGTCTATACAGTGGATAACATTTGGGACAATGAAATGTCAAAGGGTAAATTCTGTTACCAAAGACCAAGTTCTCAATCTGAACATATCGATACTGAGGCAACAATACATTAAGTTTGGAAAAAGAGTGAACAAAGTCCATAGATGTAATTTCTTTGTGCCTCTTTGGAGGCACAACATTTCAGTTAAAGACAGAAGGATACTCTAATAGATGGCTACAGTGTGGATATGACAAATATAGCACTGTCACTAATATGAGTTAAAGGTTGA
Source organism: Notolabrus celidotus (assembly GCF_009762535.1). Lineage (NCBI taxonomy): Eukaryota > Metazoa > Chordata > Actinopteri > Labriformes > Labridae > Notolabrus > Notolabrus celidotus. The sequence goes on from NC_048292.1 coordinate 9,240,876, forward strand.
AATTTGATAATGTTTTTTCAGTGTTGTTGTGAGTAATAAACTCTACAGCAACCAGGCTAACAACAGAAACCATCTTGAGCTTACAACTTTATTAATTACTGGTAAAACACAGTTTGAACTAATTAGTATAATACATGCAAATTAGCATAAGTACACACAGACAACCACATTCAATAGTTCATCTCCATGCTGCAATTTCATTTCCCTGTCCTTATCAAGACAATCAGTGACAAATTCAAGAATAAATTTAATAAGGATAATGTGAAAATGTAATTACATAACTGGTTAATATTCTGCCTAATTGTCATTTCCTAACTTTTGCTTTGATCCAGTTACGGACTGTCCTGAAATGTTCCATTCCTTCTCCAACCAAGACAACCAGTGGTCAATTACTCAGAGAAATGACGGGCAGAGTTTTTATGATTCTGTCCCACATCCACACAGCTGGCCTCAGATTTGCTCCCCACGACCCAGTGGCACCATCCATCATTCCCGCCCCCGGTGTCCCTACGTAAGAGCCTACCCCAGAGCACAGGTCCCTGTTTGGTACCAATCCCAAAACACATGGAAGGTAAGTGGCCACAAAATAAGTTTGAAGTAACATTGTATGAATCAGTTGTATTTCTTTAAGAACAAGCCTGAGTTCTAGAATGGAACTCTCTAAATGTTTTTCTGTCAAGAAAAGTAAACCGAAGGCCGTCTCAATTAAAAAAAAGACGATCTTTGCAGCATTAATAAACATGTTTACAGCCTGGTTCAAAAAACGGCTTGGCTCTACGTAGCTAATTTCTCTATCGGCACACACTGTACAGGGGGGTAATTTTTTCTAACTCGACGGTTCAGAAGATATTAAGATTACGAGTTGTTGCCCAAATAAGGACATGACTGACTTGACTCCCGGGCGGGAACACAAAGCTGTTGGCTAGGAGGCTCAAACTCCGCCCCTTTATGTCACACTCTACCTGGTTGAGTTCTGCATTTCCCATATGGCTGCTGCCGTCAATTTGCTTCAAAACAGCGGTCAGGAACAGATGGGTGACGTCACGGATACTACATCCATATTTTATAGTCTGTAGGCTACACTCAGTGCTGCTGTTTGCTAAGTGTTAACACATGCTAGCATTCTAAAATAACATTGCTTTTTGGTGTGATGATCCGGGAAGGTAAATACTTATATAATGTGGGAAACTTGAAAATTCATGGACTACTTATCTGATAACTGCTAAGACAAGACCAGACCAACATATTTAAAATGACTAACTTGCATCCATGCCACGCTAGCTAGGTAGCTAGCATGGCTAGAAATCAAAGTAGGCTTTTTATAATTGGCTATTGTATGCCAAGAAATAAATGGGTATATTTTTGTAATCTGTTGGACAGAGTTTCAGCAAAAATACTAATGTTTTATACGCCAGTTTTCAGTTGTATTTTGTTCGCATGTCTATGTAAGATAAATTCCAGACCAATAGCCAAAAAAGCATTGCAACGGTAAACAATTAGCAACTACTATTTAAGATCAGTACTATCCTTCCTTTTTATGTATAGTGGTGTTTAAATAGCTGCTTTAAATCTACTTTTGCTTTGTATTTTAGTGAACACTGTTCTATTGTGCCTCTAAATATATCCACATAATCTATTCTATTTACACAGTATCCAGACAAAGAGCTGATGACAATGCAACAGCTACCACCTCCAGTTTAATAGATCCACTATCAATGTGAGTGGTTCTTATACAAACACCTCCTCTAATGAGCCATATATTACCACAGGCAGATAATTACTGAGCTGTCAGGTTAGGAAAATGTTGTCACATGTCTAATTACAGAGCTCTATCAAATGCATCAGCTGTCATAAATAAGAAACAAGAGCAGGTCGTAAACACAGCGGGTCTCCTCAGGTGAACCTCCTCCTGCCCGTTAACATCATCAGTGCTACATTGTCGTCTATTCAGCACAGTTAAGAAGCCTTTTAAAAAAGGGTCAGCTTAAATGGGCTGTAAAATGAAAAATACTGTATAAAATGATGTACTTTGGAAGCTTTCCATTTTCCTTTTTGTCTCCTTAAATGCTGCTCTCAGTTTCTCATGCTATCTGGCTTGACTGGGACCATATTGCTGCTGTTCAACACGTAAGGAACCATTTGAATGAACTCTGTGTTTTAAGGGTCATGTCTTTGGAATTCTGTCTCAGGGGATTGTAGCACCATTGTCCAGCTCACGAAAAACCCCACACAATGTGCTGACAGATCACTGAGCCATAACTAGCGGCTACAATTACAGTATGCCAGTCAATGTATGCAGTATGTGCATGCATAGGCCCTTGCTAATACTGTATCTGCATTTTTTTTTTGATTGCATGAAGATTGCAGCTCTCATTTGGGGTTAAAATAAATCAAACCCCTGCTTTGCTTTGATGCAAATTTTGAATTTTAGATGTTTGGGATGCGTAGGGGCTGTTTTGAAAGGAGCCAAATGACTCCCAGATCGGCAGTGGTTGTCTCTTTAGGGAGGAAGGGAGATATGAATCAGACTATTAGAGCAAGAGGAACAGAAAACATCCCCACATTGGATGGATGACTGATACACTTCAAAGCATTGTTGCAGCATGCTTCTCAGTCCTGCAGGAGGCCTTTCATGTGCTAAAGTTGCTCCAGTGTGTTTGTGTGCATACGTAAATGCATGTGGGTGTTTGTGGATCCATTACTGCCTCAAGGAACAAGCTGCCCCCTTCACTACTTAAATAATAGAGTATGGAGGATGCAGGTGAGGATGAAGAGGAGGAAGACTCCATCCTTTTATGCTACTAAGAGAAAAAAAAAAGTCTGTGTAGATTGACGCAAGTTTACTTGCTAGGTTTAATCTGGATAAAACCTCCTTTAACATGTATTTGTATGCAAAAAGACAAACAACCTGTGAGATTTACAGCTGCTAAACACTTTGGACTCAGAGCTGATAATCTTGCATTGCAAATATTATATGCCTATGTTATGTATGAAGCTTCACGACCCTCTGTTTATTTTATACTGACATATATGGAGTTCATGTGATGACAATTGTAAGCTGTGTCTTGAGTTTGAGATACCGTTAATCATATTGAGGTTTTGAATTAAGCTTCGCAAAATGAATGATCCCTATACGGTATCTAAAAAAAATGTTGTGCAGAGGTTTGTTGACATATAACCATTATTCAAAGGCACTGTGAGGAGTTTTTAATTGATTTTAAAAAAGCCTGACTCTCATACTGATGCTTCTTCATGGCCTACATCGTAAAATGAGATTATCAGTGACAAGATTGTTTCTTTTTTTATGCTGAGTTTTAGTGCATGTATTCAGGGTGGCCTTTAAGACTATTTGAAAAGTACTTTTTTCATGTAAGCTTAATTTTTCTAAACACTTCCATTTGCTTGACACTATCTTTGGTCAAGAATATGCAGCATGGTGGGGTTTGTCTGGGCGATAAGATAAGAGAAGATAAGATATTGCTTTATTGATCCCCCGGGGGGAAAATTCAGTTGTTACAGCAACTTAGACAAGAAGAAGTATCAATAAGTAAAATAAAATAAAATAAAATAAAATAAAATAAAATAAAATAAAATAAAATAAAAATAGATAAATAAAGATAAAATACATTTTAGATATATACAATGTTACGAATGGAATTTAGATTAAAAAGTAGTAATCACAGGCAGTATTAAAATGATTCAGTAGTGACAGGTTGACATGCTGTGATAATGGTTGGTAATGACAGATTAAGCAATAAACAAAAACAAATATGGGTATGTAATATGACCGTGAGTTGTAGTAACCAATAATAATATAATATAACATAATATAATATAGCAAGATAAATATATAATATAATATATTATGCATTATAATGCCAGCAGCAGTCAAGAAAGTCAGTTCTATAATTCCAATGTGAGTAGCACCTGTGCATCATGTAACCTCTTGCTTACTAATGAGCAGTGTAGCTCACTAACTTTTCAATGACATTAGCATGGACAAAAGTATTTCAGCAAGAACTGCATGCCAAATGTATTTAGAGCACATATCATTATGGGAGCTCTTTCTTTGTGGTCGTCAAAACTCCTGTGTTTAAATATAATATGCTGCAGTCAGCTTTTTTGGGGAGATTGAGATCAAATTGTTCTCACACATTCTGTAGGCTCTTTATGCTAAAAAACTGCTAAGTTTACAAAATCCTAAATTTACAGTACCAGTTCTCAAAAAGTGCTGTGTATAACCAGCTCTGTGTTCTACATACAACCATGGTGTGTTCTGAAACTGCTGTCACATACAACATTGTGAGTAACACTACAACTCAACGTCTGTTTGACTAATATCCATGGCAGAGCCACTGAGTCACGGTGGAAACAGACACAACTTTGGTGTGTTGCTGGGTGGTAAATGAATCCATGCACAATTTTCCATGAGTTCGACTGGCCAGCATGTAAACACTGTGACAATTAAAGAGACAGCGGTTTGTTTTAAAAGACAACATTTTGTAAGTGGAACCTCCCCCATTCTAACAAGACCACGCAGAACCATTAAATATAAAGACCCATTCCATCGTAGCTTTCAAAAAAGAGTCATCAAGTGACTGATCCACAAAGCATTATACGCTGTCACAAATGTACTGATGAGAAGGGCAAAACAGAGAAGAATGAACTTAGGAAGGATGACGGGAAGAAAAATAAGAGGAGAAACTTTCAGTGGAAATGATAAAGAAAATGCTAGAGAAAAAGGAAAAAGCAGACGCTCAGCCAAGGCTGGTGTGAAGGAAGAGAGGATAGGAAATCAGAGGTATGCGTGAGACAAGGAGAGAACACATAAAAAAGGAAGAGGGTGTCAGGGCAGCAGGGACACCAAAGCAAGCCAAAGCACTGGAGACCAGCGGTGATTGGTCTGGACCACCCATCTGGACTGGCCGAGTGCCTGGGCCGGCTGGCAACGGTTTGCCTGCTGGACTTGATGCATGGATGAATGAACAGAGGGATAACGACGGACAGAAGTCTCGTCTAATGATTTGAATAGATGGAGCAATGTGCTGTAAACATTAAATATGTCAATGCAAAACACACATGCTATCACCAGTAAGTGCACGCAATTAAGGCTTATTCCATATATGGTATCACTTCTGCAGGATACAGCTGGATTTAATGCCTTGTCCTAACATAACCAACTCGTTTGTCACCACTTTTCAACTCAGTGACCCAAAAATGCAGGGTGGTCATTGTAGAGTTCCTTGTTCTGTATTTAATGTCATAACTTCTAAATAATCAAAGTGGTTTCTACTGACTTATGTAAGGGATAAAAAAGAGTGTATAAGTTTTAGGTTCTAATGAAATTAAAATGTTCACTACTCCAGTGAAAGGAAACAATCTTATTTACAACTTGGCAGCCCAAGATATTTGTAGTCCGCCCGGCTCACAGAGGGCTTCAGCTCAGCTATTACCCAAAGAGATAACAGTATGCTGCTAACTATCATGGGGACACTTTCATATTATCTAATACAGTTGACCAAAATAAAATAGCAACAGACAGATTTTGGGGCTGTCTTTTTTTCACAGAGGAACTGCTCTAAACATGGTTTTAAGACCTTTTTACAAGCCCAGCTTGAAGTCAAAATTACACAGCGGAATTGAAATGTGATTAGCTAATCAAATGAAGCCTCTGGCTAAAAATTGTACTTTCTACGTGACCTGAGATAATTATCCCTTAAAGGACGACATTCTCACTGTGTAACTTTAGTTCACCCCTGTTCAGGCAGAACTATATATAGGTAACATACCAAAGTGAGGAGGCTGATACAGGACTTTTTATTAGCTGTTAGCTTAAACACACGTGAGGGAAACATTGGACCTCATGCACCAATATCTTCTTAAGATTTTTCTTCAAATTGTTCTTGAGCAAAGGTCTAAGAGAGGTCTAAGGCAGATTTGTGAAGCTTTTCTTAAACTACAGATTTGTTCTCATCTGTGTTGTTTAATTGATCAAGGCCATGTCCTCGTAAGTTTGAAACTTGTTCTCAATTTGTGAATTCAATCAGAAACCAGTTTTGCCTCCGACTACAAGTGAAAAAAAGTGTTGTAGTAATATTATACGCATATCGGTCTACACACATGGCCAATAAAGTTGATTCTGATATTTTTAGAAGTTCTTACTTCAGTCCTTCGTTTATACCCATTTAACATTTTGCCCTTTGGACCAAACATTACATGATTGAGATGAAGCAGATAAAAGTTGGATCATCTATGTATATTTTTTTCTTTGACATTTTTGATATAATATAAAGGTGTTCAATTACAGAAAACACAATATCCAATACCTTTACATATCAGCACTTAAATGTGCGTAAGATTGCTCATGACTGTTCTTAGAATTCTTTCTTAGCTAAGAACAAATCCAAGATAATAAAACATTGGTGAATGTCAGAATCTTCTTAAAAAACAAATCTGTGGATCTGTAGGTTTTAAGAACAAATTCTTCTTAAGAGCGGTCGGTGAAATGAGGCCCATTGTTTCCTTTTTTAAAATCTCTAAATGTGGCAATGATTTTTCACATCCACGTTTCTGTTCGCATAGACTCAAGACTGTATAGAAAAAGGGGTCATAACCACAGTTACATTTCCTAGCGTCTATGATGACATTTTTTTGCACATTGGTCATCGCTATAATGGACTGTGACAGTTCTTCCAAACACTGTCAACCATTACCATCCAGAAAATAATCCTTGAATTTGGTGACTCTGCTGTGGCTCTGCTTTCACTGTGAAAGAGTGTGCTGTCAGCTGACCAAAGTTTCAGACCTGCCAAGTTCATCTGAGTGGTCTGAAGCAGTTGATCAACGATGATTGGTCCTTGTGCTCCCTTCTACATTGCATAGCAAATGACTTGCGATCAAGCTTAAGTTAGGCCTAACTTCAAAATCAATCAAAAATCAGCACATTGCATATCTAGTTAAGCGTGCAGTTCTTTACATCATCTATTGGGCTGTGAAAATGACACTTATTCATAAAATGTGATGTTGAAGAAGACTTTAAACTACCAATTTAGACCATACATTTGTGATAACTGCGGTAACAAACTTACTGAGAATCAGGTTTAATTGGTTCAACCAGACTTCTTTTTGCAACCAGTGCAGGCACCCCCTGCTGGTCCTCATGGAGAATGCAGGGTTAAGTCACTTTATCACACAGCCAATGGCTCCAGTTGAGGTTAAAAGCTAATATTCCAAGAATCAGATTATTATTTTTTTTTTACTAAATTTGAAATATTTGCAAAATAGTCAAGTGATACTATTACACTCTAAAGGCCTGATTAACATAAGTGGTTTCTATGTCATTATCCAGTGTAAGTACAGAGCAAGGCTTAATGCATATAAATGCATACTTAAAGGTCTTATTGCAGATCAGCAGTTATTGTTATATTTTTCCTTCCATCAACAAAATAACATTCAGACAGATTAACAAACATCTTTAAGATCACCTGCAATAAAACTGTATCATATTTTGGGGAGTGTACTGGGTTAAATTTGGTCTTTTGTTGATACATTTTCCACAGAGGTCTTTCCCCTGACCCGTTCTGATGTGGCAGGGTTATCTAAGACACTAATAGGATTAGACAGAGTGGCCCTCTAAATGTTTCATGTTCGATTCCTTAGTGTTTTACCCAACAACACACAGATCCACACACATCACCAACCCTCCAGCTCACCCTTGACCTCTTCCTGCTTGATTGTCCAGACAAAAGCTGAGATCAAGCCATCGGACTGTCCTGATAACTGACACGAAGAACAAAAACACATGCCACTTCTGAATAAAAAATATCATAATCCCTCAGGGTGGGGTGGTGGGGGGTTTCAAGGCCACCAAGACTGCTATTCACAGCATTTAGAGACACAGAGAGACCTCCGGGAAAGACATTGTGAGGTGTTGGTATGAGACCTGGTATGACACCCCTGGGAAGAATGGTGATTAGTAACCAAGAGGATTGACTACACTCAAGAGTTGTTGTTACCATCTGGTAATACACGTGGAAATTTACACATGGCATTGACTTTTGCTTTTTAAATTCTACTGATGATAGTGTGCAAGTATGTTGCATTTCATCCACTGTAGTTTGGGTTGTTTATAACTAAGATTTTAAAATGAAATTGGGTGGTTTTTTGTATATTTTTAGAGCACACGGTTGGTCTGTGTGACACAATTTAAGAACCCCAAATTAAATATTTTCCCATGTTGCAGAATTGCCAAGACACACTCAGAATATAGAACTTATGTTTCAGGTTATCTGACCAGAAAGTATGCTCGGAGAAGCATCTTCAAAAAAATTATACTCCTTGGGGTAACCAAGTTCAGCTTTACTGCTGGACAGCTCGCTGTAGCCATAGTTTTAGCATCCTGTACTGAGCCAAAGTCCCACTGACATGCATGACATGGCTGCCTTTTTAAGTGTTGGTGTCTCTATGAACACAGCCAAAGTCTATATCTTTATCCACATCTTCACCATGTTGATTGGTATAGATAAAGTAAGCAAGGGCAAATGGTTATCTGAACTAATTAGCTGATAGGAAATCTAGCTCTCCCAACTAATCTGTGCATTCAGTGCTCACAGTGTTTTCACTGTGTCTAAGGCCTCAGACTGGCCCCTAATTGATCCTAACAAGTTCAGATTACGAACCTCATTTCATCTTTCTCATTAAATCTTTTACAGATAGTAGTTATAAGCGGTTGTTACATGTGTAGATCTTGATCCGCGTTTTAATTGTCACTTCTATGTTCTTGTTTACTTGTGATTGTCTTTGTTGATTGGGCTTTGTAAAACGTTTAGGAAAAACAGATTTTGATGGTTGCAAATTGTTTGAACCCTATGTTGAAAACAGTTTAAAGACAATGTATCAAATATTGATATTATGATTTTTTTATGTTGAATTTGATGATAGCAACACCTTTAAAAAATATGGCATATGAACAAAAGAAACACTGAAAAAGTTGTGTAATGGTAAATAAAAAAAATTAAAAAAAAAGCTTTTGGGAAAATTTCCAGACTATAAGGTTAATTTGTTACAGGTTAGTAACATGACTGGCTATAAAAGGGCATTCCAGGGGCTGTGTCTTTCAGAAATAAAAATGGGAAACCAATACTACATGGCCTTTAATCTGGGCTCTCACCTGGTACTGCATTAAAAACAGACATGACTCTGCCGTGGTAATCACTGCATGGGGTCAAGATCAATTCCAAAAAAACATTGTCTGTGAACACAGTTCGACCCTGCAATCACAAATGCAGGTTAAAATTACACAATGCACAAAAATAAAAAACATAGATAAACATGATTCAGAAACGCCGGCAACTTCTCTGGGCCCGAGCCCGTTTAAGAAAGACTGGAGGCAAAGTGAAAACTGTCCTGTGGTCTCACAGATCAAAATATGACATTCTTTCTGGATATCAAGGACACCTCATCTTATGCTCTCAGAGGAGAGAGACCACCCGGCTTGTTGCAAGCACACAGTTCAAAAGCCAGCATCTGGTAAGGCAACATTAATGTTGAACTAAATATATAGGTTTATAATGTCCCAGCTTGTTTGGAATTTGGTTGTATTTTAGTTTTAGTTAAGACTCATAAGTTACTGAAGTGGTATCTTTGATTAACAAATATTTTGAGTTTTTGACATTTCCACTCTTCACTTCTACGTCAGTTGGCATTAACAGCATTAGTTTTTCTTTCATACAAAGATGGAAGCCTGAAGAGCTCTTTCAAAAAGTTTCTCACATAGACGGATGTGATAAGTGATGAATCAATAATGTTTGATTATCTGGACAAGATCAGGCAGTAAAGTCATGAGTGACGTGGTAAAATGCAATTGTTCTACATTCATGAAGAGATGATACATGTAATTATCTTAACAGCATGGGCCTCATAAAGCTCTATACACTCTACTCCCCCATTTCTTCTACATTTGCATCTCCAAGATTACATCACCAGACTGGGCTTGTGTCCTGTGGCAGTGTACTTTATCACATACCTTGATAAACTGACAGTTTAATGGCAGTTTGTTAAAGCTAGGTTGCAAGATTTGGAATGTGCAGGTATGGCTGCAGCGTGTTGCTGAAACACAATCGTCAGGTTTAGGCACTACCCTATGGTTATAGTACCAGGTTGCTGGCAGGATAAGTATTTTTGATTTTCATGAAACCTAATCAAACAGTTGTGTTTTGAAATGGGTTTAGGTACCTATCTTAGGGCCAAGAAGTGGATCCAAATTGGAATCTTTGATTGAAACTCGTCATAGGCATAGATCTAATCCCCACCACTGTAGTACACTATACATTCTACAAAAACTTTTCTCACTAATCTTTGTCAATAACATGCATCTTGGCTGATCTAGCTATGGTATTTTCACCCCTCTTGATTCACTGATGCTCTCATCCACTGCTAAGCCATACTTTCTTTGGTGCTGATGCCATCATGGCTCAAGCCCATGCACCCCAGTACAGCCATTCAGCCAACCATTCAACCCTGGGCGTCACCAGGGCCCCTGCATACTCCGTAGCCCTGATAAGATTAATGCAATGGATGGAGCAGGTGTCTGCCAAAATTCCATTCCTATTTAAACCTCCAGGCCCATACCAGCAAACCTAATCCTATTACACCTAATTGAGTGAAGTCGACAGTCTTTTTCAGTTAAACTAAGTTCACGCACTAATAGGATTCAAAAGGGAGCAAAAAAAAGTACAATGTCTAGAGAGTAGTAGTGTTAGTGTGTGTGGCTGGGGAAGTGGACGGTGTGTATCAGGGACTTTGTGTTGGGACTGGTAGGGGCTTCCTGCTGGGTTTGGGGAACTGTGCTTAAGGAAGAGGGAGGGAGTGGGCTGGAGGTCTCCCCAGAGGCTAGATAAGCTCATCGGGGGGAACAAGAACAAGATAATTTGTATTCACGAACCCCTAGAGTGTTTGTGTGCACGTGTGTGTGTGTATATGTGTGTGTGTGTGTGTGTGTGTGTGTGTGTGTGTGTGTGTGTGTGTTTGAAGTCCATGTGTACTAAACTGTGTGATGTTTGAAGGAATCCATCGTCACATTTAAATGAGTGGACATGAATGCAGAACAGTCTCAGATCTTCACTGTCAAGTTTCAGTAAACAGTAACAGAAGAATGTTATGCAAACTGGCAGGGAAAATGAAAGACTGATGTTGTTCAAAAGAGTTCATGAAATTAATCTTAATCTTGAGATTTAGTATTTTCACAGTGAGCCGAATTATTATTATTTTTTTAAAGTTATATTTTTGGGGCTTTTTGCCTTTATTCGAGGCAATAAGAGGGGCCGGTGGAAAAGGGCCATAAGAGACTCACCCCCCTACCCCACCCATAAGCTCTCTCTTCAAACAGGGAAACTTCATGCTGTGAGGGACATGTGTGAAAAAGAAGCTTTAGAAAATTGCAGCGGCATAGCTCCCGAAAGTTTTCAGAAAATTTCAGGGTTCCACGTGTGAAAGAAGTGCATGCTAGCCAAGTGTATGGCAGATGGTTGTCCACTAGAAGTCTACTTCTACTCAAGATTTCTGCCGGTTAAAGGAAAGTTTTCCTTAGCCACTGTTGCCAAGTATTTGCTCATTGTTGGATTTATATTGGGTCTGTGTAAATACGGCATAATTTGTTGTGTCATGTAGCCATAAAAATAACAATTGACTTTAGGATCTGAATGTCAACAGATTGTCTTTGTAGTGTCAGAATACATATATATTTTAATACACTCCATTAACTAAAGAAAGCATGCTTTTACAAAGAAATCTTAACCGTTGGACTTTATATTAACAGGAACAAGCACAAACTATACTTGTGAAAAGTTCTGTAGCAAGTTTGTGTATTTTCAGCCTCACCAACACGCACACAAAATCTAAGTCATAGGATGAAGAGCTTCCTGGTGAGAAAGGGACTAAAAGATGTGATCTACAGTGATTCGTCCTCAAGCTAAAAACAAATGAGAAACACAAGGCTTGTGATTCAAAACACAAAAAGCTGGTCACCTCATTGAATCCTTGTTTCTGGCTTGTGGCAACGACACGATCTTAGCAGGACCCTTTGTTAACATCTCACCCCCCTTTGTTCCCTGCTGAAAGACAAGATCAGCAGTCATGATAGGCAAAGCTTCACAAACTCCCACACGCACACACACACACACAAAAACCAAATTACCAAAGTCAGATGGGGACACAGTGTTTAGCCAGTGGCGTCAGGGACTCAGACGTGGCCTGAGGACCTAACCTTTCAAGGCTGCCCATGGCCAGAGGTACGACAAGGGACTCCCTTTGAAGAAGACCCGTCCAAAAGGACTTGAGAGACGAAAGGTTAGCTCAGGCTTTCAGTGATCTTACACGGCCTTCAGGGGCAAACAGGCAACAAAGGCGCTGAAGGAATAGCTAACTTCTTCCTCAGAGTAATAAAACACATGTAATATGGGTCCTTAAAGTAACCGTGTTAACAGATTAATAATGGTTTTATGACATGATACTCATAGCAGCGTTACTTTTGACTCCTGGTTTTAGTTTGTTTTAGCCTCAGGCTTTTGGGAAAAAGTAGATCAGGAACATTTAGGCCATTATACAGAAATAAATTTCAGGCTAATTTTAACTGCTGAATACTACATTTGGGTGTATGTTTTGAAGTGTATGTAAATGTCTTCTGTAGCTAAAGCTTTTGACATATTTGATGTCACTAACTGTAACTTAAGGCCTAAAATTAAACAGTATTTTTCAGTTTATCTCACTGATTAATTAAAATTTCACCTTAACAGAGTTGATTCAAGCCAAAAAAACGCATTCATTATTTTGTATCATATTTTTTTGCAGTCAAATGAACAGTGGTGCAGTGCTCCTCAGAGTGCTAAACGATAGGCTGCACTGCATTTCAACAAGCTGCTTTTTTTCCAGATTCAATGAAATGAAAAGCTTTAAGTCCAGCCTGATAGTAATCATAATTCAATTATCAACAATCATAGAAATCACAGAGACTGTATGCCCAAGACAGATAAAGGACTGAGAAATACGGCCAATTGTCTTCAATTCCTGGAAACCACTCAGAGTCATCTCTCCAGACATTTAATGTAAAGAATCACTAAACAATAGCACAGCTGTCTGCTTCATATGTATTACAAATCTTTAAATTACATACATAAAAAATCACCTTAAAGTAACTCTCCTTAGTATTAAAAGGTTACATTTAAGTCCTACATTGAATAATTGAAAATAAACTGAAAATACAATCAAATCATTTACATTGTCCTTAAAGGACCCATGTGTAGGATTTACTGCATTAAGCACTGAGTTTGAAAAACCTTAAATGGCCCTCAAACAGCTAGTGTGTGGTTTGTCCATGAGGGGCTACTGTAGAAAATGTCGGTGTGCTCTAGATAAAGTTCCTTTTAATGTGTAACTTATGATTCTCACTTTAAGAGGGCTCAACTATAGACTGTATAAATAATGGACGTAGTATCCGTGACGTCACCCATCTGTTCCTGAGCGCTGTTTTGAAGCAAATCGACGGCGGCAGCCATATTGGAAATGCGGAACTCAACCAGGCATAGTGTGACGTAAAGGGGCGGAATTTGAGCCTCCTAGCCAACAGCTATGTGTTCCCGTCCGGGAGTCAAGTCAGTCATGTCCTTATTTGGGCAAAAATTCGTAATCTTAATATCTTCTGAACCTTCGCATTAGAAAAAAATTCACCCTCCATACAGTGTGTGCTGATAGAGAGATTAGTTACGTAGAGCCAAGCCATTTTTGAACCAGGCTGTAAACATGTTTATTAATGCTGCAAAGATCGTCGTTTTTGAATGGGTGTCTATGTGGTTTCCGGTGTTTCTGCAGCCAGCCTCAAGCGGATTCTCAATGAACTGCAGTTTATAACACTTCCACATGGGCTTCATAGTTTGAGACCGGAGGTTGCCGATTGGGCTCAACTTAATCTCACTGGATTTGAATTCCATGTTTTACAGATTGCTCTCAACTTAAAAATAAATGTACAAAGTAGCCAGCTCAACATCTGTACAGCACAAGGCCTTCATAGGGTTAGCCAAAATTAATACTAAACAACATGTTCTAAGTTGCTTCAAATGTTATTACATCAGTCTGAGGCAAAAAACTAAAACTTTTTAATAAAAAATAAAATATATATATATAAATCAAATCAATGCATTTTATTTGCATTTTTTACAGTGTTGTATACTACTGCATCTACTTTAGGAAACCTTTCCAGACAGTCTAGATTTTTGGATAAAACCATCCCCATTCACGGTTCAGATGAAGGGAACTATAAACTGCCTGACAGATAAATTAACCATTATAGCCTGTCTATTCTGCTAATTGGGTTAAAAGTTGGGTTGCCTTCATAGACATATCCTAATCTGATTACACATCCCCTTTTCTTCTGATAACCCAAGCAAAATCGGCATTGCCTTTGTTTCCTGTTATTTTAAGTCATCCCGTGTAAATGTCAAATTGTTTTTCCACTGAGGCAGATTGTACAGCGCGTTCTTTCCATAGAAATTAAAGGAGATAAAAATCAGAAACAAGAAGAATAGGTACAGTATATCCCTAAATTAAAAGGCCAAATGTTCTATACCCTTCATGCACTCCTATATAAAACAAAAGAGCAATATATCAATAAAATCTTTGAGTGATACAATTAACAATAGTACTTCTTCTTCACCCTAAACTGAGAAATGCGTTTCCAATGGCCGGTTAAAAGTGGCTCAGACTGTGAAAAATCCAGAGGCACAAACTCTTTCAGCAGTTATGGGAACTTTGGAAACAAGACTTCATTCAGTTTCAAGAGTAATGTTTAGAGGGAGGGGTTTAGCCCATTTTTAAAGGCAACTCAACACTGGATCTGAGTCAGATCAGGAGGTTAAAAATACAATTTTTATGCCTAATTCTTATGCACTAAATATAAAGTGACAGCCAGCTTCCGTAAGCCAGGCTGTGACCTGAAAATATGGAGAACCGCTTGCCTTACTTGTGCCTTACTGTTTCTAAGCTAACCAGTTTTAGGTTGCAGTTTTATATTTAGTGTCTATACATAAAAGTTGTATTTATCTTATCATCTAATTTTCAAACATTACTGTGTCTACTAACACGCAGATCTTTTCATAAGTTTGAAACGATACCTGATGAAAAGTCAGCTGAAGCACATCTCTGATCTCTTGCACTAGCTCTAGGTCAAAAGAAAGGGTGCAAAGTTCACACTGCACCACATTTAAACTATAGTTTGTAACTTAAGTTGTTTCATTGTTTGGTTGCACCATGCAGACAAAAGACTTGTCTTAACTAGTAGAGCATAACTTCCAAACTCAACCAAAGTATTCTTGTAGAAATGATGTTTTCACTCCTTTGGCCAATCAGTGAAAAGCACTTTTCTCAATGAGGTGTTTGTTTATGAGCTGACTTTCATGCCTGATTGTCTCCAAACAGGTTAATGACTGAAAACAACTGCCATTAATTCATGTTTATTGACTAACAGCAACGTACAGGTGTTGAAATATGAAAAAGCACTATAATAAGGGGTAAAATAATAATGATAATGAGTGCTGAAACAACAACATATGTTAATTTAGCAGCAGTCTTTAATTGTGCAAAAAGATAAAATGAGCTTTGCTCCGATGATGTTGCCGACACAAACCCCACCTATAGCAGGTGTTTTACGAAGGACTTCACGCCTACCCAGAGCTCGGTGTAGAAAGTTGTAACTTATGCTTGAGCTGGAACTAGCTCAGCTGCTGCAACCCCTAAGACGTTAGGAGCAGGGGCGTTTCCAGAACTTTTTGACTGGGGTGGCCCAACTGAGGCTTTCACATAGGCAGGGGTGGCCAGTGCATTTACAAATAAATAACATTTACCCATTCTGTCTTCACAACCTACTCTCATTAAAGTATTAAACAGTTTTTATATTCCTTTTGATTTAAAAAAAAAAATGACAGAGTGGCATAAATCTTCTAAGCTTAACTCTTTAAGGTCTTACAAAAGAGCTTTTTTCAAAGTCACATTTGAGGGCACTAATAAAGAAATCTACCATCAACCTTTTAACTCATCCCAAATTATAGACTGTACTGGTTAGGAGAGTGTAAACTCAGCCCATAGTTAGAAATTAGGTTCAAGCTAGGCAACGTTTGAACTCATGCATAGCTAGTGCAACCCAGTCCTACTGTTCATACACACATGTAAGGGTTTAAGTCCTCAGCAGTCTGATACTATCCTTTATTAGTAAATTATTTCAAACAGCAGTATTTCATATTAGCTTAATCGGGAAAACGTGAGTGAGTTGTGAGACTATAAAAATTATCAAAGAATAGGACTGTTGAGTGAAATGGGGATTCATATCCCAAAGAAGTGATCTGAGGTCTGTAATAATCCACTCAGATGTAATTTAACCTGATTAGGCCCTAACTGTCCTTAGTCCACCCGAGAAGCAAAGACCCAGCCAAAATACTATTTGTTTATGTGAGTGCGTTAAGAGATTCCACTGATGGAGACCAAACTATGAAATGTCAGGAGGGAGGGGAAAAAAGAGAGACAGCTTAGTACACTGATAGAACAGAGAGAGGGAGGGGGAAAAAAAATCAAAGAATTGGAATAATTGGCATAATTCAAGGTGGCTGGGCACAGTCAGGGGGAGTGTCAGCGTTGGGCGAATCTTTTGCCATCCTCAAAGAGAGACTGTCTGCACAATTAGCCACACGAACTCTGACCCCGCTCAGAATAATTAATGAATAACAGAGGGGATAAAGACAAAAGGCGCAGAGCGGTCTGGTTGAGTGGCGAGCGAGGGTAATACATCAAAGAATGCCGTTAATTGGCCCTGTGGCTTTCATTCTTTGCCCTATTTCTTTCAATTCATTGACTCAAAATAATGGGTTCAGGTTCATTATCAACAGGTCGTAAGCCCTGGGAGTGCCAAAATTCAACAGGAGAGTCAGGGGTGTGTGTGTGTGCGTGTGTGTGAGTGAGTGTGTGGGTATGCTTGCTGGTGCATGTGTACAAAAATGTGTGTGCAATGGCTTAGCTTATGCCTGGCCCCCCCAAAGTCCTGACGACATCAGTTCCACAAAGGGGAAACTAGGAATTGTGTAGTTAAGTTCAGAAAGAGAGCAACAGGTCGCAAGATTTTTTGAAGTGCTGCAAGAGCATTTTTTGTTCTGGGTGTTTGTGAATGCTACAAGTGCCATCACGATGCTGGAATATAACTGGTACGGACAGGTAAGAGAAACCACCACACCGTCTTTCATTGGGATGATGCTCGTAGAAGTAGATTATGCTAATCTCTGCTGATGCTGTAAGTGTCTACCCGGGCCTTCAGAGCTCAAGTCATTTGCAGTATACTGAAGTTTGGGTGTATAATGTGGACAACATTAAGATGATGGAAATAAATTGAATCCAGATCAAATTATATTCAATTATATCAGATATCAAACTTGACTTCCATTATGTTAAATCTAATTTTTCAGTCTGCATCCCTGAGATAAAGAGTGCCGTTGTTTCAGACAGCTGTTAAAAGCACTATGACGACTTTGTTACATGTGACAATAAAGTGAAAGATGCACCCACGCAAAATGTAGGGCTTCAGAGTGTGGACTGAAAGGGCATTACACTGAATCAGATTTACAGTGATGTTATGATAATTCAATCCTCAAATCTCTTCTGGAGCTATAACAGTAAAGCAAACAGGATCAAATCAAAGGATTGTAATACAAATCTGACATGAGTGCAACTCGATTAAAGTATAGTGAAGGCAATAAGACAGATGACGTAAGAAGCAGAGACACAAAAACAGTAGTTATCACGATACTACTCTTATGGAACCAATACTAAAAAATTGAACAAAAAAAATGTACTGATATTGTACTAATTGGTTGTAACATTTATGGACTGAAATTGCGCAAATGTTTTACTAAAAATATGTCAATTTGTTTTAGCTTCATTTGAATGTAAGTGTTTATATTAGGTAGTGTTTTGTTGTATACGAAGGACAGTGAGAGTATGATGATTTTAAGCAGTGAAATGTCATTATGGTTCTATGGCATAAAAATGCTAAATTGTTGTAAATTCAGATCCAACTGGGCAACAAGGTATTATTTGAATATTTTGGCTTGTCCATGCCGTTCTTTCAAACTTGGTATCTCAAGAAAATACATCTAGAATTTCTTCAAATTTGTTACAAGCATCTACTCAGGTTCAAGAATGAGTTGATTTGGTTTTGGTGGTCAAAGGTCAGAGGTCAAAGTAACTGTGACCACGCCCAAAGGATGAACCTATCACTCCTTATTTTTTTTTTGTTCTTTTTTTTTGTCCCCAAAAACCTCGAGAACACAACACCTTTTGAAAGTTCAATTAAATATATTCAAATTTGGCATGAAGGCTCACTTGGACTCAAGCGTGAACTGATTCTATCTTGGTGTTCAAAGGTCAGAGGTCAACCTTACTAAAATATGTTTTCTACCATGAAATCGAAAATTGCTATGCTTCATATAGGACACATTCTCACACTTATTCCCAGTCAAATAAAATGCTCATTCTTTGTTTTCCTGCCTGCTTGTTTGTCCCTAATATTCTCATGAATACAATATCTCAGGAATTTCTTGATTTAATATATTTAAATTTGACATAAAAGTTCACTTGGATTGAAGCATGATCTGATTGGATTTTGGTGGTCAAAGGTTTAAGTTGCTGTGTAGTCACATCAATCCTATTGTTTAGAAAACTGACTATCAGTCCTCCGTGGATGTCAACTCCGAGCACAAACAACAAGCTTTTGGACAAAACAAAACAGACTAAACTATTAGGAACAACATTAAATATGTCTGCCAATATTGACACAGACAATACATAATGTTTATAATAGCATGGGGAAGTGTTCAGGAGCAGATTAATGTATTTAAAGCGCATTATAAAGTCATTGTGAACCCTCCGATCCTCCTTCCTGGTGTCATCTACCCAAGTTGTATTTCCATCTACCTTAGATTCTTCTCTTCCAACATTAGAGTGTCTGTTTAGTTCTGTGAATGTCTCCTGATCTGTCTGAAAGTAAATGTGCAGTTTTGGAGCGAAAACCTCAGGTCATGTGAAATTACTCCCACTCACGTACAGAATCAAACACACCATGAAAGAGCGAGGGGGGGAGCAGGAGAGGTTTGGTGGCTAACTCAATCACCGTAACTTTGTCTGCTCCCCACACGTGATTTTGTGAGAAATACCTCACTGCTTGTTACACGCTGAAATCTGTCTGCCATCTTCACAGCACAGTCTTTTCACTCTCCCGGTCCTTTAATTGCCACACGAAAGGTTTCTCATACCTGGGTGAGCCATGTCAAGCAATTAATACCCTTAAACAGGCCTTTTAAGTGAGTCTTTTGGTCTCTGGGGCTCCCCATTGTGATGAAACGACTGGTGTCGTCTCACGTTAGCCTCACACAGGTGCCTTCTCTGCCGGCACATCAGATCATTTCCATAACACGGATTGAGAGAGAGACTGATAAAGATAAATAGATCGAGGAATAAGGATTGAGATACTGAAAGAGGCAGAGAGAGAAAAAGTCAGGGGATGAATAAAGATGATTTGCTTTGGTGGAGCTTGCTTTAGGTCTTGTCTGGATGCACTTCTGACCTCTGGATGGCTCAGAGAGCTAAAAGCACACAAATGAAGGGTGTTAATGCAGACTGTGATAACTCCTCTCACAATCTGCAACAGCTCAAATGCATTTAGAATCAAAGGCTCTTCACGTTTAAAGCTCCTGTGAGGAATTTTTAGCTGGTTATGAAACAGACCCAAGGTAATACTGGTGCCTCTATTTGACCTACAAAGGAAATGATACCATTAGCTAGAAGACTGGTTATTTCCTGACAGCACTTTTTAATATCTGTAAACTCTGTCACCAGGCAGGTGTCAGACGAGGCGTTCAAAGACACCCTGTTAAAGCAACCTGATATACTTACATTTTTAACAGCCAAAAGTCACAAATATTGGTGACTGGATTATAAAAGACAGCAGAACATTTTTGGTCCAAATACAAAACTTAGATGTGTAGAAGATCAATTGGGCTCAAAACCAGTAGGAGCTGAAATTTCTTCACAGACCTTTAAACACAGAAATGCTGTTTAGGCAAACCTATGCACATTTTAGATTTATTTCAAACCTTTCAGACAGCTTACATGTCACTTCTTCTACTAATTCATTTTGAATAATATACCTCTTCTTCTGCAGAGTTGACCAGCTGTACTTTTAAATCTCCTACTGGGTGTCTTGTTCATGGATGCTCCAAGATCTGAGATTTCAGTGCATTTAATTGAATTAAGAACATCTAACAGACATTAAACTTCAGTTTTTATTTTGTATTTTAAAAAGCTACATGGATTTTTTAACACAGTTTCTGCATAGTTGTGTTGATCTGTAACATGCTTAAATGAACCGAAACCAGCGGCTGTGTAGAAGGTAGGAAATCGATCTAAAATCTTATGATATGCTTGAGAAAACGGTCCACTGTATAAAGCTTGTATGTAATAGGCTGAAACATGCGCAGCCATGAGCAAGCGCCTTTAATCCCTTCCACATTTGCATGCAGTTTGAATTGTGCCACTCAAACAGTGTGATGAAAGTGATCAGACATGATTATTAATAATGGAATCATGACAAAGTTTCACAGTCATTTGGAGTGCATTGATGAGATCTGTCATTGTGAAAACTTCACAGGCAGCAGGGAAAAAAAATAGCAAAGCTACATTCGTTGTAGTTCATGCATTCATTCTCAACACATAAGTGGAATCAATGCAACGCATGCTTGGACATGGGCACTGGTGGGAGCAGAGGAGAGGGAGCAGTATACAGAGATCTTCAGTTGGGTTTAGTCAAATACATCGACTCTTGATGAGCCTCACAGGAGCTTTACGTTAGAATAAGGGGGAGATGCAGTTAGACTTGGAAAAACACAAGTTACTCCTTGAAGCAGAATTATTTGAATTTTAAAACGACATGTACGGGTTACTTCTTTAAAAGATAAATATAATTGGCATGTGACTGAAGCAGAAGCTTACACTGGTACTTGGATATTAGGCTTTATCATGCCTGAGATCTGAAGTCCTGATTGCAGAATTACACCAAAGCTGCAGGTTTAGTGGACTGACGTTGTTAAAATCACATTTGTAAAGCTTGGGAAGTGCCAGATTGGAGTTGTTTGGTGTTGGTGTTTAGTTCTGAGCCATATTTAGTCAGAAGTTGCTGGCATGAGCATCAGAGAGAGCATGTGGTTGGAGGACTTGGCAGGACTGATAGTAACTCTGGACCACTTTTTGAACTGGCAGTGACTAAATGATGGAGAAATATAAATTGAACTCAGGCTCAGCTTATTAGTCAATTTATCCAAGACTGGCAATTTGAGTGATAAGAGAGGGCAAATGGTGGAGTAGCATGATCCAATAAAAGAACCGGAAAACAAATTTTGAGAAATTCATATTGATTAAACCAAACAAGAAAGCAGATTTATGTGCTTGATATTGCACTGATTTGGGCCCTGTGGAGGTGCGCTTGTACTTTGTAGGTGGAGATTAGTCACTATGTGTAAAGAGAGCTTTGATTTTCTTCTATTTATAGTAAAAGTTTGGAGAAATGCTTGACAATAACTTCTCTTCACAGTTCAAGCAACTACTTGAGATCTTTGTTGTGTGTTGTATGACCTGGATGCAGGTCGGTTACAAAAAAAAGGAGGGGAACTGCGTGTTATAAAACCTGAGATCTTCTGGCGTTCACCTCTCATCCTCTTCGCTTTTATTCTTCTCTTCATGCTTTGCTGCCTCTCTTCGTCTCACAAACCTACTCGTTCAAACGGTCGGGGCACAAAGATAACCGAACAAACGGCTCTTTGTCCGCAGAACAAACCATACATTATTATTTCTGGCAAGGTCAGACTTGATTTAATTTTCTGCTTAGTTCTCATTAAACAGCTATTGCATTATTTAATTTCCCACAATCAAGTTAAAGGGGGGCAGGGGCTGATAGAGCTCCACCAAAAAGCTTTTGAACAGTGGCTTGCAAACACAGGCTTTGCAAATGCACTTTTTGTTGGTTACAGGGAGTAACATCCTCCTTTTTCATGCCGTGTTAAGCTTCAAAGATCAGCAGCTGCACTGAAATATTTCAGATTATGAACTCCACTGTGTTATGTTGCCAGAAGGCTGTATTTAGTTGAATCTTGATAAATGTTGAGCGTTTGTTGTCCTTCAAGTTTGCAAAAAAGTACTACAGAAAATATCTACGCAAATTGATCGTTTTTGAGTCCCTTTTGTACTTTGATGATTCCTACAGAACTACAATAAATAAAAACAAAGAAACACACACAGCATTAAACATTCAAATTACTAATCAACTGTGTGAAATACTTGATTCTGATTGGTCAACTATGGCAATAGCTAACTCAAAGTACTTCTGTAAATGCTAAGAGTTTTAGGCCTGTAGCTTAGCGGGGTACTAGGCTACCTTAGTTAGCATTGTTGACTACAGAAAAGCTCAGAAAGGCTGAAAAAGCTCAATAATAATTTTGACTAATTAATCATATTTGAAAATTGCTCTCACTACCACTATTGGACATTTCTTCAGAAATTCCTACAGACTGAGTTGTGGTCAAATAGCGAACACTTAAGGTCGGCCGAGACTCAGTGTTGGTCATCTCTCACTCAGAAGGTTGATTCAGATTCAGATTCAGATTCAGACAACTTATTGATCCCAAGAAGGGCAATTCATTTATAGCTTACCATACAACAACCATACCACATTTAACATCTACAACACATCCATCATATATGCATGCGACAAGTAACAAGTCAAGCACCGGGTCTGTATATGGGACTAGAGGGTCTGTGGAGGACAGCATAAGTTAATGTAATAAATAAATAACAGTAAAATACGACAATGAATAAAGACAATATAATCTCTTGTCATACCAATGTTATTTAAAATGACTAGAAAGACTGCCATCTGAGTTTAAAAGCCTGATAGCAGACGGGATAAAAGACTTTGAATACCGATTAGTTCTCCTCACTGGTGCATAAAAATGGCGCGCTGAAGGCATCAGCACAAACTCGGTACAAAGGACATGTAAGGGCTGGTAAGGGTTGGCGGATCAATCCCAATGCTGAAGTGTCCTTGGGCAAACACTTAGCCCTAAAACTGGCTCCAGTAGCTGTGCCAGCAGTGTCTGAATGGTATTGATTAATACTGATGGGTGCTTCATATAGCAGCCTTTGTCATCAGTAGGGATGGGAAATAATAAGATTTTATTGGTACCAATGCCATATTGATTCTGCTTATTGATCTTCATTGATTCCCTTATCAATTCCTGTGTATTTTCCATCTTGCAGGCTTTGTGATTATATTGAGCAATAGAATGACAAAGAGTCAAAAGCCAATGCTTTCGCAAGGACTCTTTTCCTGTTTCAACCGTAACTACTGTTGCGATTGACAACCACTGATGAATCTGGCCGATAGTCACCAGATAACAGGGTCCCTATGTTAACCACTCATGATAGTTAATGCCGTGCTGCGTCGACAAATGTTTCAGCATGTTGCTCGTGTTTCCACCATTGGTAGATATCACACAGCCACGGACATTGCACGTTGCGCTGTTAGCGTCTTTAAGCATAAAATGAATCCAAACTTTGGACCACTTCTGTCTCCTATCCACCATGATTACTTCCTGGACTCCTTGGTTGATGTTCATGCTGTCTGCCTCTTGTGATGCGTGACGTCATTTTGAGAAAGCGCTAAATAAAATACAGTCCATTTAAGTTATTCTAAAATGTAATAAGAATATCATCAAAATCTGCTGAGGGCAATTTTTCTCAAATGGCATCCGCTGAACAACTGCACTGAAGACAGGCAAAACAAACTGACACGGTACAAGCATCCCATATTAGCATTTTCTTATTAAGGTTTTTAGACTATTATATCCATGCTGTCTGCTCAAGTTTGGACAACTCCCCCCAGTTTAATTTATCTACTGAGTCAGGAAGAAGTTTTAGTTTCAGTTCAAATGCTACTTACACTCCAGCATGAGACTCATACAAGTTTAAGATGGAAACCTAAAACCTACAACATCCCCGCTGAGGACAGCAAACAAAGATCACTTTATCCATGGCCTAAATCACAGGTCAAAGTGAATTAGATTTTCTGCTAAGTTCTCATTAACTCTTGCATTATTTCATTTCACCCAATCACATTAAAGTAGAGGGAGTGATCAATATACTGTAAGCCGTCTCGTATATTGAGTAATGTTCTTTGCTGCAGACTAGACAGTCTCCTCAGGTCATATTGTCTTCCATTTTTATCATTTCTTGTTGAATATGCATCAAAAAGGTTGCAAAGGAAACTGTCTTGGAAACACTTTTAACATGCACAGGTTTACTTATTTATAAATACTCACAAATTTGACGACATATACCGTCATAATAAAGCTAGCAACATGACATATAGTCATTTTGATGAATTTCAGGTCAGAACAAACAGGGTTTTTGTTTTGCTTTTTAAAATATGAGTTTATTGAAGTAAAATTTGAGTGCATTTTATTTTGATGGTTTTAAGAAAAAGGCATAATTGCTCTGACTAATACCAACATGAAGCTCAAACACTGTAGCGACATTTCACACACTAAAATGAATTATTCTTAGTGTTTGTTACATGGATGACAAACACTATAGTGACTCAATACTCTGCGACTTCATTCCATGTTTTTTTAAGTGTGTAGGGTTTGATGGCGCCACCAAGAATAGTCATTTGACCTCTGACCTACGTGTCGTCTGATTTTTTTCTGTTTTCTTCTTTTAAGATCATTGTTAGGGTTTTTTTTTTGCCTTTATTAGATTGGACAGCTTGAGAGAGACAGGAAATGTGGGTAGAGAGTGGGGGAATGACTTGCATCAAATCATGTTGAGACTTGGACATGATCCTGGGACCATAGCCTTTTGTACATGGAGCGCCTGCTCTACCAACTGAGCCAAACTGGCGCCCCACTTTTTTATGTGTTTTAAAAGCTCCTGTGAGGGGCTTTCATTTTGTTTTTATTTTGGCGCCCCCTGTGCTTCCTGTGAACAGTCAAATGTATCCCTCTTTGAAGAAAATCTAAAATGAAATCTATTTCTGCAGCATTAATCACTTTGTCCAACATCAACCACGCAGCAGCATTATTAATATTTATATAAGAACAGTCAATCTTGGGACTGATGATCTCATTTGCTTTTCTGTGTCGTAAAGAGGCATCACTATCAATTTCAGTCTGTTTCATTATCTGCTATAAACTCATCATGGGATCTTTGAGTACTTTGTAGTAGTTCTTGTGTTACATGCAACACAAAGTGTCCAGAGATCAGTTTTCTATTTTTTGATGCTGTTCGATACCTTTTTTTTAGTGTTGTCTATGACTTTTAATGTGAGTTATCTGAAATAAAGATTCTAAAAACAAAGGAAGCTCGGATCACATACAGATCATTTTTTTGGTTAATGTAGACATTGAAGGTATTGCAGATGTACATTAGAAAACACAACATGTGGAAATAGATCAAGTGAACCAGTTAAACCTTCACAGCCTTTGTCTGGACTACACAGTGAGTGTATATTCTACAGGGCTCTGTAGTATGAAAGCATCAGATAGTTGGGGTACAATAACTCAAAGTCCATAAGCCTCTTTTTGCAGTGTAACAT
This sequence comes from Notolabrus celidotus, assembly GCF_009762535.1. Lineage (NCBI taxonomy): Eukaryota > Metazoa > Chordata > Actinopteri > Labriformes > Labridae > Notolabrus > Notolabrus celidotus. The sequence goes on from NC_048292.1 coordinate 9,266,605, forward strand.
GGAGTTCTCTTTCTACACCCGAAGCATTTTGTCTTTATGCTGCCGCCCAGGCTTGAAAGGCCTTTACTTTGTAGAGCTGGGACTGTCTCGCAATCAATCATGTGCATAATTTTAATAAGACTTCATCTTCGTAGTTACAGCTGGAGCCCACCGGGGCTCCTTTTCACTGTCTGCCAAAGTGAGAGATTAAAGTTGTCTACAGTACAGCTCTCTGACATCATTCAGAAAGGCAACGCTAAGCACCGGTCTATCCTGTTCAAGCTCACTGGACAGTGAGGGTCAAGGCTGATGTGCCCCTTTCAGGACTAGAACTACTACACAGCAGTTTACCCACAATCCTCTGCCCGGTATTGCTTATAGCAGCTCTGTGGTATAGGCTTGGACTTTCCTTTAAATGGTTAAGTTTACTTCCTTCTCTCCTTTCCTTATTTACTTGTATCTGGCACTTAATAGCATCTAGTGCTGCTACAAATATACCCTCAGACTGCCTCTCATACCCATAGACTGTAAATAAAATGGACAGTGTTGCTCTGCCTTTTCCCATTGAACTGTTTTGAAGCCAAAGAACCCCATCAGAAAAAAGAGGCCTTGAACACAAAACAGTCTAACTACATATCACCACAGCATACGGATGTGTGAAACATTCGTACGACGTGTATTTATTTTTTAAAGTTTGACTGCAGCCCCATTCAAATGAATGGGGGAGACAGAGTTTTTGACCTATACTGCAGCCAGCCACCATGGGAGCAGTTTTTGTGGAAGCCTCACTTCCAGCCGAGCGAGCTGCACCCCTGCTCAGACACCATTTGTTCTACTGCAAAAAGCCAATGCACTTACAGTGCGGATGTTAGCTGTTGCTAGCTAGCAATGAACACAGACTCTGACTGATCTCAGACTCACCAGAAACTCTTTATTTTATAAAGATAATCCTTTAAGATTGATAAAAAGCACTTTTTTAAAGCTTGGTTTGAACAAATTTGCAGAAAGCATAAGGCAATATCAGGTAAGTTTTAATTAACTTGTATCCCCAACTCCAATATTCCTAATGACTTTTATGCCATCATGCCAAGTGTTGAGTTCATGTGATTTATCTAAAAACATGATTAAAGATGATCTTTTTATAACCCAGGACTTTCGGGGCTTCTCAGAATTTTTTTAATTATTCCTAAAAACTAAACCAGAGCCCTAAGGTGCTGTCCATACTTTAGCATGATGTCTTGAAGCAAGCTAATATGTTACCATTTGATCTAATTAGCTATTGAAAGGCTACTTAAAGATGGGGTTTAGTAAATGTTATCTATTGATTTTAACTCAGTTTGATGTTAGATAGATAGATAGATAGATAGATAGATAGATAGATAGATAGATAGATAGATAGATAGATAGATAGATAGATAGATAGATAGATAGATAGATAGATAGATAGATAGGAATTTTATTAATCCTTTGGGAAGGTTCCCTCAGGAAATTCAGATTCCAGCAGCAGGTAACACCAAAGGACCAGAAAACAGCAGGCAGATACACAAAATAAAAATCACAGGTTATATACACACAATGACTGCATGCAAACTTTTAGTTGATTTAATGAAGCCTTGTAAAAAATAGACACATTTTTTGAAGCATGGTAAAACATGATGATAGCTAGCTCTAATTTTTCATCTGTTATCTGCCTCTTAAAAAATCCTGGTGACTTTTGTGCTGTTATGGTCCTATCAGAATATAATGTTGTGTTGAAAACACAAAAGTAAACTAGCTGTCTAGTACATACCACAATACATGTTAAGACAACAGTATTTCACTGAGTCATCTTGAACAAAAAAATGCCAGCTCATTTAAAATGTAAGTCTGAATTTGTGCTCAATCATGATGTCACAGATGATGCTAACAGGATTTGATTCAATCTAAACCATCTTTGGTGGTGTACTGTACAAGTAGTTCCATTAGCCAATTTGACAACAGGACATTTAGCAGTAAGAAGCTAAAGCTAACATTTAATTAGTGTTTACGTACTGTATATAGGTTTGAGTTCAAAGTAGTTTGTGTGCATCGCATGTGTGTAGACGGTCTACGTTCTCTCAGGTGTTCCAGTGAACAGGCTCCTCTTCGCTGCTCACACAAAATAATGGGCTCTAACTGATTTAGGAGCAAAAATTGTTTTATTCTATTTCAACTAATTTCATCTCCTGTGCACTGACGGTGAGGACAGGCTGTACTGCATCCTACTCCCTCTCCCTCTCTCTCCCACTGTCTCCCTCTGCTTTTTTAGGTCTGTCAGTTGACTGAAACTGCCGTAATTTAATGTTTGTTAGTCAAATTTGGAGAAAATTTCAAGTCCACAATCAGATTAAAATACTTAAGACAGTGCACTTAGCATGGTAAAAAAGCATGAAGCACTAAAAAGGACCTGACATACGTGTTTTTAGACCCTTTTCTTAAGTACCCCTTAATGGATCCTCCAACATGTAACACTAACAATGTAATATTAAATTATTATTGTTTACTACAACTCACGGTCATTACCAACCAAAATCACACCATGTCAACCTGTCACTACTGAATCATTTTTAATACTCCCTGTAATTACTGCTATTTAATCTAAATTCCATTTGTAACATTGTATGTGTATGTGTATGTGTATGTGTATATGTCTAAATTCTATTTTATCTTTATTTATCTATTCTTACTTTTACTTATTTTATTTTATTTTACTTATTGAAACTTCTTCTTGATTGTACTTATGTCTGGGTTGCTGTAATAACTGAATTTCCCCCTCGGGGGATCAATAAAGTAATATCTTATCTTATCTTAAAATGATCTTATCTGATAAAATAATAACAACACATGTGATAATATTGTCACCTATACATTCAAAACCTTTGTAAAAACATAAAATTCCATCTTTAATTTTTTTAAATGTCTTGTGGTGTAAAACTTAGGTTATTTTGAATTACTGTAATTAAAATATCAAACACAGGAAAATATTCCTCATTAAGTAAAATGAGTGGTTTAGTGGTTGAACATGTACAAGGAACTCTCCATATCACAATCACTTTAGGGGCTGAGCTCCTTCCAAAAGTCTGATCCTAAAACCGTTGCTTGATCTTTTGTTTTCAAGCAGCAAAAACACACTCTTGTATGCATGTCGCCTTTACAGCACTGCTAGTTGAGAACAGTAATGCATACAAATCCCAGCAAAGCAACTACTTTAACAAAGTGGTTTCAAAATACAAGTTAATTACTTTTGTTTACAATCAAAGCTCCATTGGGCAGCTGAATCCAGTTCCTTCTTATTCTAAGTATAAATTTTAATTATTTTTTGTTCCGCTGTCGAGGCAGACCATTTTCATAAATTCAATATTTCATCAAGGTAACACACTCGCACATATTTTCCCGTGTAATCCAGTTAAAATGGCTGTAATATTTAATTCATATGAGAATCATTAAAAGTGCAGTGGTGCTGTGTCCATTATGCATTCCTTTTCTAGCAGGATAAAACAGTCCTCAGATGTGGGAGCCGCACTTTGAAGTGTTGTCTCAGAAGCGGGCCAACTCTTACAGGAAGTCCCTGATGTTTAAAACATGCCGTGCAGAGGGGACTAACAAAGGTGAACACTTGTGGCTTTGCCTCGAGATGAGCCAAAAATGGCCAGCCAGGAATTTGGCTAGACCTGCTAGACTTGCGTGCACAAGATGGACATGAAATAAACTAAAGGCAGACAAATATACACGTGGGTGATGTTGCTGCTGCAAGAACACAAAACACAACAGTGGTGTGCATGCATCAACAGATACATGGAATCTAGCACTCCAAGAAAGAGACAACTCAGATAAAGACCAGTGAAAAAATGTGTCATGTTGACCCTGAATTAGCTGCAAAATGATTTAGACACAACAGCATAAGTAATGCTAATGCATCCTCACCCAGCTGACTGAGTCTGTACAAGCCATTAATCAGTCTGTTTATAATGAGAGCTCCTTTTGCACAAAGAACTGTATCAAGTCTGGTATTCTCTCTTTAATGAAATCATCCAGCATAAACACATGTGGGACTAATTTGCAATTTAACAGCCTAGAGGAGATATTAGCTTGTTGTGCATTACAGTGTTGGAATTATTCTTTAAAAAATAAACCAGTACTGACTTGTTTTAACTGAATCATTGTGATACGATTTGGCTTATTGAATTCAAAGACCTGATGAGTTCATTACAGTCCATCCAATAATTCTTTATGAAATTAATGTGTGCAGTAATCAGCATAGATTTTAGCCATCAGGATACAACTGTGATCATCTTCTTTTCTTCAGATATCAAATCCCAGAGTTTGGATTTCACTGTGCGCTCAAAATCAGGGAGTAAGTTAGAGAACATGGGCTAAATAAATCACATCAAGGAGGATAATGTGAGAAACGATAAAATCAGTGTTCTGTGATACAAGCTGCTAACATTTCTGAAGGTTCACATTGTGCATGTTGTTTTTAGACATTTATTTTACAGGGACAGATTAAAATCAGTAATAATATAAGAGGCCGGGCATTGGTGGCCTAGCGGTCTAAGCGCCCCACATACAGAGGCTACAGACCTCATTACAGAGGTCGCCGGCTCGATTCCCGGCCGGTCAACCATTTCCTGCATGTCTTCCCCCGCTCCCTACTCCCCACATTTCCTGTCTCTCTTCAGCTGTCAAGAAAAATAATACAAGAGGTAAACATCGCCAAGTGAGCCAAACTGCTGAAATTTGTGCTATTTATAGCACTTGCTCTGACAAAAAAACATCCAACTAGCTTAATTTGTTTTGCTAACCTTGGTAGGACTTCAAAGTTGGATCCACTTTTCCTGTATTTAATTGTTTTTTGGCAGATGCTTAAACTCGTTTTCTCTTTTTTGTAAAGTTTGGGACTACAGGGAGGATTTGCTTTTACCCCTTAGTTTTGCTGTGTACATAATTTCTCTGAGAGAAAGATCTGTGAAAAAAAAAACTGAATAGACACAGTGTTCAGTGTTACAATTTTTAGCTGTGTAGCTAACATTTCTACAGTAAGCACTGTTTCATCCTTATCTATTTATCCAGTTATTCAGCAGAGACAGAGCAAAAATGATGAACACTGGCATGAAAGCAGATGATGTAAACATGGCAAAAACAGCAAAAATGCTCTGGAGCCTCTTGTTATGTAGCATAAAAGAAGTTAAAGAGTCTTTGTTTTAATAAAAAAAACACCTCAGCTACCTTATCTGTTTTTCTAACACTGGAAGGACTTCAGATGTAGATCCAGGTTTTCCTTTATTTAATCTGTTTTGCCATCTAATTCAGGCTGTTGTTTTTATTTTTGGAAAAGTTAAGACTGCATGAAGGGTTAGCTATGACCTGCTTAAGTTTATCTGTGTCCAGAATTCCTCTAAGAGAAGTACTAACCAGTGACAAATCAGGGAATCAGCTTAGTGTTACAATTGTTAGCTATGAGCTCTTACACGGCGCACTTTCAAGGCTAGATATTATATTCCACCTCTGATCCTCCCTCAAAGGTAGTGACAGAGGCAGACTGGAGGGAAGACAGTGGCTAAGTTTAGTGTCAAAGACAGCGGGGCAATACAGCGCTGTTTGTGTGCGTGTCCAAGTATATGTACATGTGGCGATCACAGTGTGTGCACGAACATTTCCACAATGCATACCAATAAGATACCGTTGTGGGGTGTAATGTTTAAGTGCAAGGTAGTAGTGATGCAGAACTCTGTTGCAGGATTGCAATGTGTACAAGGCTACTGATAAGGGTAACCTTGTACACCCTGGTTTGACCAGGACCGTCCTGAGTCCTAACAAATATCTATAAAACACTAATAAGTCCTGGTTTTGAAGAATCCCAGTCCTGGTTTTGAAATACCAAAACAATGCACCATTTTTGCAACACTGATTTGTCTATATGCACCAACCAGTGTCATTGCCAAGGCTGTTGCTGTTTTAATCAATAGAAAAATCATCCCTAATGCACTGCGAGTCAAAGTTCAACATTGATTTGTCTGTGCATGTTTCAGTGAATATTGGTTGTTGCTTAGCTAGCCCAACTTCTCATTCTGAAAGGACCTGCTGCGTCAGGTAGGCTAGTGGTCATGCTGAAAAGGAAGTCAGTGTTTTCCAAAGAGCTCAAAAGTGTGTTAGGGTTTCTTTTGAAAAGTACCAGGCAAACACATTGTCAATTTTCAATGGCCCACAGTGGAAATGCTGTCAAACAAAGGTGTATTAAAACAAGCAAACACAAACGGTGGGTACAGGCTGGAAGTGAGGTTTGTACAAGTTGTATTAATTTGTCGATTTATATCGTTGGTAACCCTGGTTGGATTGTAATATTGGATCCACTTCTCTGCATTTCATTGTTGATTAGGTATCCGGTAAAGCTGTGTTCTGTTTTGCACTTTAAAACACTTTAAAACATTTGCCTTAGAGGATAGGATTAAATTAATGTGTTAGCCTTAACATAAAAGCCTTTCTTTGTTTTGCTAACCCTGGTAAATCTTCTTTTCCTGAATTTAAAGGGTTTTTGGAATCTGCTGTTAATTTATCAAGCATGGGCAGAATTGGTTTGACATGCTTTAGTTTTGCTGTGTCCTGCAGTCATTCTGGGAAGGCCTGTGTTGGTCTACAGCTGTCTGACAGTGAGTGGGACACTATGACACCTTTTTAGAGTGTAATCTGTGTGTTTCAGTATTAATGCACACATACATAGATTATATTTTTCAGTCAGTGGCAGTATTTAATAGTTAAAAAGCCTTCTAAGGGAAGTGGGTGTCATGAAGATAACCTGGGGGAATGTGCTGAGCTTGACTGGATGTTCTGCAGGAAGGAAAAGTGTGGTGATCCACAAGCAGGAACTCAGTCTGTCAACTTATTAGACCCCAACACACACACACACCAACCCCCCTAACTGCCATCTGTATTTCTGCCTCTGTCAGGCCTTTCCCTGACCAAAAAACACACCGAGTACGAACACACTCACTCAGGAAACGGCTCCCAAATAAGCTGATGTGTCATGCCTTCCTTTCTGATATTTCTGCAAAATCTCAGGAAAGAGGCTGCGGTACCTCTTCTTCTTCTTCCTCTTCTGTCTCTGTGAGCTGTAAGCCGTGACAGTTCTTGTTCCTCTGTGTGAATTTGCTGCTCCTGCGGTGGGAGACGCTGCCACTCCAGGAGCCATGAGTCGCTGTTGTGTGGTCAAAGTGATCACCTTGACAGAGATCCAGCTTCTACAGGTAGGGTGGAGAAAAACGACTGCAGGCTGGGAAACCGGAACCGAATTAGATGTAGAAAGGCACACTTTTTGTGCAACCATATGCGCATTTGTCGGAGTTTGCATGATAAAGAAATTTCTGTGTTTCATAAAAGGCATGCACTTACAAGCAGAATAACTGAATAGCCACAGTGTGATGCAGATTTTGTGATCAGCTTGCTATCCGCCTCTTATCTTTCCTCACATTTCACAATCTGGGGTGTGTGGTTACAGCTATTTACTGGTTAGCAGGCTCAGCAAAAACATCAGTAAGCATGTCTGAGAAGGCTTTTTGTTCCACTTCATCTTATCTGTGTAAATCCAAGATGGAAAGCAGATATTTATCCTGCATTCCCTATAACTGTGTCAATATGTTGTAGAAAACAGCATTTTTGCAGAAATGAATCCAAACCTCCCACCAGGTTTTGTCCGATATTTGTACAGTGAGTAGATGTCAGCATCACCCAGTGTTTCATAAGTTGCAGGATTTGTCTGAAGTGAAAGGAGAACTTGGGTAAGACTGAAACCAAGTTAGGCAAGAACCATTCATTTAAAAGAGACACCTGTGAGTTTGTCTGTTGTGATGGATTTGCGAGAGCAGAATCAGTGGGACTGATGAAATACAGCTTTTAAACCAGAGGTAAATACAAACACTTTTTAACATATCGAAAAGACTGAGGCATAATTTGAAAGACTACACCAAAGTGTTGTGTTTGTGAGAAGGTGTCATTTAAAACTTGAATTCAACGGGAGAATGTAAGTTTTATTGCAGTAGATGGATGTTTCTGTGAACATGCTGTTTAGTGCACATGCATGCCCCAAATCAGAGGCATGCCGGTGGTCCACACAACTGCCAGCGAAACATACGTGATGTGACTGGAGCAAAGTGGAGTAAATGGTGTATTTGATTCATCTATTGCATTCATGTGTGATTAAGATCAACATAAGCAATCAGATTTTGTTACTAAAAGAGTTAGAGAGGTTTAATGAGAAAGAAAAAGAGAGGGAGGGAGTCGTCTGATTCAGAGTTTTTTTCTTTGGTGGTTTAAATGTCTCCAATGAAGATAATTCAGTTAGGAAAACGGAGTTGACCTCTTGAGGACAGTCAGTTCTGTCTTTGAAATGGTCACAGGAAGTACAAATGCAAAACGGATGGATATTATTTGGTTATTCCAACATTTTGAAACACAATAGAGCTAACAGTGCTGTAATAGACGGACAGGATATCAACTTTGCATCAAAAGTGGGAAAGCTGTTAGAAGCAGTCTAGACATGCAACATTCAAGTTCATGACTGATATGATTTATTTGGTATCAGTCAGTTTGGAATTTTAGTCAACAGAATCTATGTTGCATGTCTGGAATAACTCTGCAAATGTGTGTACATGGAAAGTGAACCTGTGACCTCTCCTCCACAAATAACCACAAACACTACCTCAATTGTTTCAGCAGGTGCTTGCAGCCATATCGAACAGGAATTAAGCTCAGGTGTCTGAAATAGAATTGTCACCACAATCCCAAACTTGAGCGTTGACTTGTAAGATTCTTATCTCGTTCCTTTTCAATTTCTATGGCTGGCATTGATAATTTCAGCATGTCCACTTCACACATGCACAGGCGCACCATTGTTGAGGTTTGCCTCAGTGACTGAAGCACCATTACCTCTCAAATCTAATCAGATTCTCTTAAGTGGATAACAAGCGTGTCTCCGGCATTTACAGTAGTGAGAAAGGCGAAGTGAAACCAGGACAAACCACTGTCACACAAAGCAGATGTGATGTGTCGCAGTCCTGGCATCCCTCCTGCTAGCCGTAGCGGAAAAAATGTTGATTGGCTAACAACTGGCATCTTGTTTGGCCTAGAGCAGTCAGAGAAGAGCTCTCAGTCACTACTGACAAGCTGAGTATTGTGATGAGTCTGGTCTTGAACTAGGTGGTAAGTAAGAGCAGTCTAGTCTAGCTGACAAAGATAATTGAATGCTGAGTTTTAGTATAGTGTCCTGTTCCATAGCTAAAATACCCTCTTGTTCAGAACTGCTTCACTATAAGGTATTGTGATGTAAATTAGCTTCGAGCTAGCTGGTTAAATGCATCAAATAGCATCATTTATGATTAAAATTGCAAGATTTCTTTACAAATTAGATGAATTGAATGCATTAAATATGATAATCAATTTATAAAATGTAGCATTGTAGGTAGAAGTCTCAATAGGCGAATCATTACCATGCGACTGAATCACTGCCAGCTTTTTTATACGGTGAGACTTTAAATCTTTTGAGAGAAGAAATGTCTTAAATCTTAATTTTAACACTTAAAGTTTTGAATCACAGGAAATGTAACATGTTGTTTGTCCTCTCAGCCGTTTTTTTTGCTACAGTCTAATTCAAATCTGCAGCTAATGGTGGCTAATGTTTGCACATTTTAACCCTCCTGTTATGTTGCGGGTCAATTTGACTTATTTTAACATTCAACAATCTAAAGAAAAATGTTAAAAGTATTTTTTCAGTGTGAAACTTCTTCTACTTGGCTTAATAATCCCAATCAAAATATAGTACAATTTATCAACATCACCTCATAAAAAAAAATAGAGAAAATAAAATACAAAATAAAATTAACAAAAATCTATGTCGTGTAAAACTATTATAATTATATTTAGGGCTTTCCAGAGTACATTAAAACAAGTTTTAACATTAATTTTCATTAAAACTAGTGAATTATCCTCATTGAACCATGATCTGTGAGAATTAAAAAACACCATTGCACTAAATATTGAATTAAATGGTTAGTAATGGAGTTAATAATGATATTTAAAAAAATGTTTATTGGGATCTTTTTGGGTTCGGACACTTTTGAATCATTAAATATGCCCAGGGTTTAAATTGACTCAGGAACATTATTGCTGTCGATAAGAAACAAACATAACAGGGGGGCTAACAAACTATAGATAAACATACTCTACAAGAGAGCAAGTTAGCTGAACTAGCAAAAGTTGTTTTGATTGTTATGGTGACAATATCTTGAAGCTAAATGCCACTGTTTGGTGTGTAGCATCATTATTAATATATTATTGTGATAAACTACCATTGGCCAACTTTTAATAATAATAATATAATAATACATTTTATTAATAAAAGTGATTTAAAAGTTTATCTAAGACACTTTACAAGTACATTATATCATACAATAGAAAAGCAAAGGAAAACATTGCAAAAAGGCAAAAGAAAGCAAAGCAAAGCAACAAAATAAAATAAAATAAAATAAAATAAAATAAAATAAAATAAAATAAAATAAAACAAAACATCCAAAAGTCAATCAATTATAGGTTAAAAGCCTTTGTAAATAGGTGGATTTTGAGTCCGGATTTGAATTTGGTGAGTGAGGGAGAGAATCTAAGGTGTTGGGGGAGAGAGTTCCAGAGGGTGGGGGCAGCGACAGAGAAGGCCCTGTCCCCCCAGGTTTGGTGCTTGGGTTTGGTTACTTTTCATAGTAATGTTGTGAAAGGTGGTACTTTGGAGCAGAGAAGTACAATAAGTATTTTTACATAATGTCACTTCAATTTTTCTGGTATCAGTTTCATAACACATTGTCTTGTAATCTACCAGAGTACTAAACAAGCATGGTTCCTAATCTCTGACTTTCCTCTACTTTAATGGAAAAGTCTTGTAAAAAACTATGGAGCACGCTACTTTGACCTGTGAATGAAATACTTTTAAGAGGAAGTCTCGGCAAAAGAACAAGACAAGAGTTCATCAGCATGGAACAAGACTAACGTTATAGTACCACTGCAAACAATGCATGTATTACCATCAAGTACAACCAAAATTCTATGTAGGTCATAAATTAATAAGGCAAGTTTTAACAGTGAACTGCTTTGTGACTTCAATTCCTCCACACTAGTGAGTAAATCTGACGTTTTAGGTGAGAGGTTATTTCCGGAAATAGCCTTCAGCCAAAAGTAAAAAAGTTGAAAATAGTTTTATTGCAGTTGTCGTTACAAAAACTGATTATTCTGTAATGTCTACATTGAAACCAGTACATGAATGAAAAGGCTTGGTTAAAAATGGCATTAGAGGAGTTATTTAAAACCCCCTTTAGGGAACAAGGGTCAATTGTGCTGCGACAACCCCTGGAGCACGCAGCAGAGGACCTCAGTAGCTGACCACCGATTGGTCAGTTAGAGAGAAAAGGGCGGTCCGAATGAATTAGTGATAGACGCTAAAGGCAGATATCCTGCAGTGATCAAACCCTGGGTGATCTGACAGTCCAGTGTTTGAAGTGATTATCATGCTAGGCAACATAAAGGCTAACCCCCAGCTTTGGGCCTAATTAGTTCACTTAGGGCCCTTTATAAGACATTGATAAGGGACAAGGAAGAACAGACACTCACTGAGTCAGCACAGCAACAGGATAGCAGCAGCAGCAGGAGAAGCAGACTTGGATCTCTTAAGTTGACCTGCTGCTACAACAAACAAACCCATCGAAGAGTATCTGCTTCTCTGAGAATGCCACACTTAACTGACTGCAGTTACTATACGATGCGGGACGCAACCAGAGCTTCAAATGTAAGAAAACTCAAACTTGGGATAACTGTTATTTACTTGGTGAAAATGTTAAAATTTTATTTTAGAATGTTTTTTATGTTTTTGCTTATACTTTTGTTAACAATCCTACTTGCAAGCTTTATACAAATTTGTTCTGTTTTGGACTAAAATGTTGTGTTTCTAATCTAAGCATAAAGTCAGGATTTGGTGAAAAGCTGTGCGATTGATGAAATTTCCAGTCAGGAAATTTTCGAGAATTGCCATATCATGATAATACTTTACTTCAGACGCCTTAAGAATGAGTCCTGATTCTCATAAATAGGTTTGGTTGACACGTAAAACATTACTCACTTGTATTCACATCTGTTCTACAAGAAGCTGGAAGTCTTTAAATTTGCTCTGCGTACATGACTAATGGGAAAATTCTGACTCGCAACTATTTCTGTGCTGAACTACAACCTTTTTTTTCCCACTCAACTAACAGCTGCCAAACTCTTCGTCTTAGTCAGCGCTGTATCAGAGGTGTTGGAATCAATGTGCAACCTCAAACCTTAAGAATTCTTTTCTTTTCACTCCGCTTATTCAATTTGTTGTATGACTTGTTTTTTGCTGCAGGTACACAGCCACCTGGAGAACTCCAAGTTCCACCTGCACCAAAGCCAGAACCAGCAGGTGAAGCAGTACCTGACGCTGGCGTCGGCGGCTGGGCAGGGCCACAACGTTACACATCCACACACACCGGGCCAGGCGCTGGCCAACGTGCCCATAATGAGGAATGGACACATGCCCTCCGTTAGTGACAGCAGCAACCCCAACAGCCCTGTTACTCTGCTGACTATGGCCAACCATGACAGTGAGGTGAGTGAAAAATATGTATGCTGACTTGTAATGATGATTGGAGGAAAGTGTATTTGCAGTAAATAATTCTAACCTCTGAATTGAGGTCACAATTTTTGTAGATTTCTCTTGAGATTTTTCTTTTATAACAAAGCTCTACAGTTTTATAAAATAATTCCCTTCTTCTGTGTTAATTTGTTATATGATTTGTGAGAATTTCCCCCACAAACTTCTGTCGTTCAAAGAGAGGGAAATCATGGATGATACTTTGTTTGACCAAAACTCACTAAAAGTATTACTAACCTGTAAAACACCCATCTGAACGGGGCTGGAGCTCTGACTAATCATCCAAACAAAGTAATGCCATTATTGATCTCCCTCTCTCTCTCTGATCTGCTCATCAATAACTTCAGACATGCTGTCTCTGATGAGAGAACCTCTTTCAAAGGAGGAAACAAGTTTGATAACAGATGCATATTTACCCCCCGCCAACACTGCTAACTAACTCATGAAGGGCACGGCGTGGGGAACTCGTCTGTTATTTGATTAGTGTCCGGACAGTCCTTCCCCTTTTTCTTGTGTCTATTTTGGTTTGAATGGTGCAAAAGATAAGACAGTGTTACGATTCTGGTACAAAGATCATGCGTCTGTCCGTACACTGAAATCACTGTTTTCTTTTAGTTTCCAATGGATGAAGTTATTGATGACCTAATTAGTCTTGAATCCGGTTTCAATGATGGAGGCTTGGATTGCATGGAGCCTAACATCATAATGCAAAACAATGTAAGTATGAATCACATTAACTACAGCCACTTAAAACACTTGATCAATAGTTTGAAGGTCTTTTGTATTGATCCTTTTTTTAACATCTTTGTTTGGTTTTGTCAACTCAACTAATGACTTCTTTCTTCTTAAGAATGGGGACTTCAAAATGGGGTTCCTCTGACCAAACATTTAGGTGCAGGCTCTACTTGCTTGTAAAGAAGGTTGGGGTCAGCTTAAGTCTAGAGATCAGTCAAAGTTCATCGGGGCTTAGCAACATTTCTCACATTGCTCAAGACGATGAACAATGCAGATTAATTAGGAAAAGAGAGGTTTTTGTGGAGAGAGGTGTATGTTTTATGTCAATGCTGCAAAAGAAGACGCTGAAAAGTCTTAATAAGGAGAACAACAAGAAACAGCACAACAGACAACACTATGAGTAAGATTCATAGCCACGAAGGAATTCAAAAACTCTGCGCAGAAAAATCGGAGACAAGAGGTCCATTTGGCAAGAGAACACTGCAACACCTGAACCAAAAACAGAGGCAGTTTGTAAGGATGGGAATAATGGGAATTATTCCTGCCTTACTCCTGAAACGCAGAGAAAGACAGCTCAGCAGACAAAGAATAATACACACAGAAAAAGTGACGACAGATTCTGTGACAGAGGAGGGAGCAGGGGGAGAGGAGGAGGAGGACAGGGGAAAGCACAGTTTGGTTCCAAATGAGGAAATAAGCGCGACAGAGGAGTTTTGTGATTTTGTTGAGAGTTACTGAGCCATTGGGTCGGGCTAATGCATACAACTCCCCTTGGGCTTGTTCAGAAATGATACCATGCTTAAATGGATCAATTCATCCTAATTAGTCATACAGTGCGATGCATCACGTCGTTTCGCCGTGTCAACACATCCAGGAACACAGCGGAGAGGGATTGAAGTGATTAGAAAAAGGAGAAGTGGGGGGAATGTTGCAATCTTTCATTTTGATAAGCACATTTGTCCCCTCCTCCTTCTCCTTTCCCTTCTCCTCATTTCCAATCTTGGTGAGATAATGAGGAAAAAAATGCACATGCAAACCAAACTGCATGCAGATATCTGAAATATCTGCAGTTTCTTCTGTTTTGTTTCTTCTTCTTTCACATCTCTGGACTTGACATGCAGCCTTATCACGTTCACCCGTCTCATAGTAAGATTTGACACACATGTCGGGGATAAAATGAGCTGTGCGCATCTCTGTAGCATTTTTCCCATAAATACACAAATGCGAATTAGACACACATGTGTGTCTGCACGCTTTATCTGGACATCTCCCCACTCCATGAAAAGACGTCTTATCACAGATCCGTTGCAGGCTTTCCCAGACGTGAAGCGCCTTAAAGGAAAACAGTTTTGCCTCTGTTCCAGCGGTTGACCCAGCTAGCCTTTTCATGTAGTGGGATGCTATTTTCAACACAGAGGACATCTCTGTGTGAGGGGTGCTTTCAAGTGGAGAGGTTTTGAAAATGGTGGGTTTAGGCGACTGAGGCCGCTCGGAGGGCTGTTAGCCTGGGTTGAAGGTCAGGGTTAAATGGGGTTAGGCTGGAGGATGGCCTTCGATTGACCTGGTTTTTCAGCAAGTTAGGATTCTCGTGAAGATGTGTTACTGCAACACAAATCTTGGGTTTGCCATGTCCTGCTGAGAGTGACATGTTGAAACTGCTACTCCCTGCTGTGGAGCCCAAAGCCAGAGGCCCTGGGGCTGACAAAATCCTCTGCAGGCCTCTGATCACTTCACTTGCCTCTTGTCTTTCTTGTCAACACAAAACAAAGCCACACAGCAGCCAAAAACAACTATTAGTGTTGCTAAGTAAGGCATGTAAACTTTTTTTTAAGGGAAATGTAAATATCTCTACATGCTTCCCCTGTGATTGATCCTTTCTCTTTCTCTCTCCTCCCCCTCTCTTTCCCTCCTAGGTGTCCCTCAGTGGCAGCATGCTGGACGTCTATGGGGGTGAACAAGGTATGAACGCCCCTAATGGCGGAATGAATCCCACATCTAACCCCACAAAGCTCACTGTAAAAAGGGAATACACAGGTATGACCTCATACCATAGCATTGATTTGAACACTAACCAGATAATGAATAACTACATGCTCACACAGACACATAAGGCCTTTAGCCTTTTTCTTTCAGGCTAACTTCTTCTTAATTCATGAGCGCTAAGACAAACAGAGTCCACATAGGTTATCTAAAAAAGGCAACATGTTGTGCTTCTACTTCAGCCAAAATCGAATCCAACTATGTGTGTCAGGCAAACAAAAGGCAAATGTGTACACTGATTTATGTTGGGAACACTGTTCTCCTTGTCTTTGGCTCTGATAACAGGCCATAGAAACGTGTAGACTTCTCTGTAACACTGCAAAAAATGTCAAAACAGAGGGCCCTTTAAGACATTTCTTATTAATGTCATGCATCAAGCGGAGCAGCCTAATTGATTTAGGAAATAGAAAGTATGCCTGAAGAACCCTTCACTCTCAACAGGCCAAA
This sequence comes from Notolabrus celidotus, assembly GCF_009762535.1. Lineage (NCBI taxonomy): Eukaryota > Metazoa > Chordata > Actinopteri > Labriformes > Labridae > Notolabrus > Notolabrus celidotus. The sequence goes on from NC_048292.1 coordinate 9,282,524, forward strand.
TAAGTAAATTGCCATCTGTTTAGTTTGAGTGTGGGTGGAGAGGACAATGGGCTGCTACACAGACTTTAAATGGTCCTGATTGAATCAACAGAGACAAATTGGGAAATCCAATCTCAGGTCCCCAATTATGTAATTTGGAAGAATGTGAATACAAATATGGATGCAGTGGCATTTCTGTCCCTCTCCAGGAGAGATTAGGGAATTTGCTAAAGTGTCTTAATTAGAGGGTAAGTAGTTTAAACACGCTTTTTTTTTGTCCACACAATGAGCTTCAGACTTGCTGGAGGGGATAAACTGAGTTCTTCTAGTGTGTGTGTGTGTGTGTGTGTGTGTGCGTGTGTGTAGAGGTCACAAAAAAACGTCACATTGAGGCCTGACCCGAGCCTTGAACTTCCTCCAAACAACTGATCGTGTGTTTGTCCTGACTGGACCTTTTGTGGTGTTTTGGGTCCATTGTGTTTTGGTGTCTAAATTTGTGTGCGTTCCTAACCAATTCGTTCCCCTCTGTGTTTTTTTGTTGTTGTTGTTGTTGACAGAACTCGACACGAGAGTGATGGCCAAGGAGAGGCAGAAAAAAGACAACCATAATTTGAGTAAGGGTCTTCTGCTGCTTTTGAACTCTCTCATGAAAATGTGTTACAGTTACACTACAGAAACGTCATACTACGTGTTATTGCCTGAATTCGAGCTAAAATGTCTTAATGCACTTAATGTTAGCCAGATAAGTCTAGATCAATGGTTCTCAAAGTGGGGTCCTGGGACCCCTGGGGGTCCATGTACCATAGCGTGGGGGTCCGTGAAATAATTGGAATGCATTTCTGATAAATTATAAAATTGTGCTGTGTCATTAAAAACAGCATATATACCATTGTTAGGATACCATTTAGTGGCTCGAAGGGATATGTGAGTCTTGCTACTGTTAATTTTCTGAAAGCTTTTAAGATCAATTACTTGAAAAGTATAAATGCTGTCATGTTGAGTCCACAAGGAATAGAATGACCCTCTGTTTTAAAGTATACAAGTGGTATTTACTTGATTCAAATTAAAGTGTTATCTGTTTATCACTATAGAAAAGGTCTGAAGTATTTACATTGATACGTTTTACAATACAAATAGTTCCAAGGGCAACTAAGAGTGCAAATGGTACTAAGCATGTGCTTAATCTATGTTACAATTATGAGGGGGTCCTTGGAAAATGTTCTCACCTGTAAGGGGTCCCTGGCTTCAAAAAGTTTGAGAACCCCTGGTCTAGATAATATTCTTGTTTCAACATAACAGATCAAAATTAAGAACATAATTGACTGAAAAATGGCTGTTAAAGCAACTAGTAAAATTTTCCTGATAAGCTTCTTGAAACATGATCCTGCTGGATTGGCAGCCATTTTTCTCAGAACAATTAATGAAGTCTTTATTTTTGGCTTTTTAATATCTTGAAATAAGATTTATATCTGGACTTGTCCGGTCAGTCTGGCTTATATGAAGTGTAATGAGATATTTTGACCAGAAATTCAACAAACACACACGGTGATATTCGAGTTTCTTGCATTGTAACATTTAGCAAAGCAGCTGACAATGAGCCACCCATTGATTGTGTTTTTTTTTTTATTTGCTCTCCTCAGTTGAAAGAAGACGAAGATACAACATCAACTACAGGATAAAGGAGTTGGGGACGCTCATACCTAAGTCGAATGACCCGTAAGTTGCAAAATGTAATGCATTTATTGAAACAATTCGGCTTTCTTGCTTCACTTTATGTCACTAAATGATTTCAAGACCTTGTCTGGCAGGGAAGAGTATTAAATTCAAAGCACAAAGACACTCCTAACATTGTTCATTGAATTCAAATGAGAACTCAAGCACATTTCAGTCATTTTTCAAGGGTGCACTTGAACCTCTATTGTAGTCTTTCGCTCTTAAAGCTGTACATCCTCTCACTGGGTCCCCGACAGTTCAGCTCAAAGCGCGGATGATGAGGGAAAAAGGGGGTCAAATGCAAAAGCAAGGCTGCACCATTTGAATCAAAGTTTGAAGCACAATTGGAACATAGAGACAGAGTGTGGGGCTGAATTGAAAATCCAGCGGCCATCTTTCGCAGTTGAACTTTGCTTCAAATTTAAATGGAAGGTTGGGGTTGTCGGCGTGCCATTAACACAGGATGAAAGAGATTATTAACGCTGATCAGACCAACGTCTCACTCCTGTGAAAATAGGACGATTTTACCACGGCTCCCCTTTCCCTTCTTTCAAAAAAAAAAAAAAGCAATAATATCTGCAAAAGAATGACTTGCACTCTAGCACCTTGAGTCCAAAGCTCCATTTCCACCCTCCGTCTTCCTACTTAGCTCATTTTCCCTCACCTATTTTTACTCGAGGATTAATTTTACCGAACAAGGGAGGTACGAGAATGGACTTTCCACATAGCTACTTAACTATTCTATTAAAATTCCCATTCAGTGTCCCCATGTAATGTCCAAGGATGAATAATTGCCCCATGTAAATCACCATTTCTTATTCAGATCATAAAAGAGGGAGGGGGAAAGGCCCCTGTGTTAAAACTTTTCCCCTCTTTTTTTCCTTTATTGGGAGGATATTCTGCCGACATCAGGGGGTTCTGTGCAAAAGGTTATCTTTAACATTTCTTCTTTTATGCAGAGACATGCGCTGGAACAAAGGCACCATCCTGAAGGCCTCGGTGGAGTACATAAGGTGGCTGCAGAAGGAGCAGCAGCACGCTCGGGAGCTGGAGAGCCGACAGAAGAAGCTGGAGCAGGCGAACAGGAGGCTGCTGTTGAGGATCCAGGTAATAAAATATCACAGTCTGAATGTGATTTTTGTTTGTGTTAAAGGGATGAAAACAAAAGTGCATACGCTCAAATGGAGTAAGACTTGGCTGGGATATACCTTAAACTTTTATTTAAAGGATTAATTTAAAAAAGCTTCTCAAGCTAGTTTCATGAAACCGAAGATGAGGTTTTTAAAGACAGGGGTCTCACTCTGCTATTTTCTACTTCCAAATTTACAACCCAACAACATAAACTAATTTCCATCTCCAAAGCTTTACAACCACCAAAACCAAAGGTAACCCCCCCCCCCCCCCCCCCCCCCCCCCCCCCAGCACACACACCCTAATTACCTGATGAATGCAGACAATGACCTCTGCTCCTACTGGAAGAAAAGCCTATCAGAAACAAGTGATAAGTACTAATGGGAGAAATACTTTGAACACATTGAAGCACACAAACATCACAGTTTATCAAGAAGATGACCAAACCATCCAGGAAATGCTGACTAACACTGCTGATAAAAGGACAGCTCAGAAGATGTCAGACAGGGCTTTGTGGTGACAATGGTGGGAGATAAGGTGTTGACTGGCTACTCTAAAGAATCTGTGTGGGAGAGGAGTTTGTGATGACACCAAGACTCCCAAACTCCTTTTTAACATTACCTCAGTATGTGGAGGAGCAAGGTGTGGTTGTGATTTTCCCAAAGGAAGCACATTGTGTTCTTTTTAAAAAGGTGTGGTCCAACTAAAGTACAGACTTCTTTGGGGGTGTCATGAAGTATTTGTGCGGGTGGGTGGGTGGGTGGGTGGATGGGTGACTGTCTTTAGATTTTATCTTGTCCAGATGTTCTTAATCTGAGATGGCCCAACTGGGGACGGCACAGACTTAATTAAGGTGTTATGAAGTATTTTTGCACACACATCCATCAGTTTACCAATGCTGTCTCCTCTGATCACATACGAGTACTGAAGTGTCATACTGTTGATTCATTCTTGTATCATTAATTATTCCAATTTCAGAGAAACATGTCATTTTTAACTCTTGGTTTCTTCTTCTTGTTTTTTTTCCAGGAGCTTGAGATCCAGGCTCGAGCACATGGCCTACCAAACATGGCCACAGCCCTGGGGACAGTTGAACTCTCCTCCCACCTCCTCAAACAACAACAGCAGCAACAACAGCAGCAGCAGCAACAGTCGTCCCCCCAACCTCAGCAACCCCAGCAGCCCCAGCAGCCACCCCTCTACCAGGAGGACCCCAACAACGACTACCTCCAGAGGATAGCTGGGGTAACCGGTGTCCCATCCATCCCCAGTGCTGCCGGGCCACAGGATCACATCCAAGGCGCGGACGGCTGCACCACTTTCTCCGACCCACTGTCCCACTTCACAGACTTCTTCAGCGCCACGCTCAAGGAGGAGCACCGGCTGGATGAGATCCTGATGGACGACCCACTCTCGCCATTTGGCACCGATCCGCTTCTCTCGGCTGGCTCGCCTGGAGGTGCGTCCAAAGACAGCAGCCGCAGAAGCAGTTTCAGCTCAGCTGAGGGTGACGACCCATAAGACTTCGCTCTCTTGAACAAACACAGAGTCTTACAAAGACTGACTCTTGCGAACATGACCACTTCAAGTGTTGCAACTACTTTTGAATGACAGCTAAAACACCTGACCGTACTCTTAAAGGTGTCACTTGTAAATAAAATGTGTATTTTTTTTTGCAGTCTCCAAAGCTGAGCAGGACCGGGAGCAGCTTATGGACTTCCTGTTACCTGACATAACTTAATTATACACAAACCACACCTATCTCTGCCTCCCGGACAGAGCGGAAACAGACTCATAAGAAAAAGGGAGACACTTATCAGCCTTTACATACATCATTTAAATGACACAGTCTACTGTTTAAACACTGTGGTAGCCACACACTGTAAAATATGCAAAATAATCACTATAAAAACAGATAAGATGCTCTTTTTTAAAACAAAAGTACCACTATTGCAAGGACAAAGCTTTTGATATTTGAATTCAGGATTGTTATCATGTGATGTGCCTTATTCAAACTCAAAGTTTTGTTTAAAAAGAAAGATGAAAACCTGTAACTGCTGACTCACCACAATGCCTAACATGTCTTTGGTCTTGTCCGTGTCTTTTTATGTGTTTTTGTTAAATAAGCGTTTATGTATTTATATATGTTCTAATCCATGTATTCATAAAAAAGATATATATTATTATCTAACATGTTACCTTTTTTATTCTTAGCAGGGGTGGGGAAAATATAATAAACCCCTCTTTTTGATAAACCTGACTTTGGCTCCTTGTTGTCATCTCACAGAAGACATTTACTTAAGTTAAGAGTTCTTCAAGATGGACAAGACTCTGCCGCTTCGTGTCAGGGTCTTGTGTCACCCTGTCAAGTTTCTATTCTGCATAACCACAAGTTGACGATACATGATCCTTTACATGAAGTTTAGTTTTAGACAGAGAACCTGTACAAGCAGGGCTTTGCTAGGTGAAGATCAAAACAGCTATGAACAGGATTTTATGAATATGTTGCCTTGCGAATGCTTCGCTGCTCTTTGAGGACAACAGAGTCAAACCATACGCATATTTAAGTAATTCAAACATTTACTACAATTTCTACAATTTCATTTAGCAGATGCTTTTGTCCAAAGTGACATACAACACAAGCAAGAATTTAGACTGGAGGGAAAAACCTTAGTAAGTGCGACAAAGTGCTTCAAGTTGATTAGCCACAGGTTCTGCCATCTAGTGCCAGAAGAAGTGACAGGTTTTTTTTTTTTTTTTAAGATAATGTAGCCACAGCTAATCACAACAAATGAAATTACTCAAGTCAACAGTATCGTTCAACATTCAACAGCATTCAATATTCAGTGCTAAATATTCAATAAGAGCTGGGCTTTAGACCTTCTGATTCATTCTACCCCTGAGGACAAAGAGGAGAAGGGTCAGGCTAAGTGCCTAAGTGTTCCCTGAACAGTTGAGTCTTCAGACATCTAGGACACGAGAGCACACATCATGACTCCAGAGCTGTGACAGGTAATATTAAACCTGTATATCTGGACGCTTTTTATAAGCTAAATAACAGTAATGAATTACAGTTTAAGGTAACAGTTAATAACTTTAAAAAGTTGTCTTTAACACAGGAAAGAAGAGTTCAGGAGAAGATCTGTATTCCAGTCATTTGCTTCAACAACAAATACATTTGGCGTGAGCAGCATCCATTCACAGGGGGTGATTGTGTCCATTAGAAATGTAGTCTTCATTCCAGATAAACACTACCTGCTCTGGCTTTATTTTGATCCAGAAAATGGAGATTAAGTTGTATGTGTGCTGCATAAACTGGCATGTAATCACTTGACCAGAGCATTGCGTAATTAGCACAGGCATGTGGAGGCTGGTGGTGCTAGCTCTTCTAATGTTAGCCACTCTAAGTGAACCAGTTTTACACTATTTTACTGCAGACTCTGTGATTCTGTGTAAGCCATGTCAAATACACTTGTCGAGTTCATTTTCAAAAACAGATCCGTTTTCTATACATTTTCAAAAACATATTCCTTTTTGATATGGATTCCTAATAAAGTTGATATCTCTGGTTAGTAAAGACATTTTGACTTAGTCAAAGCCACACAACTTCAGTTGATTGATCATATCAAAAGCTAGTATTGGAAAAAATATGTTTTTTGAAACGTTTTTTAATTTTTCAAAAGTGAGTTAACTGTTTTTGCAAATTAACTCTTCACTTGCTCACTCTTGGCTTTTTTTTGTGTTTTCTTACCTCTAGACTAGTCGGGTGTTTTGGAAATCCCCTACTTACAGTCTTGTCTGCTCTAGTAGGTCACAAAGAGCCATCAGTTTTAGTTTCAGTCCACCTCATAACCAGCCAAAAACTCCTCATTGGACCTTTAAGAATTTGTTTCAAATGGAAAATCTTTGACAAAATACCATTATGTGGTGAAAGAAAACCAGCAACATCTGTCAGAACTCCACACGTAAGATCTTGCCAGGAAACAATAGTTGCAAAAAAAACTGAACAAAGCCCCCAAAAAGTTTCAATCTTAGAAGGTGAAGGGCTGGCTTGCAAGGTAGCTGATTGGCAATGAGAGGCAAAAAGAAACAGAGAGAGGAGGGAAATTGGATAATAAAGACAAGTAGAGGAGGGGTAATAATTCTGATGAGCCTACTGTGAGCTGATGAGCCCTTGAGGGATGAATAATGACGATGGGATGAAGAGTTGCTGTGAGAGCTGTTAGCTGAGAGCCCGGAAAGTTTCCTATGAAGTAAGCAGCACAAAGAGATATGTCCTTTTATTTTGTAGGGATATGATCAAGAAGTGTTTATCATTTATAAAGTTTATTGAAGTAAGTTTGTCTCAAAATTCAAAAACTCTAACTTCAGTTGGACCAGAGATCTGGCCTGTTTTGCGTGGTTTTATCGTCCAAAAATCATTAATTTACATCCAATCCTCAAGTCATGCATTAATAAAGCACAAACAGAACAGTGGAAAAAAAAACACGCCAATACTTCCCACATGGATTTCTCATCAAAGCCTCCCTCAATTAATGTTTCAGAATGTTATTAGCGGGTGTTTCTCTGTAATGAAATCGAAACATTCCTCGCTCTTTAGCTGCAAACAAGACGGAACCGATCAATCATTACAAACTCGGAGTACAGTAACTCTAGCTACAAAGTGCTGTGTGATGTTTATGGGTAATTGGCCAAAGCAGTAGGTAAATATAGATTTTCATTATGCCATGAAAACATGAAGAGTATCTGAGGAAGAGTCAGCATGAGTGAAATTTCAAAAGGCTCAATTTACATTTTCATTTTCAATGATTTTTCTTCCTCTTTCTCGCCTTTGCAAACTTAATAAAAACACACAAATCCAATTAGTGTAGCACAGGATCTGATGAGAGTGAAAGTCAGGTGTGAAAAAACACAAACAAATGCACTTTGCCTTAATGAAAGTATTGACAGAGAGTAAAAAAAAAAGAGGATACATTTCTCATTCACGTTCAGCTAACTTTTTTCAGGTTATATCTCCAGGGACAAAGCATTCTCCCCTGAGAAAGAGATTTCCCTCATTTTCTTTCATATCAAAGGCAATCATGGACAAAGTTCAAGGCCAGCTATGCACAAGCCTTCAAAAGGAAAATGTGGTCGGATGAGGCAAGGGTGACATCAGAACAAGCGACTTTTTATTTGGAATATCACAGCTCATCAAGCTTACAGTTTGGAAACTCGCAGGAAGCGATGTGAGAGAAACAGCACAGGTATCCGATCCCCCAATTATGTTAGAGGCATTACGAAAAAGAGCGTACGTTTGAACGTGTAAAACACATTTAGGAAAGTTTGTAATCCCACTAACCTCCAAATCTCTGTCCCGCTTTTGCTCCCTCTTGCTCTTTTTAACAAATCTCCTTTACAAGAAACACATTTGGAGCTTGTTACATTTTCTGCCAAAGACTGAACACCTTGTAAAATGATCTTTTCCTTTCCTTTTTTGTCTGACTACTCCTGCATGCACAGCAACTGCTCTCCCTTTAAGGATTACCTCATTTTAAGGGTGACAGGGCTGCTGCTGCTGTGTCTCATTTCTAACAGCAGGTGGCAGCAATGAGCCGTGTTTGTCATCATATTGTGCAGAGTGTTAATCAAAAGAAACCCGAGGCAGGAGTGAGGAGCAACAGAGAACATTTGTGGTGAGTTGTTTAAAAAATTGCAATAAATTAAAGGTAATACAGTTGGTAAACAGTACTTTCACGTATGGAACAGTGCTTTGGCAGTATATGCTCGAGTCCATGGTACTAGCTATACTCCCCAGTATAAAGTGACAAATCTAAAGAAGGCAAGTGATGTTGTGAACCTCACAGCGGAGTCGTTCTGTCACCAAAACAACGTTGTCAGACCTCCTGCCACCCACCAACACTGACACCGGCACTGAGCGGAGAGAAGCTGTCACCTGTGCACATGCCACAGCTGCCAGCGTGCGACAACGCGCTCACCTGTCGAGCCTGCCATTGGCAACTCTTAATCACCTTCTGCTGAGGTGACTCACTTTGGAGCACGGGAAGCACACACATGCATGCATGCACACACAAGGTCTGCACACAAACAAGCCTAATCAAAAGTGCAAGCACAAACACACATATGCATGCGACATACACAGAATGCACTCCTGCACAGGTGTGTGTCTCACTGTGAAAATGCGAGGAAGCTAACAGGGGAAAAAAATATCCACCTAAAAGCCCTCATCAGGATCTGGACTGTGACAAGACTTGTGCACAAATTAGGTGAAATTTGAGTGGGAATAACAATCTGACAGGCGGCAGTGAGGCTCCAAACATCAAGTGTCATATCTATTTTCAGCCGTGACTCAGAGCTGGGTGACAAACAATAGCATGCTGCTTCTCAATCAGTCAGCCTCGTCTGCTGGAAATGTGGCAAACTAGGGCCCAGGATACGTATCTTCCATCAGGAAAAATGAGGAGTGATCTAAGGTTAAGGTCAGAGTTAGAGGTGGAAGTGACCAAAATGTGAGCTTTATGTGAAATTACAAGGAGCTCAAAGCAATCAGGGTTGCCTCTAAAGTGCTCCACAGTAATTCATCCCATGATTCTTCAGGGCATCAGCCTCCATGCTGCTTTTATTTCAGGACCACACCCTGCCCAGTGCTCGTCAAACTCCCACGTCACTGCACCAGCAAGGCCCCACATGCATTAACGACGGAACACAAGAGAGATGAAAAAAAAAAAGTTGAAAAAAGTGGCCGGGTCTTCTTGAGATGCTATAAAATTAATGCGATTTCCAGAGTTTTTATGAATCGAGCCAGATGCCAAATACATAACTTCAAACAAATTGACTTCCAATTATTGGTGCGGCACACCACTTCCAGATGTGCAACAGATGGGGGCCGGGGCGACCAAAGGTGTCTCAACCCAGCGCTTTGTGTTATTCCGCAGTAAAATAAAAAACACACAAAAAAAACACAGCAGCACAGTTGTGTGTGTGTTTTAAATCACCGTGGGCTGTGGGCTGGAGGTGAAGGGAAGGACAGGAGGAAGAAAAAAATGAAAGCACATCATTAGGAAAATGTAAATCCAGTGGAGCTCCGTATGTAGCATTAATACAGCCTGATATTATGTAAAGGCAGATGAGATGCTGGAGCTGTATCAAGGAGGTGGAGGGATTCAGAAATGTAAATGTTAATGTGATCTCGGCTGGATCTTCCAGTGCTGGGATTAAATGGTAAAAAGGAACAATTATGGGGGCCTCGCTTTTTTGGTGCGTGTGTTAATAGCTTACAATATCCTTGCATGCATAAAGAACATTAGATCTGATTAGAAGATACATAGCTTTATAAACTAGAAGGTTTTACAGTGCTCAGAAGAAGCACTGTTCAATTGTTAATGAAGTCTCTTCCAGGAAACTTTAAATAATTTGATTAGTCGCTACATAAAAGTAAAACAAATGTGATTCAGAGTGAGAAAAGTAGCTGAGCACGGACTTCTTTTTACTGTGCAGGAAACTAATAGAATATCCAACAGAGGTACGGTGTCCTGGGAGGGTCATGGCTCTGTCTGATCCCATTATTACCAGAGAGTTTGGCCCTAAGGGAGCCAAAATAGCTGTGTGTATTTCCCTGAGCTCATACTGAAGAAGTCTACAGGGGCCCTATCTACTAAACTAGCAGTCCAACCCCCCCCTCCCACCACCACCTCTGATCCTGGGGGCCAAAGAGCTTCTCCTCACCGCCTCTCTGTTTTCACGATTCTTAGGCTGTCTATTCAAATACAGCGGAGAGCACGGGGACCCTTTTTGCCCGGCCATCGTACCTCTGTGCCGCCTTTAATTCCCTCGCTCTGTCAGACTTGTATGCTAATCCAACTACCGACACGCGCACACATTCGAACACACACTTTATAACCTCCTGTAATCAGGGTGACCTTGGCCTGAATGGAAGCTGCTGGAGAGAGGTCCCTGATTGATTTGGGATTCAAAAAAGTGAAACCATGGCCACCGTGACCGCCTGAAAACTCCACTGACACCCTTTCAAAATAAAATAAAAAGTCAGACAAAATGCTGAGCAACATTTTAAAACAGTTTTTTTTTAAAATAAGTTTGACTCCTCTCTCGCTTCCAGCAGAATGACATTGTTAGGTGCAAAGGCAGCTGGGAAAATGTCAGATTTAGGCATTTATACACAGGTTGGGGGTGAGCATCAATATGATCATCATTAGTAGGAGAAGATAATTGGTGGGCCCCTGCGTTTGGGTGTTCTGATGGGCATCTGGTCTGCATTATTCATCCATCTTCCCTCTCTCTCTCTCTCTCTCCTGCTCCCTCTCTCGACCCAGGCCAGGCGCTGGGCCTTTAGGAGCTGGACTCATCTATTATAGATGGGTAATTGTTTATTAAATGCAGGCCTGACCCTATTATGCCTATTACCCGCGTGCTGCACACCAGTGTGCCGGTGTTTTTCCATATTCCAGAAGATCTGACAATCCCCTGTCGGGGACGTGAGGCCACTTTGGCATGAGTGAGCGTCAGGACGGAGCAAAGGAAGAAAAGAAAAAAAGCTTAGGTAGGAAAAGAGGAGGAAGCCAACAGGGAGGAGAGGAGGGAAGAGGACAGGAGAGGAAGATGATGAAAAATAAAATAAATGCCCGTGTGGCTGCCACTGGCCAAAGGAGTATCTCCCTCCTTCTCCTCCAAGGCGTGAAGGATGGAGGGGAAAAAAGACAAAGGGTGAGCTAAAGAGATGCTTTGCCTCTCATTACACTGACTCCTAATCTACCTCTGCCCTATCCTGGGCAATCCCCGCTCCAGGCGTTTGCAGGGCTAAAGCTTCAAACCGGGCAGTTGCGTCCAAAGCGGATTCATTACCTTAGATAGGACTGCCAATGAGCCTGCTGAAAAAAGAAAGAGAGTCACACAGCAGCCAGAGCACGGCCAAACTGACACTAGAGGTCAGTGTTGTAACAGAGTTCAGACGCCCCTCTCTCTTTTGACACCAGACAAACAGCGTGAGCTTAAAGCAGACACAGACATTACAAAAGATAGAAGACAGTGGCCACATCATTCAGGTAATGGAAATGAATTGAAATGAAATGATTAAGTTCAGTTAATTACTCGGTGGCTTAGGCAAATCAGCTTAACTTATATCAAAATCATTATTTCTGACAGAACGGCCAATTCACTGCAGAGATAGCTCACCAACATGTACTTAAATATGTGTATGTAAAGTAGGATCGGACTAATGGCTTAGATCTAATACATGTGCTGACAAAAATAAATGTGCTATATTAGAAATGATACAGGGTCAGTTTAAAGCTACATCAGGTTGGGGAAATGTGTCTTCTGCTAAATACCAACTTCCAGTGTTCAAACAGTTCAATTTGTTCACTCCCCTTCCATCAAATAAGTCTAAATACTCACTGAGGTGTCCCTACAACATAACCCTGAGAAAAGAGGGGGGAAAAAGAGCCCGGTTTGGATGTACTGCTGTGCTCTGCTGTGATGTAGTGATCTGCATGATGGCATGTCACTGCTTATTGGCTGGGTTGAGAGTGATTAACATGGGGTGTTAATTAGTGGGTCGTCAGGAGTGGGTGTCTGGCTAACGACATGGCTCCGAAACACACACACACACACACACACACACACACACACACACACACACACACACACACACACACACACACACACACACACATACAAAGTGCGAGGAGCCCAGGCCTTCTTTTACAATCTAAATGAATTTTTAACAATTAGTGCTGAGGAAAACAATTTAAATTACATCTCCCTGTGTCTTTAAAGTTTAATCAAAGGAAAATAAAACACAAAGATGATATAATAATTTCCAGAAATGCAGAAAAAGAAGCAGATATGTTGAAGAAAAATCAAAGAAAAATGATAACCTTTAATTAATAGAGAAAGAAGCGTAGATTTGACAGCAATTGTCTATTTAGAATTTACAGGAAATTATGCCAAATTGTGTCTTTTGAGGAACTTTATCATATCATAACTGCTCCAATTAAGATGAAGGTATTGCAGTTTAGAAGAAAATAGTGTAAAACATAATTCTGAGCCTTCATGAACTGTTTTTTATTGATATATTCAACAGCAATGAAGCATGTTGTGAAATTATAAGACATATAAATGGGGTTTTGTATTGAGTGGAACACAAAAAACAATCTCAGACGTTTTAGAGAAAATAATAATGTTGTTTTTTTAATGAAAATTAGAAAGCATCAAGAGCAAATCATGGTCACATTATTTACAACCAATTCTAATCTAATAGCACTCGTACAGAAATGGAGGAAAACCAGCAGGAATTCCAGTAGCAGATTTGCCGTAATGCTGTTGAGTTGATTAGAAGAGTGAGGCCAGAGTGACTGAGAGAGTGAGTGAGTGAGTAAGAGGAGAGGAGGGAGTGTGAGCAGGAGAGAGTCAAGCCGCCCCTCTTTCCCCCAAAGCTTATTTATTCCTCCAGCATCCAGCCCACTGATTAGGCAGCTACACACTCTCCTAATGCCTCCACACAATGAGCGAGCTGCCGCCGTTTCAATGGGCTTATCTGTTGTGCTCTGCGTTCGGTAAATAATGCTGCAGCTGTCATCCTTGTTGCTAAGAAAATGCTACGTTAGGATTAGCCATGTTCAATGAATGAAGTCTTGCCACCGAACAGGAGGGGGAAAACAGTTTACAGGACCCTCTGCCCTGAGTGGAACAAATAGAGTGTAATTAAGGAGGGATGAGAGCATGCATGCACAAACACTTCGTCTCACGTTTCCTCCTGCCAATGCAAATGCTTCTTTGTTGCTTTTCGTGTCTTTTAATACCCAGAGAGAGCAGAAATACGTTTTTTTTTCCACATTATGGAATTTGTCATGTTCAGTCGGAGCTGTCATAGCAAGAAACAGTGTGCGCTAATGTGTGTAATCTGCTTTGCAACACATCAATTATGATGGATATTGCTCCGCCGCCATGCTTCCAGGGTTTTTTATACAAAGCCTAGAGGGGAATCAGTCTTTTCTTGTTAGGCAACCTGTTTAGTAAATAATGATCCACTTTGAGCCTCACTGATGCCGTATAATGTGATGTGTGTGCTTGCATGTATATACAGTATATTGTATGAATGTGTGCGGTGGTGCTTTGGTGTGCAAGGATCAAGCCTGCTAGATCAAAAAACACTTTAACGCGCAGGTTGGAATTCAATCATGCCGGCTCTGTGTGAAAACCCCACGTCACAGAGAAACCAAAACCACGTCTGGATGTGCTACGAAACCATATGTAAAAACTATAAATATTATCTGTGACTGGGTGAAGTGTTTCCAGAGCTGTCTGAGCTAACAAAGAGACAGAAGGAATAATATTTAGATCTTACACAGTGTCGAACAATATTGAATTTTCTCTTTTTCCAAATCAGCTTTTGCTAATCTGTGTTATTTCTTGCCGGGATGCTCCTCTCCTCCTCCTGTCATCTCCTCTCTTACCTTCAATATTTGACTGCTATTCTACCTTTACCTCCTACCATCCTTTATTAACCCCTTCTCTTTCTCCTCTCCTTCCTGGCTCTCTGCTCTCTTACTTCTCCATCCAGATATAACCATGAACTTCCTCTGCTTGCATTTGGAATTATATCTGTCCACCTTGCTGTCTGCAGGACAGGGCAGCAGGAAAACACAAAGAGAGTGGCACAGATTTAATCTTGTACTTTTTCTCTGAAACCACTGGGTGCTCTCCATTTCTTTCTCTTCTCTGTCTTCAATTCTTTGTTGGCTGACAAGGGTTACTCCTCCTCAAACAATCCTTAACTTTGTCTTGAACCATTCTCTTGGTTTGCTCTCTGCTACAGAGAAAATGATACTAAACTCCAAAAACAGAGAAGGAACTGCACTCCCTTTTTGTCAAAACACACACTCCTTTGACTTCTCTTGTAAGGGACTTCTCTTTTCAAACTCTAGGCCCACAATGCTAGCCTTAGCTTTAGCACCAGGCCCTGTGGGATCAGCTCCAGATCACTGTGAAGACCCCTTAACTTCAGTCTTCAGTCAGCAGGTACACAAAGAGGAGGGCTCGCCACTCCTGGACGAAAACATCCTTTAGTCAGCATAAAACCTGTGGCTGCTCAGGGACCTGACAGACACAGCTCTGTGTATGTGTTGTTTTCTTCCCAAAGTGTGTGTACTTCAACTGCTGAGATTTTGGTGGCTTAATCTGAGATTGGGACCGACACCACTGGATATTCTATTTACTCCATGTGAGATGCTCCCCGATGTCCCATAAAGCCCCCTCGCCTCTGAACTAAGCTGGTCAGGGTTAAAGCTCCCCAGTGACAGGGAGACTGAGTACCTGCCCAGAGAGGTTGTGTGTGTGGTGTGCTGTGTGTGTGTGTCTGTCTCTATGTAATGGCTTTATTTATGAAGTGGCATCAGCAGTAACAGGCAGGCGATAAAGGAGGAGATGGAGCAGCGTGCCATGCCATGGCCTGCAGCCATGTTATCCTGGTGGCTTTTTAAACATTGATACTATTTGACGTAGCGTGTTCGCCATGCGAGAGAGGAGCAGAAGGTAAATAACTCTGCTGTAGGGGAGGGAGAAATTACTGTAGGCGATAATTCACTTTCTGAAGGAATTTGTTTACACCTAATTCCTGTGATTTAAAATATTTGTTTTCAGTGGATGTAGATATTTACAGGATGTTTATTAGTTTGTTTTAGGCATGTAAGTTTTTCTTATTTCAGTCCTCACTTGCCCTTACTATTTTCACATTTTTTACTCTCTTTTCTCTGGTTTTCCTCTTTTTTTTTCACTTGTGTTTTATTTTTGCTAACACCATGTTAGATTATTTCTGAAGTCTCTCACACACCCTCTAAAATCATGCTTTGGATGTTTTGAATTGTCTGCACAACAGGCTACACTTAATTCTCCCCTTGCACTTGAACGCTGCATACACATAGCTCCTCCCACATTAGTATTGATGGGTCAAATTTAGGGACACACTGTGAGGATTTTTTGAGCCACTACCGATTACCAACAGTAACCTGCTCCTGACGGCCAGTTCTGATAAGGTTACCAATGTTTTTTACATGTCTGTATTCTAAAATGTGCAGCACTACTTTTTCCAACTGTTTAATGTTAAAGTCTCCTATCAGCCACTGGGCCATCAAACTAAGCATACTCGTTGAACCAGCGTCAGAGGTACCTAGCACCAACTCCAAATAGGCCATTAGCTGCTGAAAGCCTTGGTCTCCTACTTCAGAAAAATCCGGGTCTCCATGTAGCCTTCTGTAAATTCATTCATTGCTTTATCTTTCGGCTCTCTGGAAAACTTTCTGCAAACTTACTCAAATTGGCACTGGACATTTTTTTTCGGGTGCTATGGCTACTACTGCTTTATATGTCTTCAATACATCTTCAAAACAGTCAATAATTACTTTTCAGGCTACTTAAAAGATAAGTTTTGTTAAAACTTGAGCATGTACTTACTTCACATTTTACAAGGTGCAATCATGTTACCCTCCAAAAAAAGTTATAAACATCAAACAGCCATTTTTACTCTCTTCCCAGTTTGTTGCAGCTGCGTTTGTTCTTTTTTTATGTATGTAATGGCAGATCACATACCCCCACCTTCAGTGTCAGAATGAGTGGGTGTTGTTAACCCTCCTGTTATGTTGCGGGTCAAATTGACCCATTTTCAAGTTAAAAAATTTAACAAAAAAATTTAAAAGTATTATTTCGCATTTCTAATGTCACAGTGGATGAAAGGCTAGTGGTGGTAATCAGAGTTTTCCTCCATCTCAGGTAATATATGTCTGAGAGATGTCTCTTGGTAATTTATCAACATCCCTACATGAAAAAAAAAATTCAAAATGTAAAATGTAGAGACAAAAATCTGTCATGTAAATCCATTGTATTTATATTTAGGACTTTTCAATGTACATTTAAAAAAGTTTTAACATGAATTTTCATGAAAAATGAGTGAGTTAACCTCATTGAGTCATGACCTGTGAGAATTAAAGAACACCATTGCACTAAATATTGATTTAAATGGTTAGTAATGGACTTAATAATGAGATTTAAAAATATATATATTTGGACTTTTTTGGGTTCGGACACTTTTGGATCATTAAATTTGCCCGGGTCAAGTTGACCCAGGAATATTATTGCTGTCCCTAAGAAACGAACATAACAGGAGGGTTAATAAATAAATAAATAAATAAATAAAATAATAATAATAATAATAATAATAATAATAATAATAATAATAATAGGAAAACAACCAAACTCAAAAATGCACATGTAACGAGAGATGAACCAGCAACAACCACAAACATCATATACTGCATGTTGCATAGACATCACAGTTATACATAGAATTGTTTCTGGTCCGAGCTGCTTCTGTATTTTTTGCTGTAGTGCTGTGTTCATCACTGTTTTAAACTATTTGTATTTGGGAGGAGGGGCCATTGTACCTTAGATTGCTGCTCAGTTGACAAAAAGTGCTAGATTTTAAGATCGATGGAAAACAAAGAAGCCTAGAAGGAAGATTCAATAAAGGAAACTTTGATTTTCAACAGTGTTGGATGACAGACAGTGCAGATAAGCTGATAAACTGTTGCATTTCTACATGTTTACCATGTGGTTTGATGTTATGTTAGCTTTTTATTCTCAAGTAAACTAACAGGAGAGAGGAAGACAGTGAAGGAGCCTTCAGATCTAGAAAGAGTTTTGTACAGAAGTGTGACATCACAGCTTAACAAACGTCTATTTGATTGAATTTAATTTAGACTTCCTCTTTCTCAACTTCATTCACAAAACTATATTTGAACTTCATTTTTGACATTTCAACTTTGTTCTTGATTTTCCAACTTTTTTTCACAAAGTGCATAATGAAAATAAATCTTCCTCCTCTCATTATTTTTGGTCCCTAATACCCCTCAGTCCTTCTCCTTGTTCTGTCATCACTTTTTCTTTCTATTACAACAAGATAAAGAAGAAAGAAAAGTATCTGAAATACAGAAAACAAAAGAAAGGTTGTTGATAACTTCAGCTGAGTCCAGTTTGAAGTCATACAACCTGTTTACATGCTCTCAACCTGTTTGTCTTTTTTTCTTTAGAATGTGAAAAAACTCTGTTTTTGTGGGTGGGTGTGCTTTACTTCCAAGTGTAACAGGGAGTGATGGATGATTGTTGTTTTCTTTAAAAAGGAAGAACTGACTTTGAGCTAATAAGCCCTTTTCTACAATCACAATATGGCATGAAAAGGCAGCATATTTAATTTCAACAATGACTTATTACTGCAATATTAATAATGAATACGAGCTCAGTTAATGAAGGCAACATGTTGTTGAAAGAATAAGAGTACTGTGTTTTGACATCTATGATTGTCACTGTAATTATGTTTAACAGAAAATAAAGTGAGAGATGTTCAACTTTTTTGAAAAATATCCAAAGTTGTCCCTTATTCAACTCAAAAATTGTCAATTTTTATTAAGTCGTGATGTTCTACTTAATCCCAGGAAAACCCCAAACTCACATTTCTTGTGACTGGCTTCCAACAAAACCCCACCTGCACCTGGGTCACACAAGCTCAAACTTAAGCACACACACACACACAGACAGAGGTGTGCCTCCAAAAACAGAAAATGAGGACATTTCCTCAGTTTTCCCTGAAGGCAATGAGTGGCCTGCTGGCCAATGAGACGAGCCGGTTTCCTGGAGATGCAGAAACCTGTTGGAACACACAGAACTCATTCAAACTCTTCTCCCTCTTCCTCTCTTTCCAAACTCTCTCCCCCTCCTCCTCTTTCTCTTTTCTGTACTTAAAGTTTGTGTGGGTGTCTGAGAGCATTAACCTCTCTGCTTCCACGCACCTGTGCAGCGAGCAAACCCATCATTAAAATTAACATACGACTGGTCATTAAAACGAGAACATTCGCCGCTGTTTTTCTTTCCCCGTCCTGCTGTTGCGAGCGATACTCAAAAGTTCTCCAGGGTGCCATTCCTCAGTTGTTTACCTGAACAACTGATGTGATTTACAGTTCCTTTCAGGGCCAGTGACATTGAATTGATGGCGTCTGACTGAGGCCAACAGTGCGTGACAGTAAAAAAACAGCGATGCATTCACATGCACAATGAGATCACAGATTAATGTAAACCAAATGCCTTCACAAGCTGAACTAAATGTCTCCCTGGAAAAGTAGATGTTTAAACTGTCATCACAGCCATCTTTTGAGTTTATCAGAAAGGACAGACCGAGAGTATAGAGACACGGAGGTGAAGGCACCTTCAATCTGCTCATGACTCTTTAAAACTAAATATAGCATCTGTCTTTTGTAGCCCCCGTTTGATCCCATATTTCAGTCTGACCCTGATCTGAAGACAACTTACTGTTTCTCTTCTTGTCTCGTTTTTAACTGATTGATTTTTGCTAAATTTACAGCTCAGAGCGCGGGGCCGTCAGATGTGCTGTCTCAGTACACTGCTCATTTGTTAGCAGAGATGTTTTACTCGCTGTCATGCAGAGGTCCCATCTTGTTTTGCCAGGTGGACTGAAAGAGGGTGTAGGAGGGTGGGGGCTTCCCGCCTGCTCTGGCTGACTGTTTTGATCCAGAGCAGCTGCTGGGACGCGATACCCGTTTAGTCTGGGAAATCAGCTTGTGCAAACAAACACCTCGCTGTTTCTGTAGCTCAGTGCATCTGCCAACCATTATAAGCGAATATCTGCCTCGTATCAGCCTCTTAAATAAGCCAGATTCTGTCTCCAGGCCTACAAATAAACAAAACAGACCCAGAGGCATCATTATTCATTATTAAAGATGATAAGGTTGTTTACAAAGTACACCTGCGATGCCCACAAAGTGACTCAGTTTACATATCGCGAAAGGAGAAGCAAAGTGCCTCTCAAAGGTGTAGGGGGTGAGTTTATTTTCGTTGAGAGTTTGTTTCACACAAAGATAAAAAAGAAGAAAGGCAAATAAACTATAAACTATAAAAGTATGTGGGAGTGGGTGCTCAAAATTAGTAAAGGTTTTTTATGTAATCCTAACACACAACCGGCATGAGCAATACACTGTATGTGCAAATTAATATATCTGCTTTTGTTGGGTGCTTCTTTTTTGACATGTTAATTAATATTTGTATTAATGTTACTGTGCAGGCAGCTAAATATATGCAGGATCTCAATCTAAGACTCAATTCCTGCAACAAAGTGTACTAAATTCTACTGTATCATTTGTATTGTGTCATATTGTTTGCATTAACCCTCCTGTTATGTTGCAGGGTCAAATTGACCCATTTCAAAGTTCAAAAATCTTTAAAGAATTCAAAACTTCTTCTGCTTGGCTTAATTAGTATAATCAACATATAAAATTAAAATGGTTCATTTCACATATTTCACATATTTGCTGGAGCTGGTATAGAGTAGAGACAAGCTGGCAGCCATAAGAACAGTGAGGGACAAGTGGGTAGAGCAACTTCCACTACTCTATAACCCAGGCCCTAATGTCACAGTGGATGAAAGGCTAGAGGCATTCAGAGGTTCCTTCCATTTTAGGCAATATATGCCTTCCAAGCCAGCTAAATACAGCATCAAAATCTGGGCAGCATGTGACAGAAGAGGTGTCTCCTGTTAATTTATCAACATCACTTCATAAAAATTTTTTTTTTTTAAATTTAAAATAAAATTTTAAAAAAAGCATGTCATGTGAAACTATTGTATTTATATTTAGGGCTTTCCAGTGTACATTAAAAAAAGTTTTAACATTAATTTTCATAAAAAAGGAATGAGTTATCCTCTTTGAACCACGATCTGTGAAGATTAAAGAACACCAATGGACCAAATCTGGATTTAAATGGTTAGTAATGGAGTTAATAATGAGATTAAAAAATATTTACTGGGATTTTTTGGGTTCTGTCACTTTCGGAATTGAATATGCCCCGGGTCAAGTTGACCCAGGAACATTATTGCTGTTCCTAAGAATCGAACATAACAGGAGGGTTTTAAATGAAATCATCTGGTATGGTTTTTAGCCATATTTATTGTTCCGTGTTGTGATACAGTTATACTATTGTACCGTACTATATCATATTGAATTGTATCATATCATCTTGTCTTTTGTCATATTGTATTGTATGACACTTCATGGTATCATGAAGTATCCTATCATTTCATACTGTATTGTGCCGTATCGTGTTGTGTCGTACGGTGTGGTACAGCATGGTATGGTATAGTTTAGTATGGGGTGGTATTGTGCCATGTTGTGTCGTGTATCTTATTTTATTGTATTGTAATATATTGTGCTGTGCCACATCATATGGTATAGTTATAGTATTGTATGGTATCGTGTCCTGTAATCAATCATATTGTATTGTATCCTATCATGTGGTATGGCATCATTCATGTTGAATTGAACAGTGTCATACTGTATGGTATTGTATTATATGGTTTTGTATAACATGATATCCCATCATATCTTTGTGGAATCGTATGTTATGATATCATGTTGTATGGTACAGCATTATGTCTTTCCTATGCAAGGTTGAACAAAGAAAAAACAATAAAAGACAACAACAACAACAACCAAACAACCACCAGACTACTTAAAAAATGGAAAATGAGCAGAGATATGGTCATATCAAGTTTGACCACCACCACCACCACCACCAACAACAACAACAACAACAACAACAACAACAACAACAACAACAACAACAACAACAACAACAACAACAACAACAATAACTACTCAGTCGTCATTACTTTCCAAAGAAAAATGTTAATGACTGCAAACACTTTTCTAGTCTTTCTTTCAGAGGCAAAGATACAGAGGGTTACATTTAATTAAGACTCTTATACCTCAAGATAATTCCCTTTGATTTGATGTAGAAGTAAAGATTAGGAAGGAAGGATTTTAGCCTGTCTATTTAATGTAATCATTTCAATGTGATTTTAAACTAAGTATATTTTACACAAAAAGGTAAATCTGTGTTATTACAGTATTTTACTGAGAAGAGAAATTACCAGATTTGAAACACTGTTTCTCAGGCTGTCACTCTTCATTAAGATAAGAAGGAAAGATAAAGTGTTATGGTTACAAGTGCTGCAATTGACAAGAAAGTTACATGCCTGTAAGAAATGTGATTACCTTAAATTCATTATTCAACTTGTCATCGAATATTAAAAGTCAGAGTTAGTCTAAGAAGGCACAACCTATGAGATCTCCTACCTATGGAAAACTCCTGTAGTCTCTCTGACACATACATCATACAAACATGCACTCGTCGGGTGTATGTTGTCAGTCATCACGACGCAAAACTGCCAGGCTGATGGAAAAAAAAAGTGCTGTCGAGCAACTCTGGAGTGTCACAGCGGTTGAAGTTAGGCCTATTGAGCGCTTCTCCCTTGAGTGCAAACTTGTTACAAAGTAAGGAAGCACTTTTGTGTTGATGGAGGGAAAGTGGAAGACATGTTAGTTTGGTGGTTACAAGGGCTTGACGCTTAAAGACGCCTCACCGCTCTGAGATGGGGGGAGAAGAAAGAAAGAATAAGGGCAGATTTGAAGGATTTGAGGATGAGGGAACGTGGGGAAAAAGGCGAAGAGTGTGTGTGTGCAAATTAATGTGGATGTGTTGGAAAGGGTGAAACGGAGGGTGTGTAGCTTTGGCTTGTTTTCCTTGGCGCACCTGCCCGGAGAAGCCGCCACGAACAGGAAGGTCTAAAAGTTAATTACATCAGCTGTCCCCGCCAAAATAAATGTCAGCCTCTGATGGACGCTGCAACACCTCCTCGCCTCTCAGCAGGCACTTCACCTGCTTTAAGTTAGACATTTGAGCTCCATCAACTAAAGTCTTTGAAAAATATCTCAGCATTGTGGATAAGAACATTTTTGGCAATCACTTTCTTGTAGAAAACTCAAGTGGTACAAATTTTGACTTTGCAAATGTCTACATTTCTAAATCTCCTCCTCTCCACTAATTTGCTGTATCTGTTTCTCCAAAAGTCTCTCCGCCGTGTTCTTTCTCCTCTAGCTATGTCCATTAAACAAGCCCTGAACTAAATCACTGCCCCAGGTCTTTTTTGCTTCTTAATCATTCTTAATTTTACAGAGCACCTAAGGGCGCCCTTCCCTGCCCAGTACTTCTCCCAATCCATCCCTTCTGGCCTTCCCTCAAACACTGTCCAGCATCAGCTACTCATACCTCCTAAAGGACTGCCCGCACAGCATGCCATTTAACCTCTGAGCAATGTGGACTTTAAAAACACGTTATCTGGCCATGCACTCTGATGATCCCTGCAACATTAGCATACATTAACTCAGCACCTCTGGTCAGCTTTTCAAGGAGAAGTCACCTCACTGAGAGAGTCCTTTGACACTTGAAATGAACCAAGGAACTCCACTCGGAGGTCATGGGAGATAAAAACATGAAACCCCTTATACAAAACATTCACTTTTTTGTGAATATTAAACAGAACATATAATAATTAATGTTCTACCTTCACATACTGAACAGCTGACCATATACTTTAGCTCCTTTTACTGGCATTAACGGTATCAGGCATTCAGACCAAAACAGCACTCTAGTTTAAAGACGGTAGCTGTTTACTGGTAACGGTATAAATGAGACAGTTCTAAAATAGTTTTATTGCATTTGAGATGTGAAAATACAAAGTGGTGTTAGCGCAGCAGCAGATGCCAGTGGCTCAGCAGCATATCACCAGTCGCTAGTCCAGTGTCAGTCCCCTAGGTGATATGCTTCTACTATTTTTTTGTCCTCATTTCATCCAGTATGCAGAAGTGATTTAAATCAAGGAATGTTCTCTTGTATGTATTTAATGTTTATAAAAAAAATATGGCTGTTTGTTACCTCCATTATGGATTTAGGTAAATTAGACTTAGCTGCTGCCAAATGGCATATGGCGAGCCCGGTTCACGGCATGTCATAGGCCGCTTTTTCTTCTCAGTGCTGCTTCAAAAAACGGACAAAAATATCCCGCCTTGAATTGGCAATACAGATTCTGCATTCTTGTAATGTTATTTCAGAACATTTGATGCCAATGCACTACATACATACACTACATGAGAAAAAGTACACCTTTAACAGTATGGTTACATTTGAATCTCCGTATTCAAACACTCACCATTTTCCTCTGACAGCACACTTAGAGTGTGGATGTTCAAATTCCTGCAAATTGTTGTGTGTCTTTAGGTTGTAAGTTGTGGGAATGTGGGAAATCTTTTGATTGAGCAAATTTAGAAAAGACTATGGCTATTTTTTAAACGACCTGCTACATACTACCCACTAATTTAGTAGGCAGTAGGTACTGCCTACTACATACTGCGTTAAGATCAAAACACTGTGCACCATCATCTTTCCACACCCTGTATTGTCCAAACAAAATCATGGAAGCAGAGCTGGATTGATTTGTAACAAAGGTGGGTTTTTTTGTTTAGTTTTTTTCTACTTTTAACTTTAGAATTATACTACAAATTGATCAATCTATGACTTCAAACTGGACTTCCCAAGCTGTATCCTCTTGTTTCAACACAGCCCTGGCTTTGTACTTGTGTTTTATTTTGTTTGAACACCTATTCCAGCAAGCAAACAAAACTGCAGTGGGAATAATGTTCAAATTAAACTTTGGTTTGCACAAACCATCTTTTTTCAGAATTGAATTTTGGTCATTTCAATTCTTCTAGGTCTTCCTCTTTTCTCTCTTCAACCTAACTTTGACTTCAGTTATCAACTTAAAAAACAAACTTAGGTTTAGCTTTCATTCCCAGCTCATTAGCAAACAAGAAAACCAATGGCAAACCAATCAATATCACTCTTGCTACAATTCGTCACATGAGCTACTGTGCTGATCGGAAGTGCTAAAACAAGCTAGAAAATTAGTAATCACACCCAAGACCATTTTGAATACTCAAGAGGAAGGATTCTTTCTGTGGTGGACTATACAGTATTGTCTGTGCATCTTTCTTTGCAACATGGTGACAAAAGCGTAGGTGGGCAGACGGAGGGAGACAGCACATCTCGCATCATCTGCAAAGTGTCACTTCCAGCATCCTCTCCTCTCCTGTCTTCTTCTCTCCTGTCCTCTCCTCTCTTGTCTCCTCTCCTCCTTCCAGTCGTGGCGGGAGTCGGTGCGTGGGAGTTGCTCAGGAGACATCATCATGAGCCACTTCACTCGAGTGCTGCCTTCAATCAGCCCTCGAATTAATATTAATCACCCCCCTCCCTCCTTCCCCCGTCCCCTTCGCACAACAAGCCTGTCCATACGCACGCTGATAAATACAGATATATGGAGAAGCTGATGAGAACACATTTACAGATGTATAGATGTTGATAGTCACTTCTCCTCTTTCTTACCTTCTACCTTTTTCTGTCCCGCTGGTTTCATGGTTCAAACTGCCGTTCAGGTCTTAATTGTCCCTAATCACAGCTGAAGGTCATGGCTTCTCAGTGATACATCACCTTTCTTTTACCCTGTACCCTTTATGTCTGCTTTATTCTACAGCAACCATCACTTTCCTTCTTCAAAGAAAGCAGAGAAACCTCCTATGTGAATTACAATGAAGTTAAAGTATAATAATGACATTTTCTGTTTGATTTCTTTTCAACTAAAACATATGGTTAGTTTGGAAGTGTCCAGTCTGGTATTATCAGCATGCAGTCTCCAAGCAGGGAAGAAAAAGAATAGTTTGAAGGTAATGATGTGCTCTACTAAAGATACAATTTCTGATGCTCTGTTCACAATGGGTTACAATGTTGTAACTAGGGATGTACATTTCAAGTATTTTTCTAGATAGATCTTTGGAAATGTTAACCATCAAATATCGATTAAATAATCATAAAAAAAAAACTAGACGTTTTCCATGTCAAAAACAATGCCAAATGCCCCTGAATCAAATTTTCCTTCATGGAACAATGTATATTACTGATGGTATTAAATAGCTACGGATCATACTGAGGTGTTCAAGACGCTGAATATCAACGTGTGGAGCAGGCCCATAATCTCTGCGGACACACAGTCATAAAAGTGAAGGCTCAGACTTCAACGAGGGAACTGAACAGAAACATATTTCAGACTCACAGTGTCCAGTTTTCTGCCTACTCGTCCTTATTGAGAAAAATAAGCATATGAACGTGATCAGGTGTCAGCCGGGAGCGCAACCGGGTCATAATCAGTCCGGCGGCGGCGAAAAAAAGCTCACGTGGAGACCTGTCACTCAGCCACAACCCCCAGCTGAGCGTCTCCGCTGTGTACAACACCTTCAGTCAGCTGATTCACATCCAAACATGCTTTAAAATTCAAACACCTCCCTGACAGCTGAACAACATATGAGACCACATGATGTTTGTTCCACGTGATATAAAATCGAAACACAAACATGTGTTTGAGTAAGTTCTTAACAATCAATTAATCGGTACTGGATTAATTGTGAACATCCCACACTTCTATGCGAGGAGTAGAGCATAGGAGAATTTGGCGGGCCATCCAGGTATCACCGACATGTAGCAAACTGTATTTTTTGTATATTTTGTATGTTCTGTTTGTTGTATGTGGACCCCAGAAAGAGTAGCTGCTGCATTAGAGACAGCCAATGGGGATCAAGTTAAAGGAATAAAGGGACAGTGGCTGTGCATCCTGAACTACAGAACTTCACCAGCTGCCGCTATGTTTTTACACTTCTATCCAACTACAGACATATGAGAGGTAATGACATTGAAGAAGAGGAGACAAAGGCAGATAACGCAGTGTTCTGCTGTTCAATAAAGAGCTTTGGGATTTGTTTTTTGTCACACCCGTTCAGATTGTTATGAGTACTGTTTTCAGACTATCATTGGGTACTTTCCTTTC
This sequence comes from Notolabrus celidotus, assembly GCF_009762535.1. NCBI lineage: Eukaryota > Metazoa > Chordata > Actinopteri > Labriformes > Labridae > Notolabrus > Notolabrus celidotus. The sequence continues at coordinate 9,309,189 of NC_048292.1, forward strand.
CTTTTCCAGTTGTTAAGTGTGATGTTGCCTGTGACATGTAATCTATTCGGCTCGTTCATTTGTTGGGTAACACTTGCTCTCTCCTGCTCTGTGCGTAGCTACTTGTGAATAAAAGGCAAAACACATGCTAAGCATGTAGAAGGCAACATGTGGGGCGCTAGTGGCCTAGTGGTCTAAGCGTCCCACACACAGAGCTATAGTCCTCTTCGCAGAGGTTGTTGTTTCGACTCCCGGCCGTGACAATTTGCTGCATGTCTTCCCCAACTCTCTACTACCCATGTTTCTGTCGCTTTTTCAGCTGTCCTGTCCACAAAGGCAAAAATGCCCCAAAAAATATAACTTTTGAAAGGCAACATGTCATCTGCTTATCTGTTTTGTCTGTTATCCGACACTGATGAGAATTAATGTAGCACAAGACGCTAGTCTAGGCTAGTACTCTATAGGCTAATATTGATCTTTCACAAACAAGTTCAACAAAAGTCAGCGAATGTTACGTCTTACTCTTGTGCAATCAATCTTAAAACCGTGCACGTTTTTGTTAACTGAGCAGGTGGCGAAGTTATATCAGCCCCTCCTTTGTATAATGACAGTATCTACATGCATCAACACAGGGAGCAAAAGTGGACACAGACATCGTGTAATCTGTGATTTTTTACAGCATATCTTATTGCGTCTACTTGTAACATTATGTTTAAATGTCTAGCCTACATTAGCATGATCAACTTCAGCCTTCTCTTCTTTCCTTTTTCATCACATGAATATAAATTAAAAAAATACTCATGAAGGTTGTTTTGAGACTCTGGTCTGCTAAAAACAGAGAAGATAACCATACCACAGCATATTGAAAATACGGTATGTGTTAGCTGCGGCGGACCTGGAAACAGATCTTTATGGAGGTGCGATGTCACCATTTAAGAACTGTAAAGAAGAAGGGAGGAGTGAGAGATGGGAGAGAATACGAGACCCAAAATCAGGAGTGATCATCCAGTGGAATGTTTGTGCGTGCATGTGTGTGTGAATGTGTCTATGAGTGAAGATGGGTGAAGGTCAGGGAGACATTGAGGCAATCACACTAATGAAAACAAACGAGGGATACAGTCAGAGGGAGAGGAGGAAAGAGAGTAGGAAAGAGAGGAAGAGAAACAGAGAGAGAGAGAGAGAGAGAGAGAGAGAGAGAGACACAAAATATTGAAAAACTGTGAGTGTGTTTGTGTGTGTGTGTGTGTGTGTGTGGGAGAGATAGTCTGCCTTGCCTCAGACTAATCAAACACAACTGGCTGGTGAGAATGTGCAGATACATGAGCGAACTCTCACCGTCTGCCATGTACTCTTACTTTATTTACTTGCCCTCCTAACCTTTAGTGAGGCTCCACGACGCACACACATACTGTACCGTCCACACACTCACATACAAACACACACACACATGTACATGGCGGTAGCAATATGTGAAGGTTATTCCTGCAGTGAGATGACAGTGTTTATTCAGGGCTAGCAGGCAGACTCTTTGACATTCAGCTTGTGGAAAATGATTAATGCTACAATATACATAGGCGCGAGAAAAAAGGGACAAAGAAGAAGAAATAAAGTCTAGCTTTGTTTCTTAACAGGGCGCAGAGGCTTTCGTAGCACCATATACATCCAGCTGTCTTTAACTCACTGTGTTACGCATCTGCAAGAAAGAGTTGAATTACAGTGATTATTAATCTGATATCTGATGTTTTGTCAGATTTTACTTCAAACCCCCCTAATTCTGTCTAACATGTTTTAACATAAAGAAAGGCAGAGAAAGAGAAATAAAGCAGAGAAGTATGATTGAAGAAGTGAAAGGGCGAGCAGGGTGGGAAGGGAAGAAAGGTGCTCATGAGATGTAAGTGAATAAAACCGCCATTACCAGGCTGAATGTAAAGGAAGTGGGTTTTTAATTAACGTCACTGCTAATTAACAAGTGCTCAGATCAAAAGGAGAGCGATACAGAGGCATGTGGAGATGAACGGTATGAGCACCTTCATGTAAATTACCTCACATACACAGACACAATCAAGCTGTAATCACACTCTTCACATTAATCCAACCTATCTGACCAATCAGTAAGCATGTGGACCTTAAAGCTTTCCACCAATGACATGAAGTGGACATCATTGAGATGTTGGGAGTGACCAATCAGTAGAGGACAAACCTCTCATAATCTTCATGAAAAGTAGTGCAGTGAAAATATTCAGAGTATGCAAACAAAGATGATTACGATGACATTTCTGTACAGAGGTGGTTCGATTTAATGTATTTCATTACAGGAACTTTCAACAGATCATTTCAGCGTTAAATGGTTGATCCTGAATTTTAATAACCTTTGATTAACCACCTGCTGTGTTGCCTGCAGGATGCTAACATTACGTACAGCTTTTACAGCCTGCTAGCACTACAGCAAGGTAGACTAATGTGAGTATGAATATGAAAGAACGCCCCGGGGACAGAGAGCGAGGTGGGAGCAAAGCTAACAGAGCTCCGGCGTGAAGGTACTCCACTAACCAACCCACTCCAGAGGAATGTCCAGTGGAATAGATGAAAAGGGATTAATCCAGAGAATGTTTTTCATATCCTCCAAAGACAAAATCCACCTCCAACATTACATCCCAGCTCAAGCTCGATGGGTAGACCAAGTTTCAGATGAAGTTAAGACAACATGTTTTTATCAATGGTGCTTCATTCTGAAATATTGGTCAAAATTGATCAAAATGTTGCCTAGATGTTCAACGTTTTGTTTGGGTTGTTGCTGTTTTCAATTCCAAAGATTAAACACAAAAAAAAAAGCTCAACAGAAAATTCTAAATTGTTAAACTTTCATTTCATTACCCAGTTTAATTAATACTTGATTCTCATGTTGGTCAAAACCACATGACAACAATGATTAATTCTCAACATTGGATCCCTGTCCCCTACCTACCGCATACAGTTTAAAATCCTCCTCCTCACCCACAAAGCCCTCCACCACCAGGCCCCTTCCTACCTCACTGACCTCCTCCACCATCACACTCCTTCCCGTAACCTGTGTTCCTCACATGCCAACCTCCTGTCTCCACCTCACAGAACCAAGCACCAAACCTGAGGGGACAGAGCCTTCTCCATAGCCTCCCCCCACCCTCTGGAACTTACTACCCTCCCATATCCATAACTGCTCTGACCCTTCAGCATTCAAATCTCTATTAAAAACTCACCTTTTTAAATTAGCTTTTCATTGTACTGTTGTTTTGTTCAGGGACAACCTTATTCCACACATCTTATCAAATCAACCCGCAGAAAGAAGTTCGGCACATTTCAGCTCTGCCTGTTGACACTGTGCCAAAAACATTATTTTCTGTCAGCATTCTAAATTAGTAAAAAATGTCTGTCTCAAGCTGGACTCCCCCCTTCACTGACTTTAACTCTGCCTGTCCCATTAAAGTTACTAACCATAGACCTTTCTGGAGTCCCTGAGCTCCCTTGTCTCGTAGGTCGCTCTGTGCTGCCGTAGGCATCCTCCTGCTGCGGACGTTCCAGACTCCAGCCTAGACCTCCTATGTTTGTAAAAGCGTCTTGAGATAACGTTTGTTGTGATTTGGTACCAAAATTAGTACCAAAACTAGTGCCAAAAATTAGTCAAACAATATGCCCTGCCAGTCAGCCTATCAGTCAGTCTGTCAATCTAAAAGTCAGCAAGCCGTTAAATCATCTGAACAGCCAGTCATCCAGGCAGCCAAACAAACTGACTCAGCAGCTCTCAGACAGCATCCTGCCTGAGCTGAGCTGAGCTGGGCTGAGCTGCTCTGCGCCGGCCTGTTCCACTTCAGAGGAAGCCCTCTGGTTTATTTTTCATTGGGAGGGGATTTGGCTGCTATCAAGTGGTAGCAGCCCGCTATCAAACGCACGTCTGGCTTGTAAACAGGCAGCTGGCAGCTCTCCAAGCTCCCCACAGCGTGCAGCGCGGCGGCCGAGCCCAGCCGAGTGGAGTTGTGACACTGATCCCACCCCTATCACTCCCCGACAGCCCACGCTAATAGACCCTTCAAACACTCTCACCTCTATCTATATTTTATTTGAGACATGCCAAGTCTGTTGTGTACACGTGTTTGTGTGTGTGTGTGTGTGTGTGTGTGTGTGTGTGTGTGTGTGTGTGTGTGTGTGTGTTTGCTTGCGAGGACTCTGGATGTGCATCATGTTGTGTGAGTGTGTTTGTGTGTGTGTGTCTCTCTGGATGAGGCATCTTCTTTATTGCTTGTTGTTGACATGGATCCCTTTAGCCCTTAACAGGAGTCAGCGGGAGGGCTAAGCTGCTAACCAGCCACACACACATTCTCACACACATAAACACACACACATACACATACACATACACACACACACACACACACACACACACACACACACACAAACACACACATTGTACTGCTTCACCAGTCGAAAAGCATTATTCAGCAGGTCAACAGCCACTCTCACTGCCTAGGAGAGTGTGTGTTTGTGTGTACGCCCGTGTATACAGTATGTCTGCTGTGTGTATGTGTGTGTGTGTGTGCATGTGTGTGTCAGCCCTTCAGGCTAAGGCACTCAGAGTGAAATTATGTTCTCAGACTGGCTCCGTGTTGCCCTCTTTATCCTGACAGGCGAGGAAACAGCCACAAATAAATAAGCAGAGAGCTCTCTCCCCAGACGTGACCGCCATGGCAGACTAGTGCTAGAGAAGGCGCCGTGAAGAAAACAGGATTGTATTTTATTGTGACGGTGGCAAGGGACTGTGACTCGATAAGCATGGTGTATTTGTTGTATTTGTGCCACTTAAAGTGAAGCGGCTGCGGTGGGAATAGATGTTAAGGAGGCATGTGAGGACACAACAGGCGTGTAGAGATTTGTTGCTTGGGCCACTTACAGCCTCAAGCACTAACGCTTATATATAAAGGTTAAATATGAGATTTAAAGATGCTGTTTTTTTTAAATTACCAATGAAGTTGGAAAACGAAAGCAGCTTAATATTAGCACAGGTGATTTCACTTAATTTCACGTATGTTCTTTTCTCAGAAACAGCAATAATGTTCCTGGGTCAACTTGACCCGGGGAATATTCAATGATCCAAAAGTGTCAGAACCCCAAAAAATCTCAATACACATTTTTTAAACCTCATTATTAACTCCATTACTAACCATTTAAATCAATATTTAGTCCATAGGTGTTCTTTAATCCTCACAGATCACGGTTCAATGAGGATAACTCATTCGTTTTTCATTCAAATTAATGTTAAAACTTTTTTTTAATGTACTTTGGAGAGACCTAAAAATAAATACAATAGTTTTTCATGACAGATTTTTGTTTAATGTATTTTAAATTATGATTTATTTATTTTTTATGAAGTGATGTTGATAAATTAACAGGAGACACCTCTTCTGTCACATGCTGCCCAGATTTTGATGCTGTATTTAGCTGGCTTGGAAGGCATATATTGCCTAAAATGAAGGCACCTCTGAATGCCTCTAGCCTTTCATCCACTGTGACATTAGGGCCTGGGTTATAGAGTAGGCCTAGTGGAAGTTGCTCTACCCACTTGTCCCTCACTGTCCCAATGACTGACAGCTTGTCTCTATTTGATCCCAGCTCCTGCAGATATGTGAAATATGTGAAATGAACCATTTTCATTTTATATATTGATTACGCTAATTGCCTCAAGCAGAAGAAGTTTCATACTGAAATTTTTTTTTTTTTAATTTTGCAATGGGTCAATTTGACCGGCAACATAACAGAAGGGTTAAGGCTGATTTATACTTCTGCGTCGAATCGACGGCGTAACCTACGCCGTAGGTCCGCGTAGCTCCCGTACCTACACAGAGGCCTACGCACGTAGCTGACGTGCACCTCCTCCAAAATGTAACTACGCGTAGAGCCGACGCGGACCGCAAGCCCTGTGATTGGTCCGCTCGACGGCTTTGTCTTTCCCGCATTCACAGCACTTCCGGGGTCCCGGACATCGGCCACACATCGGCCGTGTATTTCATCTCCTCCTCTCTATTCTTCATGTAATCATGTCTGTACAATAAACAGCAACATGTATCAGCTGTAGATTAACATAACACGCTCTGAATCGATGTGGAAAAGTAAACAGAGATCGTAGCGGGACCGGAAGCAGGCGACCGGCTATCAGAGAGACCGCACTGCCCTCAGGCGTTTCGGCGGAGAATTGCTGTGCGACACAGACACACCGACGCAGAAGTATGAGGGGCTCATGTCCGCGTCAGCCCCGGCTGCGTAGGGCGACGCAGAAGTATAAATCAGCCTTTAAGGTGCTCTGTTTTTGGGTTGATTTGTGCTGGAAACTGTATAAGTTGACCAAACTCAACAAAACCAATATGAATAGTATAAGCAGTTGACGCCTTAAGTGTCACACACAATGAAGTGTTGTTTATAGATGGATAGAAATCTGATAGAAATGTATACCAATACTTTAAGTGTTAAAACTACATAAATACTTTATTTTTTACGCATACAAACTGACTTTTAAATCAACATAGGAAACTGAGCTGAAGGAATTAGCTTGTTAGCTAGTAAACAGCATGTTAGCTAGGTTAGCACACTGTTATACTGTTTTCCAAAATCCACTGAATGAGTTCGTTTTTTATTTAACACCTTCAAGGTAGATTTCAAACCCAAATATTATGGAGAGGAGGTTTTTCACAGGTGAATTAGGTATCACAGAGATTCCTGTAGGCCTGAATGGAGTCCCAGTTGACAGAGCGCATGGTTGGTTCGTACAGGAATTAGGCATAAAGCTTGACCCATGTGGGATTTTATGTATTTTTGATCATAACTTTGTAACAAGCACTACCACCTCTCAGAGAAGACTGTATGGGTTTTTGAGTCTGATTCCAGATGCAATCATTGATTCTTTACCTTCATGGAAGCTTGTAAATTCAGATTGGATGTACAAATATTGCATCATCAGTTGGATTGCTTAATTTTCTTTTTTAACACTATAACTATGCTAAGGTACTCAGAGGACTACTTTTTTTCCAACCTTAAGTACATATGTGAGGTATGTTCATATTGACCTTATGATATTGGCGGGCTAATATCAGCCAGGTTGTTCTAAGCAGGACATTTTACAGCCAAGTAATAAACCTGGCAGGATAGGGTTGTGGACATACTATGAAGTGAAATGGTGTCACAGTTTTTGCATTCAATGAGTGTTGAGATTTCTACATTGCAATTTCCTATCGGGGATCAGATATGCTGATATGATATATCTGTGATAGGCTAATATCCGCTGACATGTCAGCCATGGTAATATGCAGATAATATAGTGTGTACATTAAAACATCTCAACTATACACTGTATGAACACAAGCCCTAAAAAGTCGTTGGTTTGAGTCACTTGTGTATTTAAAAGAACAATATTGAGAATGTTTGCCTCAGTGAGTCATCTGATTTCAAAACAAAAGTATCTGTGAATCTCTTCTGAAACCTCAAGAACAGTCAATTTGGTTTCAGTCCAATAAAAAAAACTTTATTTTACCCCCAGGTCTCTGGACTCATAAGGAATCTAAACAGCAATCAGCTAATGTGATGGCTGACCTTTGTAGATATTCCGTTTTTATAAACAAGGTCTTCTTGTAGAGACTTTTTGGCAGAAGCAGGATTGTAGAGTCTCATAATGAGAAGCCATTTTGTTTTTGCTTTACTAGCCAGAGGGGAATCTAATCGATTTCTAGTGTTGACAGCGGTTTTATTTAAATGTCCACAGCTATAGACAAAAAATGGAAAAAGTGAGTGTTCAAATGGTGGCTGATGATAATGAAAAGAAAACCCCTCCCCAGCTGGCCTATAAAAGACTTGCAGAGAGACATCTTTGAAGGTTCTCCTTCAAAGCCCCGGCTTGCCTCCACAGCCGCATCGGGGGATTTCTGTTATTAATTGAAGTTAATTTTCTGGGATATCAGTTTGCTGGGCACGTGGGAAAGATTGATAGCCCCCGCGCGTCTCCTGAGTGTTGGGATGTGGAGGGGGACGGGCGAGAGGACAGAGAAATGACACTGTTCCCTCACCATTGCAGAACCCCAGCTTTCACTTTTATCATCCCCAAATCAAATTACAAACATCGGAGGCCAACCTTGGCTGGAGGAGATTTCCATAAGATTAATTAGGCCGGCCAGCCAAAGACAGAGTGGGCAGGGAAAATATAAAATAATAAATATAGGAGGGGTTGGGGGGGGGTTGTGATGGGGATGGGGGGATGGTATGAAATGTGTGTGTGTGTGTGTGCCAAACGTGTGTGAGAATGGGCAAGTCAAATGGACAATGGGTAATTAGTGCAAGCAGCAGATTCTCAAAGGCACAGGGAGGACAGCCGGGCGGGGGCTCTCCGTTGGCCCCGTGATGTGGAGGGCCGTACGGCGGGGCCCACATTTAATTAGCGCCACTTTGATACCCACAGGAGTGCCAGGGGCCCCGGGGCAACCTAAACAGTGACTGACAACCCCACACCTCCGGACGCTCCCTGCTCTCCAATTATAGATGCACCAAGCTGAGAGGGCCCGGTGTAAACCCTCATGCAGAGGAACTCACGTGCGCGTGTGTGCGCACCTACACGTGCAATGATATACACACTGTGTGCACAAAATGCCCAAACAAGCCAGCCAACCAGGCAGCTGGCTGCAGCCTCTTCCTATTTGTGTGCTACAAATTGGCATTTGGATTAAATGGAGCTTGAGATGCCCTGAAGGCGGGAAGAGAAGACAATCTCTCACCTGGCCTGATCTGCTACTAGAGCAGACGTTCAAAATGAGGATTAATTTTTGGGGGGAGAGGGGAGGAGATGGAGGTATTGAGGTAAAGAAGCAGCAGAAGAATCGTCTGTTTTCTGAGAAAAGGCGCATTAGCAAACAGGATGAAAACAGGCACATGCAAGCGTTCACGCACACACACAAACACACACAAAGCCTTGCCGTGCCAGTGTACAATCTGCAATATTAATGTGTGGAAGCGAGTATGAATAAGTGACTGGAAAGCAGGAGCTTTTGCTGTGTTGCACTAGTCTATTTTTAATGTGCAGGGATGTGCCTGACACCACAACAGTTTACAGCGCTTGAGTTACGTGAACAAACAACGCCTGGCTCCATGAATAATGCAACCCCAGTGTTCTCAAACAACCCCAAAACACATATTTAGTAAACAAACTGCTTACTCTTTAGCTAACAAGATGTTTGTGTAAATAATAGATACTCAAATCTGTTCTCCTGACACACAGGAAGAAACTTGTAATTTGTTGTATTATTTAACACGTTTTCTTTGACTCTCGAGCTGAATCCCTCGGTGCGATTCACGGCGCCTCGTTGACAAACATAAATGAAAACGTCAACAGCCACATGGTTGTTGTTCTTTCACAATTTGCCCTGTGAAAACATTCCTTTTTATCCAGCAACAACTGCTGCCTGTCAGAGATGAATTCACAGACTTTGAAATATTAATCCACATGACACACATCCCTCACAAAGGATGGAAATGTGAAGATTTTCACAGTGACAAGCCAACCCTGACTGCTTAGATTTTAATCAAAAGAAATCAATAGGATAAATATTGTATGTAAAAGATAGCAGGGCTAACAATATGGCAGCTAATCACATGCCTTTGCCTGAGCTGTCAAATATAATTCCTCTACAAGTCTCTTACGGGAACCGCAGCAGTGTGTGTTCACTCTGAATTGTGGAGATTTTTCTGGAGCATACTGGTGTTGTCATCCCCCATCCACGGCGGCGTACACAACAAGTGGTGTTGTGTTTGTCCAGGGAGCGGGAGGTTGTGTTGTTTCATCAATAAAGCTTGTTTGATTGAGGATTGCCTTTAATCGATTGAGGAAATCAAACAAACAGAGGCTGCTAATGGCTGGATAATCTGTGACAGAAATCTGAGATTCTCTAAAAGCCCCAAGGTTTGATCCACCTCACACCTCAGGGGAAGGGGCGTGGAAGGGAAGTGTCACTGTTGCACATACATAGTCTGCCGACTCATATAAGTAAATCAAAAACATGACAATAGTGCCTAAATACGAAAAAGGGACAATTTTTGAATTTTGTGTGTTCCCACAGCAATATAATTACAATACACCTGGAAATGTACATTAAAAAAGCAACTTGCACCTTCTGTACAACATACAATGTCTGCATATTTAAAATTCCAAAATAGGGGGGGTGCAGGTTTAGCTCAGTAGCAAAGGTGTGCACCTCTAATAAAGAGGCAACAGGCCCCGTTGCAGCGCACCACTGATTGGACTCCCAGCCTTGGTCTCTTACTGTATGTCATCCTCTTCCCTTCACATTTCATGTCTCTCTTCAGCTGTCCTATCAAACAAAGGCAAAAAGTGGTCCAAAAATAACTCACAATGTGTTGCTATTTGAAGAAGAAGCAGAGGAAAATGGATGGATGGTTGAATTTTTCGTTGTCAAGTCAATGCAGATGGACTAGCATACACAGTTTAGGTCTTTGAGACTGAAGCTGAAAACATTTCAAGAAAAGTTAAAGCTCCCTGCACAAGGACAACACGGGGGGTATCCTTAAACTTAGTCTCAATTTATTTGGAGAGCACAAAACTTGAGATTGGTGGTGAATGGCTGACAAGTCACCAGTAGAGCAAAGAAGACGAGAGATGTCGAGAAACTGAGGGAGGTCAGAACAGACAAGTAGGTAAGTGAGAGATGTCACAAACCACAACATAGTACAGGCTTTGGCAGGGATACAGGACTCAGTGAAAAGACAATGCCAGCAGACTTAATGGGAAGAGGACCCTACATAAATACTGCTGTTATTTACTGCATCTATTCAGAATGCCAACTGAAGAACACCAATGTGTTGACTTTAGAGTAAATGAAAATGTGAATTTTAATGGGATTTATATAGTATGTAACCCTAAAACACTATCGCTAAAATTAGTAACACCATCACTAACGCTGTTTTTTTTTTTTTAGTTATATTTTTGGCCTTTTTGCATTTATTTTATAGGATAGCTGAAGAGAGACAGGAAATGTGGGGAGTAGAGAGTGGGGGAAGACATGCAGGAAATGGAAATGGTCGACCGGCCGGAAATCGAACCGGCGACCCCTGCGACGAGGACTGTAGCCTCTGTATGTGGGGCGCTTAGACCGCTAGGCCACCAGCGCCCCACATACAGATGTTTTTTACCCAATATAATATACCCAATAAAAAGTATTTGTCATCAAACTATATCAAAATATGACAATACATGACAAATTAGAGTAGTATTCTTTTATTTTAACCTGTCCCATGTCTAACAAAATGAAAAAAATGTCTCATGGGGGGACCCTAATAATGCTCTAAAATTACTGAAAAATGTGGAATTTGGGACCAAAAATTTCTAAAACAAAAAATGATGAAACTGGAAACTTGGTGTTTGGTCCACCCATTCCTAGGATATTTGAGACTTCCCTGGTGAAGGCACAGTCTCCTTGACCCACAAACAGCTGCAGGAGAGAGAAACTAAAAAATGGTGAAAATCACCCGAACACATGCCTGGAGGAAAAAGCGGGTTTTGGAGTAGGGAAACACCCACGCCTTCAAAGACGTCAAAGGTGATGCTGAAGCTACCCAGGGACCCATGACACTCAGACAAACCATGCAACATAATGAAAATCATGTAAATGTGTTTATAACAGAGAGAGTGGTCTGGTGGTAATGTGAAATAGAAAACCTGCTCACTATACTTCATACCTTACTTGACGCATCCCACTTAAGCTAAACTGGTTTAGTAACACTCAAACGATGTTCATTAAACCCTGCCAGGAATAAACTGTTATGTTTCACTCCTAACTACATTAAAAATAACCCCATTTTCAGCACCTTTTAATTTACAGTATGTGATAGTTGTGTATATTTCCATGAGAAGGGGTTCCCATGCCTCACTTACTGTAGTCAGACATTACCATGGTCTACATATTTCATGTTCCAAAAGCGTGTCTTTCACTTGAAGCACACGGCCCTTGTTATTTGCATTTAAAGACATCATGCTTAGACCAGACTACACACACACACACATACATACAATACCATATAGTGTATGTTCATTTAACCATCCTACAGGGCTGATGTCATGCCCACCCATCTCCAGCCGCACCACCACATTAGCCCATTCGTCACACTCCAGGCCCCCAAGCTACTCCGCAGAGTCGACCCTCTCGACCCAGACACTCTCTCACCCAACTGCCTCCGGAGCCTGGGGTGCCCCTTCTATAACCACCAACACCCCCACCTACCTGACCTTACCCTCCAGCCTCACATAGTACCCCTACTCCTCCTCTTCCCTCTGCACATGGGAGCCTGGGGAACCTAAAGCTGCACCAGATGGGGCCTCTTGTTACCACAACAGGCAGTCATGGATTTGTTGTAAAGCAGCTCTCCTTCCCTCGCTCTCCTTTGCCCTCTCTGCCTCTCTCTACGTCTTATACATATTGATGTACAGAAACTTGGCATGACATGTAGAAGTTGACTCAATTCCTTTAGCCCCCCCGACAGCTGTCAGACATTACATCCAATCAGTTTGGCTCTAACCCTGCCATTGGGCAACGAGCCCAGACTGTTGAGCACCAATGGCCTTTATTGGAGACGACAAATTGGGCCCACTCAAAAACTCGTCCATTTGCGCTGTATTGCAATTTGTCACCGCTTCGCCTACATTTTTTGGTGGTCACCGACAGTATATCCCCTTTCTCAGAGGATACGTTTCCATTTACTACATTAAAGTAAAGCTGTCACAGTTTCCTCCTCTTTGCTATCAAAGCACCACTCTCCAGGAACGAGTCTGGTAGGAGTGATTGACAAAGGAAGTTATTTGCACTTCTTTTCAGCCCCTCTTTAAATTCAAATATCTCACCTTCTTTGAGGTGACAATTAATGTGAAGGAGTCACCTCATGATGAGCATATGTATCCATATGTTGTGAGTTTTTGTTAAAAACAAGATCTGCATGCATTTAAATCAGCGACGATTGGTTTACCAGCTGCATACTCTTTTAAAGTTCAGCCATATAGAAAATGCTCCACATTTATATGAATGCTAATGAGTCACACAATGCTATGAGCAAAAAAATGAAGGGTGTAAAGAAGCCACATCCCAAAGAACAGCCCGCATCAAAGTAAAGACTTTATAAAATAGCTCCGGTGACAGTACTTGCAGCTTTCTCAACCTTACTTCCCTCAATCAGTTCTTGTTTTTGTCACTAACAGACTCAGTTTCTTATTCTAAGAGTCTAACAAAATTACAGAAAGCATCCCTGGATAGACAGAGAGAGGAAAACATATTTTGTGACCATTTTTGACAATTGTTCTTGATATGCATCTTTGACACTTTTGTATTGCAATTTCTTCGACTTATTTTTAAAAGTAGTGTATTTAGTTCAGAAAATGTCCTTATAAACTATTATGAGCTATGTATCTATATCTATCAAATGGGTCAAATGTCATGTTTATCTGTGTTTTAAATTGTTGTCAGGTTCTGCCTGAGGTTGCTGCCTGTTAAAAGGACGTTTTTCCTCGCCACTGTAACTATCTAAATATTGCGATGTGCAATGCTCACAGTTTTGTTAAAAGTATGAAGTCGCAGCTCATATTGATAGTGAATAAAATATGAAAAAAATTGATGTATTGTCATTTATTCAGATTCTTATATTAAGGAACTATGAAGAGTGGTCTTACTCTTAAAATAAGGAAAACAATCTTGTTCTACGGCTGGGAATTTATGCAAACCATTGTTGAAGCTTGTTACCGGCTATAGCTCAATTCCAGCTGGAATATCTCATTAAGACAAAGTAAGTAAAGTTTTCTTAAAATAAGATATATTTTCTAATGCAAAACATGCTTGACAAGATAAATTGTCTTTTTAGACAAAAAACAAGAGTAACTTCCCAGAAACAAGTTTTTTTTCTTTCTTGAAATTCCTTTTTTGCAGTGCATATTTGATTTTGTTTTAATCAGAAGAGACTATATTTGGACAACAGGAAGAATACAGCTGATTGTAAATAAAGATATACGGTGTCTCCACCCTCTCCATTTGTAAGGTGAAGTCTTAATCCTACATCCACTTATTTTACAAATCAATAGCATAATCTTGTACAAAATCAACAAAATAAAAAACCTGTGTTCTTCATCAGACATAGAAACTTCTTCTGATGCTTTTCTACTCAAAAAAAAAAGTGCTTCACTTCTCACAAATTTAGATACCACCAGTGGATCTGTGAGCTTTTCAAATTCTTGATTTGCCTGTAATTCGCTGTCTGGTTCCTTTGAGCTCCTCTCATTCATCTTCAGGCTCACATTCTCATTTTAAATCTCCACCCTCATTGCATATGTCTGGATAAAATAAATAAGTCATAAACTTCACATTAAGACAGATATTGTTGGGTGGAGAGAAACATCAGAGTTGGGCAAACAAGTCATGCTGATGCCAGGAAGAACAGACACCACGCCTTATCCTTACCACATCTGCAAACCATTATCATTTGTTAGAGATTCTGTATATCAACAAGGAAAACATTACATAAAGAGTTCCATATGGGCAAGAAATGCCATTTTGTGAGCTGGACACTAAACGGTTTGGAGTAATTTAACATGATCCCTTTTGAGAAAGGAGTCCTGCCCCCTTCTAAAGAAACTTCTGACAAAAGACACAGAAAACATGTGGTGCTGATGCATGCTAGTGCAATAACATTTACTCTGCAAATCACTACCACATTGGGCTGTTGTATCAGGTAAGTTGCCCCTAACAATAACGGGTCATACAGTAAATAGGACTTTCTGTTTCTGTTATGAAGAGAGTAGCTTGAAAATTATCCACAAACATTTCCTGTGAGACACATTTAGTCGTGTATAAATCAACATTTGGGTCATTTTAGGATTCTGAAGTCAGTTTTCTTCATGCTTACATTGCCACATGCTTGTTTGGTGATTTTGTCTGCATATATTTGTTTGTTGGCACGCGTGTGTCTAAAACCTGTTGCATCTTGGCTG
Source organism: Notolabrus celidotus (assembly GCF_009762535.1). NCBI lineage: Eukaryota > Metazoa > Chordata > Actinopteri > Labriformes > Labridae > Notolabrus > Notolabrus celidotus. Next base: position 9,324,214 of record NC_048292.1, read on the forward strand.
CTGCTGTTGGCTCTTGCCCAGAACTTCCAATTAAGGCAAAATGCCAAAAACACTCTGGCTGCTGTGTCATTGTGTGTGCCAGACATAACAGGGGTAGGTCGAGTCTTTTCCCCATGCTACATTAAGGTTTAATGGCTGTCAGTTTGTCATTTAACTGTTGTAAACACCCCCTGCCAGTGAGCTGTGAGCTGCGAGCAGTTTGCAATAATCTGTTGGTAAATGAAGGAGGAGGAGGAGGATTCCCGCCCAGTGTTGGCACCATGCCAGTGCCAGGCTGCAGAGGCAACAGGTTGGTATAACAATGTAGGGATTGAGGGAGCATGTAGGGCTTTGTGATGGCAGAGAAAGGAAGGAAGAACAGGAAGAAGGAGGATTAGATGATGAGAGTATGTTACAAAGTTGAGAAGTGATAGTTTGTTGTGCTGTAAAGATGGAAGAAGATTATTGTGAAATGATGTGAATGAAAGCAAGACTTTCAGGCTTACAAGACCTTGACAGTTGTCACTAGGCAGTGTTGTTAAAGCACAAGCTGGAAAATACAAAATTGGCATGTCATGTAATTTAAGGACAAATGTTGGCAGACAAATCAAAATATTGGAAAACATTTTTACATTTTATAAAACAAAATTACACTTTTACCATGGCCAAAACAAATTTTCATTTAAGAAAACAAATTTACAAAATCAAAAAAATCACATTTACAAGCGTTGAGACAATTTTTACAAACGACAGAACACTTTTACCTTTTCTGAAACAAATTTACATTCATTTTTAACGGTAAGGGAATGTACCAAACGCCGTAAGTCATCCGGTACCAAACGTCGCTCCGTTTGGTTTCTCTCCATCCAAACAAACTAAATGACCTCTCACTCGATCACTCCCGGATCACTTCCAGTATTTGGTACATTCCTTTTCCGTTAAAAATGAATGTATATTTGTTTCAGAAATGGTAAAAGTGTTCCGCCATTTGTATAATTGTCCTACCGCTTGTAAAAGAGTTTTTTGATTTTGTAAATTTGTTTTCTTAAATGTAAATTTTTTCTCCAACTTTGTAAAGGTGTTTCATCTTTTGTAAATTTGTTTTGTCCTTCAGGGCCACTGTACAAGGTGAATCATTACCATTGATGCACTCACAAAGATCAATAACTTGTATGCAGAAGACAACTATCATTGATGAGACTTCAGAGGCTCTGCAGTAGTGTTTTTCTAACATACATTTAAAGGCCACTGTTTAACATTCAACTTAAGTTAAATAAAACTAAGTAGCTCTGTCATGTTGAAATGTTGGTTTTCCTTGAACAAAAAGAGATGCTAGCATAACTGCAGGTAACTGCTTGTTTCAAGCTATTAGCTTGTTTTAAAGTTATAACTCTTAGTGAATAAGACATATTATACAATAATGTGAAACATCATATCACTTCAAAATCAAGAGTTAGGAGTATACGGCTGTTTAACATTATACTACATTGCACTTATATCAGATATCAGATTTGCAGGTTCTTCAATATCTGCTAATACTTGAGTATCTGATTCATTAGCCCCTACAGCAAACTATAGTAATCTCTGAACTGCAAACTGACACTACAACAAATATTGTTTCTATAACCAAATAAATGAAGATGAAACATGTAACAACATTGCTTAATGCTGTTTCAAGGATCAACACAGCAGTAAGAGGCTGGTTTGGATTTTACATTAAACAGAGTTCCAGCCGTCACAAGCGGTGCTTCAGCAGAGCTAATTCACTAAATAGTCAGTGTGAACAACCCCTGGCCCCACTCCACCCTTTTTCCTCACTTCAAAGTAACTTTATTAGGAGAGAGATTAGACTGCACTTAACCTCTAATGATGCCATATGAGCGGCTGAAGAGAGAGGTTTCTTCACAACGCTGTTTTATTTGATAGTTTCAATATGAAGAAAAGAAGGGGAGCAGCAGGGGGGGAGAGGAGGGGGTGTGAAGTGTGACAGCTCTGTATCTGAAAGCTACTATCCTACCCCACCCTCTCTGACGACATACAGCTGTTTTTCCCTCCCTCTTTCCCTCCCTTTCACCCTTTCTTTTCTCTCTCTAACCTCCCACAATCCCTTTTTTCTCCTTTCGTCAAACTCCCCTTCCCCTTTCTCTGGCTACCCCCCCTCCCTCCTAACAAAAAATAGGCCAAGGTAACTTGCCAGCACCTCCCCGACCCCTCCTTCCTCCTCCCCCGGGGTTTGTGTGATATTTAACTACGGCTACAGTGGCATTTACTAATTTTATATGTGCAGAATTTATGTCAGATTCTTATTCAGCGAGAACAGGAGAGAGGAGCAAAGGTGGCTGGCTCCGTGTCCGCTGTGTATACACTGGTATTATGTGAACTATTCACAACACGTCCGCTGACACCAGCGTCGCTATTTTGTCTATAACGCCGCAGCTTTTCCAACCCAGGTGCCACAATTAAAGCCTAACCTTAGCATTTGGAGGGGGAGACATGAAGGAGCCAATTTGTTGTCCACCACACGTGCTGACTTCTACACAGAGTAGCCATTGCAGGTATCTCTTTCTCTTTTTTTTCTTTCAGAGTGGGCTCACAACCCAGGGGCCACATCTTGTTGACAGGGGTACAAGGTCAATCAGATACTACAGATACAGCGACACAGACAAAAGACAAAGACAATGCAGGCACATACACCAACACATGGCAGCATGAACAGAGTGTGTGCAGGCCTCAGGCGCATGTATGCATTCGCACACAGATACACATTGAAGGGTTGCCCTGACTTTAATACAGTTAATTATCCACCAATGATTAAGTGACACATATTACAACTTTGAATCATACTGTTGAGTTTTACCACATACAATTTAATAATTCTCGATGTCTGGATTATAGAGTTAGCTTGAAGAAACAAAATAGTTTATCTTTAAATATAGTTCTTTTACATGCGCTCATTATATATATATATATATTGTATTTTGATTGAGTGATTCATCAAGAAAATATATATAGTCTAGCATGTACATACACACATATCGATATGTAAATGCATACGTACACATACACATGCATACATACACAAGTACATTCATGCATACATATAAACATGCAGACACATCCACATATATTCTAGGCTGAAGCCAAGGCTTATTGACTTATATCGTATAGGTAACATTGTGCAAGTAATTATGTTATTTTATAACAAAGCAATCTTCAAACGTTTCATTCAGAAACAAACTTACAAACAAAAACAAAAAACATTTCAATCTCAACAAGCAGCAGTTAAGAAATTTGTCCAGCACTCTTATTTAAAGAATTTGTCCTTTTTAAATTAAGAAAATTTTGACAGGATTAAAATACTGAATACAATAATTAACACTAAATAGAGGTCTTGCCCTCCTTCAAAACAAATGGATGGGTTGTTTCAAAAAAAGAAAAAAACATACAGCAGAGACAAATTCAATTTTTCCTGTGGTGCTCTTTGACAGAAAGGCTCCTAACAAAGCTATCAAAAACTTTGATATGATTGATGCTGTGTTATTATTGTCTACTAGGGCTGTCAAATATAATTATTTTTCATTGTGATTAATCTCAGTGTTTTACACAGTTAATCGCGATTAATCATATCTTTAATTCCATGTTTTAAATTGTATTTTTTTGTGTTTTAATCACAGTTTTTAAGTCCATTCTTACAAAGTAAAGCAATTCCTACCAGTGTCTTGATTTGTGAATCAAATGAATGCAATAAAATGTACTTTATGATCTATACTTTAAAATGTGTTATTCAAATGCTGTCCTGCTGCACCAGTGTGCTCTGAACCCATGACTTAGGGGTAGAGGCAGATTCTAAGAGCTCTTTCTGGAAAAACCGTGCTAATGTATTTATTTATTCATTTATTTTAAAGGATAACACTGTTACAATCTGTTATTTTCATCCACAGATCTATGGTGATTTGTAAATTCTAAAATAGTGCTCAATGATGAAAATTGTGATGTGGTTACCCGCTGACAGCAGTCTGAATAGCTGCGCCTGTATGCTTAGCTTGTAGGTGGTAGCTCAGACTCCAAGCCATTTAGTGATATTTTAATTATTTGACATACAGTTCAAATTCCTTTTGATTTGTCAACAGTGGGGTTTTTTTAATGTGCCATTCAAAAGCCTGTGATATTCTTACTTTCCATTACTACACCTGCAAAAAGTAGACAGAAGCTGCAGTGGGCTATGGTGTGCCAACAGGGACAAAATAAGGGGGGAAAAAACCCTGCCAAAACATGTTATTTCTGACCTTAATCACATCACAATTACTTCATCACAACACTACAAGCCTGTTTTTGTTGTTTTTTTCAAATAACTTCCTTGTCTTTTTAGGAGAACAGAAGTTTATTCCTACTCCTGATACCTTGGCATTTAGCTCAACTAATGATCTCCCTTACTTTAAAGAAAATTTCTACTGTCCCAACTTTAGAAACGATTAAGTCTTTGCAGTGAATATTGGGTTATTTCTCTTGTTCAGGTAAAGAAAAGAACTGCTGCCACTGTTTCTGCTGTTATAGACTGTTTGATCTATCTATATCCAATAAAAATTTCTAAATCTAATTATTGAGATTGACATACATTTTATTGCACTCCCCTGTTGTGACTGTTCTAATACTCAGTGCTTACGTCAAATAAGGTTATTAAGTAACCATTCGTAGATGGATGGAAAACTCCATACATCAGTAAACAGAGTAATGTGTAAAACCATTGCTATCATAAAAGCTTTGCAGAAACCACTACTGAAGCAAGAAGGAAATGTCATGATGAGATTCTTCGTGAAAAATTGTGACTGCTGCAAATTTTGATTTAATCACAAACCTCTACAAACTGGCGTTTCTGAAAAGAATAACATCACAGAAACAGTTGACAAAGAGGAGAAGAGAGTGAAAATGAAAGATAGAGACATTAAGTTAAATGAATCAAACTGAATGAAAGACAGAGAGAGTGGAAAAGAATGATAGAGAGTGGAAAAAGAACGATAAAAGGCCCTGCCTGAAAAGGGGGTTCAGGAGATTGACCTGTGGGGCTTTAAATCAAATTGCAACGGTATTGTATTCCCTCCCATTTCCAGTACGGCTAGTAAGCTCCTTATTGATAGAGGAGAGATGAGACCACCCATACCTGGGGCTCATCCTGCTGTCACCGTGCAGGACGGGCATCAGTAGGAGGGAGAAATCACACATCACATGTGGGGCCTTTTTTCTATTTTGCAGCCAAAGCCAAAGCCAAAGCCAAATCCCCGGGGTGGGATCCCGCCTCGTCCCCCAACTCAATAAAATAATTAGCTTTTGGACGGCCCGGCCGTTAATCAAGCCGCTCTAACATATGCAAAGGCGAAAAGAGGAAGAGGAAAAAAGATATTCATTTTTTTATCCGCCTTTTCACTTGGCGAGCCGTGGCACTTTTATCTGTAAAAGTCGCTGATGTGAGTTCTTTCTTTTTTTCAAGATTTCTATAAAACATACGGCACAGCCAGATTGCTTTTTAATTTTATGTTTAGTCTACAGGAAGCCAGATTATTGCTCCCCTGACTGAGAGGGGGGAGCGGAGGAGTAAATGGGAGAATCAGCACAAAACTGTTTCGTTTCAAATAAATCTGTGAGGTGCTGGAGAGAGGGCACGTCATGTGAAGATTTTGTTTAAATAAACTTGTGCTTTTTTCCTTCTCCGAGATTCCTCATTGTGTTATTGTTAGCTGTAAATGAAACATCTGTTTGGCTGCAGTGTTGCATACAAATGCCCCATCAATAACAGGCATTCAAAGCCTGGAACAGATTAAGAGGCTGTGCAACCTTAAAACAAAAGAGAAAACAGGGAAAAGTATCCAATGTCTCATCTAAACGGCTCTCAAAGAAAAAAACATCTTATGCTAATGCTATAAAATGTGATCCAGAGGTGATAGGACACCGTCTGACAACAAGTGCAATGCCGCTTGTGTGTGGAGGCCTATGCAATGTGCCACTGTTGGATATGGCACTAAATTATGGAGTGCTAATTTAAGGCCCGACACGTTTCAGTGTCTAATTTTCTTATTGCTTCACATTACAATCAGGAGGTTGCAGATATGTGTTTTACACCTAGCCCTTTGGGGGATTAATCAGTATTTTCACACCTACTGTATATGAAGGGCAATTGGGCTTAACCTTAGATATGCAAATATGCCTCTTTCTATACATGCCACACTCAAGAATTTATTTTAGTTGAAGGCAAAAGGTCACAAAGCCGCTCCAGAATGACTCCAGGTGTGTTTTTCTTGCAGTTTCTCTTTTACTGGACTGAAATGTCATAACAGGATAAAGCAACAGTTTGGAAAAAGAGAAGTAAAACCAACTGTTGGGCTTTAATTCCTTGTGGTCAAACACCCCACACCGTCAAAAAGTGAGAACAGATCCAAGGAATACCTTAAAAAAAGAAACATTTTTAAAGATGCACCTGCCGAGAGAAGAAAACAAGCCAATGTGAAAGAGCCAGATAAGCCCAGAAATCACTCATAGAACTCTTATCCTTGAGAGAGAATCCATGAGAGCATCATAGATTTTTCTTATACTGAAATGCTAAACAACAACGACTTCGATACAGTCCACAAAAACAGAGAGAAAGACAAGCCGGCCCCCCTCGTATTTTTATATTTTCTTTGCACCCTCCTCCGGCCCCCCGTCCAAAGCTCACATCTCTAATGCATGAACCCATCGCCAGGCATTGTGGAGGACTCCAGCATCAACCAACAACGTGTTCAATAAAATATGGAGGCATGGCGTTCAAAGCCATGCTAAACGCACCTGACATGGGGGAGCGAGAGAGAGCAGGACGTGCAGCACATGAGAGAGGAGAGGCTGAGAGGAACTGTTGCGAGGAATATTGTAACTTTCTGATCATAACACTTCCACTGTGGCTTGGGAGCGATGATGCTAGACTGGTGGCTCCCACAGATGTTGCTGGTGGGTGTGGGTGTGTTCAGGTTGTTGATTTTTGGAATACCGTGGGGTGATTTAATGCTCCAGTTACATTCCATCCTGATTAGTTTGACCATCAATAAACTTCTCTGCTGATTTGATTACAGCTCACTTTCAATTACATTTGATACTAAAGAAAGAAACATTTGGATATTATGGTGAATAGGACCGTTTGCATTCCTTCCAAGAGTTAGATGAGAAGATTGATTCCAATTACCCATCTGTAGTCACTGGTGGCAGCTGTTGGTGAGTTAAGATAAGCATAAAGTCTGGAAAGAGCTAGCAAGGCTATGTCCAAAGGTTAGAAAATCTCCATTCCCACAACCTGTGTCATATCTTGCATTTTAATCAGTAAAAAAGCTGCAGAGTAAAACATGCAATCCACCATTTAGCACATGAAACACTGGAGTTTCTGCTGGCTGATTAAAAAAGAGGTTTCCTGGTGCATAACCCCACTAAACAGCAAAGTTTTACAAATTTATAAAAGAAAGCTACTTCTTCTCCAGTTTCTACGAGGGATGTGCCGTTTTGTTGACTAAATGTTTCCTTGACTAATGAGTGGTAGCTGTGAGGACACTGGAAAAAATGCCCCTCCAAAAACAAGAAAGACAAACTTATTTCAAGGTACTTTTACCTTGAAAAAGGCAAAAAAATTATCTGCCAATAGAACAAGTGAAAATTTGCTTGGTAAGATTTTTTAAAATAAGACGTGATATTTAGACAACTGTGATCTTAAAATTAGCAGGGAAAACTTATTTCAAGCAATATTTTACCAGTATTTTAAAGCTTAGTGTCTCTGAATAAGACAGGAATGCTAACAATTAGCATTTTTACATTTACATTTCATGTAAACTTCTTCATTTGAGATATATTCACCTTAACTTGAGTTGTATTATAGCAGCACTTCTCTAGGTTTAAGACCATCTTGTACTTGAAATAAGATTAAAAAGTTGAATTTGAGCATTTTGAGATATAATGTCTTCTCATAGTGAGCTGGATATACTAATATTCAGTCATGTTGTTTTTGAGGATAAGCTCAAAAGTAGGTGTTTCATTGTGTGCATGTAGTTTGAGGATGTATATTTTATCTGATTTAGAAGAAACAGTGCCTGAAAACTGTAACCCACCCTTAAAAAAAAAACATTTTCTTTCTTTCTTTCTTTCTTTCTTTCTTTCTTTCTTTCTTTCTTTCTTTCTTTCTTTCTTTCTTTCATCAATAGAGCTGTTTTCTGATAGATTCTCCAATAAAATGCATTTACTTAAATCAAGTAAAGTGTTTGTCTTAAAACAACATTATCCGTCTTCTACAAATAAGATCTCAGCTTGAAAAATGTATGAAATGTAAAATAAACCTTGTTTCTTCTAAATTACAACTCAAAACAAGATCATTTAAATATTGTTTGACTTAACAAGATATTTAAGATGCATTGTCTTAAAACAAGTCCCTCTATCTTGCTCAAATCTTACTTGTTAAGTAAATGTATCTTAAATCAAGTGGGAGAAGAGATTTTGACTAGAAATTAGACAATTTCACTTTGTAAGATTTTGAGTTTTTGCAGTGGACTCTTTCTGTGTTCATCACTTGTTGTAACAACTACAGACCTATCCGGCTGTAAGTTGACAGTTGACAGGGTAACTCTTTGAACTGAAACACCAGCCTGTACAATGAGATCTCTGTGAGCTCACTACATCTATTATCAAAGTTAGTAGACTGAGGTCCCGACTTTCACCAGCGCATGACTACATGTTGATATACACTGATCAAAAATGCTTCATCAGTCGGGGTTACACACATAATGTTTGTGCGCCATGCATACTCCATTTAAAGTTGATTGACAACAGCACACCAATGTGTGACAGCCTGCAGATGTTAATGTAGGCCTAACTGTTATTATTTTGTACATCCATAATCTATAAATTATTTTGATGATAACGATTTTCATGTGTATTTCAGTATTTACAGTGGTGATTTGTTGATTTATGTCTTTTGGAAGATTGCCATGTCTTTAACACACATTGCAAAAGGCAGAACATGTCGACGGCAATTTCTTTTCCTTTTCATTTAACTAGTTTTATTTAGTGCAGTCTTACTTTGTAGGAGAATGTGACACTCTAAAAGGAACGCTCCTAAGTAGGTACGACACATTTCAGCAGCTTTAAAAACAGCTGTCAATTTCATTATTGGAGAATGTGATGAACGGTTTCAAATAGCAATTTAATGGGCTATAAGCAATGCCGTTTGGGACAGTCATTTTAAACAGACCATGCTTAATTTGGGCTTTTTTCTGAGTGTTTTCATATCTTAAGATGAGCTGGCTAGTTGAAATTTATCATGGCCTCTGTGTTGTGATGTGCATCATATCATGGTATCTATATCCTGATATATCCTGCATCACCTTCTCTATATCATGATACACATCATATCATGGCCTCTGTATCGTGATACACATTGTATTATGATACCCGTCATATCATGGCCCTTGTATCATGATACACACCATATCCTGGCCTTTTTATTGTAATGCGTATCATGCTGTGGCCTCTGTATCATGATACGTATTGTATCAATGTCTCTGTAACTGTTATAGTGTAATAAAAAGGTTATCATCCAAAATCAAGGTGTATTGTAATAGCGTCATCCACCTTGGTCTACATCCGTGATACAAATTGTATTGTGAAGCTGTGGAAAACATTCAGCCCTAGCCCAGTCGAAATAACAAAAAAATAATCACTACATCTCAAAAACTCAATAATTGACAGATTATATCTTGTTGTCTAAACAATGCAGCTAAAGAAAAAGAAAAAATAAGACCCCCAAAAAGAGCTTTGGTGTGAGGAACAGGGGTTTTGTTGTATTTTGACAGAGCCTGACAAACTGCTACACAATCTTTGATGCTAAGTTAAGCAAACTAGCTGCTGACTCAGACAATGAATGTATTTTACAGTTTCAAGATGATCATCTTCTTATCTCAGGTTGAGCAGGTAAAAAGATTTGTTTCTTAAAATATCTAACTTCTACTTGTACAGTACAAGTTTTTGTGGACATAAATGGATTCACTAAGAAACAAATTGCATTAAAATAAAGTCTACTATAATTTATACTTTCATTATTCCGTTTTTTTTGTTCAGCTAGTTTGTATGGAAGTGTGAGTCTGCCTCTGTGTTTGTGTGTGTGTGAGTGGGTTGCTGAGGTAGACAGCAGACGAGAGACAGCTAGAGCAGGGGAGATTGAGCACAGCGGACTGTGTGGCCAATGATGTCTGCAGATCATCATGTATCATAATTACCCGCAGCAGAAATTAGAGTGGGGATGTTGAAATTTCCATCATGTCTGTTTTCTTTGGGCCTCGCGCACCTAATCACCTCCAACGGAATGCGGCTGTCAATCATCGCAAGACTCCTGTCCTCAATCCATAATTCTGGGGTCCCTCGGGTGGCGCTGCCTGCTGGACCAAGCTAATGCACACGCACGCACACACACACACTCACACACAACTTCATGCACACAAAGGTATGCACAATTTCTTGTATTCACACACATAAACACGCATGCACAGCGCACACACTCAGCAAGATTAGCTATGAACAAGAGGCTGAACTCAAGCAGCCCAATGAAATAAATAAATAGACAAATAAATAAATAAAACACAAGCTGGTGTTCTCATAAATTTTAGATGACAGGCTTGTATTGATTGGGGTGTGTTTGAAACTAAACAAGTTGTATCCATGGCCCAGAGCACTGAACATGCACTCTGTAATAATTATTTATGATATATTTGGAGAAGGGCCCAGTGATGTTTTGGCATAATAAGCTGGAGCAGACTTCAGACTGTAATCACCTGGGCTATAGTTCAGTGCTGAACACAAAGACTGGATACGATCCTGTTATGTGAAATACAAAGTTAGATTTTGTCTCAGAAGCTGACAGGAATAATCAAAATGCACCTCTTTCAAGACTGTTTTTTGGCTTATGTCAAACTTACAATTCATGTCATTCTAAGTTACAATTAGAATGACGATGTTATATTTGATCCATACCCAAGATATCAACTCCTGAATTTACACTCAGGCAGTAATATTGACTGTTTTTACTGAGAGACATTGGCTGTTTTCGAAACGGCCTGCTACATACTACCTACTAATGTAGTAGGCAGTAGGTATTGCCTTCTACATACTGCTTTTGAATTTAGTATGTAGTATGACTGCTCTGTTCGATCTGTTATGCAGCAAGCTGGGCCATGCATTGTGGGAAACAGTACGCGAGGCAGACTGGTCCAATGCATACTGTGAAATTTTCCCGAATCAGTACGACATCCGGTGAGTTTTGGCATACTGCAGATTTTGCCCTTGTTCACATACTACATACTGAATTTTGGACAAATCACTATGTACTGCTAGTATAGTAGGCGGTTTCAAAAACAGCCACTGAGAGACAACATGCTGTAGGACCCTTCATCTTTCTTTATTTGTATATATTTTACTCCAATATTATTTTACTAAAAAAACAGCATAAAATATACATGATGCATATACAAATATTAAGTCTATAACAAAGTATTAAGGGTATAAGGCTTATAAAGAGGAAACATGGCTACAAAGGGTAAATAAGAGTGAGATGATGGACGTTACACAGGAAGATAAGCACTGCAGTTATGGCATTATTGACTGAAGTACCAGCAGTGACATTTAGCGGTAGTTCTTGCAACACTGACCCTGACCACTCACTCTATTAGTGCAAGCACCAGTTTGTGGCAAAGCTAAAGCTACACCTACCTGCTCTAAAATGATAACGAAGGGACATGATATTGTGGGTATTGATAGTGATATTGATTTTGATTTCTATTAGAAAGCTCAAACCTTGTTTGCAACTGAACTTGGCACTTGATCTCCCACACAGGTAACTACACGGTCTAAATGATGTCATTATAGTGATTTTGTTTTCTGATTAGTGCTTAACCTTTATGGTTGTTGAAGCACCCTGACCTCCTGCCCAGTGGTGTCATTGATTTTATTATATAGTGTAATCATTTGGTTATAGTTTTTCAGAAATGATATATGTACTTTAACATGTGTAGTTATTTACATTTTCCTAATTAAATGTTGTTTTTAATGCACTTGAATGTAATACATGTCTGGAAAATAACATTTCTAAATACATGTTGGTGAATTTTTTATATTGTCTTCAAAGATGAAAAAAATAATTGATTTGTTTTTGTTGAACAAAGACTATGTTGTATATGTTGTATTTTAAGTTTGTATCTGCAGATTCTATGGAGGGATAACCCAAAGTGACAAATTTCCCACACATTTAAACAGAAACTGAAATCTGTTAATTGAAATGTCAAATGGTAAAAAAAAGGAAAGCAAATAGTCAAATATGAGCACCATTTACGGAACAAGGCTAAGTACAGGATAACACAGTCGGACGTCTTTTTTGGTTTGCCAAATGTGGCTAACTCCAGCAGAAAGGGCACCAACAGCTTCTGTCTTTTTTGCACATGCCTGTGCTGGTGATGCATTGCTCCAGTTGAGTAGCTATACATCCTAGACAGCCAACATAGAACTTGATCTCCATTTACTGGATCAGAACCATGCTGTGAGATGCCAAGTGCCATCTATGCTTGTTTACATCCGGGTAGTAGAGCATTATAGGATTGTGGCAAAAGGCATTACCAGCCCTGGCTAGCGGTGGTTTGCTGTGCTACAGCTTTGACACAATGTATTACCGTAATTCAGGTCCCCAATAATACAAACATTAATTAGAACTACAAGTAATTCTGGTGCTGACTAGTGAGGGAAGACAATCTTATTTTCCACAAGCATTTACCCTCCTGTTATATTCGTTTCTTAGGGACAGCAATAATGTTCCTGGGTCAACTTGACCCGGGCATATTTAATGATCCAAAAGAGTCAGAACCCAAAAAAAATCATAATACATTTTCTAAAATCTCATTATTAACTCCATTACTAACCATTTAAATCAATATTTAGTGCAATGGTGTTCTTTAATTCTCACAGATCATGGTTCAATGAAGATAACTCACTTGTTTTCATGAAAATTCATGTTAAAATTATTTTTAATGTACATTCAAAAGCCCTAAATATAAATACAATAGTTGCAATAATTTCATTTTACATTTAGATTTTCTTTTTTGTTTTTACTGATCTTTTTATTCTTATAATTTGCCTTAAATATTGAAATTAAACACTAAAATATAATGAACAGCTGGACTGGGACAGTTATTCTAGTGGAAACAGAATATCCATTTAGTGCTAAGAATACCTGGTCCACCTTGTTACCATATACAGCCAGTTACCAACCTTGCCCTTTTGAATGAAAAAAATAAGAAGCAAGTGTGTCTATTAGAGGGCATAAAGAAGAATGACAGGTGTATGATCACCTTATTTAGTCAGTTTCTGTTATGTCCGTACCATAACAGCGTGATATAATAGAAGGCACTTTGATACAGCCTGCCCTGTCAGAAGATGTAATATCTCAGACTAATTTGCAAAATGTCCTGATTCCACTTTCTTTGTACGTGTGTGCGTGTATGTGTGTGCGTGTATGTGTGTGTGCGTGTGTGCGTGTGTGTGTGTGTTATAATAAGCCCCAAGAAGATGAGACGGGGACCTGCCAATGACAGGTGATGCACTTCACATTTAACAAGCTTACACTCCAGTGTGTCCGTACATACAAACAGGAGGTAAGTAGCCTGGAAATCAATGGGCTCCACGGGGAGGAGCAGTCCCCCCCCTAACCTCACCCCGCCTTACCTACACTGCTTCATGTCTGGCTAACACTATCCCAGACATTGCTAATCCATGTTTAATATCAAGGAACTGTGGCATATGAGGAGGGGGGGTGGGGGTAAAAACACAGTGGACCCTCAGATATCCAATTTGGAACAAATAAAAAATTGAACAGTAATGTAACACTAATCAAGAGATGTTGTTTACAGAGCCGTGACCTCTGACTCCATGTGTGATGATGTTTTCCCATCGGGCCATGGTGTGTGTGGCGATGATTGTGTACACGCATGGTGTGTAGATTACAGTGGGTGTATTCTTCCTCTGTTTGTTGACCGGTTCCCTTCATCCAAACACACTTTCACATGTATTAAACCACAGATGCATCTGGTTACTGACAGAGATAGCTTATCCATCTGTTTTTACAAGCACAAATGTAATTTCCTGGGTCATCCACTCTATTTGAGATATTTAAATCACTCTGGACAACTTTTGGATTACTCTTCCTCTGAAATCAAACACGACAGACAATGATTTCCACATGTGGAGTGTCTCATTAGACTGACCATCATCTGTAACATCTGAAAATGTGATTTGTCATTATCATAAGCCTTAAAACATCTGTGCTCTTCTTCAAATGCGTCACTTTCAAAGTGTTTTTGAACAGAAAAGAAAAACAAACTAGATTTTGCTCAAAAAGTATTTGGCCGGCAATATTTAATGTAGTTAAAAGACCAAGAATCAGTGCAGGGGCGTGACTCCATGATGTGCTATTTTAATTTAAGAAGGAAACCAAACTTGCCCTTTACAAAAGGTAGAGTCGTCAACTTTAATGTTATCTTTTAAACTTCTGAATTAGAATCACCTGCAACAACATGCACACACACAATCCAGTCAGGCCTTTCTCACATACACACTCACACACACTCGAATCCCACAAGAAATCTGTGGGAGGAACCTGCAGAGGTCAGCGCAGCAACACCAACGATCAAAGACTTCTTTGACTTCACAGGTGTGTGTTTGTGTGTGCGTGCGGACTGCACCACTGTGCAAGTTAGTGTGTGTGCTCGCCTGTATGTGATCTGAGTGTGTTTGTGTGATGGTGGACAAGACTTCGGTGTTGCCCACTGCAGTAAAAGCACTTCTCTGAACAGACATGTTGTCGAAAAGAGTTAAATCAGAATCCTCGCTTCTGGAGTTGGCACAACAAATCTCACTTTTTTCACTTCTGGTATTATTTTGTTTGCCGCCTCTGCCTCCGCCTCTGCCTGCTATCATGGGAGCAGAAACTAAAAAGATGAAATTATCTACCTCAGCTGAAAGCCTTGGTGAGATTTCCTTTGTTAATTAATTCCATGGCTGCCATTCTCGTAAACTCAGGATTTCTAACACGTAGCGTGTACATGTGTATCGCACGTATGAAGGGGGATAAAGATAAAAAACCCTGAAAGGTTATGTTGCAGATAGAAGGAGGAGGGAGAGGGGAGGAGGGGTTGAAAGTAAAGAGTATTATTTTCTTCCGCCTCTCTTCTGGTTTTAATTGCAAGGTGCAAAAGTGAAATGGCTGTGCTACATGATAGTGTTAGAGGAAACAGGGGGTGTCAGAGGGTGAGAGGTGGTGGAGGGGGCGAAGAGGGAATGATGGGCAGACAGCAGAGGGGTAGAGCAGAGTTGAGAGGTGGGGGGATGGACTTGGGGTACACGTGTGTGTGTGTGTGTGTGCGTGTGTGCGTGTGTGTGTGTGTGTGTGTGTATGTGTGTGTGTGTGTGTGTGGGGAGGTGACAGACAGGAGAGAGAGTCCCCAAGGTGCTCTCCTAGGAGCAATAGATAAAGATTCTCTGGGGAAATTTCTCTCATTAGTCGTCAGACACAGTTCAGTAATTCAGCCGTGTCGGGTTACGGGTTTGTCATGAGACAAAAAAAGGGTTAGAAGATAAATAAGAAAATCACTATAAACACACAAAAGCATCCCAACATCAAAGCGACCATGATTTTAAACTAGAGTTGTTCTGACACCGATATGGATACTGACATCGACATCAATATCAATACAGAAATCGATACCAGTGGTAGACAGTAACAAAGTAGACTTACCTGAGTACTGTTCTTGATAACATTTTTTGAGTATCTGTCTTTTACTTTAGTATTTGTTTTAGGGGGAAAGTTCATTTTACTCCACTTCATTTGAAATACAAACATTGTACCTTTGAAATCTACTTTTCTGTGAATGTTCTCTCTACTTGCTACTTTTGCTCTCAAGTCAGCTGGTGAAATGTATTTTCTAAAATTCAATACGAAAGACAATAAACTGTGTGGTGTAGTCCTGTGTTTGGTATGTCTGAGTGGTGTTGACGTACCTATACATCCTGTGTCTCCATGGTTGAACGTAGAGCAAACGCAGAGCAAGTTTACATCCCTCAGATCAGGCTGTTTATTTTGTGGCAACAGCAGAGAGACGGAAGCCGATTCTCCATCCGAGCAGCCATAGTCATATCCTTTCTGAAATGAAGAGTGACTCGTATCATTTGAAATGTTTGCTTTGTTTACCATGAGCAAATTTCATCACAACCTACAAAATTCACCATGCAACCTGAGAAAGCATGTCGAGGTATGTGTCTATACTGTTGTTAATTAACTGTGTAGTACCTAACGAATGCCTTAAAATGTATGTCCCCAACTGCTGCCTGAGATCCTCCAGCAGATCCCTCTTGGAAATTCCGGGTGACCTGGCCTTTGCAGTTAGGGCCCTGTCCCTCTGGAATGACCTGCCGGAGGATATCAGGCAAGCCCCATCCTTGTCCTCTTTTAAATCTCTTTTTAAAACACACTTTTTTAAATGTGCTTTTACTTCTTAACTCATCACTGACTTTTTAACTTCTGCACGTTTTTTATTATTGTCTTTTACTTAACTCATTTTAGGTCTCCTTACCTTTGTCATATGCTTTTTGGTTTTATCTCGCAATGTCTTGCACTCTGTAAAGCACTTTTGTAATGTTTTTAAAAGGTGCTATATAAATAAATGTATTATTGTTATCATTATAATAATAATAATAATAATAATAATAATTATTATTATTATTATTAATAGTATTATTATTGTTATTATTATTATTATTGGTATTATTATTATTATTATTATATTATTATTATCAAAATTAATAGTATTATTGGATTATTTTTATTATCATTACTACTGTCATCATTATTAGTATTATCATTATTGTTATAATAATAATAATAATCATTATTATTATTATTATTATTATCATTATTATTATTATTATTATTATTATTATTATTATTATTATTATTATTATTATTATTATTATTATTATTACAGATAGACATCTCAATGAAGTTGTCTACTCTTATTGTAACTGAGTTTGTGTTTTTGTCTCTGTGCACAGGTTTTGTGGGCATCTTCTTACTGGTATTAGTATCATCAATCTCCTTGTTGAAGTTGGTATCAGGTTGGAAAACTTGATAATAGGATCACATCTACTTCAAGCTTCTGCCACCATTTGTACTATGCGACTCAATTGGGCGCCAGCAAGAGCGTAACTTATCAAGGAACTTCAGTGATAAGTCAACCTTTAATGATTTAAATGAGGTTCCTCCCTCACAGTGGAGTATTTTAACTGGCGGCAAAATCGTTTGGCACCCAAGCTTTCTTCAGGAAGATAAATACGTTATCTGTCTCCACAGTGTTCTGTTTACAGGTTCAGTAGAATGAGTACAATCAAGGGCTGAATTCAAAGTGAGAAAATACAAAAGGAAGAGCTCTGATGTTGACACCAGAGATATAGCCCCAGTAAGAAAACACACCCGGTCTAACTGGGTAACATATTAATCTTGCCACCAACACAGCCTGCAGTTATCTCTTCTGTACAAGAGCTTCTCCCAGGAACAAAAGGAGCTCTTCCTCAAACAGCGTTGCAAGTTTTGGACGTTTTTATTACACTGTTAGCGGCATCAATTTTGTGCAACAAAAGGAGCTGCCTCACTTGTGTGTCACCTCTGAGACAAAGCCAAACCAAGACAAATGAATTCATAGGCATGGGATTGTTTAAAATGTTGGAAGGGGGGGGATCTATTCTTCTTGACACAACAGCACAGATACAACGAATGTGCCCTTTCAGAGACAGAGACACCGGGTGAGACAGACACAGAGCTGTGACAGTCGGAGGGGGGCCACCAAATGTATGAGGAAATCACAATCCTCGTATCTAGATCATTATATTTTCAGCATTGTAATCAATAATCACAGACGCCTGCCTGCCTGCCTGCCTGCCTCTTCCTCCCTCTCTTCCTGAATTGATGAATAATAGAAACATCATGAAATTCATTTTGGGGATCATATTTTTAAACCTGCGTGGACCATTAGTCTGAGAATAGATGCTGCTTACTCTTGGCCTTTGTCCCCCCTCTCCTGCCTCCCGTAACTCTCTGGCCGTCTGCATGCCTAAACGAGGAGGCTGAGGTCCTCTTTTACTCCTTTGTCAGATGGAAATGGAAGTCTGTTTCACTCTGTAATTGCTCCTCTGTGTCTGCATCATCTTTACCGACGAGAAAAAGAGTAACGATAGAGCGAGCACGAGAGGCCTGCTTGCCCTCTGCTACACGATCAACCTCGACAGTCTATTATACCTGACGCTCCTCATCTCACTCATTATCCTCACGGGTTAAAGGTCAAACCGAACCCATCCCAAGTGGTCATTTAACTCTTCTTAACACAACAAAGAATGCAGATGACATCGCTGTTGCATAAAAAGGTTATGTGCAGCGCAACCTGGAGAAGTCTCTGACGGCTCACTCATTGCATATTTAAAAAAAAAAAGGGAGAAATAAGCGCTTCAGTTGGAATGACCGGTGGGAGAATAACAGTTCAGCCTTTGTGGCGACCTTGGATATATCCTGGGCAGGTGCTGTTTTAATACAAGTGCGGCTCCCACTTTATGGATGCCTTTGTATTATTAATACTGTGAGAAATGAGAGGCGAGAGGTGAGAGACCGCAGGCTGGGTTTATGGATACTGTAGCGCCCTGCAGCGTGGTCCGGCCATGGGAGCAGAAGAAGAAGTAAAATGACTCCCAAACCACATAAACTTGACTTAGTGAATACTGAATAACAGAGGGACTGTTCTGAGCTCAGGGCCGCACACCAACAACATTAACATGAACAAAGGTTCATTTTTAAAATCCTTCCTTTGGGGTTTACATACTGTTAATCTGTCACATCCTTCCTTTCTAGACTACTATACCATAATCAAGTGCAGTGAAACTGGAGTTGCCTGTAAATGGAAGCAAAGACACAGACGTTCTTGAGCTTTGTGTCTGACCTCTGCACTCCGGAAACTCACAAAATGGATTCATTAAGCCCCAAGTACTTGGGTTGAAATCACACATGCACACTGTAAGGTGCCTAAAACATAAAACTTTGACCTCAAGCCACTACCACACAAAAACTATCGATTAAAAAATGATTTAATCGTCTTGGCCTTCTAAACACACTGAACAAGTTTGAGGATGGTCAGGTGAAGCATCCAGGAGGAGTTTATTTAAGTCCACACCCTGTAAATTGCAGAAAAATACACTAAAACGCCATGCTGCAATCAAAAAGGCTGACATCCTATTAAAGCTTGGGTTGGTAGTCAGATTTAGATACATTTTTTGTTATAATGGTTAAAAAGATCTTTATGTCCCGATGGCAATCAATACATAATGTGTTCATAAAAAAGAGTGAAAAAAAGCTGCTATCTACAGCCGGAGTAAACCTTGGAAAAATATGTAGTAAGTCCTACAGAAAGTGTTTATGTATTATATGTATTCTAGCGTCTGTCCGGACGCTGTAAGGATGACGAGCTGATTCGTGAACACGTTGAGCTTTAATAACTGTTGGCCGTGAACACGCCAACCAACAAAGCAACAATCAATGTTTGAATGAATGAAAAACTTCTCCTGCCTGTCTCTCCTCTCTCCTGCTTGCTGTAAGTTGTGAGTACCAACAATAGCTATGTTTGTTTGTGTTTTTAACTTTCACCGCTGTTTACCGCTGAGTGAGACATGAGTTGACGTAGTGCAAAACACAAACGATGTGCTGAGGACCGGTTTTGAATCATTCACGATCATATGGTCGTGAATCAGCTGCACTTGTACACGTGAGCGGGGGCGTCATTTTGGAGGAGCTGCGAGGGGTGGCGGGGAGGGGTTAGACGGAGTCCTGAGGAAATGCTCCATTCAAATTCATGCTAGTTTTCCGTGACTACCAACCCTAGCTTTAAGTTCAGTTTTGGATAGGATTGCAAAAGGTTGATTGTAGGTCTATAGACTGTAGTAAACATGGACAAGACAACAGCCCACTACAGTGAATGGAAACACAACCCCAGATAACGTCACCAGCGTCACAAGCATAATATACTGTATCAGCGTCCATTGAGGCACTATTTTGGTTTTGCTCCTACATTGGGAGGAGTTGGAGGTTGCAATCCATATCAATAACAGTCAATGGTCTTGACATGTTACATGCACCAACCAAATGTTATATGTCTAGATGAAAAAAAAAACAAGTCTATGTGGACCAATTAAAAAATTTCCAGGAGGCACTATGAACCCATTTAGTAAAAGCAATGTGCACTACTCTAATCATACATTTTTGCACAATAATTCTCCAAAATGTGCATTCGTTTTGGAGTTGCCTGTTATTGCCAGCAAAAAAAGCGCTGATCTTCAGGCATTGTGCCGAAATCCTGCTCTCCATACACCCATAAAATAGAATTATTACACCCCAAGTAGTTGGGCTGGAATCACTCACGCAATGCAAATTGCCAAAAGACTTAAAACTTTGACCTCCAGCCACTGTTGCGCCTTTTGGTGGTTTTGTAAAAACTTTTAATCACTGGGGCTTTCTAGATACACTGACCGAGTTTGGGGAGGGCCGGATGCAGCACTGAGATGGAGTTTGTTCCAGCGTTGACCATGTAGATTGCAAAAAATACGACAAAAGGCAACGTAACAATCAAAGTGGTTGACTTCTTTTGAAGTTTTGGGTATGGTGACAAAGGACTAGTTTGTATGTCTTGGCATAAATCATTCTAGAGTTGCCTGTTAATGCCAGGAAAAACACTGATTTTCTTGGAGCATTGTGCCTAACCACTCCACTCCAAAACCCCCACAAAATAAAGCTTTAACACCCCAAGTAGATGGGATGGAGTCACTCATGCACTGCCGTGAGTCCTGCCTCTGTGTATGACGGCACAATGATCAACTGTATGTCCTCAGGCGCAGCTGCTCCAGCCAAGCAGAAGCAGCTTATAAAACACTTTTAACCAAACTTCGGGGCAAACCGGGCAGAAGATAAGTGCGTGTCAGGATGAGGGGTTGTGTGTATTATTCTTTTTTTTTTACTGTGCATATGTGACTCTGTGTTTCAAGGCCAATCTCAGAAACAACAGCTCCAAAGTGGGACATACGTGGATGTACACAATGACTTTGTACAGAAGTCAGCACAAAGTCATTGCTGTGTTTCAAGCGAACAACAAATTCATCTTCTCATTGGTTACTGCGAGAGCATTCATCATGGAATGGGTGATTTTGACCCACATTAAAAGCCTGACACAAAGTACACAAAGAGTGGGTATTGTGCGTTTGTAGTGTGTGTGGAAATACACACAAGAGAGCTAGCGAGTGAGAGACAAAGATACAACATTGTGAGAGATTATGACTTCTCCCTTCATTTGAATCTGTACTCAAGTTGAATAAAAGCTATTTATAGAATGGGCTTTGGAGCTGCTCTGAGAATTATGTAAATTCAAATAACATATTCTTTATATCAGAGTGAAAATAATGAAGGCCCTATAATGTGTTCCTCGTAACAATGAGCGAGTTTGAGGAAATTTTCTCCAGACCCTGATCTTGCAGAACAATGCCTTGTTCACGGACAATTAAAACAAAGAGCAATGGGGTTCTGCTGGGACGCAGCAATGAGCATAAATGTCCTTTATGGCGCGTGCAAATTGTCCCCTTTTTATGATGGTTGAGCAGGCTCGACCTTAAAGAAGAAAAATCATACAAACGCCCCTCTTCATCGCTCTTATTTTATGTCTTTTCATGTACTGTGTCTTCACTCACTCACTCACTCACAGTTTTCGTCTTGTCTTACCCTCCAAATTTTTCTGCTCACATTTTTCACTTCTACCTTTTTCAACTGTACATGATAGCTGATGGAATAAAACACCATCTTGATCTTTCTTGTTCGGCTCGCTTCCCTGTCTCACTTTGCACTTCTCTCAGTCTTTACTGTCTTGTAACGAGCCTTGATTCAGAGCTCATTTATTTTAGACGCTATCAAGTGAATCAACAGAAAAATCCATGTGGTCTGTAAAATCAAAGCTGCTTTTACAGAAATTATTACAAAAAGTGACTCGGAGGCCGAGCCAGAGAGTGCTATATCTCCTATTGCATATATATATTGTGACTTTTAAAGCCATGATGCAACTAAATCATATTTCATTTATAAGATCCTGTGGACAGTAACCATTCAAAGTTGCACAATATTAGGGTTGCAAAATTCCGGGAATTTTCAATGTTGGAAACTTTCTATGGAAATAAATGGGAATTTTGGGAATTAATGGAAATAAACCAGGAATCAACTAAATTGAAGGTTGGCTCTTAATAGGGAACTTAAATATAGTTGGGGAAAATATATTTTAGCATAATCCTGACTAAAACAACCAGATTATTTCATGCAAGTACAGTTCCAGATCCCACCATCATCACCCGCCTCGGAGCGCAACTGGTTCTTGTTCGATAACACGCACACAGGCTCACAAATGTGAGAGTTGAAAAATTGGTTGGAATTCGATCTAACCTGAGGCTCTTTGAGCCTGACACAGAGCCATCCTCAACAAGGCTGGACAGTGACACTGAAGAGGAAGAGTCGGAGTTGGATGTTGAGGAAGTGGACATGGAGGATGTTGATGAGACCCAGGAAGAGCCCATTGCCTGAAAGGGTTTAGCAAAAATGCAGAGGCTAGGCTTGAGAAGCTAGAGGGAAGATGCTTTTTTTATTTGCATGTTGAATTAAATGTTTGGGGGGGGGGGGGGGGGGTCTTTTCATTTAACATTTTGAATGGGATTTTGTTGGGATTGCATATTTGTTAATTTTTGAATGGGTTGGGTCGAAGGGATGAGTAATATTTAACTCAATATTCATGTTTTAGTTTGATAAAGTTCGACTTACAAATAAATCCTTCCATTAAATTACCCTTAATTCCCAGTTAATTCCTATAACTCCCATGGAATGTTTCCAATTTAGAATATTCCCAAAATTCCTCAGCTTAACTTCCCATGGAAATTTACCGAAAACTGTCCACCCCTTTGCAACCATACACAATATCAAAGTGAGCTAAAGGTGTAAGGGACATCGAGTAGTAGGCCTGGGTGTTGGTAAGGACCTCACGGTATATGTATCATGATAGATGGGTCACGATATGATACGTGTCTCATACTCTGTAATACTCTATATGACTTGCTGAAAATGTATAAGTAGAGTGATAATACAACTTGCTGTGTGATTGGGTCAAAACTATTCTATTCAAAATGTATATTCCAATTAAATTTAACATAGGGTTGTCATAATACCGGAGCTTCTAAATAAAACAAATTAAAATGCAGAAGTATTTGGAGTCAACAATGTGCATTGCGTGTATTGATAGTGTACGACAGTGATATTCTACTTCAACATTGTTGATCTATAACATAAAATATCAAAGCTGGTGCAGCAGAAGCAAAAGTTATGTCTCTTTATATCCTGCTTTCTTTCCCAAAGCACAACAACTTTGGACAGTCTGCTCGGAGATGTTAATATCACATACTTGTTACGGCTAATGTAGCGTAATGTAGCTTCAGTCAGAGATGATGAGCAGCCTAAGGAGGTATGGTTGCCTCACATCTGTCAAACTCACAACCCTGAAAATATTTACATCAGTAGATATACAGGTCTGATCCTCAAACATCACTGACTCAACGTGATGATATGTGACTCAATAGTTTTGGCGACTTTGTGGATTTTGAACAGCTTCCTCTGTAACCAACAGAGGTGTCAAAAGTATTCACATTCATTACTCTGGTTTCAAAACTACTTAAAGTATAAAAGTAAAAGTAAAAGTAAAAGTAAGGGGAAAAAAATGTCATTAAGGACAAAAGCTTAGACTGAGCCACAAGGGCCTATAGTGCATGACCCCACCTCCCATAAAAACATGTTTCTGAAGGCCATAATGACTATAATGTTGTATTAATATGTTAATGTTGAAATATTTGGGCTGCAACTGTTTCAGCCACATTGATGCCCATTGAAAATGAACACATTATTGTACAATGCAAATACATTAAAGAACCATATCATATATGAGTACTATTGAGCATTAACATGTTTCATGGAGCAGAAGATATGACGACTGGTTGCCTATAAGTATTGTAATGGTGCAAAAAGTCAAACTTCACAGGCTTTATTGGAATGTAAATGTACATAAATGTGTTTTTTTGAACGATGACAAGCCAGAATGAAAACAAGCTGAAGTGAAACAGGAGTAATGAGGCTATTTTTAAATGTAAGGAGTAGAAAGTACAGATAATTGCGTGAAAATGTAAGAAGTAGAAGAAAAAGTCGTCTGAAAAATAATTACTCCAGTAAAGTATAGATACCCCAAATTTCTAGTTAAGTAAGGTTAAAGTATTTGTACTTTGTTACTTCACACCTCTGGTAACCAACCAACGTTTTTTGATGCAGAAATACACAGATAAACTTTTAAAATTACCACGACCACTACATCGTTAAGTTTACAGTGTCTATATGATCATAACAGCGTAGATGATGCTTTCTAAGTTGATAAAAGTAAATGTCTTTATTTGACATATAACTGTACTCACAATTAAAACAGCGTATGACAGCAGTGCCTTTTTTTTTGGCCTCTGAACTTAACATTTAAAGAACAATTTATGTGTTGAGCGAATTTGAAACCTCCGGGGGTTGTAAAAACACAATATTGTATTGCTCCTACGCTTTCATAGTATGTCCAGAGTCATTTTCACTAGGTAATAATGATTTGCATTCACTGTAGAAAAACACATTCATTATCCACATACAATGGGCGCTAATTACAAACGCTCTAATGAGAAAACCTTTTGACATTTAAGATAAGGCAAACAGTGTGAAGGCAATATGAGTGCCCCAAAGTTTTCATTTTAATGAGTGTTTACTCTGCTCAGGCCCTGATGAATGTATGTTCCAGCATCTGTGTGTTTAGCGAAGAGATGAAAGGTTAATACAGATGTGCGAGCAGGGATGACAACGCCAGGGGCTCGGTGCAGAAAACAAGGGGCCTTCTTTCTTACTGTCGTGTATATCAACCTCTTTTCCCCCCTTTTTCTTAAACCTCACATCCTGTCTGAGGAGACCATGTGACCTCGGAAGGCCTCTCGCAGTCATCCGTCCCCCTCGAATGCCGGTTAATTAACGTCAGCGCAGTTTAGGCTTCCGCTAAATAGCTCGATACTGTAATCAAAGTGTGGGATCTGACAGGCCGCGATACAAGCTGCTAAGCAAAGGAAACCACTTGCTCACTTCGAACTGGAGCAGAGGGAAAAAATAATTATGTTCAGCATGGCCGAACTAGTTTGTGTGTGCGTGTGCGTGTGTGTGTGTGTGTGTGTGTGTGTGTGCGCGCAAGTGCGTGATAAAGAGGAGGGATGCAGAAGAGCAACACTAAATCAATTGTTCATTAGAGAGAGAGAGATCTAGAGAGCCAGACTGACCAATAACAGGAGAGGAGAAAAGAAGGGAACAGTGTGTGACCTTCTTTTTATCATTCCTATTGACATCAACACCCTGAAAAATTACAGGATGTATTCAAAATCAGTCTTTCATAAGCTCACCACCTTCTCTTTTCTTTTCAGGCCTGCTTTTATATCACTCATGAGCAAGAATGAAAGAGAAAAAGGAAGTGGCAAAAAATATAATACGGCAATTTAGCTAAGTAATTACAGCATTTACTCTCAACTACCAACCACCTACCTGCGGCTCTGTTGGCAGAGAAAGCTAATAATTCAATTTCTCGGTGACAGTAATTGTCAGCCGATGTACCTAAAGGTCATATCAGTCACCTGAGAGAAAGGAAAGGGAGAGCCCGGTGACACAATCACACAAGAGCAATTTAACATCAGAGCTAATGGGAGGAGAAGAGTGGTGATGGACAGAGAGAATAGCAGGGACGTGGAGAGAGCAGAGGAGAGGGATTCTATGACTGAATGCTCACGTGGTGTTTGGATGGTCAGAAGACTAAATTTACAAGTATACATGATTTCAAAGCTCAGGGAAATCTTTCTTGATGATGATGTTATTATTTGTGATACATGGTAAGTACGGCACTTAAAGGAATGTTTGAGTTGAATTGAGCCAGGCTGTAGCTAAAAGCTTAATTAAATCTTTGCTTGTCAAACAAAAACAGAATTTTAGGTTCAAATAAAGCCTGTTATTTCTTCCTGCAGGGGTTCAAGTCCTAAGATACTATTTCTAGAGTGTTTTCTCTTTCAAAGATATATCCTCTATAAATCAGGACAAATCAATAATAGATGCTATAAAAAGTTGATGCTTCAGAAGGTACGGAGTCAGGACTGTGGGAGAGGTAACGAGAGGGCAGCCCAGCCTTTGAAGTAATTGACTAATACAGTAGCGGGTATTAAAGTCATTGAGTGCCAAAAGGGAGCAGGCAGCCGCTTGACCCTGAGCCACTTTGGACTAATCTAGCATTCAATCCAGCGTGTAATGACTGCTAGAGCTGTCAATCCTCTGGGCTCTCTTTTCTGTCTCAGGCACAAGCGCATGAGCACTCCTAAACACACACGTGCACACGGCTGTGCCCACACCCTCACATGCATACATATAAGCAAAGCTCTCTTTCTCTCTGTGCCCTGAGGAACGCCTACTGGACAGCTCAGATGAAATGTCCCGGGGTTTTAGGGGGGATAAAACCAGGGATCACAGGCTATCCAGGCCATCTGGACACATCGTACCACAGGGAAAGTAGTAGGTTTTTAAAGAGGCTCAGGGTAGGAAGTTTTTAGGTGGTACCAAATTGTTCAGCTAGGTGCAGGTGATCAATTTGTTTAATCCACACTTTGAAATGTCCATGAGGACTTGGAAGAAAGCATGATGGGTGAATGGGAGGGGAGGAGAAGAGAGGATTTCAAAATTAAAGTCATTAATTATGTCTCCTCTGAAGTTCTCTGCTTATTGTGTTGCGTTGATCACTGGTTACGGCTGGGTATCAGTGGCTTCATTGATAGTTTTCATTTGTTAGATGAGCTAAGTGTACTAAAGTGAAGCTGAATATTTCAGTTTGACATGAAGCACATTTTAGAAAACTAAATGGGTCCTCTATGATTAAAAAGTACTTTGAAGTTTGATACTTTGGGCATATATTTTTTGGATACTCTTCAGTTTTATCAGATAAAAATAAGGACTTTTACCTGTATGTTGGAAAACTGCTTGCATTGTTTGGCACCTTACAAATAACAATGTAATTTTATGTGTAATCTTTGGACTGGATATTTCAGACTAAGACATATGCAGGAATGTATCTGACATCCTATGATCACCAGTTAATGCAACAGCATTTACACTTTTCAGGAGTTCCAGTTTGGTTGCTTCCTCTGCTTCGTACACGTCCTGTGTGTGTGAAACTATTGTTCCCAGCAGCAGTAAGACATAAGACTGGTCTTATTCAAGCGGCAACCTCCGGTCTAAAAATATGAGTCCAATGCAAAAGTGCCAAAAACTGCAGTTCATCGCGGGTCCGCTTGAGGCTGGCTTCAGAACTACCGGAAGTCACATACACAACAATTCAAAAAAGACGATCTTTACAGCAGAAATAAACATGTTTACAGTCTGAGTGTAGTCTGGATAGCTCATTTCTTGATCAGCACACACTGTACAGGGCTGAATTTTTTCATAACGCGGGAAGACATTGAGGTTACCAGTCTTCCAATGAGAGGTGCAGCTGACTTGATTGACAGGCAGGAACACTGCAGCTGTTGGCTAGGAGGCTCAAAGCCCGCCTCTTTACGTCACAATCACTTGACAGCAGCAATATGGCTGCCGCCGCCGATTGGCCTCAATACAGAGCTTCAGAAACAGATGGGTGACGTCATGGAGACTACGTCCATTATTTATACAGTCCATGGCCTAAATATGACAACCTGAGGTCGTCCCTTAGACCCCAGTCTTTGACATAGTTGACTGCCCTGCTGTCAGTTGTCATCAATTTAGCAAGCAATGTGGTAAACTTCCTGATTTAGTTTCATCCACAGGTCTATGGTGACTCACACCCTCAAAAATAGTGCTCAGCCGACTATGACACAGCTGCCTGCAGACTATTAGTCTGATTAGTTTGCCTAGCTTGCATGTAGCAGCTAAAAAATTTAAGTACTTTGTTGATGTTTTAATTTTAAATTTGACGTAAAGTGTAAATAACTTTAGACTTGGTAACTGAGCCAAATTTGCCATTTGAAAGCATCAATATTTACCATCACAGCTGCAACAAGAGCAGGTAAATGCAACCATAGCTTAACTGTGGTGTACTGAAAGGGCAAGAAAATAATATGCAGTTAAATAAAATGAACCTGTTCATTTCTGGCCTTTATCACATTGAATTTAAGGTTTAACAGCCCAAGTATTGTTTTTGGCTAACAGAGTCGTAGCTAACATCTAATTCTCGCAAAGCTAGCTGTCCATCAGAGACAGTTTCTTAATAAGAGCTGTGTGGACTGTGTTATAAAATTGTGTTTTTGCACTGTCAGGGTCCCCACTCTTTTCCAGAGATCATTTTCAAGGACATTTCCAGGACATTTCCCGGACATTTCCAGGACACTTTCAGTGACGACCAAGCTGGTATGACAGTCTAAATTTTGTTCCTAATTTAGTTACTAAATAGTCTAATATGTTCCTCTCAGGGGAAGTCTACATCGAAGACATGCAGTCTATGGCTATCTATGAAATCATCTCTTACATGCTTAAAAAATTATGGCAAATTGATAATAGAATAATGCAACCACAGATGTACAGCACTTCACTTTATTAGTGCAACTAAGTAACAATGATGGGCAACATCTCAGCTTTCTCTTTTCTCAAAAAATAAAAAATTAGCTAAGTAAAAAACAAAAGAGCCAGCAAAGGAATCAGGAAGCTGCCTTACTGAAATAAATAAATAATAATAATAATCAGAGGATCAGTGCATAAATTGACCTAAATAGAACTGAATGACAAAAATGTCCACAAATGTTGAATGTGGATGTGTTTTTTTTTAACCCTGTCAGGTCGCACGCAGTCATGTTGGAATAATTTTCCAGCACAATTTACCTTTTCTACCATTTTCCTGGTGTTTTCCAGTACTGGAAAACTGGTCAACTATTTTCCAGGTTTTCCCGGGACACGTGGGAACCCTGACTGTAGTTAGTATGGCCTGGCCCTCAATGACCCACCACTAAGGCCTTGTCTATCATCATGCGGTCTGATTATAGGTTCTCTGCTTTGTCGTCCTCAAGCTCACCCGTCAATAACAAAATGCTATGCTAAACTGTTCCTGTCAGAGCCTCCTAATGAGGCCTGTTGACATGTCTCTATTTGCAGCATTTTGCTTTTGCATGTGTTTACTGTACTTGTGTGTTTCTAATTTGGAACCATTTCTGCATTCTCAAAGCGTTTGGACCGCGTTTTTTTACAATTAGAGAACCTTTCTGATGTATTGGTTTTACTTTTACATGTGTTTATGAATGTGCATCTTTTCTGGATTTGCAGCACTTTACTCCTAATGAAGATTGAAATTTTGAGGCTTTGTTGCAGATGTTCATTACTGTTTGCCCCAAAAACAGATGTTCTGGACCAAATGGAAGAACAAACAAAACTAACAGTTCATTCAGCATCTGGTCTTTTGCACATCAGTGAAGCAGTAAGCCATAATTGAACTCTCTTGCTACACTATAGGTGCCAATAAGGAGTCTGTCAACCATCCACTGACTCACCACAGTGTCTGCAGTCCTATCACTGCACACAACGACACCTGTCACACTCTCTGAGCATCAGCTAAAAAAAGAGAGGAAAGAAAGCGAAAGAAACAGAGGCACTTCACAACACTGTCATTGCCATTCATAATACGCATTGGCGTATAAAGAGGGCCATTAGGGGCCCCAACCTGGGAGCCATTAAATCATTTTAAATCGTTGTAACATCCCATTAGTGTCAGTAGTGGGACCACATAATAGTCTGTATTAGAGGGATAACCACAAGACGCTCCATTTGGACTGAGTCGCACGGCTCCTCTCCCCTTCTCTCCTCATCTGTCCCCAGATCCTCACCTCCGTCTTGCAGGAGTGAGGGGTCACTATCCTATGAAGTGCCAGTCTTGACGGAGGGGACCCATGTGGGGACATCTCCCCTGATGGCTGCTGCTGCTGCTGCTGCTTTGAGTCACAAAGATGAGGAGGCTGCTGAATAAGGAACGCAGTGAAACCACCCTGATGAATTAGGCATGATGCAGGTAGCCTGTAATAGGCCCATTATGCTGCCTTTAGCTGTGTCAAAAGGAAACAGGAGAATAAATGTTGGGTTGTTTTGTCTGAGGAAAGGAAGTCTGGGCTTGTTTTCGCTCTCTGTGTATACATATGTGTGCTATACAATTGGAAGTCACTGGATAAAAGTGAACAGCTGGGGAAAGACGGGTAGGGAAATGGTACACAACTCGCTTCAGAGACATCAAATAAATACATAGGGGGCCAAGTTTCACTGACACACCTTAAAAAAATAGGTATGTATTTAACATCAGCCACAAGAGGTATTTTTTGACCTTAGGTGTTGCTCAGAATAAAACAAACAAACAATATAAGCTAGTTGGTGATCTTTAGAGGTACTGGTGTGTTTCGATACTTTTGGATGAAGCCAAGCTCTTCTCTTCTGTTTTAACTCTGCTTTAACGTCTGCCCCCACAATAAGTTCTTTTGAATCTTAGAATATTTTGAAAATGTGAGAAACATGACAAAAATAATAGCAGATTGAACAGATTTGCTCTTAAAAGGTATGGACTGGAGATGACGGACACACTTCATTTAGAGAGAATTAGAGTTGTTCTTAAAAACAGACTTGAGAATTTTGAAACAATTTGGCACTCACGGATCTCTTTTTTGCAGAACTGAAATGATCAACTTTTTGTACATTGTCAGGTAGCACTCCTTGGGAGGGTTGAGGGAGGGGGAGGGTGGGATAGTTATTGTTCTACTGTGAACTCCATGATGAAGACAGTTTTGCCTGATGATAAGGAATGAATAATCCGAATTAGTGATGATGTAGTCTGTGAGATCAGGCCTTTGAATTGCAATGTTATATGAAAATTGAATGTCGATCTGGATGCTTTGTGGAAATTTTGTTTTCCTTAATAAACATATTGAAACAAAAGGTATGGACTGCAACAAGAAGACCAACACACACTAACACATAGCTTTCATAAACATTCAGGGCCTCAGCTCTCCAAACTGAAAATCTCACATAATCTCCCGCATTCAAACGTGACATTACAGTAAACAATCATGGTGGAAGAAGGCCAAAGGTTGCTAGCTGCTTAGCTACCTGGTACATTTATTGTGCTAGCTATGTTTGTTCTCTCCTTGTTGGTTACATTATGGTATGTTTTACAGGACATGTTGGATTAACTTGTGTTGCTGCCACAAATCAACAAGTTGGTCCTCAGTTTCTGACGTCCATGTAACTTTATGCTTTGCGTTTACTATTATCCCCATGGCTGTGTTTGTTCTACTTTCTTTTTCAGTCAGCTTGTCTATCACCTTGTTCCATATGACAATCAGAGTGCATGATTGGCCTTCCTCGAGTTACCCCAATAACAGGATCTTAACATATATTCTGAACATGTCAAATCTTATGATTTCAAATCAGTGTGGCCTTGATCTTCTTATGAGCAAATCGAGGGAGGTAAAATCACTCTTAAAATACCTCAATCCACAAGAAAGCTTGACAAGATAATCTATAGAACCATCAAAAATATCAGGCCTCTGCTCACTTTAGTCAGAAGGGGTAACCAGGCCCAAAACCAGCATGATTATCTTGTAGTGTGTACCTGATTAAAGCTTTGCTAATCAATTCCCTTTTTTAAAGCAACAAAGTTAGCTACATGGTATCAACCTTGTGAACTTAACTTCTGCAAGAAAACACACAACTGCTATTTTCCAAAGTGTCAAACTACACCAAGCCAAAATAATGACAGAGAGTAGTGCATGGACATAAATAACATCAAATATTTCATCATTAAAATGCAAGTTTTTTGAAAACATGAAGTTTCATAACAGCTTGTAATAAGTGTGTTCCTATAAATCACACAGGTGACTCACACCCTGGTAACAATACAAGCCAAACCAGAAAATATGTCAGGCTATTGTAAGCTTTGAGAAAAACTCGCTGTAAAATATGCATCTCCTCACTTCTTTCTCTATTTTTCTCTGCTGGATGATAAATAGCTCGTTCGACAGACCCTTGGTGTGCCCTCAGAGTTCTTAAAGGAACAAAGCCATGATGAATGGATCAATGCCAGCGGTCCAAGAAAACAGCTCTTCCGGCCGATAAAAAAGATTTGCCAATGACAATTGGGGGACAGCGGTGACCCGGAGAGTGGGTCTTTGGGGTACGGCCCCCCCAGAGGGGCCCCGGTGATGGAGCTAGGATCACCATTAGGGGGAAGATTAAGTGGCCCCGGCTTCCTCTCGCACTTAATTATACATGCAAGCCCCCTCTGTACAGCCTGCTGCAGCACCTCAGAAAAAGGCAGAGTGCTCCTTTGTCTCAGCCGCTGGCCGCCACTTTGATTGCTTATTGGCTGTCTCTCCTGACAACCGCCGGGCATAGAAACAACTCCCATTGGCCGAGGTGTCAGGAAAGCAGAGAGGGAAGGATAAAAAAAAAAAGGAGAGAGAGTCAAGAGAAGAGAAAGAGAGAGAGTTGGATAAGAGACAGACAGCAAGGGAAGAGGTGCGTATTTAGTTTTCATTACACCGGGAGCTTGAAGAGGATGGGGAGGGGGGGGAGAAAAAAAATGTCCTTGTCAGAATGGGAGTCTCTGGAGGTGCTGTGGGGTGTGCGGGTGCCATCCGCCGACACTCAGCTGACAAATATGGAAGCCCTCAGAATAGAGCAGTTCATGCTTGAAAACAATGGCTTATGAATAAACAACAGGGCAAGAGAATCCTGCTAATAAACAAAATGATACCACTAGGGGCTGCGTGGGACAGGGGGTTGAGGAGACAAGCTCAGAAAAGCATTAGCATTATGTGCTAACAACATGCAGCAACACATGATGAGCACTGTAAAAGCCACCAAGGCCCAGCTGGACCGGACTCAAACTGCAATCCCACCGGTCAAATCTCTTCTCAACCCATTCTTACTACAAAATAACGACCAATTGCTACAAACTGGCGTTAAATCTCTTTGCCAGATTGTTGCACGCACTTTAACGGCGCTGATCAGAGGCTAAGAAACAGTACAATGTGGATGTTAAAGCGCCTAAATGAGTCTCAATGATGATGACTTCCATCCATAGCTCTTTGTGGTTTCAACTCCCAATCCATACCACATGCATCAATGCCAAAGTGTTCCAATATGTTGACAAAAAAAAAAGCCTTCCATGGCAACAGGAGAAACATATTTTTATATAAGAGGCATTAAAAAATGGAACAGTGAACACACTTTTAAGAACGGGTTGCGCAAAGGACAGTGTCAATAATTAATCATGCAGGAAACTCGGCTTCAGTGTACTCATCATGTTTTAAGAACATAACTGGAGATGTTGTTAATATATAATGGCACAGCAGAGAGATGCAGCTTCCCAGCCCCCGAGTTTTCACAGCAAAAGACGGGAAAATCAAAGTTTATGTCCTGGGGCAACCATGGAATCAAACGCTTGCCGGCGCCAACAAATCTGGCAACATTTAAAATGGATTATTTGGTGTTAGTGGGTTAATAGCTAATCAATACATGATCCAATGAAGTCCCAGTGGTCTAATCCAGCTAATCACATACACTACAAGACCGATGGGAATGAAAAGGGGGTTACAAAGGATGGATTTCCAGTACAGGTGGAGAAAATAAAATCTATATTTGGCACATTTTCAGATTTTTAAGAGATTCTTTTTTCAATCAAGACAGAAAGAAGAAACTATCTAACAACAACCAAATTCTTTAAAAGTTGAAGTCCAAAAACTCTCATCAAGTGAAGATAACAAGCTCTGACATGGGAACCGTAGCGTTGATTTGAGCTTTTTGCAAATGGGATAAATCATAATGTTAACTGTAAATCAATGCTGACATGTTATCTTAGCCACATTAGCTAAAACTGCTTTTAAGACTAGAACCAATAAACTTGCTGTTTACTATTCAAGCAGACCAGGTCAGAGCTTGGGGCAGAAATAAGAGAGTGTTTGGTTAAGACTAAGAGCAAAGTTTGCAGAGAAAGTTATGAGCCTGCATTCACTTATTAAGATTTTTTGGCATCTGCATGGAAGTGGGATAGCTCTCTTAATACTGAGAGGTTAACTAAGGCATGTCAATTTGAGAACATAAAAACTCTGTGCAATTTTGCATTAACATTGATGCCCAAAAGCTATGCATTATTAAACATAATTTGAGAATGATGAGCTGAAAGTGACATTAATGGCAGAAATGAGATTGATATGCTTGGACTCAAATAGACACTGGCTGGCAGGCACATGCATGCTTTTGTGCACGTGCATGTGCACATGCATGCATGCACACACATGCACACAGCAATGATGTTTACTCCCTACCTGTACAGTCATTTCTGTAAAGTAGAGCTTTATGCATAAAAATGTTCTGCTCTAATTCAAAAGAGAGAACAAAGAAAGCATTCAAACAACTTCTTTGAAATGATTTAAGAAATGGGAATATGGGTATAATTGTTTACATTATTCATAAGATGATTATCACATTACAGCACATAAATTATGCTTCTTTGATGGTAATTCAAAGCCAGCACACAGTTGTCTGGGATGTATTTAATATGCATTATAATTATAAATCAAAGTAAGCAACACTAATTTTGACATGCTGGAAGACTAATCACTGTCTGCGTTCTATCATCAAATACAAATACATGTTCCCGTCTTAACCAGAGCCGCAGAGGCACAGGCCAAATCAATAGGAGAAAATCAATTAGAATGTGTTTGCATGTATGGATTGACACCTTGAATCATCAGTCCTATTGATCCTCTCTGCTGTGATCTTCATAAAACCCATTTGTTCCATCTAAAGTTTGCACATGGAGCCAATACGTTGTTCTTTCGCCCCCTCCTCCCCCTCTGGTTTGCATAAACAATGGTGGAAGGGTCATAAAGAATACATCATATACTAAAAGGAAGATACATACTCGGTGGAGGAAAATAAAGTCTGAGTGACAGAAGAAAAACTGAGGAAGCTCGCAGGATTTAAGTAAAAGAATGAAACAATTTGCTGACAAAAACAGTTCAAACGTCTACAAATTGAAGCGTGTAACTTTCAAACAAATTGACTGATGATCCACTTCTAAACTGCAAAACCACCCCACCCTGAAACAAAAAGCCCTGATGAACATCCTTGTGACTGAACTGATTGCAGTTAATTATAAATTATGCAGTCATTGTGGGCCCACAAAAGAAGACATCCCCACTCTGCAGTCAGATGTAATTACCAAAGTCAGGCGCACTCCACTGTGTGTGATCTGCTGCTGACAGCCAAGGCTGACTGATGACCTTCCCCGGTGAAGACTCCCTCTGTTGAGGTCGATGAACACATGAGACACACCCACCCTCTGCCCCTCCTCCCTTCTTGTAAACTTCCAACTTGATCCTTAGCATCTCTATACCTGCCCGTGTGACCCAAAATGTTCAGGTACAAAGCTATTTACAATGTGAGCCATCAAGCTAGCCTGGCTAGTATTGCCTATCAGTCACAATAAAGGGTTTATCGCCCCGTGTTGCAATGTAGGGCAAAGAAATATGACTCCCTCGTCAGCGGGTGTCAGAAAGGGGCGGGGCTTTGGAGTTAGGAGGAAAGGGAGGAGAGGGCTAATTTGACACAGCTCGCTTGGCTTGCCATAATTGCTCCGTCACTGTCAGTCCTTGAGAGGCCTCCTCGCCGTACAATTTGGACACAATTACCAGGCGTTTACCGGTGGCCGTTATATCCGTCGCCCTCCTCCCCCACTAAAACCCCCTCCTGTCCTCCCGTTTGGCCGGTGGCGAGGATGTGCCATGCCTCATCAAACGCGGATGCGGCCCATTAATGAACACTGTTAGCATTTCTCTTAAACTTCTCCTGCCTCTAATAAACATGCAGTGTTCCATGAAGGAGCATTGCCATCCTCGTGACATGATATTTATTGTCTGTGCTGGCGGGAGGGGAGCGAGGAAGGGGAGGACAGAGGTGAGGGGAGGAGTGGTTGGAAGTGAAGAGAGATATATCAGCGATGAGTAGGGGTAGAAAGGGGAGGGGAGGTGAACAAAGACAGATGAAGAGGAGGAGATGCAGACTGGAACATCTCTTTCTGCCACCGCACTGTTAGTGGCTACCACTGCAGTTCTTCTTGAATTCACCTCAGAGATGTATTGTAATATTGTAGTTTTATTTCAACAATTACAACATCAAAACAGGGTGATACATCAGGACTTTGTGGGAGCAGATGTAGTCTATGTGTGCAATGTGTGGATCCATCCTTTAACATTAAATAACTCTTGATAAGAGACTTGAATCAGGCTAATCATAACATTTGCAGCTCACTTAGCTTCACAGCATAGACTCTCAAACTGCAGCAGGGGATAAACACTGACGATAAAAAGAAACAACTCCAATAAGTAATCTACAATGACACATATACATATCTGCAATCTAGAATGCATCTTAATTGCTTAATCCAACCTATGTTAAACAAATACTTCAAGTCCTATTTCAAGGAGACTTGACATTTTACTTCTTCTGAAATATCATCATGGTGTTATCTCATTGAACTTAAGACCTGTTAATTGCAAATATCCCTGTTTTTTTTTAAAGTTTTTTTTAGCTAAAGTGAAGCCTGAAACTTACCATCTACAGCAAAACTGAGACTCATCAGAAGCCAGATGAATAGGTGCACTTTTCATGGGATGTTAAAAACCATGAAATGTCAGCATTTATTTTGCAGACATATCTGGAAGGGTACGTTTCAATTCCCTTCTGATGTGAGAACAGGGTCGCTTCTCAAGCTAGTGGACTGTAAACAATGCAGCACATGAAAACAAAGTCTTTGCTGGATGTCGTGTACACACACATAAACAACTAAACTGTACCAGTTGGCTACACAGGAAAAAGCTGGCCTCTGATTCCAGAGGCATATATCATTTTTAGACGATAGTGGATGGTTGTAACAGCAAATTAATAAGGTGTTTCTTTAGAATGGTAAAAAGTCTTCTGATTTGCACAACCAAGTAACACTCAGCAGGATAGTGACATCATTTCTCTGCACTTTGAAACCTGTTTTGTCGCAACAGGAGGAGGAAGAGAAACAGAGGAAGCCAAAAAGAGAAGGGAAAAGTGAGACATAAACAGCAGGAGGGGCACTTGTAGTGACCTGATGCTGTGTGTGTGTGTGTGTGTGTGTGTGTGTGTGGGTGTGTGTGTGTGTGTGTGTGCCTGCGTGCGTGCTTGCATGCGCGTGTGTGTGTGTGTGCGTGTGTCCTCTAAAGACAGTGATATTTCCTCAGGGGTGGCCCTGTGTGTCGCAGCAAGCCATCGTTACTGAACAAGAGGTCATCATCTATCATTGTGCGACTGTACCCTATTTTGAATCAGGTACACAGCCAATAAATAAGTAAAAGAGGGTAAACCAGGTCTTATAAATGCAATTATGAGCAAACAGTTTTTCATGTATTTACAATAAAGTATTTCAGTTTCCAAGCACAGTAGAAAAAACACACAAAAAAGCAAGTATTATGGCTAAGACGGTCAATTGTGTTGCGTCTCCAGGGACACAATAGCACACTCTCCCTCTGTCCTGCAGAAATTAATGAAGCCCAGTGCAACTGCAGTCAAAGGCACAAAATGGCCGCTCATTAATAGCCCGCTGTCACAGGGGCCATTATGACACAGCCAGATATTCGAAATAATAGATGTATTATTCCTCTAAGGCAAACAAGTGACAGTGACAAATAAAGGATGAGCTGTGAATGGTCAGTTTCTTCAGCAGCATATTTGATGTTAAAAACATGTTATTGTCTTTGTGGCATGCTTTTAACTTTGTTCACATAGCCTTCAACTGATGAAAACAGCCACATGCTCTCTGCTAGGCTTTCTAATGCAAAGGACAGTTAGATTGAACAAAAAACATGAAGGGATGCTAACTCACATATACTCCAATACAGTATGTGAGAGCACAAACAAACCCAAGCAACAAAGTAAGACTTTTCATGTCTCTGTGGAGATAGGAGCTGGCATCGTACTAAGTGTTTGGTTGCTCACCGAATAAACTCATTAATTTGCTTAATTATGAAACTCCCTATCAATTTCCTCTCCCTGGGAAAATGTTCAGTGAAGCTACGCGGCAACATAACACATTCAGAGGCTATGTTCTCACTATCACATAATAAACAAACAGAAAATACACCAGGGCCTGATTAAAGGCCTTTACACTACAGAGGAAGAGAGAGAGAGAGAGTGTGTGTGTGTTTGTTTCCGTGCCCACAGATGAAATTGTTTCAGCTTGTTTTTGACAGCTACAGCTACAGACGTGTTGGCTATTATTGTGGGGGAAGAGAACGCCTGGTTGTAATAATTAAAGCACACCACTAACCTGAATAAATTAATGCTTCCTCTGTGTGTGGAAATGTGTGTGTGAATGTGCAACCGCACGTTCAGACAGGCTTTGTTCGTCCTGATTAATTTGTGTTTCCCGTGCTGTTTGTATGCGCGTGTGTGTGTATCTCTGCAAGCATTTGTGTGTGCGTGTGTGTGCGTGAGTATTTGAGTGTGCGATAAAAGTGATGGTGGAGCTGTTTGCCTCCTTCTCATGCCTCACAATTCTTATCTCATGAATACAAATTAAAAGTTTTCCAGCCTTTTACTTTTCTTTTTTATTTTCCGTTCTAATTACTAAGAAATAAGGGTGAAGATGAGAGCGGAGAGTTTTGTTAGACACACTGCAGCTAACACTTTAGTCTCTGGATGTTACTGCAAACACAATGGTAGTCTACTGTGACGTCCAACATTTTCTTTGCACTGCATGATTCTGAGAAACAAAAAGCTATCAGGTTTGAAATAACAACTCAACATACTTTTTTTTAACTCTTAACATGTGTACCTTATTGAAAATAGGCAGTTGTATTAGCAATTTAACTTCCTCTTCCACAAAAAGAAATTCAATTTCGGTTCTGCGGAGGGGCCAACAGGGGCCAGTGCCCCTGTAAAACTGAACCAGGACCCCCCTGTGCCCCCCCCCTCCACACCAAACAAATATTATACAATAAAAAAAGCTTCGGTATCGCGCTGATCTTACAGGCGGAGCACATGCGTGTGGCACTTGGTTCCAGTCCCTTAGACCGCTAAGGGACTCATGTTGAGTGTAAACAGCCAAACAGCTGCTGTCAGTCTGCATTTTGATATAGTACACAGTAGTATATATGTCAAGTATATAGGGATGCACTGATGTTTTGCCAGTTTGTTCTCAGCCGGTCCTTGCCCTTCTCAGTCTCTTTTATCAGGGTTGAACGTGTCCCTCTGACAACATCCTTGGCCCCAGCCTGCCCCCCAAGTACAATTGGTCTAGAACCGCCACTGAGTATATGAAGTGTATTAGGTATTCATTGAGCTGTTTATCCCACAATGCATCTAGAAAAGTGGTACACAACCTATGGTCTCTCACCAAGCAGCAACCTCCGGTCTCAAAATATGAAGCCCATGCGGAAATGTTATTAACTGCAGTTCATTGAGCGTCCGCTTGAGGCTGGCTGCAGAAACACCGGAAACCACATACACACCAATTCAAAAAAGAAAATCTTTGCAGCATTAATAAACATTTTTACAGCCTGGTTCAAAAAACGGCTTAGCTCTACGTTGCTAATTTCTCTATCGGCACACACTGTACAGGGGGGTGAATTTTTTTCAAACGCGACGGTTCAGAAGATATTAAGATTACGAGTTTTGCCCATTTAAGGACATGACTGACTTGATTGACAGGCGGGAACACTGTAGCTGTTGGCTAGGAGGCTCAAAGCCCGCCTCTTTACCTCACACTAAGTTTGAGTTCAGCATCACCAATATGGCTGCCGCCGCCGATTGGCTTCAAAACAGCGTTCAGGAACAGATGGGTGATGTCACGGAAACTACGTCCATTAATAATACTATGTCTCCCAGCCAGCACTATACAGATGTACTACATATTAGTGATCCATTCTATACTTTGGTACTTACCAAAATACCACAATTCAGCCTGATAGTATTGAAAAGTTAGGGAAGTGAGAAAAACATGCATCAGGCCAGGCAGACGGCCATCCTTCATCGAGGCAGTTTCTGCACAGGGTCTCTGCCTGTGAGAAGACTAAGTACGGTGTGGACTTGCTTTATATGCAAAGTGTCGTTAGATAATTTTTACACTGATTTGGCATGACAAAATAAAATGTCATTGATTACTGTATTGATAGAAAGACTAGGGTGAGATCAAGGACGGAAAGTGTAATTAAGCACTAAGAGATACTGATATCTCTTTAAAGAGCACTCTATTTGGTGAGTTAGGAGTTGTGAAAAAAAAAAAAAATTGGGACAAAACCTTAAACCTTATTGTCTCTTTGAATGAGCACTACATTCTGAGGCATTGTACCTACAAACCCTTGTATTTGTTTATTTCCTGGCTGTGTTAAAAACTTCATTCTGAGTGGTCCAAATCCCATAACAGGGAAATCACAATCATAAATGTCATATCAAATCAACCTGCAGAAAGGAGTCTGGCACATTTTAGCTTTGCCTGTTGACACTGTGGCTGGTGGCCTAGCGATATAAGCGCCCCACATACAGAGGCTACAGTCCTCGTCACAGGGGTCGCCGGTTCGATTCCTGGCCGGTTGACCATTTCCTGCATGTCTTCCCCCACTCTCTACTCCCCACATTTCCTGTCTCTCTTCAGCTGTCCTAACAAATAAAGGCAAAAAGCCCAAAAATATAACTTTAGAAAAATGTTGGTTACTGGCATTCTTAAATGGACGAGACCCTTCCTTTTACATAAGTATCTTGTACACCCTTTCAGGATTCTAATCTGCATGACATCCCGCTCACTGTACATCATCCTTGACATATTGTACATACGTCTCAGGTTTTAAAACTATGTGCAAACTGCTATTTTTATTCTATAATTGGATGTGAAGTGGATTGAAATGACATCCCTCACATGTTCAACCACAACTTTGCCCCACAATGACATTAAATCTCAAGTCCATTTAGAAACAAACTTGTCCCTTTAACCCACAGATGAAGAGTAGCAGCTGTAATAGAAGGACATATAGTGGAAATAGTATGAGCATATGCACGTAAATTACTGTATCCATACATGCAGGCACATATAAGTAACTACATCTGAAGTTTGCTGTATGTATGAGACACCAGTATGCACTTACTTGCACACACACACACACACACACACACACACACACACACACACACACACACACAGACAAACAGAAACATACACACACTCAAAAAAGGGAAAGGGTGGGAGGCTCTCGTCAGACAGGGTAAATCCCATTATTTGGCCCTCATCCCAGAGAGTGAATTGAGAGTCAAGTAGGATGCATGTGGTAACCACAATGAAATTACAGCTGCTGTGAGGCCGAGCGCCGCTAATGCACCCCCATTGTGTCCTCGAGTGCATCTAAATAAGCAGGGGTAAAAGGCAGCCTGCGCTAGGGCTGCCAGGGTTATAGTGAGTGTGTGCGTGTGTCTGTGTGTATGCATGTGTGTGTATGTGTGAGTGTGGAGGTAAATGGAGCCCTGCCCCTGATAGAGGGCTGTATTTAGGCTTGATGAT
Source organism: Notolabrus celidotus (assembly GCF_009762535.1). Lineage (NCBI taxonomy): Eukaryota > Metazoa > Chordata > Actinopteri > Labriformes > Labridae > Notolabrus > Notolabrus celidotus. Next base: position 9,366,075 of record NC_048292.1, read on the forward strand.
GGGTAACCTGTGGGGACCACCTGATGCGGCTTTGTTGTATGCGGGTTTAGGAGGTTGAGGAGGTTGAGTGTTAGTGCAGGTGTTTGTGTGTGTGTGTGCGGGAATATTTTCTCTGCTGCACTCAGAAAAGAAATGATTCACTGTCCCTGCCTACCTGTAACTCAGAGCCCCCAAATACTGCCCATGACAGTGATACCAGACAAATGGAGCAAAAGCCCTTTGTGATATTTTTACCTGTAATAAAACCTGTGTTCCTTTGGTTTCTTATGTCCTGTGCTTGTATAGAAGTAGGTCGTAGATCACAGGCCTTTGCTCTGAGACAGAGACAAATTTCCCACAGCACTGTAACCAGGACATCAGCTACAGGGGAATGAAAAAAGTGAAGGAAAAGAAGAGGGGGGGGGGGGGAAAGAAAAACACTAAAACTGTCAGTTGAAGATGCAAAACAGAGATCCGGATCTATCCATTATGAATGAGATATATTTGAAAGGTGGAGGCTGACTATGAACGCTGAGGAGATGAAGAAGGAGGAGGAGGACACTCACTTACCCCGCCATACCCAACAACGCTTAACCCTCCTGCAACCCCGAACCCCCCCACAACCCCCCCCCCCTTCAGCTCAGGCTCCGGTTCATCAACAAAAGCCTTTGTACAGTCAACAGAGCTGTTTTTATTCATGTTACATTCATCCTCGGAGCTGTCCATCAGGTGCGGCGGGGACAGGCTGATCTAAAACAGAGCCGTATTCTCGTGACAGGAGGATAGAGCCGTAACTCTTGAATTCTAACCTCCGCTGTTATTTGGCCCGCAGAGAGAGCAGGAGAAAGAGAGGGGAGATACACAGGCTAATGACAGCTACAAACACAGACGCAGCTTTGTTCCAGCTCTACAAAACGGCACACTTCAGTGGGATTGCTTTCGCTTCTAAGGGGCTAATCAAACTTGTGTTATTTAGACTTCAAACATGGCCTCCGAAGAGAGACAGGGGAGCGTGCTAGGTGTGTGTCTCTTGCTAATAGCTGCTAGCATGATTCGGTTAAGCTGCTTATTTCCGACATAAATAATGCATCCAGGCAGATGCGCTTGACTTTAGTTGAATATGAATCGCTCGCGTGATTGACATGGAGGTTTGTTGAGCACCGAGTTTATTCTACAGTCTCACCTTTGGAAATAGGCCTGTCTCATTTAATATCCCCGATGTTAACATAATTATGACAACCAGCACTGATTCATGCATGTGTCTGTGTAATATCCATGACAAAATTAGGCTACTATTTTTTAAAGGGAGGGGGGTGAGGAGCAGGCAGGAGAGATTTTAGCAGAGTATCAAAGGCAACTAGATTGTCTGCATGTTTAACAGCTAAGCCAAATCAAATCAGAAATAAGAGGACTATCTTGGGTTTAATTCTGGATACTTTCACCAGACACCCTACTTACCCACCCACAAACCCTGCCCCCTCTTAGCCCCCTTTTTCTTTTTCTTTTTTACACTCATTGATTCCAATCAATCAAGGCTAATTAAGCGGGCACCTATACACATATATGTCACATGCTAATAGGGTAATGATATGGGCATTTAGTTGGTGCTTTAATCTTATGCTACTTGCAGCTAACACATAATGACGCTCTCTACCCAGCCATGGGAATATTTATAAGAGACCACTGAGAGCATGCGGACACACATACACACACACACACACACACACGCACGCAAGCACGCATACACACACACACACACACACAGAGACTGCTACTTCACACCAGCTCACTGTATTAAACCTTATTTACAAGCTAACAGCTATAACCATTACAGATACGGTGGTGGAGAAAGCACATTAGGTTCAATGGGCCAACAGCATGTAATCCAAAACAATAAAATGTAAATTTGAGTCGGTTTCGCACCCTGAAAAGAAGCACACATGGCTCATCTGCAAACAGATGAACATCTCTGTGATACAAGATGTTTCCCCCCCTGTTCCGTCTCTTTTAAGACCTCGGCGCATCAAGGAAGGAAGGTTTCTCATTTCATTTTTAATCCCCGCTCAGTGTTAAGGTGCTGTGGATAAATATATTGCAGACTCCTGCCTTTGCATCACCCATAGCCCTCCCCATCCTGACGGAAATTAGCACAGTGAATGGCTCACAAGCGAGGACAAGTAGCTGAAAGCCAGTATGGAAGAGATTCTGTCTAAATTAACATCCATTACTGGCCGGTACATTAATGTTTCTGAATGTCATCAATGCCTATATAGTACTTTAAATCCATTAAATGACTATTTTTTGCTTGGAATACAAAATAAATAATAAATATATGGCTAAATAAATCGTACATATGCTCAGCAGCATTAGTATCGACTATAACTGCAGTTTCATTTTTCTCATTTCTTCCATGGATTTCATTTTATTCAGCAGTACAAGAGAGTCAAAAGTCAAGATCCAGATTCAAACTCAGGACGTCACATACATGGTGTGCTCGTTCCCCTGCTGAGCCAGCAGGATGCCCCGGGCCGCTGTACTTTTTTCCATGACAATACTGTGGAGAGGTGCAGGAAAGGAAAAGGGAGCCAGAATGTGTTCCAGCAGGAAGCACTTCACTTCACTGACTGTGCTGAGTTGTTATGAGTGACTGTGTGCAGTGTGTTGGAGACAATTTGATGTACACGAGTTCAGATTTACTTCAATTAAAATGAACGGTATAAGTGAAATATTCACTGTGATGAAATGTGATGAAATGGGATGCTCTAACTTGTCTGGAAAGATTACTTTTCTTATTGTTAAATCCTATTCGTTGACATTTGTTCTCTCAAGGCTGGACTTCAAAACTGTACAGGTTTCTCTCAGCTGGTCTTCCTTGTTCATGTTTCGAGTAAAACACTGCTGTGGTCTCATATACAAGTCTATTTCGGTCTGCTCCCTTCGTACCTTCACACCTACTGTACATCAGAGATAAGGATCTTTAGTCCTGGGACCTTTTTTTGATGTCTGTTCCAAAGGTCAGAACAGCTCTGAAGAGAGGGCAATTAAGTTTGCTGCTCCCTTCACTTTGAACAAACACAAAAGGACATAAAATTAAGGATCTTATCTCATTGGATGTTTTTTAGGGGATTTTAAATAACTTGAAGGCAGGCACATCTGTCTGTAAATTTGTCCTGTTATATACTTGGGTTGATTTTGACAAATATTTGATGGTTTCACTTATTTCTTTTTTTTTTTCTTCTTTTTTTATCATCATGTATCCTTAGTTACGTTTGCATTTAAGGCTGTACACCTTTTAAAAATGGAATTTAAGACCATTTAACACCCCAGAAATAAAAAAAATAGTATCATTTTTGCACAGTAAACAGCAATTAACACAGTTGTAGCCTACTTAACCATATTTCAAAAGTTTACATTTTTCCATATCTTGAAACTTGCCTCATTATTGTTGAAGCCAAGTTTCATTTACCCTGCATTCCCCTGTCTCCTCTCAGTTCGTGACTGCAAATGTAAGGTTGTGGTTTTACAGTGAGCGCCAGGCCCATTGGAATGGTTTCTTGATTTGGAGATCAGGCAGGGTAACTGAAATCACCTGATAACAATAATGTATACAAAGAACTGCATGCTATGAAGTCCTGTTGTAAACAGTTAACAATACAGGCCCTTGTCCATCCCTAATATTTATTTCTTATCTACTGGTATAAGATCTGATATGGTTGCATCTGCACGTGGTGTTTTAATTTGGAATCTACAGGCTGCCGTATGCTTCTCCTGTGTCTAACTTCCTGTATGTGTTGATCTGCTCCGTTCAGTTTGGCGTGTCTTGGGCATGGGCTCCATCAAAAATAGACTCAGCTCATATCTTTACACGTTTCTGGTACGATCCTGAAACATGCAGCAGAACTTGCTGTGGAAACACAAACATCTACTAAAGTGGCTCAACGCAGACAGAAATCGATGCACTCGCTTCCTGTCTGCTCTAGCGGTAATACCCTTCCATAAATGCTGGCACTACTGCTGTGAATTATCACATGAATGAGCAAATCCACAAAAACAATCAATAAAGAAATCATAATGCTACCTAGACAACATAGACTTGATACAGTATTCAGGTCTCAGTCAAAATGTGATCTTAACTACAAGACCTCTCACATGTCATGACCTTCAATTTTATAAACCTGATGACTTTCTAAGGATTCACTGGAACCATGAGGCTACTGATAGGAAGGATTTAAGTTAAAAACAACATTATTTCAGCAAAGTTTTCACTGATCTTTACATTTGAAGTTCTGCAGGGTCCAGGTGACTTCCTTGTGGATTTTTCAGCTTGTTGTGAAAGACAGACAAGGTTAAGGAAGAGCAAATGTTAGATCATCATCTGGCAAGTAATTTCATAATCAAAACAGACAAGCGGAAAACTTTTCCAACTTCACAAACACTAAAAACTAATCACACGCTCTGTCCTTGCGAGCCCTTCCGTGGCTCTTTGTTGCTGCTAACAACCTGCCTGCGTGCAGCTCCTCTCCTGTGCCACTCTGTTGTGTGATATGCAGAAAGCAAACCTAAGGTAAACTCAGTGGTGTTTGTAAGGGAGCTTTTCTCTCCCTCCTGCTCCCAGGCGATCATTATTTGATCTTGTTTAGTTCATTATTCATCTTGAGGGAGCCGGTTGTGACTTGTGGATAAATGCCATATGAAAGGCATTGTGCGCCGAGGAATGCATCCTCACTTTTATCCTGGCTCCCAAAACAGATCAATTAGTAAAACTAAACAGTAAATTATTAATCACATTGCTTTGTGTCCCCGTTCCATCACCGGAAGAAAACAGTTCATTAGAGAGAAAGAGGGAGGGAGAGTAGCGGGAGGAGGGAGGTGGGGGGAGTGTGATTGAGAGGGGCTTTAAACCGAGCTGATGCTGTGTGAACATTTGAAGAAAAAAGAGGGGAGAATTATCAAGCATGTCCATCATTTCCAGGTAACTTACAAACCCACCACTCCCCCTGGTCCCCCCCCTCCTAAAAAAAGTGACGTGCACTCAGAAAAACGGGGTCAAGCAGTGGAGGAGTTCAATGTCACAGCCATCATATATACGTTGCCCGTTGGGGTGCGTGTGATTAAAATAACACACGGGGATGTTTCATGTCATGGCGAGCAATCAGACCATATTTGCAAAAATATTCAGATCAGATGAATTTTAATGAGGTGTACACTCGAGGGGGATACCGCTGTCAGAGCAGCTGGGGATAGAAGGTGGAAGCGAGCCCCGTCCCCCTTATTTGCCAGGAGACAGTGAGGTACATAAACTTTTTTCTCTTTTCTCGCCGGATGAAAAAAAAAAGAGAGAGAGAGAGCTCCAAATTCAGGGGTCCACTCAGTGTTCAGATTGCTCTGCTGTTCTGAGTTGGGCAATTTGAATAAATTATTCTGAATAAGAAGAAGGAAAAAATCGCTCAGTGGGGTTCATTTTGTGAGAAATTATATTTTTGTAGGAAAGGTTAATTTTGAAGGGAGCATGAATGACTGGAGAACTGGAGGGATGTGGGGTGCAGAGGGAATGAAGGTAGGATAAGGAGAGAGGGAGAGGAAGGGGGAACAGGGAGAAACAGGCAAAGAGAGAAAGAAATAAAAGGGGGAGAAAGAGGTGCAAGAGGAGCATTGGGCGTCAAGTAAGAGAAGGGGCGAGAGAGGGAGAGAGAGAGGGATGGAGGGAGGGGAAGGAGGGAGGCAGTTATTAAAAGCGATTGCATTGCCTCCCGGATGTCTCAGGAGAGCAGAATCAGTGGAGATGTTAAACCTTGCTTGACACCCCAGTTGGATAATTGTGGGTGTGGGAGCTAATCAGCGGAAGATGTCTCCTCAATTTAAATCTTGTCAGTTAGTGAAGATTAGGCCCTCCTGTCCCGGCCACCATTAGCTTTGTTGCATGTCAATGCGCCGGTGAGGGTGTCCGCCTGGTCCGGCTGCAAGGGTAAAAAGAGGCAAGCATGATGGAAACCAGCAGATTTATTCCGGCTAAAACCAGCATGGCATTTTCACGAAAGGAAAAGAAGAAAAAAAGCACGTATGAGGGAGGAAAAGGGGAATTTATGCAGCCTTTTTGAAAATGCATTTGTTACTACTGACCTAACAGAGGGACCCGGTGGAATAAGAAATGTAGTGCGGGGATGTGCTCCAGATTTTTCTGCTAGAAAAACATGGGAGCGGGTAGTTAAATGTAATGTGAACACAAACTAGAGGCCAGGGAAGCAAATTAGCTGAAAATACATAAAATTAAGAGGAATTATGATTTCAGTAAAACACACTGTCCCTTTGCACATGCTCAGTTCATATGTAAAGTTATGGGATACATATGGGTTAAGGAAATCAAACAATCCTGATTCAAAGGTTATTAATACTGTAATAACCTGTGACAGTTTGCTCTCATTAATAAATATGGAAGTATAATTTTAACCCCGGCTAAAAGGACAGATGGGTGGAGTTGGCTAATTCAAAAAATGCACTGTAGTGATTTTTTACAGCTCCAGTCTGGCTGGCTTCGGGCCATGGCTTTAGCATTCCCCCCATGGTAAATATTTGTAACAGATTTTTCCTGCAGGACAATGGCTCCTTTCACCGAGCAGGTCCCGTAACCTCGCCGCGAACGCGAGGTCAGGGCAAATAAACAAGGCGGCCGTGCCAAGCTGAGCGGCTCCACTGATTCCTGGGCCGGGCCCGCCTGCATACCAAGGGCCCTCTCTCTGCTCTCTCTCTCTCCTGCTCCTCGCCACCGGAGTCTGAGTGCTGACAGATGTTTCGTTCCCTCGGCTAGAGAGCAAAGCGGACACTGGGAGGAAAGAAAACTAGGGGTTGCTTTTTCCGCACGTTTCCACTTTTTTTTTTTCTCATTTTACTTCAATCCTCTGAGAACTTCAGACACTGAATCATGAAAAAGAAATGTAGAAATGTATTATGAACTGCCTCTTTAGAGCACCAGTACGATCCATTATGAACATGTGTGTAACCTGTGAACCTGGCTATAATTAACAGCTGCACAGCCCTGCAGTTTAGGGTCAGAAACCCCTGAGTGTTTTTGAAAGTGCCGGAGCCCTAATGAAAAGAAAAAACTTTACAAGCTGTGAGTCAATCTACATGTGTGTGTTTGTGTGTGTGTGTGTGTGTGTGTGTGTGTGTGTATGTGTGTGTGAGTGTGTTTCTGTTTTAATAAACACACTCACACCTTGGCTTTCCAGCACAATGCAAAAATCATCATGTATCAATATCCGTGTCCCACCCCCCCCCCCCTCCTCCCTCACCACTTCTGTTCTCCCGAGCTGTTAATACCAGCAGCCTCAAAGAGCGAGCCGCCGCCAGCTACCACGAGGTGTAACGAGTTCAAGGCCCCCACTCAGGCCCGAGGCGGCACACGGTAAACAGTTGTTACCGGCTGTTTTTTTTCCGCCAGGCTCCGACAAAGCCTCTCTGTGTGAGGAAACAACAGCTACAGCTGGGCCGAGCGGAGTGAGACATCGATCCACGTGCTCGTGCCTTTACATCTCCTTCGAGTGCTCGTCTGGCTGCCAGCAGGAGCAGCAGCGCGTGCCAGAGCATGGCCCAAAAAAAAAAAAAGGACTCTTAGCCGGATGTTTTATCTAGTCTTAAACTTTTATTACACGTCCTTTTTTTTTCCTTTTCTTTTCTTTTTTTAGGAATATGTGGGAGTTGTGACTTTAACTCCTAGCAGGTGAAACTGCATCCTAACAACAAGAATGACAAACTTAATGGAGGCAAAACCTGTGAGGCTCCATTTGGGGATTAGAATATAGTTATCTGACGTGTTTAATTTGAAAGCTGAAGCTAATAATCTACATGTGGATACTATATGTTAAAGTTAAACAAGTACAATTATTTTTTTTAATAAAAGCAAGAAGGAAAAAGTAACACAGCTCATTCTGATCGCTCTAAAACATTAAAATAAATATTAAACAAATGTATGTATCTTTAAAAAATCTCCTCAAACATTAAGTACACTTTTGAAATTACATTGGCCATGAAGGACCCAGTTAAAAGTATCAAAGAGGCAAGACAAGAGACTGGCGTTTAATCTAATCTACGTTCTAATAGTTGGGGAGACATTAATTATTGATAAGGCCGGCAATTGATTGGTTAATAAGATAATGTAATTGAGAAATGAAAATCATCAGAGTTGAGTGTGTGTGTGTGTGTGTGTCTGCTCCGATCACAGCCGCATGGGGGGGTTGTGTGTGTGTGTGTGTGTGTGTGTGTGAGATGGTGGGGGTCTTAGGGGATTGCCCCAACATAGGCTTCCATCATTACTGCCACACTATAAAAGCAGAGTGGTGATTAAAAGGACTTGATTGATTTGACTCTCATTGGGATAAGCTGTCCTTGTTCCGTCACTGGGCTCCTCCTGCTTAAAAAAAAAGTGTGTGTATGTGTGTGGAAATTTAAAAGAGGTCAGTGTGTGTTAATGAATAAAATCAAAATGAATATTAAAGTAAAACATTTTTGTTGTTTGAGCATTTTAAATCTTTCAAATCAATATTTCTCCTCCCAATTTAGCAAAACAAAAATGAACAATCACTACTTGTTTACATTTTTATTTTATTTAAATTCAGTATAAATGTAGATTTTAATGTAAAGGTATGTGTATTTTTTAAAGATTGATTGTCTGCAGTCCAGATGCAGCTAAATGTGCGTGTGTGCGTGTGTGTGACTGTGTATCCATGTCGTCAAGAGGTGGCCCCACTCCCCCAGTTTTCACTCGCCTTTTGTCTGCACTCTGTACTGTACTCTGCTGCTCAAACACACACACACACACACTTCTACACACACACTCCAAGCTCCAACCCACCCTGAGAGACGGAGACAGACCCTGCCGTCTGACACAAAAGCTATTGATTTTACTATCTGCCGCGATGAATGATCTTCCTTAGCCAATTTCTGAATTTAGAAATGAGTTCAATACTAATAATGATAGTGGAAGGATTCTTTAAACTGTTCGAGTTGAGGAAGGGGGGAGAAAAAGAAGGGAGAGAGTGGGAGAAAAGAGAGGAAGGAAGTGAAGATTTGTGTGTGTTTGGCTTTGGAAAAAGAGAGGATATGATTTCTCGCCATGGGTGAGATTAAATAAAGATGACACCGATGGTTTTAACAGTCTAAATTACTACATTCTACCCTCAAATACAATTACTCCTATTTGGCTTTCCTCACTGGGCTCAGAATGGAAGAAGTTAGTGGTGGGATTTGTCTTTTTTTTCACCCTTTCTTTTATACTTTTAACAACTCCCAACTTTTATTCGAAACAGTTTTCCTCCACCTATTTCCACGCACCGCTCTTCTGCTTTTTATGACGCAATTTTCAATATACAGCGTTTTTTGCGAGCTTGCTCCTTAATCCATTCATATATTTCATGCGCCATAAAGACGCAACTTCCTCAGTTTCTATTTTGCGTCGCACAAATCTGCCATGAAATAAAAAACAGGCACATAAATATTTAACATGGCCTCTGTTTAGATGGGGAAAACTATTGATGTCAAATTAAACAACAGATATGAGGAGATGCTCGGTGGAAAAGCTCAGCAGACTGGGACGTTTTCTTCGAATATTTCATCTCTGGGTGCACATTATTTTCCTGGTTAGTCCGAAAAAGTGTCATAAAGAGATGCAAAACAGGCATGTTAAACCTTGCGTGTGGTGATCATGCTGTAAAAAGCTGGTTGTAGGAATGCAGACGAGGACATGTGTGAATGTGAATTTTTCCCATTCTTGCGCCTGTCTTTTATTTTGGTGGGCAGCCAGCTTTGGGGCCGTGTGTGTTAATCAGACGCCCCTGTGCCCCGTTGAGGTGTTAATTCAACCCCCCTGTTACAGCGAGGTGTAGATTAATAGATAAGGGAGGTCTGAGCGAGGGTCAGCGTGATACGGCCCTGGCTGTGTTCACCAGCTTGTCAGACACCTGCCTGGATTAAGCCGCCGGCTTCTCTCTCCGTAGCGCGCAGGTGAGAGGTCAACCATTTACCCAGTTCATTGGTCTCTCATTCAGTTTTCAAGGTGGGGTGGGGATCTGCATAAAAGGGCTCTGGCATCTGTATGCTTCACGAGGGGTTTTGGTCTGCGCGGGGGGTCCTGCACTGTGGAGGCAGAGGAGCGGACGGGCGATGCAGGATCTGCCGTGGAGGATTACTGTAAATACACTCTGAGACTCAGGAGGAGATGAAGAGTGCAAGACTGGGAATGCAGTTTTTTAATTTAATTTATTTCTTGTTTAAATCTGATTTCAGCAGCGCAGCACGGGGGAGTGTTTTCATGTCTTTTCAGGAATCTTCTTGGAGTAAGGACGAGAAGATCCTCGGCAAACAGAAAAAATAAAAAAGAGGGGAAAAGGGGTGTTAGGGGGGGAAGGAGGAAAACGCATGAAACATGAAACTCTGCAAATTTGACTTATAACAAGCAAAATTACACCCTGCTGTCATTTAAATTATGGCTGCCCTCTATAAAGGTGTCTTTTAGGTGCATTAATTGAATTCGGCACTATTTCCCAATAATAATCTGTAAAGTTCAGCCGTCCATCCTTCATGAGATCCCTGCCGCGTACCAGAGGAGTATCTATTTCAGTGGCTTAATTTATTTTCATGATTCGCCGATAATGACGGCCATGCAGGCTGTACATCAGAATTAACCTTCATTTCACTGAGGTATATTACGATGACAGTCCCCGACACATTTCACCTACACAAAGGGCATTCTCTCCCCCTCTTTCTCTTTCTCTCTCTCCCTTTCTCCCCCCCTTGCCTCCTGTGTCGCTGCCCCTGCTGTATAATCATCCTCGGCAGACCAAGATTGTTTGATAGCCGATTAATTTTCATAGGAAATCAAGTGGCCAGCTCTTTCTCTCTATCGCTCGCTCTTTATTTCTCCCTCTCACGCATCCCCTCCCAGTCTCCTTCCAAACACATACACGCGCTTCCCTCCAACAATGGCGAACAGCGCTTGTGCGTGGTGACTTTTCCTGTCAATTAGGTGTTTTATTTAATCTCATCTAACTTTTTCCTCTAATAAATTGCACCCCCCTCCTTCTTTTTCTCTCTGTTTCTGATATCTGCGGTGTGGTTAATTTATTTTGGACGTTGCAGATGTAACAAAAGTGCTGTAAATTAATCAGGGGACATCAAGCGAAAGGGGGGAGGGAGTAGGGGGGGGTCCTTCGCTCGCTGCCTCTAATTTCTATGCAAACCATTAAGTGTCAGATATAGATTCCGCCATTTGCTATGGTCTCAGTCAAAAGATTTCATTAGGGACCTGACGTCACATTTTTGAAGGCAGCGCCGGATCATTTCTGTCCTATTTTCTCCCTCATGAGCTCTTTGTTCTTCGCCCCTCTGTAGGATCCTGCCACAAAAAAAAGGCCCCTATGCAAATGACAATAATAGATTTCGCTAAGCGCCGCCGCGACGGCGTGATAGCCTATTTAGAGGGAAACCAAAGAAACATTCAATTTGTGGCATTAACCACAGCACATGCAAAGGTTGCCAAAAAAGTGATTAAGAAATTACAGAATTGGTCCTAGCTGCAAGTTCTCTTTCTCTCTCTTTTCCCTTGCTCGCTCATTGACGTGACATGTGTAATGAGGAGGGCTGGTAATTAGAATATTCTGGAGAGGTGAGCCCTGCTGGAGCTAGCAGCCTGAAGACTGATCTCTCCCTTTCTCTCTCTCTCTTTCTCTCCCTGTCTCTGTCTTTTCTCTATTATTTCCATCCTCTGTCATGAGGGCCTGGATGGAGAACAGACAGAAAAACAGCTGTCTGATGACCACCCTCTCTATGGATGTCTCTCACTCTTCTCTGTGTGTGTGTGTGTGTGTGTGAGTGTGTGTGTGTGTGTGTGTGTGTGTATGTGTGCATTTCAGAGACAAGCTCTTTGGAGCCTCTCTGCCAGCAAATAAATATAATCAATCTCCCATTTACATACAAATAGGCTTCTCCCCTTCATCCTAATAATCTGCCCAGCATCCTCAGAGAGGGAAAATAATATTCACTCCACATGGCAATTCCGTATTTATCATTAGATGGCCTTATTGATTGTTGTTTTTTTTCTTTGGATGAATTTTTTTCCACTTCATTTTATTAGAGGATATTGAAGGCATGTAGGGCTGACATGGCACATATGCTTCATTATTTCCTGCCCAGGGATGATTACGGTTATTGACACTGTCACATCTTCCCACTCGTCATCAGTTATCGCCGCTTACTGCGCCGACATCCAGAAAGCCAGGGGGGGGGGGGGGGGGGGGGGGGGGCGCGCGTTCAAGAACATCATATTGGGCGTTTAAAGGGGCGCTGCACGTGTTTGTGGCTGCGTGTCGCTAATGTGGCTCATTCCACTTTGTGTCATGTTGATGATGGGGTGGGAGGCGGGGGGTGACCGCTGTGGCTCTGACTGGGTGTCAATCCCACTTTGGACAAACAACGCTCCTGTCAGTGTGTTTCTTTGCATCATGTGAATCCAACACATCTGTCACACATAGAGTGGATGAAGACAATGAGACGGTGAAACTTATTAAAGGCTCATTATGTACTGCTGTCTAATTAAAACTTATCAGAGTTGAGATCTAGATAGAAACAGAACGGAGACTGCTGACGGGTTTATGATCTTATCAATCTGCTGCATGTCTCTCGTGAAAAAAACAGGATCTTAAAGGAACCCTTTGACATTTTGGGTTTTTGCAACCTAGGTGTTGTAACAACATATCACTTTTCTTCAAAAACAATTGATTGACAGTAAAATAATAAAGAACCTTAAGGCACTTGATGCTCCCAGGAAACGTAAAACCAGCTGAAATCAATACGAAAGTGTTAAATTCCATCTGTGATAAAGTGACAAACATCACAGCTGCATATGCTACATTTAAAAAAGAGACTGCTGTTAACCTGCTGTATAATGAGTAAATTAGCTGCCATGGCTATTCCCGGGGAACGCTATCAATAACAACATCTGTTAGCCGAGTTGATCCTCAGAACACAACTTGTCACGTAGTTAACTTGTCACTCATTAGCATGATTACTTTCACAAATAGGTTTCCTACACTTGGCTGGATCGTATAATCTCTTATTTTCCCAAGCATTACAGGAAACGGCGCTCCAGTCACAGTTTCCACAATCTCTGCTCTGCCATGCTAATTAGCTCTTAATGACCATTATTGACTCATTAGCGGACATTTGGGGATCGTTTGGAGCAGTGATGACCTCAAACTGCTCAAATGCCATTCTGTCAATGATGTTCAACCGTCTGACTGGAAACTATTCAAATTAGCTTCTCCGAGGTTCAAAACCTGTTCTGAATGATTACCCAGCATGCTTTACAAACCCAAGTTATAATCTTCCAAATAATGCTAAATTGATGTCAAGTTTTTAGCAAGCTCAGAGGTCTTGACTGAAAAAAAGATCATGTGTTCTGCATCCAAGCGCTCACTCTTGGTATTTTATTCAGGCCAAGAGTAACCATGAAAACAGTTTTGGAACATGCAAAGCAACCTTAAGAGTCCTTTAAGGGGGCTCAGCTTTAAAACTAATTGAGTAACCGTGACTCTCCTCAGAGATGAAAAAGCAGTTTGATCAACATCTAAGTCATCGCAGTGACTGCGCCGTCTGAAACAAAGAGACAAGCACGCGAAACACTGAGTGAAGGTACGCTAAAAAGATCATCAACAGGCGCTGACAAAGTGGTGCAATTAAGATGAATGGGGATCTGACAAAATGTTTGTCTGAGGTGTAAACACACAAGTCAACAGAACTGAAGATGTACCGGTGGGAAACAGCAGAAATAGATCACAGCGTTTAACAGCTTGTCATAATCAAACAAGATCATTAAAAATGTAGAATTTCCACAAGAGATTAGACTCCAGTGTTGTCAGAGGGAAATTAGATGTTTGTGTTGATGAGGCGAACAATAAGCTGTTTCTTTAAAATCTGACGCTGATGGGGACTTCTTTATACTGAATAAAAACTGTTACAGCAAAAGTCTGGTAGTCTTTGAAATGTACAGATGTGTAGATTGTGTAGAGAGGCTGAGGACAAAAACAAAGTCTTTGAAATGTACAGATGTGTAGATTGTGTAGAGAGGCTGAAGACAAAAACAAAGTCTTTGAAATGTACAGATGTGTACAGTAGATTGTGTAGAAAGGCTGAAGACAAAAACAAAGAGGCAAAAACACAAGGATGCTCTGCCAAGTGTTCGCAGGTTCATGGCATGTGTGTGCGCTATCTCTGTGACGACTTACCTTCCAACCACGAGCCACAATCACGTCCTGAAATACCCCACCTGGCAGACACAAAAGAAAAAAGTAAATTAACAAAAGCCGTCATTCAGGACTCGGGATGGGACAGTGCGCTCTGAAATACATATGTTCTTTGAAGTCCTTATTTCAGCAAAATTATATACACACTATATATACTTAAAAAAAACTTATATCTAATTAAAATGATAACTGCATTCTCATTTTTCAAACTCTCATATCCTGAGGGCCAATTGGGATGAGTGCTTTTTTTCCCCACTCTCTCCCTCTCTCTTTCACTGCCAGTCTCTCTCTCTTTCTCTCTCCGTCTGTCTCTCCCCTCTCTCTCCGTCTTCCCCTCACTCCACTGTGGCTCAGTGAACTGCTCCTACAGCAATATCCCATCATTACCATCTCCCCAGCTGAGCTTCAGCCAGCCATTATCATGCGGCATTATTAATCTTCTTGTCTTATCAACTTGCAAATCACAAACCATTGAGCCTTATGGCGCGGTTTGGGGTGCGCCGTTATTCATTTTGTAGGTCTACCTAGCCTCCGAGTCTTTCTAATCACCTGACGATTGTCACTCTCTGACTGTTGCCGTGCCCTTCTGCCGGCCCGGCTGCTCCGGAGCACTGGAAAGGATCCAAGTGTTTCACTACGTCGTCTTACTCACACACACACACACACACACACACACACACACACACACACACACACACACACACACACACACACACGCTTTCACCTACTATGACTTTTCTGTCTCTCATTCACCAAGAGAGACTGCTTCCTTTGCCTTTCTATGTCTCGATCATAGACCTGCAGGCTGAGTATTGAACCACAATACTTTTTTTTCATTACTGACCAATGTGTGTAAACAGTAAAGTCAGACAAAAGCAGCATGCCAGCTTGGCACTGAATGTTTGCATTATTTCCTTTTTTTTTCTCAACTCACTTCTCTAATCTTTAAAGCAGTGGTTCTCAAAGTGGGGTCCTGGGACCCCTGGGGGTCCATGTACCATAATGTGGGGGTCCGTGAAATAATTAGAATACATTTCTAATAAATTATAAAATTGTGCTGTGTCATTAAAAACAGCATATATACCATTGTTAGGATACCATTTAGTGGCTCAAAAGAGATATGCCAGTCTTACTACTGTTCATTTTCTGGAAGCTTTTAAGATCAATTACTTGAAAAGTATAAAAGCTGTCATGTTGAGTCCACAAGGAATGAAATGTCCCTCTGTTTTAAAGTATACAAGTGGTATTTACATGATTCAAATTGAAGTGTTATCTGTTTACCACTATGGAACAGGTCTGAAGTATTTACATTGATACATTTTACAACACAAATAGTTCCAAGGGCAGCTAAGAGTGCAAATTGTAGTAAGAATGTGCTTATAATTGTAATTTAAGGGGGTCCTTGGAAAATGTTCTCATCTGTAAGGGGTCCCTGGCTCCAAAAAGTTTGAGAACGCCTGCTTTAAAGTGATGTGAGACTAAATGTTGCTTTCTGTTATGATACGCAGGTTTATCCTGAGCATAAGGGTAAAGTAGAAAAATGTGTTTGTATTCTCCAAAATTTTCTGTCAGAAGAATCAACAAAAGCAGTTTTTTTTTGTCCCCAAGTCATAGGAGTCACGTGTATACAACACCACACAACTTCCCAACTTTCAAAATAAAATATTCTTCTTGAGGTCTTTAATATTCAGAAAATAATAACTGATTGAGATATCAGAGCATGAATAATGCAATTAAACACAAGTTCAGCTCCATTTTTTAAGAACAGACTTATTTTGTTTAAACTCAGGAGGAGTCCATGAATCAGTATCTGGTGGAATAACTCTGATGTTTAATCACAGCTTGCATGTGTCCTGACTTGCTCCCTACCAGTCTTTCACATTGCTGTTAAGTGACGTTACGCCACTCTTGTTTCAAGCAGCTTAGCTTTGTTCTGTGGGTTATCAGGTGATCGCCAAAACAGTACCACCCACATGCAGTTGGATTCGGTGAAATGTGTAGAAGTTTAAGTGAAACAGAGCTGCTTCCATACATGGAGTGGTTTCTTCATTTCTTCTGGAGCCGTATTTGTTTGTGTGTGAATCATTGCGATGTCTGCGTGATGATTAATTGATTTTTGTCTGAAAATCAACTTTACTCAACTATTAGAAATGCTGTGGTGCTTGTTTTGCTTAGGGGGTTTATATAGAGAGTTAACGGTGCTCAAAGCGGGCAGCCCTGGTTTAATTCAAACCTGCCACCCTTTGCCGAATGTAAGTAAGTAAGTAAGTAAACTTTATTTAGTGTAGCACCTTTCACAGACACAGTCACAAAGTGCTTTACAGAGAATCAATGTGGACAAGACAATACAATGAGCGATAAATAAGATAATAAAGAAAGCAGACAAAATGACATCAAATTACAACAGAAGGTCGAAAGCCATAACAAACAAATGTGTCTTAAGCTGCTTTTTAAAAGTCTCAGTCAAATCAGCTCAGCGCACTTAGGGCGGAAGATTGAATGTCATTTCTTATTCTCTCTCCCAATGTCATACCCTATCCACAGTCACATCTCCAAATAAAGGCAGAAAGGCCTAAAAATAAATCTTTGAAAAATAATGTCAAAGTACAATCTGTTAAGACCATATAACTGTTGTTTTCAAGCTACTCCTCCAACATTTCATAGAAAATACATATTTTAAAATTTGAGAAATTAGGACAACTTTATTGTAAAAAGATTCAAACTTTATGATTAAATAACCAAGCAGAATGATAGTAGTACAATGGAAGTAGTACAATGAGCTCAACCTGTAGCAGGTTAAAGATGTAAATGCTGGTACATGTTAGCACATCAATAGTAATAATAATCCATGTTCCATCTGTCCGTTTTAATGTAAGGTAATAGCTTTGAAAGGTGCCATTTTGCATAATGAATAACTTTTGACACTTGAAGAACATTTTCTGACAGCAGCTCTTGACTTTCACTTAATGTAGGGATCCATATGTGATTAAGTCATCTTACATTCTCGTATAGCTACTTTTACTCAAGTTAAAGATGTGAATACTCCTCTGCCAATCCACATCACTCCAGTCTGTTTTTTACATGCTAACACATTCATTCTATTCTCTGTGTGTTCTAAAGAAGTCCCTAAAACAGAACAAAAACAAAAACAGAAAAAAAGCTTTACTTAAATACACCTCAGGCCATCCTGCTGAAAGGATTCCAGCACAAGGAGGATAAATTTTATTAATGGGGGAGCATTAACAAGCATCTGCCCAGAGCCGACCCCTCTCCCTGACACATACTGTATGTCCACAGTGTTTCTGTCATCTCTCCCCCTCTCGCTCTCCCTTGCTGATATTAATATTCGAGAAGGGAACAGAGCTCAGTAGAGAGGCGAAGAGAGGGAAAGTTTCTTTAAAGACACACCATTGACCCCTGATTCTTGCTCTCACTTCAGTTTGCTTTTCTTCAGGGCTGAAATATTCACCCTGGAAAATGCGGCGTGGCTACAGCTATGCTACTTGAGGAGAAAATGTGTATGAGGAAATTGCAAGGCATGTGTGTTTCTCTCTCTCTCTCTGTGTGTATTTCTGTGTGTGTGTTTCTGTGTGTGTGTGTGTGTGTGTGTGTGTGTGTGTGTGTGTGTGTGTGTGTGTGTGTGTGTGTGTGTGTGTGTGTGTGAATTTGCATTTCCTTTGAAAACTTTACATGATAAATCACCTTTTTTCTCGCCGTAGCTCATTAAGCAGCATACAACAGGTAGCAGGCATGAAATATTTAGCAGAAGACAAAGTGTTTCATGTGCTCCTATGGACCCAGCTATTACCCAGGCCTTTCGCATAACATCCGCTAAAAACAGCCCACCCTTTGATCTTCATTAATATCGTTTGGTTAAATATTTCAAATATGCTTTCGTATGTTTGATTAACATCTTTCAGAATTATTCAGTAAAACAGAGATTAGCTCTGAATGTTCGACTGCTAATGATGAAATTGCGATTACCCACCAGTCACTATAAATCCAATGAAGGTCGAGGAGGAGTAATATTTTATTTGATCAGTAAAATATGGCAATGCATGCTGGACAGTTCATGAAACTTCACGGACAAACTTCCCCCATGCATTCAAATATATGCTTATAAGCCCTGGGTATTAATATTCGTGTCGGGGTGTATTTTAGAGCACATTTCAGAGCGCTGCGTGCTCAACATTGTAATTTCCAAGCTTATCTAATCAATTCTGCAAGCTCCATCGGCCTCATATCAGGCCTTGTGAAAGAAATCAGCTCAGTAGCACCTTCAGAACACTTATAAATAATGAAAAACAGCTTTTAAAAAGAAAGAAGCGCTTAAGGAAAAAAGTGTTGATTAGAAAAGTGCCTTTTATCCGTGCCTTCAAATCTTTCACATTCCAAGATGCGCAGGTCTCCGGGCAAACTACGACGAATAAAGTACCCCTATCTGACCAGGAAAAAAAAAGAAGTATTAATTTTTTGAGATAAAAAGTGCTGACAGCACAAAATGAGCCAGGTGGTATTTGGATACGAGCGCTGAAGATGAGATGAGAGCCCAGAAGATCACTTTCATCTTGTGTATGGAGTTGTCCTTGAAAACTTCTCTGAACTCTGGGCTGTGTGGAGAGCACCATGGTGCTCGTCTCGACGTTTCACTCATTTATCTTTCTGTGCGGGAGATTTTTTGTCTTTGAAACTCTGACATGTCAGAGCCAGACTCTGACCCAGGTGCTTTGGGTCAGTCGGTTTGCCAGATGAGAACCGAGTCATCATTTACCAGCAGAGGATGTTTGTGTAGCCCTATTGTCCGACAGAGGGAGCGGGATGGGGGGGTGAGAGAGTTGAAACACAGAGCAAGAAAAGGATAAAAAGAAAACTTTTACATGGTTAACAGCATGTGTCCTATTTTGTCATGCTGGTGCTATGCAGGCTCTGCAGAAGGTGGGCAGGGTGAGTGGAAATACAGACTTTTTATGCCCGTCTATAAATTAGGAGCTGTGGGTTGATGAGCAGTGAAGGAGAGTCGTGTCTCAGCTCAGAGACAAAGAGAGGGGGAGAGAGAAAGATACTGTTCTTCTATAGCTGCCACATGATACATTACACACACACACACGCACACACAATGATAGAGTGAGGTCTTGATGACAGTTATCCTGTTAGGCTGTTATAGAAAAGACTGCTACGCAACACACACGCACACACACACACACACTCTCACTGCTGGCAGGCACTGAGGCCCTTGTGCATCTCCTCCGGTGAGGATTTGCATTCTGCTCCTGGCAGGTCGACCGACAAATTGCCCAGGCAGCCGCGGGAGACGGAGGCTCTGGCTGAGGGGAGAGACGCTGCTCAGAAAGCGCCTCATCCGTCTGATACTCTCTGTGGAACCGCTCCTGCTTCGCACCTCGCTTCCACACACGGGGCTGATAGGGGCGGACAGGCAAGGACTGTCTTTTGGAGACCGGAAGGCCTGGCGGCCATGGCCGGACCATCCCTCCCTCGGGCCAGGAGGGGCTCCAAGGCCAGTGTCCCCCCCTGAGCTCGCCTTAGGCCAGCAGCCCTGGGGCTATCGTTCACAAATCAGCCCCCGTTTTCCCAATCAAAGATGCCGACTGGGGGAAACCAGCCCAAAGTGCTGCTTAGTGCCTTGAATAATTCACCACCCGAAATGTCGTCACACAAACGGACCATCCACAGAAATCAGAGGCAGAAAAGATAGCAGGGGGGCATCGTTGCTCTTGTCCTGACCAAACTAATTTCAGAACATTTATTTAAAAGTGAATTTCAATCTTTAATCAATGGATAAAATGGTTAAGAAACGGGTTAGGAGATGAGCAAATAGGACAAATTGCAAGCCAATGAAATGTATCAGGATCAAAGTGATTTCTTCTTCATATTCCTATATTTTTACATGATTAATGACGGAGGGCAGTTCTGCAGCCTTATTAACAAGCTCAAGTTAAGTAGGGGTGATGTAAAAAGACTCATGTTGAAAGTGCCAGTAATGGACTGGACTCTGTTCTAAGATTCTTGCAGTGCTGCATTTAGTAACTACTTCCCATCAAAGGGTGAACTTGAGAGAAAGACGTGCTCGGCCCACAAAATAGGACTTCGTCCAACATTGGGATTCATAAAGATCAAAAACTACAGAGTCAGTATTTAGAAAAACTTTAACATGGCTCAAATTTTTTATGTGCACAGAAATGTGACTTTCGAAACCCACACCCTCAAACTTTAACAGGTGGGCACAAAGTCCCAGATGTCTAGGCTAATTAGTTGGTCTAATTGTTGCCCATTCACCCTGGTCTGAGTGCTGGGGGCGTGCTCCTCATGATGCAGGCCAAATTACCAGCTGATGAAATTCCTTCTGTGCCAAGAACCACAATGAGAGAAAAGTGTTCAAGTAGAGGGAAGTATGGGGAGATAGAGGACAAAAGGAAGTGCCCGTCGCAGGTTTAGTAGAAGTGAATGTTTGTTTTCAAGACGTACAGAAAGCTTATCTCTGGCTTTCCCCTTGTGTTTGCTGCCACCCTGCCCTCTCTCCCATCCCTTAATGAGGCTGGACGCGTGGCTGCCTCAGCACCTGCCGTGGGTGGCCACAGGGTTAATCCCGACTGGCTTCCTCCCTTACCTTGTCTTCCGTCTCTCTCTCCCTCTCTGCTATGCCTCTGGGCTGCTGACGGCAGCAGGCACCGTACAAGCAGGCGATGAGGAGGGAGGGGAGGTGACAGGAGGTGCAGATACCCCGGGGTTCCCCCCTCCAGCACAGCAGAATGAGTTGTACCAGACGCCGCTGGATACCTGACAAGCGGACGCCTTCATAAATTACCAAATGAAGATTGATCGTGCGCACCCTTCACCTCTTTTTGTGTCAACGTACAGGCAGATGAACGCACACCCAGCTATGCATGCTGGATAAAGGCAGACAGTGACACAAACATGGGTTCACGAGGTACACATGCAGCGGGTCTTTTTCAGCTGCTGTTCTTGTTGTCAGACTTAAGTTAAAAGTGATCTGGTGGTTTCATGCTCTACCAGTCAGTCAAACTGGGGATGCCCACTCCATTATAGGTCCTGTCACCAAGGCCCACATCCAGAGAAACTGCAAGGGTGGTCGGAATGGAAGTACCTCCCGCACTCCTGAACAGTGCGTAGGTACACACGGACACACATGGACAAGTCTGCATGCACAAACACACCAAGGCAAATGTTAAAATGTATAGTCTCCGCATGACTTACCCTGACATGAGTGTATGCTGTGCTGAATGTACAGCACTTCTATCCTTCTTAGCGAAGTGGAAAAAGGGCTGGGTTTCAGCAAAAGGACCAGGGCCATTCACCCTGAGATTGATGCCTCTCCATGTGAAGCATAAAGATCATCCAAATCAACCCCCCATTTCCTGCACATCAGTGTCCTCTTAAAACCATCCGCATCAGCAGAACGTCCACAACACACACTTACGGCACTTACAGAAGTTAATCGACTTGTGAAATCACAATCAGAACATTGTCTCTCACTCACACACACACACAGACTCTCTTTCTCCACTGTTTCTCTCACACATTTAACCAGGGACAGTAACCTTGTCTTGTAAGTTGCTTACTCAACAGACCTTGTTACGGTGCGGGCGCTTTACTGCTCCTGCCTCTGCTGAAAGGTCAGCCGATCTCATTTCAATGGGGGGGCCTGCTCTGTTATGATCGGGGCCATTATCATAAGCTGATTCACAAATTGGCAGGGTAAGGGATGATGGGATGGGGGGGCTGTGAGGTGCTCGGTGGGTGAGTGCAAGATAGAGAATTGCGTACACAGACAACAAACTGGCCTTGGTCAGACGAGGCTAGAGCCTGTCTTTCATTTCTTGTCTGCACTCGTCTTCATGGACTGTGCCGGTAAATTGGCAGCGCTCCAATGAAAGACAGATAGAATAAGTAAGAGAGGGTGGTGGAATAAAGAGTAACCTCCTAACTCCCTCCTTAAAGGAGCCTCTTACATGTGTAGACACACAAGAATGACTTGAGGGCCTGTCAGCAGGCTGAGAAAAGAGCTGAGGAGAGGAGGGAAGAGAGGAAAGAAAAGTCAAATAAATCTGACTGATTCTCTCTGCCGTCGGTTGGCCAAAATGCCAGATGCAATGTAAATCATGACGTGCTGACTGTCCATCCCTGCCAGAACTGACATTAGCCCACCAGCTGTCTTCTGCTTTACGATCCGGCCAATCATCTCATCCAGAGGCACGGGCGTAGAGATTGATGTTTATTCAGGACTGGTCGACATATTTCAGTTACACAAATGGGAGAAAGAGACACTTATACATTAGTCAGGCCCCTGTAACTGAACCCAGGATAATTTAATACACCATATAGAGGACTCAAGGAGGGTTCATCTCTATCTTATCTGAAACAGTGGTCAAAGAAGTTTAGAGAGGGTCAAGTCCCCGATTCCTAATGGTTTGACTTGCTTTAATATCCCTCTTAAATACTAATTCAGTGCACGTTTGATTTCCACACAGTTGCTCTAATGTGCCATAAAGGGTACCCATTCAGACCTTTTAGACTGCTTGTGTGGGGTCCAGCTCTTGAGGTGTGGAGTAATGACAGTTATGAAAATCTAACAAATGTACCGGTTGGTGTTTCTGGCGGAAAGTCAATACTGCCGAAACCTCGTCCCAGGTGGAGCGGCGTACTTTGTTCATGGAGCTAGCCAAGCTTAGAAAAAACAGCTCCTCCGCAAGCAATGAAGGGAGAAGAAGGAATGTATAATGTCATGGCCATAATAAGCAGTATTATTACAGCTACCAGGCTGAAGTCATAAGTCAGGTTCAAATGGACAGAATGGGAGGGACAAGTCAGCCGAGGGAAATGGCAAAAAAAAGACAAATTCCTTTGGCTTTCTTCCCAAGCAGCATACATTAGCGACAGTGTGAGTACTGTTTTGTGCCCCAGTTTTGACCCATGGGAGTGTGCTGACTTCACTTGGCTGTCAAGAGTATGCAACCTCATGTATATTTCCACAGGTGAATTGTTATAAATGTCCCAAAAGCTAACTCTATATCTGTGATTAATTAGCAGCTACTGTCATTTACCCAAAACATCCACCATCTCCACATAATCAAACCTCTATGAAGATATGGAAAAAGGCAAGAAATAATATATATATATATAAATAAAACACACAAAGTCAGAGTGCCTCCCTGCTCACCACAGAAGTAACGGCAAGTTTAAATAATTCTGGAGAGCGGCTGGCCAATAAAT
Organism: Notolabrus celidotus; assembly: GCF_009762535.1. Lineage (NCBI taxonomy): Eukaryota > Metazoa > Chordata > Actinopteri > Labriformes > Labridae > Notolabrus > Notolabrus celidotus. The sequence goes on from NC_048292.1 coordinate 9,389,594, forward strand.
TTCCGAGCAGAGGTTAATTTGGCGAGGGGAAACCTCGGCGCAATTACCTTGTTCGATGCCTCCCCTCCCGAATGCCCTCAGGGCCCCGTCTGAAATGTCACCCAGGAGGAGGGATGGAGGGGCTGGAGGTTTGGCGGGATGGAGACCCACCTCGGGATGCAGCCATGAAAAACAAGGTAATCAGGACAGGCTAAATGCTACCAACAATGGAGTCCTATTAGTGTCTATCACCGGAGTGGGGGAAATTACTCTCCTTCAATAATCACCCTCTCCCTTATAATTTTCATCAGACTTTCCATATATAAATTAACTTTAAGCAGCAGAGAGAGAGAGGGAGGGAGGGAGAGAGAGGAATGGAGGAGAAAGATGCAAATAAGGACAGATAGAATAAAAAAAATGAAAGGCTGAGTGAAATTATTATATTTTTCAGATGGCTCAGCTAATATGATTTTAATAACAGCAGCCAAAGAGCTAATACTGAAATGATAATCACATTAGTAATGCATACAGAACAACCCCTTTCTTCTGTTTCCAATGGCATACACTTATTTGGCACAATGATGGGAGGTGACATACCCTGGGTCCTATTTCGTGTGATTTTGTGGATCAGTGACAGAATGACTCCCCACTTCCTTCATCATCGACCACCACACTCGCCCGCCAATACACAGTACTCTATCTTTATCACACTCCCACAAGCTCTGGGCCCGGGTTTGCCATATCTACCGCCGAGATCTGGGATGCCTGTAATTACTGCACTATCTACTCAAATCAGCCCGATCCAAATCTTTATTTCCCCGAGGCCCCGGCCAGGCTCCTAGCTAGCTCTTACCTCCCAGGAAGACACAGCCGACGTCTGTGCTTTTTAATCAGGCCTCGACTCAAGCTGTTCCAGCAGAGAGGAAAAAAGGCCGCCAAGCTGTGCCAGTGGCTTTTAGAAGGTGAAAGGTTCCAAAGAAGTTTTGCCCAAATATAAACACGGGCAGGCTGTTAATTCAAACGTTGCGCAGTATGTGCACAGTGTGTTAGCCAGCTGGACAGCTGAGAGTCATATTTTTTGTTATTCTAAGAATTGTCTCATGACACAAAGTTGTCTGACTTCTTCCATCTGGACTTTGTTGTTTGAGTTTTCAAGTCATTAGCGAGCAATGGGGCACTGTGATATTATACAGCACTAATGGCACAACAAGGAATTAGCAGACTGAGAATTAATTTAATTTAGCACCTCAGCTTTAAAGGGAGATGTCTTTTTTATTGGCCAGAGCTCTGACACTGTTGCTAATATTAGCTGAAATAAACATGTTTCCCAAGTCCCATGTTTCAATGTCAGCACATGATAAAAAAACATAATCTCGAACCAAGAGAAGAGGAAGCTCATTTGCACTTCAGAGCTCCATTTAGCAATCTCTGCAGGCCCTTTGCTTATTTGCTCATCGCTTCCCCGCCCTTCTGCATTAAATGCTAACAAACCCAAACTGCAGGAGACCAAAAGCCCCGCATTAGAATTTATAAACAGTTTAAAAGAGACATAAGCAAAAGGCATTTACACAAACACCATCAATATTTCACAATTCATAACATTTCCTCTCTCGTGTACGGTTAAATCCTCATCTGGTAATAAACGATGCTTAAGCCTGATGCGGTTAGCTAATTGCTTGTGACTGTTTGTAGAAGCTGCACTAGCCTTCCCCTCCTCCTTTAAGAGAGAAAACATCTCTGCTGAGGCTTTTAATGGTGTATGTACAAATAAAATCAGCCTGTTTGATCAGTCTTCAGCGTACTGGGGGTTCATTCACTGAACGTGTCAGTCTGAAGCCTTTTCACTGTCAAAGAAATTACCCGTAAAGCGTGGAAAAGATGTGATATATTGAAGGAACTGTAGCTGGAGGAAAACTTGTTTTCATTTTGTGCTGTGCGGAGTTAAAACAGGAATTTCAAAGGGAGATCAGGCTGATTTTAGCTACAGGTACAGGCAAAACAAAACCGTCTCCTTGTCATGGAATAATCTTGTCTCTCAGCTGAGAAGACGTAGAGAGAAAAAACACCTCGTTATAAAAACAGTCCAGCATTTATTAGACTTACAGAGAGGACAAAAAATGCATGTACCTCGGTGAATGTGGGCCAAATAAATTAGACAAGCAGCTTGAGCAAACTCAAAGGTCTAATTAGGTACACAAATTCAAAGGACATAATGTATGAGGAGGATGAGGGAAATGGTAGGTTAATGCAGCGCAAAGCAGGAACTCACCCGCTGATTTGGGCCTGGAGTGCGGCCGAGCCTGAGAGTGTACAGCATCCTGAAGGAGCTTTTGAAGTGAGCATTGTATTAGAGGCCCCTGCTACAAATCACCTCCTTGCAGCTCAGACGGAGCAACACCCAGATTCTACACACACATACACACAAGTACATGCATACTTGTAGCCAGACACACGCGCACTCGGAGTAATATTAAGGAGTGAGAAGTGAAAATAACGAGAGGAAAGCAGGAGAGATGAGAGAGAATAATGGAAAAAGTGGGTACCCTCTCCGAGGTAGCATGCTATGGAGGACACCCATTTGTTTCCTCTTTCTTAACTTCTTGTGTGCTGTGAGGACCGACTCCAATGTTTGGCTGTGTGCCTCCTCCTGCTAGTGCATCACTTATTTTTTTGCGTCTGCCATGTGATCGCAACGCTAATCAAAGCCAAACGCGCTACCGCAGAGGGATAACACTTTACATCTCTTAACACAGCACAGGTGGCACCACTAAAGGAAAAATAAAGAGCCATGAAATCCTCCTCCTCCTCCTCCTGCTCCTCATGCTCCTCATCCCTCTTCTCTCTCAGGTGGATCGCTCATTAAAAGATCGCTGTACAGCAGGTGTTCGGTCACAGAGCGATGAAGAAGAGGGTGCTTGAAGTGGCAGAAATCACAAAGTAGAACAGAATGCCGGAATGCAAACACACACATACACACAAATATGCACTCTGAGCGAATACACACATACAGAAATGTTGTAAGGAGATACAAATACTGAATGTTAGTGGATACAAACACTCTCAAGGGGTGGTGAACATCTGCTTGGAGCAGGTCCCTGCAGCTCTGAATAACAGAGACTGTCTGGTCTGCTAGCCCGGGCCTAATGCTGCTGATCCTCACAGACTAATAGAGCTGTTCTCACACTGCCTTAAGATCCACAATGATACTGTACTGTGGTCCAACACTGTGGTAATCAAACCTCACATACATAAAGTACATTTCACCGGCGATCGCTTCTTAACAATGTTAGCCTGTGGCTTTTGAAACCAAGGGTACCAAAACCTGTTTTTTATTAGGCCCCAGGGCTAAATTAGATCAGGATATATTTTTTCGGTTTGTTTGTTTTGTGGCATTTTTGCCTTTAATAATAGGACAGCTGAAGAGAGACAGGAAATGGGGGGGAAGCTAATGGTCGACCGGCTGGGAGTCAAACCGGTGACCTCAGCGACGAGGACTGTAGCCTCTATATGTGGGGCACTTTGACCGCTAGGCCACCAGTGCCCCTAAGTCAGAATATTGATACGCTAAGAAGTTATTGTCACATGCACACAAGCACTGTTTAACAAAAGCCAGGACACTACCATGGCCAGCTATTGATACGATTTTATCAATGTCAATGCCATTGTCCATTCAGCTTATCAATCCAATTCCTTATCAATTCTCCTGACGATTCCTGAGTATTTTTTTGAGGGGAAAAAAATTAGTTCTACACAGTCTTCCACACCAAAAAGAACCAATTTATTTTTTCAAAAATTATGTCTGCACAAGACTGAACATGAACATATTCAACTTGAACATACTGAACAATAGGTTGACCTCATTCTCGGCCGCGTGAGTCTGGACGTGGCCTCTGGAGCCTGGAAGAAAATACTTTGAATTTGGAGAGGAAAAAGGCTTTTTCCCCCTGTTTCCTTGTGGTTGAAGGAGTTCTGTGTCGCAGAGTGTGTGACGTAATGCAAAGTACCCCGACGTGACGTGACGTGACGTCGTGCTGGGAAATGAATCGTTAAAAAGAATCAATAACATTTGAGGTGTACAATTCCAATGGAATTGATCAATTGGAACCGGTTCTAAGTCAGATCCGGTTTTCGATTCCCACCCCAAGACAGGGGAATACCGTTTTAATGAAAAAACACTCATTGGAATCAGCCAAGACTCATAATTGCAGTGTTCTCCATGAATAAGATGAAACCAGGGTGAGCCGCCCAAGTGTATTTTAAGCCGCCAACTAATAACGTCAACCGTGTTTTACAGTTTCCTTCATTTTCATTGTGTTTGATTGCAAACAACAATTTGATGCAAGGTCTTGAAAAAAGGGAGGTACTGGTTGAAGTTGTATGAATTTGCTGAGCTGTAACATTGCAACCTCCTGAAGGTACTGGTTAGAGCTTCTTTGAATAAAGCAGTGCCATAATAGAGTGGCACTGCTTTATTTGATGAAGACAGCAGGTCTGGGAGTCCTATGCTACAGTTAGCTTTGCTTGTTTGTAGGTCCTCTGTTTGTTTTCAGGTTAGCATCTCTACAATAAATGAACAATATAAAGAAAACCAGGAAGAAGAAAGTCACAGTGGAAGGCCCATGCCGAGACACCAAAGCTTCCCCTTCACACGGCACGTCAGCTGATGCCACAGCCATCCTGCTCTCTCGCCACATTATGATAATGCAATAAACCTTGTAGAAAGGAAAGTCACAATTGTTGTAATTTCTCCTCTCCTGCTCAGCCTTCATGTAAATGCTCCCGTCTGGCTCCATAGGGGGGCCGTGGTGCAGCCTGCGCTGCTCCGACGAGATAATAGCAAATGTGTTTGCAGGGGATGCTATTTTTACGCAGGGATGCCACATCTCATTCCTTCAGCACATTTCTTTTTCTCCCTTTCAGAGCCCGATTATTTCCCTGCCTGTCCTTCCCTCCTATCCCATCCTGCCCGCCTGATTCAATTAATATTCAGCCAAAGTAAGTATGAAAGTACAAAAATCGATTATCATGCTCTAGAATCAAGTCTGCTGTTCTTTTGTGCTGGAGTAACTCTGGTTTACATAGCAGTTATACGGTTGAAACCTTGTCTTATAACACAGTCTTGTCTGCTTTTGTCTTCCTACACACTCAGGGAGGATGTTGTCTTGTCTTTGCTGTCAGGGCACTGACACCCTGCATGTGTGAGTGTGTGTGTGTGTGTGTGTGTGTGTGTGTGTGTGTGTGTGTGTGTGTGTGTGTGTGTGTGTGTGTGTGTGTGTGTGTGTGTTTGTGCAGGCATCCCACATGTGTGTGTGCGTGCTCGTACGCAGGGACCACTTGTTATTCCCCGGGTTGGAGCTCACCGAGGCCTGTGTGTCTCTGTGTGTTTACAGCTCTGGGGGCTTGTTGCCTCCTGACTACAAGAAAGACTGATGAATAAATAACATCCAACTCTCTCTGGCACTCTCTCACTCTCTCAAAGGCCTTGAAGTGTGTGTGTGTATGTGAATGTGTGTCTATGTGCGTACGCTCCTGCACCTGTATGTGTGTGTTTCTGTGTATGACGTTTCTGTTTGTGACCGCACGTGTCACATTGTGTGTGTGTTTGCGTCTCTCGGCATCTCTCGGTGGACCCACGCTCTCCTTCATCTGGCTGATTCGTGGCCCCTTCTTGGCAGGAAGCCGTCAGAGAGCGTTCCCCGCTCTGACGAGGGCGGGGACAAACATGGGGATGGAGAGGGAAAAACATCCTCTTTATCCAAGGCATCAGTAGGAATACGCAGTGAGCGGCGTGCGCATGCTAGCACGTGTGTGTGCGGGCATTTCTGCGGATTGTAAAAGACTCACTCCGGGAGATTTCGAGGATAGAGCAACGTCTGGAGAAAAAAGAGTGATGCATTAAACAGTTTGTTTATCCTCCTGAGCACTACTACAAAGCTCCAGCTGTCCTCCCAGGAGAAGCTTTCATTAACCCTTAGCCTGCTAATTAAACTCCCCACACTAGCTAAATGCAATTTATTTATCCAGACTGGACACACGTGCATGAACGCAGCCTGCGTGTTATTGCCTTGGAGAGGGAAACCACATGAAGGCAATGAGAGTTAATGCCCCAACCAACAAATAAAGACCTCTTTCCGAGTAATCTTTAAGTGATTTCTGCAATGGCCATAAAAGAGTCTCTTGTTAGTGCTAAAGCAGCTCGATATTCATTTGTCTCTCGCGGCTGCTTATGAAAGCAGGAGGGGGAAGTGGTTTTATTTACATGGCATTATGTTACATCAAGTGGTTGTGCTCAATTAGGGGAAGCCGTCACAATGGTTTTAAGTCTCTAATACAGTCTGCTGAAAGGGACCATGACTTGCTAATAGGGTGTAATTCCTTTTGTATCTGTATCCATGTGCAGGGAAGGAGACGAGGAGGGAGGGGAGGGAGAGAGGGGGGCAAATCCGTATCATCAGTAAAAACAATGCATCAATTAAGCAATTAGCGAGGAACAAACTGGGCAGCTTTCCAAACCCTCCCAATAAGGCACTGTGCCAAGGGGGCTTGTAGCGTTCATTATACCCACATCACAGAGACGCAAAGAGAGAGAGAGAGGGAGAGAGAGAGAGAGAGAGTGAAAGAGAGATGCTTGCCTTTCATTTGTAAAGTGGAGGCATTTGTCTGCCAGCATGGAGACGTTTTGTTCCGCCAGATGTTGCTTTTTAGTGAGGCCACATGGTCGGTCAAGGCTGGGGAGAAGGTGTGTGTGAGTGCCAGCGTGCCAGTGTGTGTGGAGAAAGGGGGGAGGAAGTGGGGGGGGCACCAAACGGCCTCTTTGCTGCCATCTGATTAATTAAGACTTGAAAGGGGCCCAGTGGCAGCAGGGTTTTAATTGTGGTAATTGGGGTTAATAAGGTGCCATTACATGCGCTGATCACAAGTATTGTTTCAACCAGACGGGCAAATTGAGCGGGGTTAAACACTGATGGTGGAAGGGATTGGAGGGAAAAGGGGGGAGAGAGGTGGTGAGGAGAGGAGAGGAGGGGGGAGGAGAGAGGAGGGAGACTTGGCAGTGGTACATGCCACTTGTTTCTGCATGTTAACACCATGTAGGCCCTGTCGGGAGCTGAAAGGCTAATACACTGGGAGCTGCCAGGGAAGGTTTGAGCTAATCAGCAACCTGTCGATGGTTTCAAAATTAGAGACAGTTTAAAGCTTTAAATTGTATTGCTTACATTTTAAAACAGCATGTTTTAACTAAACTGTCAGCATTATTTTAAGCATTTTCATTTTATTGGCCTTGAACTAAATCATAAATGGTAACCACCAACAGGTCATTTTAAGCTGAGATATTTCGCAATACATCTTGTTTAGAGTACTGTGGCACTCACATAGTGTTAGATGACTCACATTAGTATTATTTCCCACTAATACTCAAGTACTAAGTAGTTGATGTACAGGTCTTATTTGCTCACACTACAGTAAGCGGAGAAGTGAACCTTCAGACTAACAGCCAATTCCGTTTTATGACCTTTGACCCCCTCCTACTTTTGAGCACATTTGTTCACATTGCCAATCCATCTGTCTTCCCCTTGGCATCGTAGCAGTGAATCACAGCTGGCCTTAGTCATGAGGGGTACACTCATGACTGAGCGTCTGTCGTGACCAAGCGGCAGCCTCTGGTCTAAAAATGAGTCCAATGGGGAAGTGCTAAAAACTGCAGTTCATCGAGGATCCGCTTGAGGCTGGCTACAGAAGTACCGGAAACCACATACACACTAGGGCTGTCAACGAATATTCTAAATTCGAATATATATTCGAATATTAAAAAAAAACGGAGATTTGATTCTGAAGATTAATATTAGATTGTGGAAAAAAGCACATCAGCGGCTGCTTTGCGAGTGGGCGCACTGCATGACGGGTCAGGGACAGGTCACAGGAGTCACACATGCACAGCGTGAAGACGGCAGAGAGAAATCCTTCCGTCCCCAGATCCTCAGTGCGCTCTGAACGCGTCTTTTCCTCCGCTGGGAATATAGTGAATAAAAAGAGATCGGCACTGGCCTCTTCACGTGTGGACTGTTTGTGTTTTTGGCAAACAACCTTTCAGGCCTAAGACCCTACATTGACAGTGGACTAAAAGAGCCCAATAATCAGTGACACTGTGATAAAATGCAGTTTTTCCTCTTTTTTTTTCATACTAGCGTCAAGAATGTAAGTGGACTACTTTTTCATTTTTAACTTTAACTTCAATTATTGTTATTAATATTTGCTTCAATCACTGATTGAAGCCTGCCTATATTAGGGACAAGAGTCGGGACCTTTAATTGCTCGCACAAGTCTTGTTCAGCACTCACTCAGCGCATTGCGCACAGAGAGGGGAGGGGGGCGAGCGAGCGAGCGAGAGGTCTTCAAAGTGTTTCGGTATAGACCATTAGGTCATTTACTTGTTTTGTAATGTGTAGGTATGTTTTAGGCATGTTATATCTTAAATACAAATACATATACAAGTAGTTATGTCTCCTTGTATTAGTTTGTCCACCTGTGATTGACATAATGCGCAAATATAGATATTCGAATGGTTCGAACCTATGGGATTTTTTAGAGCGAATATTCGAACGTCATTTTGGAGCAATTTTGAAAGCCCTAATACACACCAATTAAAAAAAAATACAATCTTCACAGCAGAAATAAACATGTTTACAACCTCGTGCAAAAAACGAGTGTAGTCTGGATAGCTTATTTCTCAATCGGCACACACTGTACGGGGGATGAATTTTTTCATAACGCGGTAATTTTAAAGATATTGAGATTACGAGTCTTCCAAAAGAGGCACAGCTGACTTGATTGACAGGTGGGAACACTGTAGCTGTTGGCTAGTAGGCTCAAAGCCCGCCTCTTTATGTCACAATTGCTCGACAGCAGCAATATGGCTGCCGCCGCCGACTGGCCTCTTTTATATTAAACTAAACTTTCTGAAAAAAGCAAACATTTGCACATTAATCAGCATGATGACGGAGAACATGTTTGAGAAAAAACTGACATGTATTTTGATTTTAAACTCTGACCCATGTCCCATCTGTTTGGATGCAGGCTTTGTGGGAGCTCTAAATGTTCTGGCCTCACTATGAGAAGCTGTTGTCCTATCCATCTTCTTTTACAATCTATGCCATTGACCCACAAGCCAAAACAGGAACAGAAGCAGTTCTCACCTGCCCTTACGAAAAAGGGAGAAAAAAAGAGCAAAAGCACAATAATTCATGAAGTGAATAAAGTCTTCTATTTTGCTGTATTTGACATCCCTGAAAGATTGACCTAAAGAGCTTTCTGTCATTTTGCCTGACATTCACCCAGACCTGACAGAGGCTGTTTTAATCTCTTCTTTCACACTGTCTTTCCGTCACATTAAATGACGTGTTTTGTAGATGGTAAACACTTTCTGATGAAGAGACAGTCCATGATATTTCACCTTCAACAGGTACGTACCGCTACCCCTGATTTAAAGTTTGAACAATTTGTGCTTTCTTGAGAGGATGTTGCAACACAGGAAAGTACAAACTTTTGTCCAGTTCACCATCAATCTGCTGCAGACTTGTTCCTGTAACTCCACTTAGAACCTCACAGAATCAGTATCCGCTGATCATTCTTAACAGAGGGATAGAAGGAAAAAGTTCAAGTCTGACAGCTGACAAAGTGCAAAAAAGTACACGCCAATCCTGAAATATTTGACTTACGTGACATTTTGTGTGTTTTACAGATACCTTTATAAATATTATGGCTTCCAAGGATTAAACATCCTTGACACTTGAAGAGATCCTTACTTAACTGGCTTTAATTTCATGTTTTTTCTTCTCCAGTTGGAAAGAGCGTACATCCTGGATGTTCTCATGAAAACAATGAAGAGCATTATATCCCCCCCTCCCAGCGACGCAAGTCGTTTTGGGTGTGCCTGAGTGATTTGAGCTAACTTGGCAAAGCTCCGTGGAGTGTGTCTGCTTTACCTGCTGACAGTCGGCAAAGAGAGAGAGAGAGAGAGAGAGAGAGAGAGAGAGAGAGAGAGAGAGAGAGAGAGAGAGAGAGAGAGAGAGAGAGAGAGCGAGAGAGAGAGAGAAAGAAAGAAAGAAAGAAAGAAAGAAAGAAAGAGCGAGAGAGAGAGAGTGAATGAGAGAGAGAGAGAGACAGATCATCTCTGGTGGTGTTTTGCTGTCCTGTGGTCTACCTTTCTGTCAGGTTGCCCAGCAGAGAGACAGAAGAACGCCAGGCCAATTAATCAAAGTCAGATGTGGCTGGATGCCTGGAGTCACTCATGATCCCGACTCTGCCCCTCCTTCTCTCTGAAACCCCCCACAACACACACATTCACACACAAACACTCCACAGACTCTTTTTATATCAGGTTATTTCTTCAAATGTGTCTGGCCACGGAATGTCTTTTAAGAACACTTGTTCATTCATACAATTTAAGATGTGCTCACAACTTCCTTCACACGCACGCACACACACATGCACACCCACACACACATAGTATCTCTATTTGATGACACACAAATATTGTGCATCTAAGCTATTGGGGACCTTTACATGAAGTCCATATTTTGGCCATTAACCACAGAATTACCCTTTAAATATCCCCTGAAAGAAGTGAGGATTACGCCATGTCTAAGATCACACACATGCATTGACACACACGCACTCACCCATCCTCATCAACTAACAGTAAAGTCGTCCCAGCAGGTGAGACTCGAGCAGAGTCTTTTCAACAAGATGTAAAACAGTGAGAACCTCATTCCCCCATGGCCTCAAAACGCACAGATCATCTCCCCCGCTTCTCTTTAAATTTGTCAAAGTGGCACTTTTGCTTAAAGAGGTGAATTTTAAGAAACAGCAGATTTAGAGGCACCACGTTGTCTCTCGATGCCTCAACACAAAGCCGTCAGCTCCACACTTCTTCTTTTTTAACCATTTGACTAATTTACACTGCTCCAGAGAGACTGTGACACTTACCACGGTACAGAAACACTTGAACTTTCTAAAGCGTGGTTATTCTCTTGTGGGATGAGGTGTATTTGGGAAGTTCTAAAACAGTAATTATCGAGTGGATTCTTTTTATTTTTCTGTGAATTCATCATTTTCTTTCCCACAAAAAAAATGTTTCTCTGAAGTCCTTGACTGAATTAGCTCTGGCTGATAACCGGGGTATAAATCTGTCTTGACACATGCAATAAACAGAATGTTGCAGCAGATACTTTCACCCTGACCTGACTGACCTTTTCCCATGCAACGTGATTTTTGATGTTTGGTGTACACTAAAAAAATAGAAGCACCAAATTGAACCCAGGTATAAAAAATTGTGTGTTTGAACAGAAAATATTTGAGAGGAAAAACAGAAGAAAAAAAAACAATTGCAAAGAAGTTGGTTCCGCTATGTAAAATGTTGATATAAACAGATTTTGATGGTTTGCAAATTCAATTGAAAATATTGCAAAGACGACATATCAAATGTTGAAACTGAAAAGTGTTATTGTTTTCTGAAATATGTGTGCTCATTTTAAATTTGATGCCAGCAGCTTGTTTAAAAAGTTTTCCTCGGACAACAAACACTGAAAAAGTTGTGTAATGCTAAAAAGAAACACATGTAGGAACATCTCCCAACTTGTTAGATTTGCATCAGGTTGGTAACATGACTGACAAATAGTTCAACAATTTCAGAATGTTCCTCAGCATAAAACTGCAAGGAATCTGTGGTTTTTATCTTCTACAGTATGTAACATCAGTAAAAGATTCAGAGAACCTGTAGAAATCTCTGTACATGAAAACAATGATGGATGTGATCTTTCGGGCCGTACTGTATTATAAACAGACATGACTCTGTAGTGGATATCACTGCATGGCCTCAAAATCCACTGAATGCTTGTTCTCCTCTTATACTCTCTCTATTGTTCCTACAGATTCTGGGTTAGCATTAGGGTTAGGCTAGGATACAGGGTTAGGTTAAGATACATCTCTTAACATGGCTTTTGGTCATATGATGTCAATTTGAGCAACTCTATCAAGGATAAAAATGCCAATAAAAAACTAATATATCAATACAAGACACAAACCACTAGCTGTCGGTCTTGGGGTTAAACTGCTCTAAGGTAGAGGAGTTCAGTCTTTAAAGGTTCTACCAAGTTCAACGCTATTTCAATGCTTGTTCGGAGCACCTTGACACTGTGAGGAGACATTCAGTGTTCTCAAACAAGGGTTAAAAGTGTAGCAAGCCCAGACTAACAAATCTCTCTTCTACATCTAATCTTTACCAACTTCCTTCATACCAACTTGTCCTTTCTCTTTCTCTTCTCCTTTCTTTCTTTCTTTCTTTCTTTCTTTCTTTCTTTCTTTCTTTCTCTTTCTTACACCTGAACCTCTTTTTTTTTTCTTTCTTCTCTCCTTTCCTCACTCCTCCCTTCCTTGACATAGGATCCAGAGATGAAACTCTAATGGAGTCTGCGGGGAGCCAGCATTTACCAGATCTGAAGCGAACAAGCAGGTCTCCTCTGCTTTCTGTCCCACTGAGGACCCCTCTCTCTCTCTCTCTCTCTCTCTCTCTCTCTCTCTCTCTATTTCTTTTTCTCTCCCTCTGTGCTTTTCTCTATTACCACTACTTCCAACAGTTTCATAAGAGGGAAGCCCACGATGTTCTATCTGTGAGCCGGGCTCACTGCCTCAAGTTTTTCTGCTGTCTTTCTTTGATGAGTGCTGATGTTCAACAAGTCTCATTCTTTTAGCGAGGCTCTTCTTCTCCTGATTTAAGTGGAGTTACCAGCTCATGCTAGGTTGACAGACGGGGGGAGGGAAATTTGAAGAGGACGTAAAAGAAACTCCCATTGGCTGTGCTCTTTCCTCAGCTTCTGCATCAACAGCTCCTGAGGGTGAAAAGCACCTAACTTTTCTGGACCCTCCTCTTTTTCCCTTAAACCAGCAAGTAGTGCAGAACAATGCCGAGTGAATCTGACGGCGACCCACTCTAGATAGAGTGGGGCCGTGCAAAACAGACAATGACCTTTAAAAGACAATATGCTAATAAATAGCCGTGGCGAGGGCCTCGGCACTCCACACAAAGGGACCTTGGGAAACCGGCAGAGTTTTAATCAGGTGCGGCTCTTTTTAAAAGAGCCCGTGGCCACATAATTGATCCCAAAAGGTAGGTCCCCGCGCAGAACCTTGGGATGCCGCTCCGTTACTATAAAGAACTAATAGCGCTCTTTGTTTTGCTCTCCGGGAGGATGGTGGGAAGAGATTTAAATCTACTGTATATTCTTGTGCTACAAAGGCCACAAATGGTAAGCATTTTAATGATGAAAATGTTTTGATGTTGTACACCTACTGAATATGGAAGAAGGACGGGTGTGTGTTTTGCCCCTCCAGTGACGATGCATAGGCAAACAGCCTGGGCGAGATGAAAAGGCAAAGCGAAGGGAAAAAGTCACTGAATCAGTGTTATTACTGATTCGGGTGGGAAGAATTGTGTGTGTGCATATGTGTGTGTGTGTTTGGGAGGGGGGGAGGTTGTTAACTTCTACACCAAAAGTGCCCTCCTTGGCTAAATCTGCCGCTATTGCTGCTGCAGCCATTTTGCCTGGAGTTGTGAGAATAAGCTGCCGTATTAGAATTCCATCAGCATTTCTGTCACCTCTATAGTAGAATATGCAGAAATGCACACACACGTTCACACAAATACACACCTTTTTACTGACTCCAGAGCTAGGATACAATGTTGTTCCACAGGTTAAAGACAAAAGCAAATGATTGCCCATCACTCCTACATTACACATGAGCATAAAAAGCCTTGAGAAGGGAGACGAATTATCCCTGAAACAATTAATCTCCTCCTTCCCTTATGAGCGCTGCCATTGATTTAGCGATAAAGGCGAGATAAATGAGCGCAGAGCCTGCCAGTGGTTTCAGCGGCTGCCAAAAAGCTGTTCCTGGCTACAGTGACTCAAAGCTTTTGTCGACCACCACAACGTAAACACATGTGAACCCTTGGCAGGGGAAAACACGTCTTAGCTAAACTGTGGTTTACGCTGATTACAGGCCTGCAGATGCTGCAGATTCTGTCGGAGAAAAACATCACATGAGGAGGGATACTGCGACTTCCAGTTGTCAGGTGAAACCGCAACAGCCTGCTTCTGACACTTCTGGATTTGGTTAAAACGTCTGGTGTAAAGTGATCTCAGACGTTAAGCTATTACTGTTGTTTATGAAAGAGTGCTGCCGAGCTTTCTATGCTCAGTTTGACGGCTCTGGAGATGAAACTCTAAACAAAAGGTGGTTCTAAACTTTGGTACTTTGATATTGTCTGCTTCAGTGGAGAAGGATAAAAACGTCATTGTCCAATGACAGTACAGGAAACCAAAAAGTAAAGCTTTAACCGTCTGCCCTCTGTAACTGTGTGAGTTATCTCTGGAAAAAGAATCAGGTAATTGCATTACGCCTTCTAAGGCCACAAAGAGATCATCTTTCCCAGCTGGGTAAACGCATCACATGCAGCACAAACATCAGCTTAAATGTGAAATACTACACCAATCAAAGCGCGATACCCCAATTTATTCTTTGCAAGAGCAGCACAAACTTTGAGGAGAGAGGAAAGCAAGACATCAGAAAGGTTTTGTGGGGGCTTTCTAAAATGGCATACAGAGGCCAACACTGGAGAACATTAGGGTTGTGACTGTTTAGTGTTCTAAATAATGAAACATCGTCACCCTCACTAGGTAGCATCAGAAGTATTAGACCCTTAAACAAATTATTAATTTTATCATTACTGTAAGCCCAAAATGCCAGTCATGAGTATTGACTGAGCTGTAGCGCAGCCTCCTGCCACAGGCCAGGGTTGTAGCTCCGGTCAATGGTTACTACCATATTGCTAAAAAGCTCTACTACCCAGATGTAAACAAGTACAGATGACATATGGTATCTAGATGCGCATTGTGGTTTTGTAGTATTTTAATCTTAACCCTCCTGTTATGTTTGTTTCTTATCGACAGCAATAATGTTCCTGAGTCAATTTGACCTGGGGCATATCTAATGATTCAAAAGTGTCCGAACCCAAAAAAATCCCAATAAACATTTTTTAAATCTCATTATTAACTCCATTACTAACATATAAATCAATATTTAGTGCAATGGTGTTTTTTAATTCTCACAGATCATGGTTCAATGAGGATAATTCACTAGTTTTTTTTATGAAGATTAATGTTAAAACTTTTTTTAATGTACACTGGAAAGCCTTAAATATAATTAAAATAGTTTTACATGACACAGATTTTAGTTAATTTTATTTTATTTTTATATGAAGTGATGTTGATAAATTGTACTATATGTTGATTGTGCTAATTAAGCCAAGCAGAAGAAGTTTCATACTGAAAAAATACTTTTAACATTTTCTTTAGATTTTTGAACGTCACAATTGATCAAATTGACCAGCAACATAACAGGAGGGTTAAAAATAGATATATAGTTGCATGCAGAGGTGGGCACTGTTAACCCTAACGTATTAACCGTTAATCCATTGACAAAGACGTCAACTCTGTTTGAGTTAATCTGTAAACTCAGTTAAAAAGTAACAGGAGTTAAAATTAACATTAATGTTAAAATCTAGTATCTGTGTCTGGTTGAACTAGTATATAACCACATGACTGGAGTGATGAGTAATGAGCACAGACGCACATGTAGATGTTAACCAGTAAAGGAGAACCAAATGCTGGTGGTTCTAGCTCTGCTAATGGTAGCCATTAGGGCTGAACGATTTATTGTTTTCTGATCGAAATTGCTATTTCAGACAACGCAACCATGTGATCGCCAAAGCTGCGTTTTTTGCAGTGCTCCCGACTGATCCAGGGTCTGTTGTGTCAACTTTACACATACATGCCGTCTCCCTTCCATCCTGCCAAGCTCACCAATCAGAAGCAGCATGCTACTCGTGGAGAGGTCACGCTAACCAATAAGTATTAAGCTGCTCTTTGTGCTTTGTAACATTGACATGTTTTGAAATGGCTTCAGAGGATCCCCTAAAAAAAAAAAAACAGCACATCGGTCATTTGGGAGTATTTCGGGTTTAAGGCTGCAGACGTGCAACAGAAATAGGTACTGTGCAAAACCTGCCGCATTGTTTATGATGCATATGAGTCGCTTTGATATCCTTGATAAAACTTAACATGGGGAAGAGGTTCAGCGGTAGTGTTGATAGTCTCTTGGTTTTCGATCCCAGCTCCTGCAGTCACAGCAAGACACTGAACTTCAAATTGCTCTACTTGACACAGTCAGCAGTGTGTGGATGTGTTTGAATGGGATCGGTTAGAAATGATGGCCCCCTACTATAGCACCCTCTATCACTAGTGTATGAATGTTGTGTGAATGGGTGAATGTGACATGTTGTGTTAAGCGCTTTGAGAGGTCAGTAAGAATAGAAAACCCTCTTTAAGAACAAGTCCATTTACATTTAACCGTTTAAGTTCTGGATTTCTAATAACGGTTGTATCAAATCAAATTACTCTCTTTGAAAAAAAGGACGCTTCTGATTTCTTATACTTGAATAAGTGATGCAAAGCTTAATAAATATCACAGACAGGACCAAACATTTTGTACCAGGTTGAAGGCTAAATGTTTCCCTAATTGTCACAGGATTAATGGACAATATCATCACTCGCACAATTTTCAAATTACCAAGGTTCCCTTTAATTGTCAGATTGAAAATCCAAGGACAGAGCCCTTTTACAATGCCTTCATCATGCTAACATAGCCGCCTTGCCTCCAAACCATCCCATAAAATCCCAT
The DNA here is from genome assembly GCF_009762535.1 of Notolabrus celidotus. NCBI lineage: Eukaryota > Metazoa > Chordata > Actinopteri > Labriformes > Labridae > Notolabrus > Notolabrus celidotus. The sequence goes on from NC_048292.1 coordinate 9,406,367, forward strand.
CGCTGCACTTAATTGTTCAATATGAAGCCAAAGCATCTGAGGTAATTCAAATGTCTTTCTCCGATGAATATGTGCAATTGTCCTCTTTCCTCTATTCTAATTTAATGCCATCTGGGGAAGGTGATTGGCTCTGTGTTGCCACCGCTGCCAACTGGGGTCAGCCTAACCATCAAGCGCTGTAATTGAGTAGTTAGTGGCAATTTTCTCCCCCTAATTTCCATCTGCGAAATCCGGCCCTGGCATGGCAAATAGCACATTACACAGGCGTGATTGTGGCAAAAGTGTAATAACATCGTTTCCACAGTTTGAAAACTTCCCCCGGAACAAATGAGAATCACTGCCGTACATGTCATCTTCAAAAAAATAATAAAAAAAATCCTTCCCCATGCACTCATCCTTGATCACACACACACACAAACATGGAAAGAAACACACTCACAGGCTGTGGAATAAAGAATGCGGTGACGTCCCATTAACATATAGATAATTAGCTGCTCCAACCGCGGCCCTCCCTTCGACACCCTAATCCCCCCTGACAAAGCCTTTGACTGGCGCTATCACAAACACCATGTTGACGCCGACGCAGCTCTTAGGAGGCCATCTTGTTTGGCTTATTCACCATGACAAGCTTCCATCGGAGGAAGATGAAGGAGGTGATGATTTACGAGGGTGTAATCCATAACCAATGCCATTCCTTGTGTATTTTCTGGGTGGAAAAGCCGAGGTGGAGTTGTAAACTAATGGAGCGGCAGGTTTGAACACTGCGACTTGATAACTTTGGCGGGGGAGATTTATGGTGATCATAAAGCTACGTCAGGGACAAAGAAGGGTGGAAATGTGAGTCGGACTAAGGTTATCACACAGAGTTTTACTCAGTGCGAGCAGGCACACACAAAGAGGTTTATATTCCCATTTCATCATGAAAATGTGAACGCTTTATTCCAGCTCTAATGATCTTTATCCAGAAATGTGCTTGGGATGATTTTAAGAAAATGTTATTTGGAGTAATACATTAAGCACTGTCGACTCGAGACACGTTTTTCCCAGTAACATAAATTCGATTTTATAACTCTAGAAGGAGAGACTCCCTGCTTTTCCCTCGTCTCCTCTCTTCCCTTTCTCTTTTTTTTACATTTTGTAATTACTTTGACGCACTACATCAAAAGCGAAGTAATAATAGTTGTAATTTAATCTAGTCACACAAGTCATTTTCATAAACTCCTGCCTCTCCCTGCTTAATGTGCATTTCATTCATTATTGATCGCACACTGATGATGTGGTAATGACAACGGCATTGTTTTTTTTTCTTTATTTCACCCCCCTTTCTTCTTTTTCTTTAAATGTAGAGCTTGTGATTCAGGGTTTTCATTACTTGGCGGCACACCGGGCCTCCGGACTATCAAGGGCAAACAAAAGATAATTAACATGAGGGAAAATGCAGGACAGTCACCCCTCCTTTCCCCCCCTTCCACCTTCCCCAGTTTGACACCATCCTTGCACAAACTGCTCTCAGGGTTCACTACATCCTGGTTCTTTGCACACAGTCAAACAGCATAATTACTCTTTTCTTTTCTTTTCACTCTGTTTCTCCATCACCTCACTTCCCTATACCTCCTTCGTTTCTTCCTGATTGGGGATCAGTATAGTAGGTTATGGACAGGAAACCCTCAGAAGGTTCAAGGTGTCCAAAATTGAATAATAGGAATCAAGAGGATTTCATTATGTGTAGTAATATACCAGATACCTGAGGAAATCACATCTGCAAAGTGCCTACATTATGTAATGTTGCTGTGTTTTTCATCCTTGTGATTTGCTCTACTGTCCCAACTCTAATATACAAAAAGTACTCAGATATGCAAATATAATAAAGGAGCAAAACACTGGAATGAGAATGTGCAGTAAAAGAGTCATATCTAGTTTTTTCTTAAGCAATAATTTTAAAACGCTGTGTACTAATCTGAACAGCCCGATAGGCCAGACAATTGTTGTGTCTACGTTGTTTCTAAAGGCTGATTTATATTTCTGCATCAAATCGACAGCGAAGCCTACGCCGGGGGTCCGTGTAGCTCCCGTACCTACGCAGAGGCCTCCGTACATAGCTGATGTGCACCTCCTCCAAAATGTAACTACACGTAGAATCGACGCGGACCGCAAGCCCTGTGATTGGTCCGCTCAGCGGCATTGTGTTTCCTGCATATACAGTACTTGCGAGTTACCCGCTCATCGGTCGTGTATTTAATCTCCTCCTCTCTATTCTTCATGTAATCATGTCTGTATGATAAGCAGCAACATGTATCAGCTGTAGATTAACATAACACACTGAATCGCTGTGGAAAAGTAAACTGAGATCGTAGCGGGGCCGGAAGGAGGCGACCAGCTATCAGAGAGACCACACTGCCCTCAAGCGTTTTGGAGGAGTATTGCTACGCGTCACGGACACATCGACGCACAAGTATGTAGTACTCATGTCCTGTGTCAGCCCCTGCTGCGTAGGTGAGACGCAGAAGTATAAATAAGCCTTAAGCTGTAACACAACCACCTGCCACTAGCAAGGGCTGTAATGCTAAAATGCCCTACTACCTGGATGTAAACAGGCCCAGATGACAGATGGCATCTTGTAGCGCAGCACGGTTTGGCACTATTGTGATCTAGAAAATTGAGATAAAGCACAGGCATGTGGAAGTTGGCCGGCAAGGAGGACCAAAGACTGGTGGTGCTAGCTCTGCTAACATTAGCCACACTCTGTAAACCAATTTGACAATGTTAATCTGCAGACTCAGTGATCTGTGAGCAGGCCACCATAAATCACCACGAGTACATGTCTGTTAAACAAACTATTGTTGTGCTAAATTGTTGGACAGAAACACTGGTTTGGAGGTACTTGGATCTAGAAACAATCAGATAAAATTATATGTTTATAAGATAAGATTAGATAAGGTAAACTTATTGTCCCTGGGGGAGATTTGATGTGGACATAAGTGCAGTGCTGCTCACAAACAATACATTCATTCATCATACCAACATACAATAGCATGCCCACTGTCAAGATAAGAAACCATATCACTGTGGCATACCAATGACACAACAACACCAATAATACAATAAATAATAAGATACCAATATGGCAGTAAAAAAGCAATATCATATGAACATTAGTGCAGAGTAAGTGAACCCTCATACTCATACAAGAGCATTATGTTGGTGCAGATTGTTTGTTGAGTAGAGCGATGGAAGTAGGGAGGAAGGAGAGCTTGAAGCGATTACTTTCATATCTGCTCGCTCTGAACCGTCTTCCAGAGGGCAATAATTCGTATTCTGAATAAAGAACATGAGAAGAGTCCTTCAAAAAATGTTTGTGCCTGATTGACAACAGTACTTCCTGTTTGTTGGCTGTGTCTGGTTGAACTGGCATACAACCAGTAGGAGTGAAGGCTGGTGGTGTTTGCACTGCTATCAAAGTCACAACTCCTTGAAATTATTTACCCACAGATTCTGCAATCCCATGTTTAGCTGTGTTTAATAAATTGTGCTAAATTTAGCTGTTCTCTGAGTATTTTCTGACCTTTAGACTAGTTGGCAAGTCAGAGTTTAAATTTACATCCAAGCAACTAGGAATGAGTTGCTTCAGAACATCCCTAGCCTATACGCCGGTCTAGGTTTCAACTTGTACTTCGTATACTCTCCCTTGAAAATGAGATTGAGATCTCCATGAGTCATCCTGCCTTATATGAATAACTGATTTAAAAGCTGAGGGGTTTTTTACCACTGAACATATGTTTCATTGTATGGTAGGTAATATGTCTGACACGGAGTATCTTGATTAATACGAATTAAAGTGTTAAGCACAAACAGAGGTGATTTACTTGCCAGTATTAACCTGAACTTATTCAACAACCAGGACCATTCTAACAGTGTATTAATATCTTATAGGTATATAGGTGCTATGATGAAAGTTACAGCTTTAGTGTTTGCTAGCAGAGAGTCAAAGTTGCTGTTCATCCATCTGCCCAACAGTTTGTCTATCCACCTGTCACCCTGTCTCGTCACTTTGCTCACTGCAACCAAAGAACACAGTACGGTGCTCCTGACTACTCCGAGTGAAAGCCAAGGATTTTTATTAAGGAGTAGGGACAGCATTCATTTTTTAAAACCTCCTCAATAAAATATCATACGGTCGCTCCACATTCCTCAGAATTATAATGACATGAATATTTAAATTTAAATGCATTCCGAGCACGCCGGTTTTCTCTTCTTCACGACGGCATCAGATCTCATTTTCTACTTAAGCTCCTCCATCATGTTTATGCATATCCACATGCATGATACATATCTAGCTTTTTTTTTTTTTTTCTAAAGCTCCTTAATGCAGGCCTGATAATTTTGCTTGACTTTAATGGGGAATGACTCCTCATTGGCAAGCTTTTCTCTTTAAGACAAAAATAAAAAAATATGATCAAATGCCTCTTTCATGTGGAACAGAGGCTGTTTTTGAAACTTCTTACTCCCTCTCTCCCTCTGTTGCCTCCGCTGCGAGTAAATAGATCAAAAAAGGAGGCGCAACTATATATTCTAGTTTTGAAGCATTCTGTAATTGGACACATTTAATTGATATCCCTCAAGCCCATAATTATAATGTAAAAAAAAAGAAGGAAACAGTCCTATATCATAAGAATTCTGTTTTACTTCTTGAAATGAATGAATACTCCATAAAAAATGACAGAAATGGAAGAGGAATAAACTTTATGATTCATTATAACTCAAGTATTGATTGATAATTTCGGTCTGTCATTATGTTCGATAACGGAGTCCTTGAGGGTGGAATGGACCCTTGTGAGCTCCGCTCTCTGGGAGCTCATACTCCTCTGATCTCTCCTCCTCCATGACAAGGAGCTATCACTTTCCTCAATGATGGAGAGGGAATGGTGCGCAGATAAGACTTTGTCATCTGCTGTGTGTCTTTTTTTTTTGACACACTGCAGATGACTCGGTTGGACTCAGAGATGGTTAATTGAAGGAGACATTAAAAACTCAAGACTGTCAATCCGTATCTGGTTTCTGCAGATGGGAACGATTCTTCGATCTTATGATGGGAGCGCTGGAAATAACATTTGCAATGAATACTGGTGTTTGACTCGAGTCTAATCTTTTTAAATCCATTGATAAACGGAGTACTTAACCAAGATCCTATTAATTAAGGATACTACATATTAAAGTGAAGATCATATTTCAAACACTGAGATGAACCTGAATGGAAATATCTTTTTTTGCAGTACTCTTGTGAGTCAAACAGGTAAGAGGAAAAGCATTGAAGAATTTCAAAGTATTTCAAAGTGTTCTTGACTTTAAAGCCCTAAGTAGTATAGCTCCTAAAATCATTGGGACCTATCCACTGGATAAACCAAACAAGATCTCTGAGAGCATTAAGTGCAAGATCTGAATGTACCAAAGATCAAAACAAAATCCTCGTCAATCGTCAATGTGGCACTGTTTTTTTGTGTGTGTCTGTGTGTGTTTGCATGTGTATGGACTGTTTGCTGTAGTAGAAATAGGTCAGGTGCTATCAGGCAGGGGCATAACAAGACATATTTGACTGGGTTGGCCACAAGGGGGCACTGACTAATGCAGGGGCACCTTGAAGTATGTGTCTGCACTCACACATGAATTGATAGCATTTCTTTACCATTTCTGTCTCCACTAATCATATCAACTTTAACTGCTAACATTGGAGTTGTGTTAAAAGTGATGCCAGAGATAACCAGATCACACACTACGCATGCTATCAAATCAATCCATAGAAAGGAGTTCATTTGTACATTTATAAAGTTCATGATTTTACCTCTACCTGTTGACAATGTGGCAAAAACCTTACTTTCTAAAAGCATCAGTAAACAACACAAAGGACACTTTTAATTGTACTCTCTCTTTGGAAGGTCAAAGGTCACTTAAAAACTACAGGCTAACTTTGAAATAAAAACTTTTCTAGAACTGAATCTGTAAATGTATTGGACAGTTAGTGTGAAGGGGTGTTGGGTTGATTCCTTGCCTATGCACTAGTCTTATGAACAAGTGTTTTTCTACAACTTTAAGTACCATCATAAGAGAATAGGCTCTCCCTGCTAAAAGGCCTGTTTTTATAAGAATGAAAATGAGTGTTGTGTGGGTTTGTGTGATATTATCTTATTGTTATTTTATTTACTGTTTTGGTTAATGTCTTTTGTCATAACTTACTTGATCTAATGCAAAGCCCATTAGGTTTATATTTGTAATGATTGTGATTGCTTTGCATCTATATTGAACTGAAGTGAAGATAAAGTTTTGATCAGGACTTCATATCATTTGTCCTTCTACAGTAAATGGTTCCACTTTGAAGTTTTTTAATGAGATAAGGCAAGGTAAATTAATAGAAAAAGCACCCAAAATCAGGCTGACACAAAATCAGACACATAATCAACAGGCAAAATGTCTAAATGTGACCATATGAACAAATGTGTCAGGACTTTATTTATGTCATTCTCTCTTTCCGTCTTCATTTGCCCCTAAAAAGATGATGCTACATAAAGACAAGTGACCACAGAAGAATACTGAGAAGGGGACAGTTAACTCCATTATCACACCACTGTTCTCTTTATCTGTCAGTGTGTCACGAATGAAAGGGAGATATTCTCGTCCAGGGAGACCGAAATGACACTTTTTTTCCCCCACAGTTCCTCTGCAGGTGCTTCTATAGGGAGCTGAACATGATAACAAGAGGCTAAAGAGGGCTGAGCAGGACCAAAGAGACGAGATCAATTTCAGTCCTCTTGATCCCCTGACCCCCAGAGCCCCAGAGAGAGTCTCTGAGGGAGTCCCAGCCGAGTGCATCGAGGCTGGGCCACTTTGAAGTTGGGTCGCTGCAAGGCTGGGAGGTTGGTGCTATAGATCGTCAGGAAGCTACTGCCATGTGTGTGTGTGTATATGTGTGTGTATGTGTGTGCCCCCTGGTGTGTGTTTGTGCCTGTGGAGAGGAATGGGAGGGTTTGAGGTAAATGACAGTAACATGGTCACATCGTAGCTTGAAACGGGAGACGGAGACAGATGGGGGTACTTGGCATTTCCTGTGCGAGACGACACCGGCTTGTTTGTTGGTGCCTAATGAGCTCTCGGACTCCTTTTAATGAGAGGACTGAATCCGTTATCATCATCATTTCAAAAGGAGGGCCCTGGCTCTAAACAGCTCCCCACATTAGCAGGACTTACCCTTGTTGCACCATTTGATCAGCGAAGGCAGTAGGGGTTTTGACGCACACACAAACCCTTCCTTGTTAACACTCTTGCATGCAGATGCACATAAATTACTCAATTGGTGGACAGAATCAGGCCACAAATACACTTCTCTGCACGTACAAACAATAATGTTGCAGATTTTTCTTTTGAGAAGGAGAAACTTTGAAGTTCTGCTACGATACAAATTAACAGGAAGATGACATAAAGGAGAGCAAGGGAGAGAGAGTGAATGAAAGAGAGAAGGAACTAGAGTAAAGGCGAAATAGGGCACGGAGTGGTGGAAAAAAAAAAAGGTTGTGATTCATAAATAAACACAGAGTGATATAATGGTATGCCAGCAAAGAGGGACAGATTCCATTTCCGTCCCCTTCGCCACCTTTTTTCCAGTGACATCAAAGGACCAATTAAGGTCCCAGTGAAGCTGGCCGTCAAGGCTGCGGCGGAGGTCCTGTCAACGTAAGCCTGCCCTCAGTGCTGCTGTCTGTGTCTCAACCTCACACTGCTGACACGGGTGACAAGGACCCTGCACTGAACCTGCCCGCCCGCTCGCCTGCCTGTCTGTCTGCCTCAGTTCTGCTTTTCCAATGTATGCGCTTTCCCCCCTCTCTCTCTGTCGTTCTCTCTTGCGCTCCATTCTTAAAGTTTCCCGCCATTTTTTTTTAATCTTGTATCTCTCTGTTTAAAGCCTCTAATTTGCCACCCTCAATTGTGCTCTACAAGCAAAGGCAAACAGCTTTCTCAGAACTGTAAGAGAAGAAGAAACACCCTCTCTCTGTATCTCTCTCTCTCTCAGTTTGATAACTTCTTCGCTGCACCGTTTCACCCTCCCCGTGTCCTCCTCATGTATCTTTGGAATTACTGAAATGTTAACGTGCCTCCGCTGCCTTTGATATTTAAGACAAAAGGGTACAGATGTGCGGGGCTGCACGCACACAGACGCAGGGGCCAAACTGGAAATGGGAAAAAGGAGCTTTAATCTCACTCTTTGTCATGCTCCAAAGACTTCCTCCTCCTTGTGTGTTTTTCTGAGTCTCTTTGGTTCATCCTTCGTCTACCTCTCTGCCCTTTTCCCCACGATTCCAGGCGTTCGTAATGGCACGAGCGCCGAGGAAGGGGTGGGCGACAATTAATGAGTGGCTGTTTTTCGATCCAGTGCTCACATTGTGGTTCGCTACAATTGATTGCATCTGTGAAACAAAACCACAACAGAAGAAAGGAGCAGGAAATAACGACTTGTGGGGAAAGATTTAACACTCCCAGATTAAACAGACCTGTTGTTGGAGACATATTGCTTCTTGACTTTTAAAAAATACTGTCTTTAGATTTTAAACTACTATAAGCTAAGAGGATACACTACGCTAACACTGATACACTCATATCTGACATCATTGTATCGTTGTCAATTGCCTGGCACAGTTCCGCCCCGAGGACAACAATGATACCATGGCACAAAGGCACCCATGCTAGTCTCTCTCGTCCTATCTCTTCCAGTGATTCCCCCCCTCTCCCCTCCTCATCTCCTTCTCTCCACCCTTTTCCTCCCTCCTCTTTGGTATCTTTCTAGTGCAGTGGCCTCCGTTTACCACCATAACCCAAATTAGCTGGGCAGGCGTTATCCTCTCCATCGCTCTGTGCCGTTAGGAGAAGAGGAGGACGGAGAGAGGGGGAGGAGGAGGAGGAGGAGGAGGGGGGGTTTGAATGTGGCAGAATTTCCTTTCTGCCTCTGTGACAGCGCTATCTGACAGCGTTTTACATCTCCCCTGCTCTCCCCTCACCACACTCCACTGTCAGACAAAGAAATTAATACCCCCAGTGACTGTGTTTTAATTAAGCAATTTCATGCAAATTACACATTTTAGATTGTCAAATAATATACTGCGCAAAATTGTAGGCAGGCTGATCTGATATGCATGGAGTGTTATTCTTCCAGGCACTGTGCATACATGGAAAATGAACAAAAATGCTAATTTCTAATCTATTATGCAAACAGTGGAGATACTTACATAGATTTGCACGCCTTTCCCGGATAAATACAGCTCTTGAATTCTATGTATAGAATGACCAGATTTCCTAAGCAGCCTTTGCCATTGTTGTTTATCTCATTTTGTCTGTATTTGACTCATGTCTGGTTTCACTTTTCAAGCAATTTATACATAAATTCTGTATCCTTACAGGCATGTTGATATAAATAAACACATATTGAGCAAAATGGCTCAGTTTAACATTCAAAACTGTTCCAGTTAATTATTACAAGAGGTCTGTCTGACAATCAAAGAACTTGAAATACAGTATTAAAAAATCCTATTTGAATACTCTCTCTCCTAATTCAGTCTGATGAAACAGAGCCCTAACTAATATTAGTAATCCACACTACTCTCCATCTTTCCCCATTAGCACATTGAACTTATTTGGAATTCATTACAATCCGCAAGCCTTTTAGTACACTGGAATCAGTAATGATGACAAAATGAATATAACATTATACTTTATTATAGCCGACTTGATTTAATCTGGTGTTGCCGCCATATGAGAGTCCTCAGAAAATACCCCTCTTGAAAACAGCGGGTGTCAAAAGTCGGCTTGCGCAGGTACCGCGCAGTCAAAAAAGCGATCCTTATTAGCTGAAAGCTCGAGGAGGGGTCTTGCTGTTTCTTTGTGATTCAAATTCATTTAATCAAAGGTTTGTTTCTATATGCTGCCACTTAATAGTGTATATTACAGCATACAATGAGACTCCAATGAATTGCAATCCATCCAGTGCCCTGTTCCTTTTTCTTCCAAGGGGAAAAAATAGAAGGATAAGAGCAGCAGAAGGCGAGGCTAATGGTAGGTTTTGGGAGAGTTGTTGACGTACTTCCTGCATATTCAGCTCGGTGTGCCTTTCAGCGGCCGCACATTCATTCAATAACCAAGAGGTTTTTTTCCCGCCCTGTGGTATAATACAATATGGAGGAACAATAGGGAAACATGTTCACCATGCGTTCTAAAACATTATGGGGCAATTACAGAAGCTGTGAATATTTCTGCTCGACATGACGTCGCAGGTCCCTCGGCTGCATGCTCCCGTGGCGAGGCCTTTTTTTTACAGTCTACCTCTCATCTTGTTAGAGTCAAGTTGGGTCCAGGCCATTGGAAGACAACGGTCACAAAGCAAGCTTTCTTGAACTCCTGCAAGCCTCATCTAAGACACAGTATGGAGGAGTAAGGCTTGATGATTATATACTGAAAGGTGGAATGGCCAAGAGAAGTTTTGGGGGGACGGCAGAGGGCGAGAAATGGTGGATGGCTCAAAAACAGGAGGAGATGAAGATTGAAAGAGAAGGAAAGAAAGGAGAGTACAAAGGTGGAAACTCTTCTGGCTGTAATGGCTACTGTACAATCCAGAATATAAGCCATATAGGTGTATAACACTCAGCCTGTTGTGGGCTTCTTACAGTCTTCCTGTGTTAACATTTTCAGTGCATTCAGCAAAGTCCAGTGCTTGCAGTTTCGGTGTAGCTGCGCACTTATTGCAAACACTATCTAGCTAAGTGAATACTGTACCACATCAAAATACCTCTCTTTGCATTTTGTTGGTCACACCGGTATAGAGGACACAGCTCACTTTTCAGACAGAATAAAACGGTATTTAAAGCATGTCTTGAACTTCAAATATTACGGTACTTCTTTGTTGCATTCTGGAAAACAAACTGTACTGTCACATGTTGTTACTTTATGTATGTCTTCATTATAAAAGAGGACTCCTTTAGCCATTTTGAATCATTAAGGAGATAACTAGCAAACAATATCAAGCAATCAGATCAGGGACAACAAAACTTATAAAAGTCCAAAGTCCTTTTTTTCCACCGTCTTAACCACATCTTCGCCAATTTCTCATCCTTTTTTTCCACTTTTACGACTTCTCCCTTCTTATCTGCCACACTGAGGCGCTACCCTCCCATTCCCTCTCCACCAAACAGTAACCTGCTAGAAAGTCATCCCTCTGTGACTCCTGGGTGAACCTCGGGACACACTCAAGGCCAGCAAGGCAGTGGGGAGGCCAGGAGGAGGCCACGTCCCACAGTCGGGTTCCCCGTGGATGTAAACAGAGACTCTGGTGACAGGCAGCCAGAGAGTCGGAATGGAGGGGGTGATGGTAGCTGGTAGGGAAACCATCAGCTGCACACTCTCAAAGTCCTTGCTGGGTATTAGATGGTGATTAGGCGATTTGCTGTGCCATCTGATTACCACATGGCAGCAGCTTTTATTGATCCCAGGTGGGCAGAGGGTTAATGTTTACATTGTATCACATGCGTGAAAGGCAGAGGAAAAGTGATGTAAACATAGCAGTCAAACAGTGAGGCTCAGGGTAGAGACAGAAGGAGATTAAAGCTGAAATTCTAGTCAATGTGGCCACAGCAACAACTTGGCAAAGAAACTGCAATGATGCAATTGAATAAACAAAGCATGAAAGAGTGTTGGTATACCAGGCTCAGATGACATTATATCCCTGTGGTGTAATGACTGTAATGATACTCCACAGATAACGTGCTATGCTAGACTTGTCCCATGCAAATGCCAAAAAAAGTTTTAAGAAGGCTTGACAAAATGAGTAATGGGTTTGGCTTATTTGAGTATGAGATTATTCTAAAAGTCATCAGTCACTCAGGTTTATGGACAAAATTTGACTTTGATGCTTTGTTTTTAACATGCTAATGCAAGAAGATGCAAGGAGATAACAGCACTGGTAAACCTAATACACAATAGCTTTATCACTGAACTATTCAAATACTTACATTAAGCAAGTATCTTAAAAAGTGTTGTGCAAAGCTACAGCTCAACTCATCATACACATATATTCATACATCTTAGACTACGTCTTCCAAGGTTCTCTGGAGTACATGACCTTTCCCAAGAATACTTGACATGTAGATCAGAAGAGGAAGGGGTTCGAACTGCCAACCTTCTGGTTGGAGGGTTAGGGTTAGGTGCCTTTAAACATTAGCATCCAGGTCTACACTTCCTGTCGCCCACTACGCTCTGTCTGTGAAAGGCGCCTGGTGCTCCCAGCCCAGCATGGCTCTAAATCTCTAGCTAGACTCTAGATGGAATGAATTACCTAACTCCCTAAGATCTGCAGAGTCCCTTTCTACTTTTAAAGACTCAACTGTTCAGGGAACACTTAGGCACTCAACCTGACCCTTCTCCTCTTTGTCCTCAGGGGTAGAATGAATCAGAAGGTCTAAAACCCAGCTCTCATTGAATCTTTAGCACTGAATATTGAATGCCGTTGAATGTTGAACGATATTGTTGACTTGAATTATTTGTTGTGATTAGCTATGGCTACATTATCTTTAAAAAAAACAAAAAAAAACAGACATTTCTTCTGGCACTAGATGGCAGAACCTGTGGCCAATCAACTTGAAGCACTTTGCCGCACTTACTAAGGTTTTTCCCTCTAGTCTAAATTCTTGCTTGTGTTGTACGTCGCTTTGGAGAAAAGTGTCTGCTAAATGAAATTGTAAAATTGTAGCATCCGATGCAGGTCAATTGTTGGTGCTCATGGTAGAGTACTGGTGGTTTGTGTCAACCACAGTTGTCTACTTTCTTCAGTATTTGTTGAGCTTTGATGGTGGTGTTCTCTGTTATCTAGCCAACAACATGTCTCCTGATGTCCCCCACAACCCAAACATGAGGATACATGTGGATAGATGTGTAGCGAGAGCCAGTACATCACTGTGGTTATCAAGTAGGAACCACCCACCCCCATGATATCTCACCACCCATCACACCCACATACAGAACCTCTTTACCTTGCCTTCTGTGCCACATAGCAATAACAACCCAAACAGCATTGCCACCTTTGTCAATCTGGCTCTGTTTATGCAAGCTCCAGGAAGTGACAACATTGATACTACCTACCATACCATGGGCCCCCACAACACAGGATATGACAGTTGGCTAGCAAGAACCAGCACATCAATAAGGTTATCAAGTGAGCACCTCCCTTCACTGGTGTTCCATCAAATTAGGCCCATACAACAAGTGTGATTTTCCAGCTTAAGTTGCATATTCATCTACCTGTGTAGTATAGAAGGAATAATGCATAGTGAGCTAGTGGGTATGTAAAATAAACTCCCAACAGGGTGAGACAACAACAGACGCCAAGGTCTTGTTCAACCTGGAGGGATTCTATTATAGGGTGCAGAGACTGAAAGACATCGACCAAAAAGCTATTTGTGGCCCCACACAAGCACACACAATAAAATGAGCTTCTTTTTGGTCTAGGTTTAATTTGTAGTGAGAAAAGTTTCCTTAATTTTAAAGAGGATGCTTAACAACACTCATCTTTGATGTCAAATGTGCATTGGAACTACATCAAGCTATTCCCAGAGGCTTTAAAAATAAATGCATGTAAATATTTGTTAGCTACAGGAATATCTTGACCTAAGCATTGCTCAAAAAGTGTCCAGAGGGCAGGATCTTCCTCATCAACGCTCTCATCCTGCTGTTGAAAACAAGGAAGCAAGACGCAGACAACAACAGGCCCCAGTGTTGTGCTTGCTCATTAAGTCTGCCCAGAGGTAAGCCAATTGATCTGCAATTCATTCTCACAAGCGTTAAATCGATGCAGGGAGACATGAAAAGCCCCAGGTTTTTACGACTTCAGTCAAAGATTCCTGAAACGCTTTGTAACGGCAGATAATGGTAATCTGCCTTGTTTGTGACTCAGTACTGAGCAATCAATATGGTAAAAGAGGGAAAAGAAGGCATGCAGCCTGAGAGGAAGTTGATTTGAATGGAAACAATGGAGTGCTTTTTTCTGAATCTATGTTGTCTATACTTCCAGACAGATATGCCCCCATTATATATGCATGCACTGTCTTTCTCTGTGCCTTTATGGGGCACAGAAGAGCTACCTCAAAATCTAAATAAGCCCACTTCATTAAATGGTAGGGCTCACAAACCTTACCCACTTCCCACACCAAACTAACCCACTAATTACTGCAACTCTGAGACGTCCATTATGAATTCAAGCACACAAACAGCAGAACTTCATCGCTCTAAGTACAGTATGTGACACCTGAGCGATCCATCACCGCTCGTCCCGTATTGATTGACAAAGTAGCAACATAAAGTAATTATAATTGATTCCAGATGAGCTTCAGCCTGCCATACACAGATCCTCCTCCTCCTCCTTTTCTCTCTCCATCTCACTTACTGCTTGGAATCTGAATAGGGAGCTCGGGTAATTAGGTCACGCTGTTAAATTTTTAATGATCTCTGAAATCATATTCATGCTCACAGTGTGTCAGGTACACGTACAGCCAGCCTGGAGTGATACATCACCATTCTGTGACATGAACAGAAGGCCTTAGCCATTTAATTGTGTGACCTTTTCGAACCGAGCACCGGGTGAAGCCATCGGGAGAGAGGGAGGTATTTAGTGGGAAAATGAGTGATTGGGTATTGGTGGGATGTACGGCTCACAAGCTCGTCATAATAAAACAGACTCAGACGTTTTGTGTGAAGGTGTGTGTGTGTGTGTGTGTGTGTGTGTGTGTGTGTGTGTGTGTGTGTGTGTTCAGGTGGTTTGATCATGGTTTTCATGCCGCATGTTTATAAGATGGTGGCTCAGTTAGGGTCAAGGTTGAGGCCAAAGGGGACAAAGGTGAGACACAGAGACAAAGGCTGGCAGTTAGCCCATAATGTGTAATGACAGATGATAATAATCTGTCTGATGGAGCATGTGGAGGGAAAGCATGGAGGAAAATAATCCACTGCATGTATTCAGTATGTCATCAGCAAACAGTTTGACTAATTCTCTTTAATAAAGAACTATTTGCTCTTATAGAAGAACACAATACTGATTACACCCGCATAGTCCTCCCTATCATTCTTTAAAAAGAAAACAGCCAACTGATTGAACTTTCTCTAGCAATGATCTGGGAAATAATTCCCAAGGTGCATTTCTGTTGTGAACCAGGAAGTAAGAAACTGAAACACTGCTATGAGTGAAAAACTGAGTCAGCTGAATATAAACTGCGTTGAGATGATGACTGTGGATTCAGTGAATATCAAACTCAGTAAGTGAAAATATTACACATTTTATGCAATGTGGACCCCTTTCTTCTTTGTGTCAAGCTTTTACATTACCCTAAAATTCCAGAGTGATGTATATGTGCATGTTCATCCACATCTATATCACTGTACATACCCTATAATTCTGTGTAAAGACGCACTTTTAATGCCTTTATTTTATTAATCTAAAAAGTAAGTTAGGTCCTTTACACCAGTGTGATCAGTCTTCCAGTACAAAATGCTGAGATAGGTATATGTAAATCACACAATGTTACTCAAAATTGACAAATTAAGTCAAAACTATTTGGTTGAAAACAACTTTTCCACTTTTTTGTTTTTATAGATAGGGGAGAACGGGGTTGGTTGTCACATGGGTTGGTTGGCACACTCGTTATATCTCACCACCAGAGGGCACTTTCTCTCAAATTGGGGTATGGACATTTCCAGAAATAGGATCAGAGCTCACCTACATAGTCTTCTCTGGAGTAAGACAGCTGAATTTGAGGTGAGAGGACTCTTTGTGTTTTTCATGTCAAATTGTAAATATTCAGCTCTTCAGTATTTTTCTTCTAGGCTTTTAAACGATGGGTTTATAACAAAACAAGTGTTACCCTTACAAAGTGTGAGGGGAAAGCTATAGTTTAGATTTTTATTAGCTAGCTAAGTAGTTGTTAGATGGTTGTTAGCCTTGATGCTAGCAAAAAATTCCAGTTGGGGTTGGTCATCACATTCTCTTTGGGGTTGGTTGTCACCTGTAACAACTAGTTGAGTAGGCCGTTATTGTTAGGCCTATTTGTTTTGTTCTTTATGTTGTTATATAGGCTGGCCTAAAGATGTGTTTCCTGTTCATGTTTCTTGCTCATTTTATGTTAAAATGCATTAAGTTATGTAGGCCTATCACTTGTCAGTAGAATTCAACTTTCAAATTTAGTTTTGCCTTCTTGCCTTTTTTAAAAGATTTTTCCCATTGAAATACCATTGTGGCAACTAACTTCATAGTGTGTGACAACCATCCCCGTGATGGGGTTGGTTGTCACAATGTGTCAGTGTCTTTGATAGTTAATTGCCTCTTTGTTAAAATTAGTTGGTAAATGAGAGGGATACACATTTCAAGCCAACACCTTAAGCTTCAATTTAATGTAGGAATGACTATTGAAAGATGTTTGATGATGAGCAATCAAGTTGTATTTTAGTTCCACCTCGGCTAAAATGTGAATTTTTATTATTAGAAAAATATTGAGAATTAAGAGTTGAAATATCAATATCATACTGGAGGTCAAAGCATCGCAATATATTGCTGTATCTGTATTTTTTCACACCTCTAGTGCTGTGTTGATTGGATAAACTAAATTCAAGACAACAAATGACCTGCAGAGCAGAGTGACGTGAGTCTCAGCACACTGGTTGCAGGCAGTAGGGTCCATCCATGCCTCAAACTACAAATGCTACCTCTACTGAGTTCAACTAACATACCAGAAGCTTGCAGGATTGTGGAGGAAGTTCACAGTTGCACAGAAACTGCAAATTGAGGAATTTGTTAAAGGCAATGGAAGTCTTCCAATGGGAACACAGTTCAAACCCTTTTCCCTCTGGGACACCCCTAAAAAGTGACTGTGTCTTATATACTGTTTTTTTTCACATGAGTGTTTCATGGAGATAAATCTCTGCATAATGTTAGAGTTCAGGTGTATCTACAGTTGATGTAGACACACATCTGAAACAGTAATTATTGTTCTGTGGTTGCTGGATGTAAGAACTAAGAAATACATTCAAAGGATTTTTCTGTTGCTATTTTTAGGTGGGATCATCATATATTTTGTCTCACAGGGAAGCATTTCATCTCAGAACACATGGAAAGATAAGCTGGTTTAAAGATTATGGTGCTACACTCGCTCTAGCTTCTTTCGTTTCCAGTCTGCACAGCTGGTCATGTGACTCATCCCAAAATGTGAACAGCATCTTACCTGGTGTGTCATCTTTTCGGGACCGTTTCCCACACATAGTCGTAAGGCCCGTGGCTCAGCTGTTCAACTCTGTAGATTCAGTCTTGACCTCTTTCCACAGCACCTACAGGAGTCAAAGAAACATCAAAGGGTTAAAAGACAGCACATGGGCTGTTATAAAACTACATGAAACAACTAATCTGAGGAAGAAAGAGTAAGAAACAGACTTTGACGGAACAAGGGTTAAGGGGGAGTAGCTTGTTCACCTCACACATGTAAAATCCTTCATTAGTGAGTGATTGTCTCATCCCGCGCCAGCGTCTGACAGTAACGTGGGCCTGATCCCCTATAATTACCCTTCCCATGGAAATGATTGCATCTTGAGTTTCAAAACTGACAACTCTATTTGGACACAAGTAATCCGCTTTCTTGGCTGCGGCTGATACCTGAGCATAATCTGCCCAGTCAAGCGGCAAAGGAATGGCAGCACACTCTCGTGCAACCACAGCATGAAACACAAACGATGAAGCTTCTCCCCATGTTGCGCTCCGGTAATTTGGCCCCGTCCTGGGTTTTGTGGGTTTTTGAAGCATGTGGTTTTTTTTTTTTTCTTTTATTCATCATTGTAGGGGCTTGCATGGCTAGATGGGAATGGAGATGTAAATGGGGATAGGTTGCCAGCATATGTGGAGTGTGATGTGATCTGAAGATTAGCTTGCTGCAGTATGGCGCGATTTATAGAGATCAGATTGAGGCGTATTCGTCCAGTGAAAAGTGCTGGGTATTGTCTGGATGCAGACCTTCAGCAGGGTTTAAATTACACCATAAAACACACACAGAACTCATGAAAACTGATCAAATTCTGAGAAGCTTCTTTCACCTTCAATTTCCAAGTCTTCTTCCATAGAAACAAACACATGATATGAAATTTAGCATGTTCACAAACTGGTGTTTGAAGCAATTTATCAGACAGATGTGAGTGAGATTTTTGTGGACTTGAGATCTCCTCTGAGAGTGCAGTGTGTATAAGTCACAGTGAGAGCCTTGTCTATTCATAGTAATAATTTGACACAACTTGCAACCCATTTTCACACACACAGAGGTGTTATAGCTAAACCAGATTGTGAAAATAAATTGTGGATGTGATGTATCCGTGGAGAAAAAAAGAAGACAAAGGCTAGGAAGAGAAAAAAAAATCAACAGAGCCTAGCAAAGAGCAAATTAATAGAAATGGCACCTTAAAACAGACTTAACAACTTGGTGCTTTCCATTCATTAGCGATCCCCGCCGTTAATACATCATTGTGTGAGAGGCATGAAGGACAGGCAGTGACGGGATTACACCCCTTCAACTAGTGCGTCACTGAAATTAAAATTCACAGGGAGACGATGCATTAGGGAAGAAGAAGAAGAAGAGATAATACATTTTATTTATAAAGCGCTTTTCAAGAACTCAAAGACACGGTGTAATTTTAAAATCAATACAAGCAAGGAACACAAATCAAACAAAACAAAACAAAACAACAATACAATTTGAATGTTGAAGGGTCAGATCAATTTTGGATATGAATGGGGAGAGATTGGCCAGTGCCCCTGTAAAACTGAACCTGGACCCCCCTGTGGCCCCCCCTAGTCACCAAACAAATATTATACAATAAAAAAAGCTTCAGTATCGCGCCGATGTTACAGGCTGAACACATGCGTGTGGCACTTGGTTCCAGTCCCTTAAAGCGCTAAGGGACTCATGTTGAGTGTAAACAGCCAAACAGCTGCTGTCAGTCTGCATTTTGATATCGCACACAGTAGTATATATGTCTAGTATATAGGGATGCATGATTTTTTGCCAGTTTGTTCTCAGCCAGTCCTCGCCCTTCTCAGTCTCTTGTGTCAGGGTTGAATGTGTCCCTCTGACAACACCCTTGGCCCCAGCCTGGCCCCAGCCTGGCCCCCCCCCCCCCAGTAAAATTGGTCTAGAACCGCCACTGGTGCTTGGTTCTGTGAGGTGGAGAAAGGAGGTTTGGCATGTGAGGAATACAGGTTACGGGAAGGAGTGTGATGGTGGAGGAGGTCAGTGAGGTAGGAAAAGGCCTGGTGGTGGAGGGCTTTGTGGGTGAGGAGGATGAGGATTTTAAAACTGTATGCGGTAGTTAGGGGACGGAGAGCAAATGAAGATGTTGGTGGACAGGGGTGATGTGGTCATCAGAGCGGTTGCAGGTGAGGAGGCGTGCAGCAGAGCTCTGAATGTATTGCAGTTTATGGAGGAGGACTTTGGAAGAAGAAGAAGAAGAAGAAGAAGAAGAAGAAGAAGAAGAAGAAGAAGAAGAAGAAGAAGAAGAAGAAGAAGAAGAAGAAGAAGAAGAAGAAGAAGAAGAAGAAGAAGAAGAAGAAGAAGAAGAAGAAGAAGAAGAAGAAGAAGAAGAAGAAGAAGAAGAAGAAGAAGAAGAAGAAGAAGAAGAAGAAGAAGAAGAAGAAGAAGAAGAGTAGTAGTGGAGGATGTTGCAGTGAGGGAGAGATGACGGAGGAGGAGGAGGAGGAAGGGGTGGTGGTAAATAAAAGAGAATGAAATGACTCCCATAAATAGAGCCGGAGTCTAGAAGGCCATTAGGCGCGACGTAGCTTGCATGACAAGGCAATGATGCTGGGTAAATATTCGCTATTTATTCATTTAAATATCGTCAAGCTGGCTGAAATAATCATGATGAACAACTGCTGCCATGCCGGAAGATTAAGGGGCCAAATAACATGCAAAACAATTTTGTGTAGCTCATTTACAGTGGGAAAATATCATTTGACACACACTATTGTTGCCTCACTTGGAAGCAGAAGCGTAACTGATTTCATTTTCAGCCATGGATTCATCTAAATCAGCAGGGACTAACGCGATCAGCTCTTCACAGCCTGTTTATGTATTTATCTATTTACATTACCAAGGGAGTTGTGCTGAATGTGTGGTTGTCATGTTTGCAGAATCCCTGTTTGCTAATAAGGCTAAGCTGCTTCTTATGAGCCCAGAGCCATGGAGCTAAGCTCTCCCACTCTGGATGAATATCTGAACTGGAAAGGAAATCAATTGGCTAATAAGAGAGGTTGTCACAGTGTCAATATGTGCTTTTTATTGGATAAAGATGGGCTGTATGTGCTTTAAGAGCCATAAAACAAGCAAGAGTATGACCCTAATCAAAAGTTTGTGCAATTTCCCTTCAATTTGCAGCCGTCACAGCTCAAGTAAGCCAGATTTTTTTCTGGGTGAAAGGTGAAAAAAGTTGCCTGATAAGAGATCTGTTTTTGCAGATATTCAGAAAGAGACACAATAAGATTGTCTGCCTCTTTCAACTCCGCTCTCAAAGGAAAGAGTCCCCCAGAAGTTCTGTTGCCGAGGCCATGACTGCAGAAAAACAGAGGAGCTTTTTCCATATGCAGCTGTGGCTCTGTCTGTGTGTGTGTGAAGAGAGAGAGAGAGACAGAGAGAGAGAGAGACACACACACACACAGAGGCGACGTTCTGGAGAGAGTCGTGAGTCTTAACTTCATGATTTGATGTCTCAGAGCGTCTGAGGTCACTAATAAGAATGTGTTTATGCAGAGAGTGTGAGTATCTTTGACTTTTTCTATCCTCCGTCTCTCCCTCTCCATCTCTCCTTCCTCCCCTTCTCCCTATTTTTAATTATTTACAGTTTTTTGAGGGGAAAAAAAGAGAGAAATAAGTAGTCAAGCTTTTGGACATTCCTGATGCTGTGCTGCACTTTCCCTCTGAAACTTCATGCATATTTAAAGTTAATAAAGCATATTCCTTACCTTTTATCCAGGGCTTTTTAATGCGGGGCATAGAGCCAGAGAAAAAAAAATAAAAAATGTGTGTGCGTGCGTGTGTGTGTGTCCAATCATTTATCTACTCTCCTCAATCAGCCAGAAGCTCAGAAAGACAAACCAAGGGCATGATAAGTGGTACAAATTTAAGCTGATTCGTCAACGATTCTGTGACCTTTGACCTGCGCGGACAGTTATGTCACATATAACTACAAACTACCCTTCTCCCTGTGCCATTATTTATCCGTCACATTCCAGAGTCAGGAGTCCATCAGAAAGTAGAATTAGTGGCATGGGTTCAAGGGAAACTTTTACATAGATGAAGCAATGGCCGGTCTCGCCATGGGGTGGTGCTATGATGAAAATCTGGATGGAGTACCATCTCTCTGCCTTTCTCCTTCTATCCTTCTTTCACAGCCCAACTAGTCATGGCAAGTGGGGGCCTACCATGAGCCCGGTTGTGCTCAAAGTTTCTGCCTGTAAGATTGAGTGTTTCCTTACCACTGTGGCCAAATGTTGCAGAATGATGCTCATGGTGGATTTGTGTTGGATCTTTGTAAATAACATAACAAAGAGTATGTTCTACGCAGTTTAGAGCAGGGGTGTCAAACATACAGCCCGCGGGCCAAAACCATCCCACCCAAGGTTCCAATCCGGCCCGTGGACGACTTCCAAAGTGAAAAATCTACAGAGAAGACATTAACTGCAATTTTTCAATACAAGTAACTGCTATTTCAAATCTGCCCTCTGGGGGTCACATACAATGATAGTGCTAATGGTGCGCACCTGAAAGGCGCTCTGGGAGAATATTTGCTGTTTGCATAATCCAGTGGAAATCCATAGACTTTTTAGAAGACTTCAAGATCCAATCAACACTAAAGTTTTCGTATATGTAAACCATATTTAAAGTCACTGTAAACATACCTTACACCACAGGACAACCTGGCAAGATAATCTTTAGAACCGTCAAAAGAATCACTGGTTTTGGTCAGAAGGGGGGAAAGAGGCGCCCTTGTGATCAAATGTAATTATCTTGTAGTGAGTATCCCTGAAATTTAACAACCAACAGGAAGCTTGGATCTGTTGTGACTCATTAAGATTGTCTTGCCGTGATGTTGTTTTAAAATACATCATCAGGCAGAGACCAATTATAATGGGAAATACATTTGGATTTAGTGTAGAGGCTTTACATTTGAACAATATCAGTCTCCATTTCCTGTATCAGTTTGGATCTTGTGCCTCGTGTGTGTGTGTCAGTGCCTTAGCAGGTACAGTACATGTGCATGTCTGAGCAGCCTGGTCAAAGTGAGGTGTGTGTGCATATGCAGGAAGGGGTGTCTCCTCTCCGCCGTGAACAAAAGGAGGCTGCTGGATGGAGGATTTGGAGCGAAGTCTTGACTGGGGATCCTCATAAATCACCGGCCTAGCGGCTGGATTCTGACAAGCCTGTATAGCTTTATCTGCTGCTGCTGCTGTTCACTCTCATGCCCGCCTGCCTGTTCACTCCCCATTTATGCATATCCAGCGGATATCCCACCTCTTCTCTCTGCTCCTCTCTTTGGAAAGCCCTCCTCCTGCTTCCTCTCCTCTGTTATCTACTTGTGTATTTGTGTAACCCTCTCCCTCTTCCTCTCTCTTCCCCTCCCCTCTCCTCTTCCTCACTCCCTTGGATTTCCCTCCAGTAGACCTGGTCTTCTCAAGGCCCCGGCCAAGCCCAGAGCCTCCCAAAGACCATCTTTTCCTCCTCTGCCCGCTTAATTGATTCTGCTGGGGCAAAAAAAGAGAAGAGATATATACCTCATAACTTATTTATGCCGCCCTTTGATATGTGTGATATTTAAGAAGGGTTAATATGTATAGGCTTAATCCTTGAGGGGTGCAAAGTGTGAAATTTTCATGAAGGACTGACCAATAAGATGAGATGAAATGAAAGAAAATGAGAGTTGGAAGTTGCGGCACATGCCTCTCTCTGTGGGATGTTGCAACGTTCGCTTATCGAAAAAAAAATCAGGGGAAGAAATCAACTTTTGAGGAATTTATTTTTTGCTGTTAAATCTTAAACCCAACTTTTGACAGACCACCTGGGAGAGCTTCACATTTTCTGATGTTTTCATGAAGGAGAATAGAAAGTTAGCCAAGGAGATGATGGGAAGGTTTCCACTTATGGCACTTGAAATATCAAAAAACGTACTTCACATACATATGCCATTTGCTTTCTGGTGCATGTGTAGGCATTACATGTGTGCGAACGCCCACGCACATGTATGTACAGTGTGTGGGTGCTGACAGAGGGAGAGGGAGACCGGGCTCAGAGGCTTGTGGGGCTGCAGTCCCGGCATATTCATAAATCAGGCCTTTCAGGGAGCTGTCAGAGGCTCCATAATGAGGGTCATTACTCAGGCAGGGTGTCAAAGCTACTATCACAGGGACCCGTCCCTGGAAATCACACTCACTCTGCTCCTTGTTAAATAAACAGTGCAGTATACAAAATGGCAAACAAGCTGAGGGTCAATCTGATGCAGCGCGGGGCCAGCCAGGCCTCCAGAGTAATTTACCCTCGGGGAATACCTCTCGGCTGGGGAGATGGATTATAGAAGGCCCTCGAAAAAGATTAATGGAAGTAAAAGCACAAAAAGAAACAGAGAGGGGAGAGGGAAATGAAAGACAGACTGAGAAAAGAGAGGAGGAATTTGGAGGGTGAGGACAAGGATGGACTGACAGATGGATAAAAGGGAGAAAAGTGACAAAAACATTGAACAAAATGCAGTAATCACGTGCACGAAACATTTTAAGATTCAGTTCACGAATCAAAAATTAAAAAGAAAATCTGATCTCATCAGAGCTTGTTTTTGCTGACATGTAGAAGTGGCACTTTTCTGTGGTCAGAGCTCGCGGTACTGATGCAACGGCTGGGTAATAACACTGTCTGAATCTCTGTTATCAAATATTCATTCTTTTATTGCCATGCTAATATCTTACACACAGCTTTATTAATTCGGGGCGGGTGGAGGTGCTGTGGCTTGGCAGGTAATGGCAGATCAGAGAGGGGAGATAAAGAAGACGGACGTCTGAATTGTCTCTGTAGTGCGGGGAAGTGTTTTCCCTGTAGAATACAACTACTCCAGTGTCTTCTATCAGAGCCGGCTTTATTTTAACTTAATTATTGTTAATTATTCACATTTTGCTTCAGATGTCATGTTGGCACATATCTTTTTGCGCAGAGTAACCATTATGCTGTAATTTCACTGGTGTCAAAACAGTCTTCTGAATACAACAGTAAGAGAGCAATGAGCAGCTGTTAATATTTATACCTTTAATCTTGGCTGTAATATTCTACATCATATCTGTGAGTGTGTGTGTGTGTGTGTGTGTGTGTGTGAGAGAGAGAGAGAGAGAGAGAGAGGGGGGGGGGGCATGCCCCACCACACACACACGGCACAAAATTAAAGTAATATTTGAACCCAGTTTCATCTAAAATAACCATTTACAGACTAAAAACTTCCTTAATCTCTTTCACTAAAGAAGATTTAAATTATCAATTATGTTTAATATTCTTCTCACTTTCTTGTTCTGCTACACAAAAACACCGCCATTGTCACATGGGGTCTGTTCAAGGACAAAATACTGAGCGCTTCCTCCAGTAGATGTGCCCTCCTCTCTGTTCTCCCCTCTAACCAAACAGCTAGAAGTGCTGCTTTTTTTTCCCTCTTCACCCACTGATTTTCAGCTCACCTACCTGAAGGCAAAAAGATTAATCTTTTACATCTGTGAGTTTTAGACAGGCGCTCACGCTGTGCGAGACACTGCTAAAGCAGCCAGCCCTTACGCAACGCCAATTAATGATTTTGTCATTTCGGTGACGGGAGGAGGGGTGGCTGCTGTGAGTTTGTCAGAGTGCTTTTAAGGCAACAACTGCTGCTTTAAATTGCGGCCATCTGTTTCCAAGAGAGAGAAAGATAGAGAGAGAGAGGGGGAAGTGAAGCTGTGAGGGAGACAGTAGCCGTGTGATGATGCGTCGTTTGTGCGACTAGCTAGCGTAGAGAGAGCACGCTGGCTGCCTTGTCTTGGGGACATGCAGGGGAACATATGTTGTCTTGGAGCCCCGGGGCTGACATTGAAGATGAGGAAAGACAGTACTTCAAGGCAAATGTTTTCCCTGAAGTGAGGCTGCCACTGCTTATATGGCGCAGAGTATTGACAAGTCTCCCGTGGACCAGCAAACGTAGCGATTTACACACAAATGTAAAGGGCGGGCGGCCAAGCTGAGATTCCCCAGACTGCGAACAGAACGGGACACATTCCTTTCCCTAAAACTGGATCATTTCATCAGATTAGCCTGGAGGAGATGCATAATCACACATGTTACTCTACATGCACCTGCGGCTGTGCTCGTAGCTCTCACTGTGGTGGCATAGCTGAGCTGAGGCCGGGAAGCGCTAAAGACAATACATTTCAGTGCAAATACATGTTATTCTAACCATGTTTGGTACTGTGTAATTGCTGCAAAGACTCTTTTAATGCACCTGTAACATCTTAAGAATATGTTCTGCAGCAAACATGCACTTCTATCGTTTAGAAGTCTTCTCCTCTGTCTCTCACTAAATGCACCCCATAATGACTCTACCCTGAGGATAAATCCGCAGGCCACTGGCTCATTATGTTTAATAAACCTGAGCATCCATGGTTCTACATACTTGTTTCTGAGTGCACTCAAAGTGAACTAATCAAACCTAAAGCACTGTATTCTTAGAGCAAAGTTACGTGGTGTCAAGATGAAGGCTAAGAAAGTACAGAACAATCTGACACCAAACCAGGTATAAGCTAATGCAGCTAAATGTAACAGAAAAGTTCAGCGCAGACTTCTAAAAGCACACAAGGAATCTGCTTAAAGCAGTAGTGTTTAAGTTCTGTCTAATGCATATCTTATTCCACAGCGAGCTTGACTTAAAACACTCAAATGTAGGACCCGCACCTTGATGCCTGGCTGAGAGCGACACGATAATTGACCCAGCTTAATATCGCTGAGGTGTTTGTACGAGAGCCGAGCGAGGGCCTTCATTAGGGCCTCGCTAGCAGAGGGCCTAAGTGTCTCGCTCCCTTCTTCCCTCTCAGCTGCATTCAGGTCCAATGATGAATGGCTGCAGAGATGGACTGCTGCCGAGGGAGAGTGTCTGACGGGGCCCGGGCAAAGTCTTGGATGATGAATAATGACTCTGTAGCCGTTTTTCCCCGCAGGAAGCACCTCAGACTCCGACCGGCTCTTCTACAAAGGGAAACCCGGTTGACAAGCCCTCCTTAAGCAGGGACCCAGCCTCATCACGGTTAGGTGTGGCTGGGGGATCGCTGAGATAGTGGTAGACATCACCTGTTTGAGATGGGATTCATCATCGCATCAAAGCACAAGTGAGAACAGTAAGAGGGTTAGTTTTTTTTTGTGAATGGGGAAGAAGAAGAAGTCTCAGCTGAAAACTGTGTGGAGTTCTTCTGAAGAGTGGTTTGCAAGAAAAACCAAGGAAAGGCATGAAGAAGAATCCCACAAAGAGGAAAAGGAGGGAAAAAAATCACAGAGCGCGTTTGCAAATTAACTTTGACTGCTCAACAAGGAGCGTGTGTTGACAGGGGAGAGAGATGATCTGATTTACTGACACAGGCAACGGATGGAAAGCAGGGAGAGGCACGAGAGACAAAACAAATTCAATCATCTCTTCCATCAAGAGGAAAACCTTAGCCTTTTCCTTCGCAAAAGACCCCCCCGGCTTAAATCAATTGCAAACAAACCTGATTCTGCGACGAGACACAGGGGGAATAAACAGTAGCTTTCAATTTAATTCAGCCCCGCGCCCTGGGAGAGGAAAACTTTCATCCATCACTTTCATGTGCCTCGCAAAGCAGCCGTAACTCTGAGTGTGTGCTGAATTGGTGACAGCAAGTAACGGTAAATATGTCTCAACAAGCAGCTCCACCGGCAGAGAGGCAACCTGTTTACAGCAGTGTACACTTGACAGAAAGCAGCAGTGAGAGGCAATACGTACACGTCAAGATCAAGTTTTACAGGATACAGTGAGGAGGTAGAGCACTGTAGAGGGTTCAGGGTTTGCATCAACCCCTTCACGGTCTTTCACATACATCTCAGATGAAGCTGTGTTCTGTATTTATATCATTTTATGTGGGGTAGCAACAGCATACTTTACTGCAAGTATTTACGTCTGATACATACAGATGATTTCAGACATTTATTGTTGTTGCGGGGCGTAATGTAAAACGTTTTGTAGCAAAAATATATGAAATGTACAAAAAGTGGACAGAGTCTTAGGCCATGTCCCAAATCCAAATCCACTCCTATACAACCATAGACTGTAAAAAAAATGGACATAGTAGCTGTGACATCACCCATCTGTTCCTGATCGCTGTTTTGAAGCCAATTGACGGCGGCAGCCATATTGGAAATCCGGAACTCAACCAGGCATAGTGTGACGAAAAGGGGCGGAGTTTGAGCCTCCTAGCCAACAGCTATGTGTTCCCGTCCAGGAGTCAAGTCAGTCATGTCTTAATTTGGGCAAAAACTCGTAATCTTAATATCTTCTGAACCATCGCGTTAGAAAAAAAATCACCCCCCGTACAGTGTGTGCCGATAGAGAGATTAGCTATGAAGAGCCAAGCCGTTTTCTGAACCAGCCTGTGAACGTGTTTATTAATGCTGCAAAGATCGTCTTTTTTGAATTGGTGTCTATGTGGTTTCCGGTGTTTCTGAAGCCAGCCTCAAGCGGATTCTCAATTAATTGCAGTTTATAACACTTCCACATGGGCTTCATAGTTTGAGACCGGAGGTTGTGGCTTGTATACAACTCAGTCTCGCCAGACGGCAATAATGACATCATCGCTATCACACAATTGAACTCCTGCCAAAGATCAATAATAACAGCATGAGTTTCATTCCATATTATACCAGGGTCAGACAGAGCACCTGTTGCACTCCTCTTTTCCATCTGCTGGTACATATTGCTTGCTTTTGACCATCAGTTCTACCTACTTTTTTAGAATGTGTTGTGGAGTTCAATAACTCCTCTAGTTTGGACATAATAATTCTCATGATGGATTCAGACAGCACTATAAAAATGGCAAATTCCTTAACAATGCGTTATCACATTCTTTGTGATGTCATCAAGCAGCAACCTCCGGCCGCACGAATTGAAGCCAATGCGGAAGTGTTAAAAACTGCAGTTCCTTGAGTGTCCACTAGAGGCTGGCTCCGGAAGTACCGGAAACCACATACACACTTATTCAAAAAAGCCGATCTTTACAGCAGAAATAAACATGTTGGTACAAAAAACAAGTGGAGGCTGGATAGCTCATTTCTCAATCGGCACACACTGTAGGGGGGGGGGTGAATTTTTTCATAACGCGGCAATTTCAATTGACAGGCGGGAACATTGTAGCTGTTGGCTAGGAGGCTCAAAGCACGCCTCTGTACCTCACACTAGCTTGTCAGCAGTTAGGTTGACTTCAGCATTTCCAATATGGTTCCCGCCGACGAGTGGCTTCAAAACAGCGCTTCAGAAACAGATGTGTGACATCATGGACACTACGTCCATTATTTATGCAGTCTATGGATGTCACCCATTGGTGTGAGGCTTAAAGTTCAAAGACGGTAGTCAGTCAATCGGACACACCAACTAACTTCTGACTACTCCAGAAACAGGCAAAAAGTCTTTAAACTCCTGACACAGCTACAACACGCCAAGATATAAACATGTTTATTGCTGCAGTAAAAACAGGCGTTACATTATGGGCTCCAGTGGTGTTTCTTCTGTTTTTGGATCCAGTCTCAAGTGGACACTTGAGGAACTGCACTTTTTTTGGACTTCTGCGTCGGCTTTATCATTTATTATGCTTGCATGAATTTCAACTTGGCTGATTACAATCTATTTTATTATTTCTGTTAAGATGAATTTAGAAATCCAACCAACAGACTGTGTGTAAAAGTCTTTTCTCTTCCTTTTCCTAATGTCAGTTTTTAACTTTTGGAACAGAACCAAAAAGTTCTCCTCCCTCCTAACTTGCTGTTCATGGATAGAAACTGAAACAGTTTCTTGATACAGCCCTGCAGCCACTGATCCACAGTTGTCTGCATGTGTAGGTGGTCTATGCAGCACCTGTGTCTGCCTTACTGAGCGCTGGGTCATTAATCCTCACCTGACTGATGATGAGCATTAGCATACAGTAGGAGCCAGTGAACATGTGTGTATGTGTGAAAGCGAGGGAAAGTAAAAGTCAGTGTTTGAGAGGGTTTTGCTGTTAAAGCGCATGCAAGTTTGAACGTGCTCGTGAAGGTTTGTGCAGACAAACTGTGTCTGTGTGTGCATGCCTGCGCCTGAGTACAACTTGTACCCCCCCTTCTTCATTCAGTCGGACCACTTCCCCTCTACTTCCTGTCATTAAGACACACTGAGCCGACCCTTCCTTCCTTTAAAAATACTCTCAGCAGTTTTTTGTCAATCCAGTAATAATTCAATTTAGCAGGACCGGCCGGGTTGGGGACTGCCATTAGTTTGGAGGAGGTGATTTAAGATTGATGACTTGTGTCCCCCTGGGAGTTGATTCCTCATCTTTTAGGAGGGGAGGTGTAGAGGGAAGCAAGGAGGGATGGGAAGGTGGATGGGTGGGAGGGGGGGGGAGTCTGCCGGTGGCCGTGGCTCTTCGGCTGCAGCGGGCGTGGGAGTCGTCGAGCGAATTAAGGTTCCGAATTGATTTCCTCCAAATTTGAGCTGACTAATGTGACAAGTGGCAGCTGTGAGCGCCTCACCGCCGCGGCCTCGGCTGTCTCCTCCGGGCTCCTCACTGTGACACGGTGCCGATGCAGGCGACGCAGGGAGAGAGCTGCACCGCTGTTCAGGTACACACACACACACACACACACACACACACACACACACACACACACACACCACACACACACACACACACACACACACACACACACACACACACACACACACACTGTAACAGGTTCACATGGCCACCTCTCAGGATACAGACAGACAAAGACATGCAGGAGCGTGGCGAAAAGGAAATGCGCACACACAGCGAGTGCATACACATTTACACACACACAAAAATACACACATACAGCGCCACTCCACCCCTGTGACACAGTGTTGTGCGGAGCTGCTCACCCATCAAACTCAAGTCAGTGACACAAATTACAGCCGAGGACTGGATGAGGGGAGCGTTGCTTGGCCCTGACACAGACACACGCAGATGCACCCACACAGGAACGCGCGCACACACACACACACAGTTACAGCACTGACAAGGAACAGGTCAACATGATGACACTGGTGAATAATTCACGAGAAAACTGAGAAAAGAGAGCGCGTAGTGAACAGAGAGAATTGAGAGGGATGGTTGATATATACAGTAAATAAAAAGGAGGAGTGGGGGAGGAATGCATACTCTACGTACTGGTCCCTTTAAAAATCATACACCTTGTCACAGACCTGTATACCATCATGAGGATGTTTTATTCAGAGGGTGCTACAAAAGGTAAAGACCCATTAATCCATGGCTGGAGTTATTTAGGAAAACCTTTGTATTACAAATGTGCTTTCTTCAAGAACGGTGGAGAGAATCCGGTAGCAGACCTGTGTTTTCTCCCGCTGCATCAAGCTAACAGGCCGCTGATAGATTTTTTAACAGCTCCTTGTCTCAGCCGGCGTGACAGCTTAGAGGAACAGTAAGCAAACAGTCTTTTTTTTCTTTTTTTAAAGAAACAAAAAGGAAAAAAAAGTGCAGCCCTTGACGAGCCAACGATGGAATTGGTTTCACGCATGAACGCAGCCTTTAAGACAAAAGCACCTCAGGAGATAATTACAGTGTCAAGCATACCCCTGCCAAGTGCCTGACGATTGCCCAATATTTAG
Source organism: Notolabrus celidotus (assembly GCF_009762535.1). NCBI lineage: Eukaryota > Metazoa > Chordata > Actinopteri > Labriformes > Labridae > Notolabrus > Notolabrus celidotus. The sequence goes on from NC_048292.1 coordinate 9,437,360, forward strand.
CTTTAATTAAATCAAAGCAGAAATGTAATTTCTCCTGAGTGAACTCCACACACAGAGTGGATTCCCAGAAAACACACAACATGGCTGACTAATGCATTTCCTTTGTCCCTGTCACATCGCCTATTGCTTGTTATGGCCCCAAACCCTTCGTGTCCTGGAGGTAAACCGACTCGCTGCCTCCTCACGGGGGGAGACACACACACACACACAAAAAAAAGGTTTCTTGCAGTGACACACCACAGCTTTTCTCAGCTGGTGTGTTTACATGTGTGGAAAACAGGCGCAAATTAGCCGTAAACAATTGGAAATTGTGTCCGGGAGCATTTCAGCGTGATACTAAAGGGAGTAGAGTCGAGAGGCCGCTCACAGGGATGGCAGCTACAGTTTTTTTTCTTTTTTTCAATAAAGTCATTTGCTTTGTTCAAAGTCTTACAGCCTCTAACACCTGCTTTGTAAAGAGTGCTTTAACATATCAGACTGATTTTCTTTTTAACTTTTCTTTAACAGTGCCTGCTTTGTCATTTGTGAAACCGGAACAATGTGCTAACACGCTGAGGTGGGAACAATTAAGGCTTAATAGCTGCAACACTTTATACAAACCTAATATATATATATATATATATATATGTATTTTTTTACACCTGAATATGAATACAAACATGGAGGTATAGCTATGAAGGTATATCAGATGCTGGGCAGAATGAGAGCAAGGGATAGTTTCAGTAAGTCTTTCCGGTCAGTGTGGGTGATAACACTGTGATTGTGTTTTGGAGATAGATTTCATTAAAGTGTGCTTGTGTGCATGCATGATGATGTGTTTCTTTTTCCCACACTCCAACGGGGAATTAAAAACAGCTTCTGTCTGTTTGGACTGCAGCAGGGAGTCTGCGAATGGCAAAAGGTCAACACGAAATTAATATGGGCATTAATATTCTGAATGCAAACTCACAGCCTGGTGTGTGTGTGTGTGTGTGTGTGTGTGTGTGTGTGTGTGTGTGTGTGTGTGTGTGTGTGTGTGTGTGTGTGCGCGCCAAAGTTTGGGGTGAGGTCTGCACTAAGTTTAATAAGACCTGTGTGTGTTAGTTGTACTCAACACCTTGAGAAGTTCACTACACAAGCAGATCCACACACAGGTGTAAGCATTAGACCTCTGACGGTGAACCCTGCACACACTTTGAGCACATTGTGAAACCGTGTCGCATGTAGTGTACGTGGATATTACGAGCGTCTTTGAAGCCACTGATCAGCACAGAGTGCAGCGCTGCAGAGGGGGGGCTGTGAGCTCTAATTGATTGTAAAACAGTTTAAAAAGTGCTTGAAGTGCAAAAGAAAAAAAAAAAAACTGCAAGGTTGTGACGAGTGCAAAAGGATGTAATTACTGTTGTGATGTGAGGAGGGATTCGACTGTACAAATTCCTTTAAACTGTCGAACAGTGTATGTAAACATCGCCGCACTGCTGCAGGAAATATGGAGAGGAAAGGAAAAGTCAAATAGAGTAAAAGTGCTGCTGCAGAAGACACTCATTTCAGAGGTTGCATGTGCGGCGTATCACATGTGAAACTTGAGAAGCTAACGGAAGGATTTAATTAATAGCAAAGAGTATTGAATTTGAATAATAATCTATGATCTTCCTGTGGTTTCAAAGAAATCCCCCCTCACTTTATGCTTCTGTAAATCTGCGGTGAACCAGCGCATGCAGCTTGAGTGTTCCCATCTGTTGGCCTCTACCTGCTGTTATTTATGTGGCTCCTTGTTTAGGAATTCACCGCCACACATGTGCCTAATTAATCCCACCGACAATTAGATATCGTTTCAATTGCAGCTGAGTGCAATTAGCATGCGGCGGTCTGCATATGCCAGCGACGAGACAAGGTGCAGATTAGCCAGAGATGCGAGCGCTTGTTAAAATCGCTTACCTAAGGCCACTTGTGCAGAACTCCCCTTAATGATGCTCTAAATGTTTGTCGATGGAGGAATAATCTATTTTAGAGTTCGCAAACCTGCTTAACTTGATAATAAACCTTTCATTAGCATTCCCTGGTTACCTGGCGCACTTGTCAGGGGCATGAAATACAAGTAAGGCGTTCAGAAGAGAGAATTTCAAATACTTAAGAGTTTCCATTTCTGTCGGCGAGGCTGGAATTAACTATTTAATAGTGTCTCCACAATCCTGCATGACCACCTTAAATTTCGCATCCGACTTTTGTTCCAAGTGTGATCTGAAAAACGAGCCAGTGAAGCAGTCTTATCCAATATTCCTCTCACTGACTCTCATGATATTCTGAGCAGGAAAAAAAATACATCCCATTATTTTCTCCTCACCGAGAGGTTTCTACATCCTGTGACATATGTTGCAGGCCCCATTTGTGAGGCCTCAAGAAGAAAAAGTTAAAGCAAAAGAGGAGAGTAACAGAAGAGAAGGCAACGCAGCGAAGCCTCGCACCCTGATCAGGCTTGGCTGGACAGTTTTTTTTTTTTTTTTTTTTTTTTTTTTTGCCAAAGCAGTTGCCTGGGTGACGCTTCACAGACCGCGTTGACCTTCCACAATTTCCAACCGTCAATCTAAATGGGAGCCCCTTATCTCATCTTCTCCCACACTCACACCCCCTTCTTTGTAGACGTGCACATCTTTTTATTCTAAATCCAGTCATTATTGTTCCTCTCCACTGGCCAGCAGGAAAAGCCCTGCTGAAGTTGGAGAGTTAATTGAGCATGTCTCCCTCTCTCGCTGCCGGCTCTGAGGGCTGAGAGCGGCTGGCTCCACTGTCTGGGCTTTCTCGGCTTGCCGGCTAGCCTCTTTCTGCTCGATGTGTTTGCCCAGATTGCCAATGCGGGGCCTGGCCGAGGATGTCTTGTCCGCCGGACTTCACTTGAGCATTCATGTCTCGGCTGCGGCAGCGTCCGCTCATTACGGAGAGAGAAGTGTCAGAACCGGAGAAACCAGACGGCTAAGACTCCTCTAATGTAATCTGGACACAGAACTTTTTCCTCCTTAATGATATGATAGCCTGACTTTATTTGAACTGGTGCCTTGTCAGGCCTAACAGCTTCAAGTTACAGGACCACCGAGCTCTTAGGATCGCTGCATGAAGGAAAAAAACTTGGCCCTAAACTGCTTCTTATGCTAGTCTTTTGTGCTTTTATGATGTAAAATTCACATAATCTAAGCACAGACTATCTCTGAACTGCTCCAGTGATACATAGGCAACAATGAAACACACACACTGAACAGACTGATATATCTTGGAAAGATTTAAAGCCTAATCTGAAATGTTTTTGCCTCCTTAGGGGAACTAAAGGTGAAGCCGGTTATCTGCCATTATTTGGTTTAAAACATTCCCAGCAGTATCCAACATCTCTGCCTATTTGATTCACTTTGAGCATGTCTCTCTCCTGGATGCATTCATCCTCCCTAAACTCCTGAGTTGGAGTGGTTCGCCTCAGGCAGAGGAAGCAATAATGTGAACCCTGGAGAGCTATTCAGAGTGAAGAGGAGAGTAGAGAGGAGCCTCCTCCACTGTTCTCCTCCAGCGGGCCGTTTGGGAGGCTAAACGGCGCCGATATCCCTTATTAAACCATCTGGCTGATGCTAATTAGATTATCAGAGATAAAGAGAAGGAGTTTTCTTTGTACATTTTAATGAGATAATGTGTCAGGCAATTGCGAGGAGGAGCGTTATTTTTCCGAGTGCGGAGACTTTTCAGGTGAAAGTGTGCGAGGATGAACAGATGCGGGAGGATGATTAATAGTGCTTATCTAGAAACATCTTGCCTACATAAGAGGAAAAAAAAGATGAGGAGAGTAAAAGTCCAGGTCTTTCGGTGGCTTTCTTAGTACATGGGTGTTAAAAAGTGCCTCCGCTGGCTCTGAGGACAAGTACAAAACAAAGTGGCAACCTCCAGAGCTCAAAAACAAAGCCAACGAAGAAGTGCAAAAAAACTGCAGTTCCTTGAGTGTCCACTTGAGGCTAGTGGTGCAACATATCGCAGGTAGATCTGATCAGACCACCCCTCTATGGTTTGGACCACATGTGATCTGTAGATTGATGGAAAACTGACGATCAGCATGTACAATCACAAACTTTTACTAGCTTATACTGTTTCATGAAGCACTCTGTGTTAGCCTCGCCCCTGCATGCTCTTAGTGTGAGAGTGAGGGGAGGCGGAGGTGGGTGCGCAGACCTCAATGTTGGGTTAGCAACACAAATTTAAAAAGAGATCAATAAGAAGGGTGATCGTCATTACAGGCTCCTCCAGAAAACATCTTAAAACACTGATGGCAGTGACATGACGGCTGCACAGCAGGCATCCAAAAGTTTTCCCGATAAGTCACACAGATGTTTATGGATACATAAATACTGATGAAGACATAAATTGCACCATGTTGGTTTTTTCATCCTCCTAGCTACTGGTCAGAGACAACGAATCACTCAACTGACACACCGAAATGAAACAAAACCAAACTGAGCTGTGAGATTTGTGATTATGAAGCTGGCTGCAAGATCCAAGGAGTCCCTGTTTGGTCCCATGTGAAAATCCTTAACTTTATATAAAAACTAAGATTTGTAACATCAAATTTAACCCTCCTGTTATGTCCATTTCTCTGGAACAGCAATAATGTTCCTTCAATTTGACCCGGGGCATATTCAATTGTCCAAAAGTGTCAGAACCCCAAAAAAATCTCAATACACATTTTTTTAACTCCATAGTAACTCCATTACTAACCATTTAAATAAAGATTTAGTCCATTGGTGCTCTTTAATTCTCACAGATCATTGTTCAATGAGGATAACTCACTTGATTTTCACTAAAATTCATGTTAAAACTTTTTTAAATGTACATTGGAAAGCCCTAAAAATAAATACAATAGTTTTACATGACATTAATTTTTATTTATTTTATTTCATATTTTTCTTTTTTCTTTTTTTATGAAATGATGTTGATAAATTAACACAACTCCTCTTCTGTCACATGCTGCCCAGATTTTTATGCTGCATTTAGCTGCTTTGGAAGACATATTGGCTAAAATAGACTCTAAAAAGGGTCAATTTGACCCGCAACATAACAGGAGGGTTAAAAAATGTTTTAAAGGGCCAAAAGCTAATTTATTTATTTAGTATTTATTTATCTTTTTATTTATTCCTGTGTTTTTTCTTTTATTTTGTAACATATTTGTTAAAGCTCCTGTTTGTGTACATTTAGCGCCCCCTGTGTACAAACTGGTAACTCTAACCTCTTTACTGGTTTTGTCCTGTACTTGTTTAAGTTGGGTTTTCTAATGATAATCTTCATCCTGCTTTCGTTGAACAGTCAAAGGTACAACTCATTACTAATTTTAAGAAAAACTCCTGACAGAAGCTTTAAAGGTAGGATTGGTAGTCACGGAAAACTAGCATGAATTTGAATGTAGAATTTCCTCAGTAACTTGTCCTCAGCCTATTGTTCATGTTTTGCACTACTTCAACTCATGTCTCACTCAGCGGCAAGAAAACAACATTATCAAACATGAAATGTACGCGCAGGAGGCGGGCAGAACAGCAGGACGCGATTTGATTGGTTTCATAATTTGGCTCCTGATGGGATTGGGAGGGATTGGTTGGTGTTTCCCAGGTTTACTCCGGCTGTAGAAAGCGGCTTTTTTCCCACTCTTCTTTAAGAACACATTATGTAGTGATTGCTATTGGGACATAAAGATCATTTTAAGCAGTAAAACAAAAAGTGTATCTAAATCTGACTACCAACCCCAGCTTTAAGGCAATATAGATGCTTTGAGTTATACATAACGTTGTATTAACAGAGACACAGCTGAGTTGAGGGCATAGGAGCTGTTTGCCAGGAGGCTACATTCAAGGTTGATCAAAAATTGGCACCAGCCATTGTTTGGTTTCCTAAGGTCTCCCCAAAACCGATTGGTTATGTCACAGAGGCTATATACAAAACTTATAATAAAAAACTTCTTCTTCATTGGTGGCTGTCTGGTTGTCATCTGACTACATTAGTTATCTTTTATAAAATGTTTAACTGCGTGTCTGAGTTACGTCACTGAGTCACCCTCGGGCTCCATAGGAAGGGGCTGAAGATAGTCTTGGAAGCTCTTGCCCCTAATGAGAGTGAGGAGGGGGAGCGACTATTGATCAGGCTTGTCACAAGAGAAGAACATAAAAGTACACATTCAATAAGGGACTTCATATCTCATCCGGCTAGTGTAAAGGTTAAGTGCTGGAGAATATCGCCAGGATCGATAATTGTCTGCAACTTGGCGTTAGTGGTGGTCCACCATCACTGCTGCACAATGCTTACTTATCCTGAAGTCACATATGAAATGCCACAGGAGGCCTATGGGACTTTGTAGCTGCTGGGTGTCGGACCTATTTAGAACACACACAACTTATGCATGCTGCCGCCTGTAAATGTGGAACACTTTGAACCACGGGAATGAAGACATTGTCGTTTTAAAGCAGTCAACACATTGCAACAGCAGAAATTGGAGCTTATTAAGATTTAATAGCCTGCATACTCTCCTCTTACAATAAATAAACTCAATTTCCCAGTGGTAATGGCAACAGAGAGGCTCCTTAAGCAAGACAAATGAAGGGGTTTGCTGCACCGAGTAACAACATTAGCTGGCTAATTAAACAACAATGGAGGATGCCACTGACTTGCCATAATTATGCAATGTGGTTTAATGAAAAAGGTTAACTGCGCAGAAGAAATAGAACCTCAGAGTCACTCTATATAAGCAGAGGATGGCTCCCAACAAACAATTCCTCCTCTTTGTCTCCTTCTTATCAAGGCAAAGTGATATGTATTTCTGCAAACTGCATAGTCTCCTTCTAATGGCGACTCTATCCGCTTCACAGATGAGTGCACTGTGAAATGGAGAGAGCAGTGGTATTATATGGCCCACAGTATGGCTGGGGTGACAGCAGAGGGGAAAAACTGTCAGTGTGAAAGAGGAGAGAAGGAAACTGCACATACAGAAGTTATTCAAAGTTGTTCAACGGCGGAGATAAGTGCTCACTGGGTGCATCGTTGCCTTATTTTCACTGCTGTTCTTTCTTTGCTTTAAAGCTTTTTCTCTGAATTTAAAACCTTTTTGAAAAATATTTAAAAGGAACAACATAAAACTACAGCCTAGCAATCATCTTAATGTAAATAGGTACTTAAGTGTGATCTCAAAATGTCATCTCATGTGATTGTGTTGTGATAATGGGATGTGAAGGGTATGGTCTGTTCCGAGCAGAGGCCTCTCCTGCTTCCTCTCAAAATGCAATTAATCGTGGTTTCATGCTGTGAGGTGTTCATGGCTATTCCACGTGGACTTATTCCACACAGACACTTAAATATTCTATTAATTGATAATGTAAATACCCGTTGGGTTTTATAAGAAGGATCTCTGATGCTGGCTGGAGATTCCTGCATGTGGTGGTTTATAAGTGACGGAAGAAAAACACCTGCTTTGCTCTTCTCTCTCCTTCAGAGTCGAGGGTGTGAACTTTGGTTTTAGGATCATACCAAGACTGTTTTTAACATCGTGGGCCATGTGCCCATTAGACATGCTTGTGAATGTGCTTTTTATTGGGATGGAGGTTGCACTTCCAACTGTTGGGTTATGTGCTCACCATGAACTCCTTTTCCCCAATAAAGAAGAGGGGAATGTTGGGAACGAGAAGCAGGTGGTTGCAGAAATGGATGGAAAAAAGACAGATTTGGTTCACTCTATGAAAGAGCCAAAGCTTGCTGTAGGTCGGTGTCATCTTCATGCTCTTGGTATGATAAAAATAAACTTTATTGTCACAAATTAAGTGCAATGACTGTCCACATAAAGCTGTTATGTTTATCAGCACTCTAATAAAAGCATTAATTACTCCTAAATTGTTTATCATCACTTTGTTTATGAGGTTGCGGTTAGAACTGTTTGCACTCCATTAAAAGATAATTAATGAAGCTACAGACTTGGCGGAGAATGCATTCGGTTTAATTAGATACAGAAAAAGAATGCCATAAACTTAAGTACAGACATCTGAATGAGTTTGAGACGCCTGTGAGAATGCTCCCTGGGTCAGAGACGGTTCCGCGATATCTGACCTTCACGCTCCAAAAAGCAGCGCCGGTTACATCAACAATGTTCCTTTAAAGCTCTCATGAAGAGTTTTTGGCTGGTTATGAAATAGACTAGAAAAAATATAGATGCCATTTTTTTGACCATACAAAATCAAACAAACCATCAAGAAGACATACTTCTTCTTTAGAGTTAATTATAAAATGAAGCAGGGGAAGGTGTCAGACCAAAAGACTGACTGCACACTGTTGATCCAGTCTTTTTTCCATTGAGAGAATTCTCGATTTTAAACATTTGGCTGTCAAAAGAGCAAGATGAGATTTTTTTAATCAAGAAACAGAAATTGCACATGTACAGGACAAAATCAGCTTTGTCCACAGGGGGCGCCAAAATTGACACAACCATGAAAGTTCCTCACAGGAGCTTTAATATTTGGCATGGGCAAATATATATTCAAATATTGGTTCAATTAGTAAAATCATAGACTGTATAAGAAATGGACGTAGTATCCGTGACGTCACCTATCTGTTTCTGATGCGCTGTTTTGAGGTCAATCGTCGGCGGCAGCCATATTGCTGCTGTCGCCGACGATTGTGACGTAAAGAGGCAGGCTTTGAGCCTCCTAGCCAACAGCTACAGTGTTCCCGCTTGTCAATCAAGTCAGCTGTGCCTCTCATTGGAAGACTTGTAATCTCAATATCTTTGAAATTGCTGCGTTAGGAAAAAATTCGACTCCGTACAGTGTGTGCCGATTGAGAAATGAGCTATCCAGACTACACTCGTATTTTGTACCAGGCTGTAAAGATGTTTATTTCTGCTATAAAGAGCTGCCTTTTTTGAATTGGTGTGTATGTGGTTTCCGGTACTTTCAGAGCCAGCCTCAAGCGGATCCTCGATGAACTGCAGTTTTTAGCACTTCCGCATTGGACTCATATTTTTAGACCGTAGGTTGCCGCTTGAGTAAAGTTCGAAGAGTTACTGCGAATATTCCTCATTCTAAAAGAACACATTTTAATTAGGTTTACTGGTGCCTGGTTGTAATACGGTATTCCCGCCTGCGCCAGACGGTGGCTATAGAGCGTATTAAAGCTGTTTGCTAACCATATTAGCAAACAGAAGAAGAAGAATGCTAACTGCATTAAATAGCAAAAGAAGAAGACAACATTTACAATAGTCGCAGCAATTTTCTGTTTCTGAATCTCACACTACTACACACATATTCCCAGAGACTGAGCATGGCTGTAAAATGTAAACACACGCGCCATGCCGCATTGCAGACCGAGACAGACACTGTCAGGGCCCACTACTAGAAGCACCTTGTCCTGCTGCTGGTTAACGCGACTGCCACACAAACGTGCCGTTAACAGGGTTCCCACTCTTTTCCAGAGATCATTTTCCAGGACATTTCCAGGACATTTTCATTGATGATCAAGCTGGTATGACAGTCTAAATTTAGTTCCTAATTTAGTTCCTAAATAGTCTAATATGTTCCTCTCAGTGGAAGTCTACATTGAAAGACATGTAGTCTAGGAGTCTAGGAGTTTCTGTGCAGCTGTGTCGCTCTTTTTGTTCCGTTAGTTTTCACTATTGGGAGTTTGCACTCCTACTAGCTAGAGCAGGGGTTCTCAAACTTTTTGGAGCCAGGGACCCCTTACAGGTGAGAAAATTGTCCAAGGACCCCCTTATAATTGTAACACAGATTAAGCACATTAGTGATGTGTCATGATCAAAAGCTGTGGCTCTAAGAGCCGATGCTTTATAGTGAATCAGAAGAGCCTCCCAGTTTTTTCCTTTCGTTTTTTTCTCACAGTGCTCAGCCCCAGCTCTGCTCACAGCAGAACTTTGTGTTGATTGATCAGCTTGGCAGCCATGCAGCCAATCACATGTGAGGATATAGGATACAGGTGATGGAGGGGAGGCTCTGTATCGTGGCTTCATCTGTTCCTTCAGAGAGAGTCTTCTTGAAAACCGGGCAAATACTCACTGAGAGGAGAAATCAGATCAGCCCATCCAAGCTGAGGCATCGGATTTTTCTCAATGCCAACCTGAAGACATTAATAATGTTTGCTTGAGTTTGGTTCTGGTTCTGCTTGCTTGACTTCTGGTTAAGTTCTGGTTAAGTTCTGGTTAAGTTTTGGTTCGGTTCTGGTTCGGTTCTTGTACGGTTCTGGTTCGGTGCGGTTCTGGTTCAGTTCGGTTCTGGTTCTGGTTCAGTTCTGGTAAAGTTCTGGTTCAGTACTGGTTCGATTCTGGTTCGGTTCTGGTTCGGTTCTTGCACGGTTCTGGCACCGTTCTGGTTTGGTTCGGTTCTGGCTTAGTTCTGGAACGTTCTGGTTCGGTTCTGGTTGAGTTTGGTTCGGTTCTGGTTTGGTTCTGGCATGGTTCTGGTTCACTTCGGTTCTGGTTCAGTTCTGGTACGTTCTGGCTCGGTTCTGGTTCGGTTCTGGATGTGTTTGCTTGAGTTTAGTTCTGGTTCTGTTTGCATGAGTTTGGTTCTGGTTCTGTTTACTTAAGTTTAGTTCTGGTTCGGTTCTGGTTCGGTTCTTGTACGGTTCTGGCACGGTTCTGGTTCGGTTCTGGTTCGGTTCTGGTTCAGTTCTGGTTAAATTCTGGTTCAGTTCTGGTTCGGTTCTGATCGGTTCTTGTACGGTTCTGGCACGGTTCGGTTCGGTTATGGTCGGTTCGGTTCTGGTTCAGTTCAGGTTAAGTTCTGGTTCAGTTCTGTTTCGGTTCTGGTTCGGTTCTTGTACGGTTCTGGCACGGTTCTGGTTCGGTGCAGTTCTGTTTCGGTTCTGGTTCGGTTCTTGTACGGTTCTGGCACGGTTCTGGTTCGGTTCGGTGCAGTTCTGTTTCGGTTCTGGTTCGGGTTCAGTTCTGGTAAAGTACTGGTTCAGTTCTGGTTCGATTCTGGTTCGGTTCTTGTTCGGTTCTTGCACGGTTCTGGTTTGGTTCGGTTCTGGTTTAGTTCTGGTTTAGTTCTGGAACGTTCTGGTTCGGTTCTGGTTGAGTGTGGTTCGGTTCTGGTTTGGTTCTGGCACGGTTCTGGTTCGCTTCGGTTCTGGTTCAGTTCTGGTACGTTCTGGCTCTGGTCTGGTTCGGTTCTGGTTGTGTTTGCTCGAGTTTGGTTCTGGTTGTGTTTGCTTCAGTTTGGTTCTGGTTCTGTTTGAATGAGTTTGGTTCTGGTTCTGTTTACTTAAGTTTAGTTCTGGTTCTAACCCTAACCCTAATCCGAACCCTAACCCTAACCCTAACCCTAATCCGAACCCTAACCTTAACACTAACCCTAATCCGAACCCTAACCCTAATCCGAACCCTAACCCTAATCCGAACCCTAACCCTAATCCGAACCCTAACCCTAATCCAAACCCTAACCGTAATCCGAACCCTAACCCTAACACCAATCCTAATCCGAACCCTAACCCTAATCCGAACCCTAACCCTAATCCGAACCCTAACCCTAACCCTAATCCGAACCCTAACCCTAACCCTAATCCTAACCCTAACCCTATTCCAAACCCTAACCCTAACACTAATCCTAACCCTAATCCGAACCCTAACCCTAATCCTAACCCTAACCCTAAACAGAACCCTAACCCTAATCCTAATCCTAACCCTAATCCTAACGCTAACCCTATTCCTAACCCTAACCCTAATCCTAACCCTAACCCTAACCCTAACCCTAATCCTAACCCTAACCCTAATCTTAACCCTAACCCTAACTCTAATCCTAACCCTAACCCTAATCCTAACCCTAACCCTAATCCTAACTGTAACCCTAATCCGAACCCTAACCCTAACCCTAACCCTAATCCTAACCCTATTCCAAACCCTAACCCTAACACTAATCCTAACCCTAACCCGAACCCTAACCCTAATCCGAACCCTAACCCTAACCCTAATCCTAACCCTTATCCTAACTCTAACCCTAATCCTAACCCTAACCCTAATCCTAACCCTAACCCTAACCCTAATCTGAACCCTAACCCTAATCTGAACCCTAACCCTAATCTGAACCCTAACCCTAACCCTAACCCTAATCTGAACCCTAACCCAAACCGTAACCCTAATCCTAACCCTAACCCTCATCCTAACCCTAATCACAACCCTAACCCTAATCTGAACCCTAACCCTAACCCTAACCCTAACCCTAATCCTAACCCTATTCCAAACCCTAACCCTAACACTAACCCTAATCCTAACCCTAACCCTAACCTGAACCCTAACCCTAATCCGAACCCTAACCCTAACCCTAATCCTAATCCTAACCCTAATCCTAACTCTAACCCTAATCCTAACCCTAATCCTTACCCTAACCCTAACCCTAACCCTAATCTGAACCCTAACCCTTATCTGAACCCTAACCCTAACCCTAACCTGAACCCTAACCCTAATCTGAACCCTAACCCAAACCGTAACCCTAATCCTAACCCTAACCCTCATCCTAACCCTAATCACAACCCTAACCCTAATCTGAACCCTAACCCTAACCCTTGCCCTAACCCTGATCCTAAATCTAATCTTAACCCTAACCCTAATCACAACCCTAACCCTATCCCTAACCCTAACCCTAACCCTAATCACAACCCTAACCCTAACCTTAATCGGAACCTTAAGCCTATCCCTAACCTTAATCGTAACCTTAAGCCTATCCCTAACCTTAATCGTAACCTTAAGCCTATCCCCATCCCTAACCCTAATCATAACCCTAACCCTAATCCTAATCACAACCCTAACCCTAATCCTAACCTTAACCCTAATCACAACCCTAACCCTAATCATAACCCTAACCCTAGGATCAGGGTGAGAATGGTTTTGAACAGAAATGCACACAATTGGGCAATTATAAGGCTTCTCATTAAAACACTGTACGTAAAAGGGTTTTCAACACAAACCATTAGTTTTTGCAAAGTTAAGGTAAAATATACGGCAACAAAAGATCCTAAATTATGAGCCGTTCGGGAGTCGAAAGAGCCGGCTCTTCTTTGGGAGCTGAGTTAAAAGAGACGGCTCTCTGAAAAGAGCCCAAGTTCCCATCACTAAATCGCATGCTTACTACCATTTGCACTCTTAGTTGCCCTTGGAACCATTTGTATTGTAAAACGTATCAATGTAAAGACTTCAGACCTGTACCATAGTGATAAACAGATAATACTTCAATTTGAATCAAGTAAATACCACTTGTATACTCTAAAACAGAGGGTCATTTCATTCCTTGTGGACTCAACATGACAGCATTTATACTTTTCAAGTAATTGATCTTAAACGCTTTCAGAAAATTAACAGTAACAAGACTCACATATCCCTTGGAGCCACCAAATGGTATCATAACAATGGTGTATATGCTGTTTTGTAATGGCAGCATAATTTTATGATGTATTCAAAGTATTTCACGGACCCCCACGCTATGGTTCACGGACCCCCAGGGGTCCCAAGACCCCACTTTGAGAACAACTGAGCTAGAGTACGGTAATTCTGCTCTCAGCCTGCAGAGAAAGTTGTGAGGCACAGACCCCCAAGCTCTCTGCCCGACTCCACTGGTCACACTATAACTTAAATATAAGACTCTTTGAATCAAAAGAGCACTCTACAAGGTTCATGTACCATAAAACATAAACAATATACCCCCGTTTCCTGTGAATGCATGATTATGAAGTGAAGGAGAAAAGATGTGAAAAAAGTTGTGCAGTGTCGCTGCCTTTTCCAGCACAGCGTTCACTCAACTTTCAATGAATGGGGATGTGTTTTGTTAATAGGGTCAGGTCAAACGCAGCCATGTTGGAATAATTTTCCAGGACTATATGTGCTTTTCCAGGACATTTTACTTTTTCTCCCATTTTCCAGGTGTTTTCCAGTACTGGAAAACTGGTCAACTGTTTTCCAGGTTTTTCAGGTTTTCCAGGACGCGTGGGAACCCTGCGTTAACCTATCAGGTGAGTGTGTGATTATTCAAATAATCGTTGAATAGATGTCAATGATTATTGAACAGTATTTTGTCTTTCAATGCCCATCCCTATTCAATATAGCACACTAGCATTTTTTACTTGTAAAAACTTGCTGTCATAATTATCTTTAAGAACGTGTATTTAAACAAGAAGATTTTATTTAAGATATCTCCTGCACCTTTCAGGTTTTCAAAACATCATAAATAGATGATTGAACAAGAGAATCATATTGAAGATGCCTTGCTTTTCGTTGAATTCAACTCATGCCTCGGAGTAAGTAAGGTGGGTAAAGTTGTTTCTTGTGCGTGTGGACCGCTCTAAAAGCACTCGCTAAACAGAGCCAGTGTGCTGCATGCAAACTCCCGCTGAGGCAGCCTGTTATTTATTCACAGCAAGCCGCTGCTGAGGAAGATTTGAAAAACAACTGTAAGAATCAATAATACAATTCTTTGATTGTACATATTGTATAAGTGTTAATTATTCACTAAACAAAGTGACATGAAAGTCCATTAGGGTTGCTGTTCTGCAAAACAGGAAATTACGCCGAGCACAAGCCCAATCTTATGAATTATGTTTTATTGGTGTGCCGTTTAAAATATGCATGATACAAAATATTTATCTTTATTTTTCAAAGGCTTGGGATGCAAATCTCTGATGATGAGCTCTAAATGGATGCTGTCTTTTCAAAAATGTATGCACTTCACAAAGCCTTCTCCCAGCATGCAGTTTGAGAGGCTTTTTTCATGAATTTGTTATGAAATGTGGGTTGACAAATACGAAAACATGAATATTGAAAGCATTTACAGCATTTTACTTTATGAGTTGACACATTTAATATGCTGATTAAAAGCCTACAGTTCTAAATTACTCTGCGTGACTGTGTGTCTCTGTGCTGGTGTGTGTGTGTGTTTGTGTGTCTCCGGCACTTTAAATGCATTCTGCAGAGAGAGAGAGGCTCACTTAGAAAACATTCTCGTACCTCAAGGCTTCATAAACACACTTGCATTACATAGATAAGATGCTGCTGTGCATATTGTACAAGTTCAAAACATGCACTCATTGCATTCATCAAAAGCCCCATGTCTTATTAGAATGGAAGTGCATTAAGCTTTAATACAGACGCCGGAGAAGGCTAAACACAAGTGAACAGCTGAGTGTACAGCGCAGGCACGCACACACAGCAGCAGCAGCAGTGCGGACACAAAAGGCAGTCAAAGATTACCATTTAAATGCTTTAATAAAAACCACACACATTTGATTCTTGGAAATTACAACAAAGCAAAGAGGCAGATGTTGAAAGAACACATTGATAAGCAAATTTGCAATGATGTTCTTTGTGTTTGTGAGAGAACGAGCCACAGAGCAAGCTGCAGTTTGACTATTTGACAGGGAAAAATCCAGAACAAAAGATGCTAACGGATACAGTGAGCCGCAGATGACATTTCAGGGGAAAAAAAATTTAACTGAATTATTTTCTAATGGAGCCCATCGATGGTAATTTAGAATTCTTGCTCCCCCTCATTCTTTTGTGGGTAACACACCTCACTGCAGGGAATTCCACGTCTTACTTTTGACTCTTTTAATATTCAGTGTTTGACAAAAGGAGAAAAAAAAGCTCACCGCTTTGCCTCTGAATAAAAAACTGGTAGATTGTCAGAGAAGAAAAAAACGATAAATAGCACTACAACTGGTGTGATTGAACCTTGTTGTGTGAAGATCAGAGTCCCAAAATCACACCTGACAATTCAAACACCTAAAGTTATACACACACACACCCTCACACACACACACACACACTTCACGTGTCCCCTGTCTGGCTCTCCGGGGTGCTGCTTTATTAATGAGTTCGACACATAAAAAGCATCCGGAGGACGGGAAGTGTCACTCATCAAAAAAGGCTGTTTTTGAAGCGTCTTGGCGCATGTTAAAGAATTATTCTCTTTCATAAGGACAAGAGACAATCAGTGATTGCCGGGGTTGTTTCAGATGACCGGACCGTGAATCCTCATTCTCAGACAGGCCATGAATATTGTATGTAAAGTGTGCAAAGTTGGCTCGCCTGGTGGGAGAAGAGGGAGGACTGAAGGCTGTAGACATTTGGTGCTGTTCATTATGACTGTTTGCAATGGGGAAAAGTGTGTGTGGTTTGTCAGTGTGTGTGTGTGTGTGGTTGTGTAAGGAAGAGAAAACATGAGCGAGTGATTAATTTTATTGATTTAATGCAATGTTTTGGGTAAATACAGATAGGTGTAAACCACACATGAGTTGGACAGATCAATGGGATTGATTTTTTGGGCGAATAAACTTTCAGTCCGGCTCAATAAAAAAAAGCTGCTTTCTCAAGTCTAAGCTGCCAAGGCCGGTAATAACACAAACCGCAATATGACATGTGAGTGAAAGCCTCTGCACACACTCTCCAACACGGGGAAATCAACCTGCAATCATTTGGCAGTTCCCCGACAAAGATACTCAAAACAACACATAACATGCAAAGCGCACATATATGCATCACAATCCCACACATGGACAGAAATACAGTGCCAGCAATGACACCACACTCAAGCAGGAACACACACACACACACACACACACACACACACTGCTCTATCCCCGTGTGATCTCGCCTGTGCCTTCCCAGACTGGAACAAATAATGGGGGGGAAGTCGACTGTGGGATTTTGAAGCTCTCCCTGCCAGTGACACAGTGTCAGCCCCGGCGTCTCCCTCCACCAAACACACACCTTTTGCCTTTTGCTCCCCCCTACCGCCTCCCCCCGTGCTAAAACAGCATAGGGAACAAGGCCTTTGAATAATAAATACTCCCCCAAGTTTCGACACAACTCCGGCCAGAAAGATGCCCGTCCAGCAAACAATGTTGATGTGCAGAGGAGGAGAGCAGTGGAGGGGAGCCAGGATGAATGCGAGATACATGTTCAGACACAACACACAGGACTGGGAGCAGAGTCGGGGTCTGCAGAGCCAGAGAGCGAGAGTCCCTGGAACTTCAAAATCCCTGTGTACACACAGACAACTGACATCTCTGCAGAGGGTGCTACAAGTGCAACATAAGCAAAAAAAAAAGTTGAGTGTTTTTCTTATGAAGTTTGAAGGGAAATTGTAGGCAAGGAGTGTAACTAATGAAAGACACAATACTGAAAGAGTGACCGAAGCCTGACTTTTAAAAAAGGGTTCAAAGTTATGGAGAGCGACTGCACTATACGCATGTTTTTCTGCAAGTTTTCTCTCTCCATCCGAGAGAAGTGGTGACAGGAAGTGTCCGGCTATCTTTCAAGTCAAAACAGAAATTTATGAAACTTTTTTCTCGTGTAATTTAAAGGAAAACTGCAGGAAAAGTGTAAACCTGGTAAAAGAAACGATACCAAAACAGTGATTGCACTCCATTTTTTTTTATGTAGGTCCAAAGATAAAGGCGTTCTCAGTGAGTGAGTGCACTTCATGCATGTTTTCCCTCCAAAACAAAAAGAAGGTGAGAAAAAAGTATCCTGCTGTCATCCAGTTTGATTGTAGGAATCTTCAGGGTTTGTGAAGATTGAAGGGGAACTCAAGCGAGAGTGATTAGACCCTGACTCTCTGAAAGAGGGTTGAAAGATGTCTGCCTTTATATGAAAGTTATGTTTTTGTGCAGGTTCTTGCTATAAACCCCCAAAAAAGATTAAAGAGAACTATTATTACCTAATTTGAATACAAGATCAGCATTGTCTACTGTATTCTTCTCATGAAATGTGAAGACAAATTGAAGTAAATGAGTATTTGGGATGAATGAAAGGATGCAGAAAGAGAATCGTTTCAGTAGTAGGCCTCTATATGGAGGGAATTCACTTGATGTGAGTCCTTTTTTTTTTTAAGAGTGTTTTACTTCAAACCAGCAATTTTCAATTCAATACTCATGATTCTTGAGGGTATTTTCTTGGGAAATGTGAAGGGAAATTGTAGAAAGGGTTTACCCAAAAACAAGAACAACACCAAAAGAGTGACCAAACCCAAACTTTTTCAAAAGAGCTTCAAATAAGTAGTTCTCTAAAAGGAGTTGATGTACTTCTTCTTGAGACTTTTTGTGATGAAATTTGAAAAAAGAAACAAAAGAAGAAACAAATAAATGATTGTGGGCTTATGTATGGATTTGATGCACAGATTGCATGCTTTTTCACAAGTCTTCTGTCTAATAGAAGTCACAAGATAAGCGTCCTGTCATCTTCTAATTCAATATCAAGATTCTTTAGAATTTGAGGGTTATATGTTGGAAACTATAAAGAAGAGTGACCAGTCCCTGACATGTTATAAATGGTTCAAGTATGGAGCGAGTGCACCTGATGAATGTTTTCCAGATTTCTCTCTTTAAACCAGAAGGTATCCTGACAGTTTTCACGTCAATATAAAGATTTTGCAGAAGTTGGCAAAGTGTCCCAAAGGAAATGAAGCGTACAGTACCAACAGCTTGCCAGCAGACAGAGGGATGATAGCGAAAGGTGGCCCCATACTTCACTTTCCTTCAGGGGTGTTACAGGAAGGAGTCTGATGAACAGCGGCCATTGTAGTAGTTGATGTGTCCATCGTCAGCCGATATTTAATCCTCCGGTTCCGCGGCGTGGCCCCGAACATGACAGAAAATCATTAGGCGCCGTGGGCCGTTAACTGTCACATGAGTGATTGAATAGGCAGTGAGGCGTGGAGTTTTGTATGGCAGTTAAACGTCTGTCCTGGAGACTGGTGGTGGCGGTCCATTGAGGTCAATGATGAGGCGGATTTGGCGTACGGCCACTCCCACCCTGAGGGATTGGGTTCCAGTGATGTCTCGCATCTGAGGTGGGTGCAAGTAAGGGTCAAGATGGCTGAAGTGACATCAGTGGTTGAAAGTAGTTCCAGATATCAAAGGGGCAAATACTACACTTTAATTTTCACTACATAAGTTTGATAACTTTGATTCATAGTACAAAATGTAATCAATAAATTAGAATGTTAGATTCTTAGAGGTTAAGATTAGACTTTTTTGATCACCACATAAAAATTCAAAATAACCTACATAATAAAGACACTAAAATGACCCTCACTTACCAGCTAAAACATTACAGTGAAGTGCAAGTTTGAGTGTTAGTATTTATAATCCTACATCTGGATTATTATGTGTTACAATTGGTCTTAAAAGTATCATTCTGCATATAACATACTTTGAAGTTTGTAGTGTTAAAGTTTTGCATTAGTTCTTCTAGTAACAGTTGTGGGACATTATATTATTTACGACAGGTTTATCCATCAGATTCTAATTTTTGATGTTATTTTTGGGGGTCTTTTTGGCCTCTGTTAGAAAGGACAGCTGACGAGAGATGAGAGATATAGGGAGTTGAGAGCAGAGACAACATCCAGCAAGGGGTCAAAACCAGGAGTCAAATCTTTTTTTTATTTTTTATTTTTTATTTTTTAAACATACTTTATTAATCCCCAGGGGGGAAATTCAATTTTTCCACTCGTGTTTTTTTTTGGTCATGCTACACGCACAGTTTGGTGTATATACATACTATTTTATGCCATGCACTCAGGGAGAGATGTCAGAGGGAGGCTGCTGCCATCAACCAGCGCACCCCGAACACTTGGGGGTTCGGTGACTCGGCAGTGCCCAGGCAAGTGAACCAGCCACCAGTCCACTTGCCAAACTTCGTCCATGCTGGAACTCGAACCGGTTCCCACCGGTTGCCAAACCAAATCCCTATGGACTGAGTTACTGCTATCCTGTAATTCTGCAACAAAAACTACAGGATAGCTTCTGTACATGGGGTGCATACTTTAACCGCTAATCCAAATTGGCGCCCGGATGTCATGTTTTTTTTTAGTTGTTTTTTTTTGTTATATTTTTGCCTTTATTTGATAGGACAGCTGAAGATAATCAGGATATGTGGAGAGTAGAGAGTGGGGGAGGACATGCAGGAAATGGTCGAGGCTGTAATCGAACCTGCGACCTCTGAGACGAGGGGTATAGCCTCTGTATGTGGGCGCATGCTTAGACCGCTAGGCCAATGGTGCAGCAAGGGATCTCATGTTTTTAATAGAAAACTGCAGTAATTGATCATTGTAGGATGACTTGTGTAGTTTTAAATGTAATCTTTTAAAAATGTGGGATGATAATTTGCACGTCAATGTGATATCAATCCAAATTGGCAAAACATATTGTTTAATAATCTTATGCCTCTTTAGTAAAAACCTCCTCTACACTTCCTCTGTTCTCCTCTCTTTGACATCTACACTTGTTTAGCTGTTCTGTGTAACCTACACATGAACCACCAGGGCCCAATCTCCATACCATCCCCTTGTGGCCTCTGTCTTGGCAGAGGTAAGAGGCCGAGCTTCACACTCCCTCCCTGGCTGCCTTTATGTGTGTGTGTGAGAGAGTGTGTGAGTGTGTAAGTGTGTGAAGGGTTCCTCTGGGGGAGCAGAGTCCAGTTTAAGAGGACGGATCACAGATGCCATTAATGCGAGATAATTCTGCCTCTCCTTTTCACCACGCTACGTGTTCATTAAAGCCACTGCTGTTAAATGTTTCTCTCCATTTCCTCGTTTTTATTAAAGGAACACATGAAAGAGGGAGGGGAGAAAAAAAAAGAGGTAGCAAATTGTCAAATTATAAATTAAGCTGCTGCTTCAATTATTTGCTTGGTTTGATAATAACGTGGTTAATTTTTGAACGAGGTTAATTACAAGAGGGTTAATGATATTCTAATAAAAACCAAGAACTCATCACATTTTGCCGCCTAAATTACACTGACATATACGAACCAAATATTTTCTCCAATTAATTCATAATTGTTAATAAATATCTTACAATTCAGGGGCCACGCCGGCTGAGGCCATGTTTTGGAATGACATATTTGAACAGATTCTCGACACATTCTGTAACAATAATTGCGATAGCCGACTTCTCACCGGAGGTAATCTGACTCTTGCTGTCTTTGGTAGGTGGCCAATTTATTTCATGAAGTGGGGCAGATATTGCTCTCGCTGCACGTGGCGTTATTGAGAGAGTGTGTGTGTGTGTGTAAAAGAGAGAGCGAGAGAGGGAGAGCGAGGGAGGGACAAACAGGGTGCAGGTAGGTGTGATCGCTCATTCACACAGGAGCCGCTTGACGTTGAGCCCTATGGGGCATGATTACAAGGCCCTGGGTGATTCTTCAGCTCTCTGCCTGACACTCACTGCCTGTCCCCTTGCCTCCTATTCCTTGCATCCTGCCCCCTTCACTGCTCTGGCTCCCTCTTTTTTTTTTCCTCCATCTCCCTCTCTCTGTAAGTTTTTTATGCTCTCACAGTGTTTTATTTACTCCTGCAGACTTGTGCGTCTGTCTTAATAATGTGTTCCTGCCAGTATGATAAATAAAGCTGTTTGTCTTTTTACAGTGCCCAAGATACTTACAGTTAATGTCTCTGCATCCACCTCGGCTATTTATCAAGCTTCAGACGTGCGTTTACTGTGTATGTGAGTCCCCCGCGGCACATTTCAACAAGGCTATTACATTTCATGTGCGGAGGAATAAGTGGTATCTTCACCACAGGCTTCAGGGATAAACGCTTTTTTCTACTTAACAGTTAAAATGTAAATATCAGCGTTCAGACGAGATATCCAACTCATGATGGAGTAAACAGCTGTAACTGTCTTACTGGGAACCTTCTCTTCAACAGTTTAATAACGAATGACTTGGCATCCATGCTGACTGTTGCTTTGGTGCTTCATTTCCCAAAGACAGAATTTGTTTGTCCCAACAGCGCAGTAAAAACTGACATTTGTTTTCTTCTCCTCCACAACTCTGTTGAGTAATCATCACCACACAAAGTTATTAGATATCAGCTGTCTGGTAAACTGACCTGATGACGAAGAGGTATTTATGGATGCAGTTTTGATTAACCCCAAAAGAGGAAGTATCATCCAGATGGATCGTAGGTCACCAGCCAATCAGAAAATCGACAAGAACAGACTCTTTGGTCAAGTTTGCTGCTGCTGTTGACACGAAATGTTAAACTCCTAAGATATGATCCTAACTTTTTCTGGATGATGGATGTCTTACCAGAAAACGACTTTGTCAGAAGTGAAAGTCAGGGGCGCTGGTGGCCTAGTGGTCTAAGCGCCCCACGTATAGAGTCTACAGTCCTCATCGCAGAGGTCGCTGGTTCGACTACCTACTCTCTACTCCCCACATTTCCTGTCTCTCTTCAGCTGTCCTGTAAATAAAAGCCAAAAAAAGCCCCAAAAAATAAATTGAAAAAAAAGAAAGAAGTGAAAGTCAGTTAATCTCATTTTTCTCAAGTATAAGTCTTTAAATATCTTCAATGACTGTATGAGAGTAAAGGGTAAATGGACTGTGTTTCCACAGCGCTTTCATTAGTCTTCTGACCAATCAAAGCACATTTACATCATGCCACAGTCACACACAGCTGGCACAGTAACCAGGGACAGTTACTGGGTCAAGTGTCTTGCCCAAGGACACATAAACATGTGGACAGCGAGACCTGGGATCAACCATCCCACTAAAAGACTACAGACTCTATAACCCTCAGCAACAGCAGCACCTTAAAAGTGTGGTGAGTATTTTTGCAGATGTAAACTTTGAAGTATTGAAAGTAAAAGTACACGTTGATGATGTCCAGAAGAGAGGGGTCAGAATGTCAAGTATTCTGAACTTGAATCTTAATTGGAAGGCAAAGAGCATCTTCTTGTTCATCATATTCTTTGTCATCTTGTTCATTATCTCCTTGTTTATCATATCCATCTCGGTTATCACTTTCCTGTCCATCACCTTCTTTTTCATAACACCCATCTTGTGTATCATCTATACCTTGTCCAGCTAGTTTATTATCTTCTACTTCAAGAGTTTCATTTCTGGGGCGCTGGTGGCCAAGCGGTCTAAGCGCCCCACATACAGAGACCACAGTCCTCGTCGCAGGGGTCGGCGGTTCGATTCCCGGCCAGTTGACCATTTCCTGCATGTCTTCCCCGCTCTCTACTCCCCACATTACCTGTCTCTCTTCAGCTGTCCTGTCAAATAAAGGCAAAAATGCCCAAAAATATAACTTAAAAAAGAGTTTAATTCCTGCTGGTACCTGTGACCCCAATTTTAACCTCTTAGATTCATTCAAAATATCGACAACCGTGATACCATCTGATTTGAGCATTTTATAAGATGAAAGATGAAAATAATGACGTGTAAAAACATTGTTATGGTTCAGAGTGAAATAAAAAAGAGGGGAAAAGTGTGTGATGGTAAGTCTAAGAATGTTGTGAGGTCTTAATGTTGCAAAAGGAGTTTGTTTAAATCAACAGTAGTCAGAGGAGAAACTTGAAATCAAAGTTATTTTCTGGCATTAAAACTAAAAGTAGGCACTATGATCTGATGCAGAGACTGTTAGTGACAAAAAAGTTGGATAGAGAGTGAGCAGGAAAAAATTGTTGGATTTCAAAGTCTGAGAGTTTAATCTCCCCTTGTTAGAAGGACACAAGGGACTCATGGTGACTTCTTTAGGGGGCTAAAATATTACCATGATAGGCTAGCAGTACCCTTTCATGCTCTATCCAACAGAGTTCATATAGACATGCTTGACTTAAAACCACCTTGTTAACAAAAAAGAGAGCGAACAAAAAAAATTTGCACTCTGTAAAAAATATCCTGACACTTCTGCAATGTGCGTACTTGGATTTTTCAAACACTTGTCTTTTCTTTACCATAATAGATGTCAGTTTCCTCTGATGTAGCTCGAGTAGGGGGAGCAGCACACGCAGGGTCTCACTCTTTCTGCATTTGAAGCTATCACTCAATAGCGGATCTGTGTTGTTCGACATCAAACGGAGGAGACATTCGCGGCATCACCTGCAGAGCGCTCCAAAGGGATGAAGCAAAATATCTTCAAATCACTTGTCCAAGACATTTCCCCCTATTAAGGCAGCCTCCACACAGGCTTTAAGGCGGAGACAGGCCCTTTAGATAAGCTAACCAAACCCGAGTGTTACAGCTGGGAGATCAGACACACTGTCTGTGTGTTCTCGCACAGAACTCCCTCACAATGGCGTGCCATTAAAAAAAAAAAAAAAAGGAAAGGTTGAACGTTTAACACTTTTAAACGACGAAAATCACATTTTGTCTATAAAAGAAAACTGCAAAATATGAGGAAGGGATGTTATCCAGAAATGATCACACAGTACATCTGTTCAAGAAGAATGGAGAGGGACTACAGGCTTCCAATAATTTAACACTGTGAATATTTTTTATGATATCAGTTGGTGCATTTTATTTCTTATAACAAGCAAACTGACAGCTGACAATCAACTGATACTACATGTGAGCTTGTGAATAGAACTCAGCCAGCTGTTTTTCTCTTCTCTGATTTTCTGAAGGCACTTATATTACGAAGTTTATGGTAACAAAGGCTTAATTTTCAGTCAAATATCTAATTGTCATTCTGAGTAAAGAGTACAACTGTTTCAACTCTTCACACCAGGTGAGTGTGCTTGCATATGAGTGAGTGTGTGTGCTTATCCATCTGAATGTGTATGACTCCCAGCAGTGAATATGTGGTACCAGCTCTACAGTGCAAGATACATTTTGGTGTGGTGTGTGTGTGTGTGTGTGTGTGTGTGTGTGTGTGTGTGTGTGTGTGTGTGTGTGTGTGTGTGTGTGTGTGTGTGTGTGCGTGTGCCAGAGTCTGTGTTGTAATCTCAGCAGCAGATCATGTTTTCCAGCCCTCAGATGAGGCAAAGCAGCTTTGGCAGCGGGCCGTTTCATCTCAGGCACTGGGGCCCAAAACAAAGAGAAAATGATTGATTGGATGATGAATTATTTAGAGGTGGAAGGCTGAGGAACGGAGCAGCCATGCTGGAGAGAGAGAGCGAGCGAGGGATAGAGAGAGCAAGGAAGCAAGGGAGAGATAGCGGGTTTGGCTTCCCCCTTTATCACTCTCTCTCTCTCTCTGTGCAGAAGATGGGAATCCAAGTTAAAACTTGCCCCTAATTGTACTAATGCGTGTCACCGCAAATTTGCCAAAATAAAATATTGATGTGGACGCAGTGACAGGGCTGCACGGAGCCCAGCGCTGATTGGAGAGGAGAGGTGTTTGCTCAGGGATCTATAGGATGTTTGAACCTACATGTAACTCTACACCCGAGACAGAGGGGGGAACAAGGCTCCTCAGCCACAGACAGCCATCCTTTTACCGCAGTCTGTCTGCATAGCCCTCTTTTAGAGACTATGACTGAGTGTTTACCTGTAAGCCTACCTGTACATGAGCCAATATTATTATTCCGATGGCAGCATGAAAATAACACACATCCTAAAAAAATTTCACTGAGCACAGCCACGGAGCCACCTATGTGATGCCCGGTTGGACCACAGGGGGCACTGCTGTGATATGTGAGAGAGAGACAGACAAGAGTGGAGAGAGTGCAAGAGTAGGAGAAAAAGAGTGGGTGAGAAAGAGGAAGAGAGAGAGAGAGGGAGAGAGGAAGAGAGATGCAATGAGGCAAGGCTACAGGGATGAACACAGAGCGTCTCTCTCCCTCCATTTTTTCAATATCCCCTCCTCATGAAATTTCATTTGGATTGTAAATGTTCAGTAATTTACCATCATAAATGTGTAATGGGCCCCTGAATCCAATGACATTGTGCTGGCTAATCAACTCATTTGAAAATGAATATACATCTATTAAAGGGAACTCAGCATTTCCCCTTTGTTAAGACTGGCGTGCTGTCAAACATGGAGCGCTTCCTAAAAGGCCGTTTTGTGAAAAAAGGGGGATCCTCTTAAGGGAAAAGATAAAAAAAAATAATCTACTCATCAGATGTTTTGATCTTAAAAAGCGATGATGAATGAGATTAAGTGCTTGTGCTAAAATCTGATTTGTTTTGTCATTAGAAATCCGACATGTAATCGACTTAAGAGAAAGGGGGCTCATTTAAAGCCTCATTCAGAAAATAAAAGCCCTGACAGGAAGTTAATGACACTTCATTTTCAGCCGGGAAAAATATGGCAAAATTAAATTCTTGAATTTTAAACTGTTTCTCAGTCTCGCGGCAGACAGCCACAGAATCCTCCAGAAAACACACAATAACACACACACACACATACACATGCCAGGATTACTGCTTCTTATCTATGAGAGACGGGGCCCGAGGCGCTACCTACAAACACTTAATCAAAAACCAAGTTCAACTCGTGGCAGCCAGTGACTCTTAGAAATAGAAAGTAATGGAGAGAGTGCGGAATGCAAATTGCGAATGTTGGGAGTCTGTCAACGTGTGTGTTCATGTGTGTGTACACTGTGCTCCAGTCCCTAAGCGAGTAAAGCGGGAGCGTGGATCACCAAGCCAAGACAACCATGTCATGTGTAAGTTTAAGGGGATATTTCAGTGTGAGAGGAATCCTGAATTTCATTCAGAGTTGAAGAAAGTCATGCATGGCTTGTTTATATCTCTCTCTGCAAACTGAAGGTAGATGGTCTAAACAGCACATATATTTATCTCAACTGAAAAACAAGCAGTCCAGTTATTGGTAGGATAACTTAAATCATACATTTAAAGATGTTTGATGATACATTTTAAAAGGTACATGGTGAAGTTTCTAACCACTACGTGTTTGAGAGTTGATGGAGGAGCATGAAAGCCCCCCCTTCTTGTCATAATGCTAAAACAAGAACAGGAGAAAATAACTCAACTGCAGCACATTTTTTATGACAGCCTGAACACACACAAGTCACTTCGGTAACAAACAAATGTACGACTTCCTAATACTTAGTTTATCCATGATCTCCTCTTATAAGTTCTCCATAAAAATGTGGAATATGTACGCATGGAATGAGAATTTTTCTGGTTTCAGTTTGTTGCACATTTGGAGTCTGTATGGTGTTGACCAATCTGATATCAGCAGGCTTTGCTGAAAGAAGGAGACACAATTTGTATGAAGAGCAAAAGCAGGCTGGACGAAATCTGACATAAAATTGTATTAACAACGATTCATTTCTATCTGTACATTTTCTTGAGTCTGTACAATTAATCAGAGCTCCCTCCACAGACTCCAACTAGTCCAAAATGCAGCCGCTCAGATTTTAACAGGCACATCAAAATATCAACACATCACTCCTGTCCTCGCCAGCTTACATTGGCTGCCAGTTTTTTATCATGTTGATTTTAAGATTTATTGATTACTTTTAAAATTTTAAATGTACAGGCCCCAAACTATTTAAGCAACCTTTAAACCCCCCTATGTGCTTGGGTGGCCCCTCAGGTCTGTGGATGCATCTCTGCTGGTTGTGCCAAGATCCCGCCTTAAAACAAAAGGTGACCGGGCCTTTTCAATCAGAGCTCCAAGTTTGCGGAACTCCCTGCCACTGATCATTAGACAGTCCACAACCTTACCTGCTGTTAAATCCTCACTGAAAACATTTTTATATAAGAAGCCATTTCTCCAACCCTAATTCTTGAATTTGCTCTGCATTCAGATGTCTTGTTTTGCTTCTGTCTTTTTTCTCCCCCCTGATGGCACCGTTTTTTATGCTTTGTAATGCTCTGCTTTTTTGTTGTGAAGCACTTTGTAACCTTGTTAAGAAAAGTGCTATATAAATAAAGTTTATTATAATTATATATTAATTAAAGGAAGCAAGCAGTAACGCCTCTGTGTAACTTACTACTTACAGCGAAACTGAGACCCACCAGAAACAGATGAACATGCACTTCGCCAGCAAACTCCAGTATTTATTTTGCACACATATCTGAAGGGGAGGAGCATGATTTGTGTTTATCCTAACATGGTTGCTTTTAAAGTAGCAAATTTGACTGAAACAACACTATGCTCCGAGATGGAAGTTTTGGTTGGTATCGCTAACTGCTGGCTGAGTCAAAGTGCCCCCAAAATTGACTTTGGTTCCCAGAGTTAAAAACTGTCAACAATCTAATATTATTTTACATGTTTTACTTTATATTACAATCTTCCAACAAAAAAAATAAACAGAAATGTGATTGTGTACTAATGTTACCTAAAAGTAACTAGAGCAGAAATTAGAGGCTTGAGATTAACCATTTAAACTCAAGCAATGGGCAAGACAATGAACTTTTGGTGTCACAGAAACGTTTTTGGTCCACAGAAATGAAAACAAAGGCTTGATGACACTTGCTAAATTCATACCAATTCTTGTTCATAAAAATAATTACTACATCCATTTCCAGGTTCTTATTCAACCTTTTAAATTCATAGGAAACTGTGGAAAAGTACCAGAAAGATCATTCTAAAGGGGAAAAGGCCATATTGAAAAGGCTGTTAAATGTATGGGCTTTATGCAGTTCCTTCTTCCTTCTATCTTTTACTTTTTCTTTCTTTTTTCTCTCTTTCTTCTCTGCCTATTTCCAGCTCTTGGCCTTGATGCCGCAATCAAGCAAAAGAACTCATTTATCTGGTTTGATGGCAGCAGGGGGTGTATTGTGCACTGGTGGGGGGCGCTTGGTTAGCCTGAATGCATGGCTTTAGGCTACTGCCCTGTTGTAAGGTCATTGTAATTAAGTCTTGGCTCACAGTGGTGCACTGTGCCTTTGAGGTTCAAATGTCTTTCCCTTCCATCCTCTAAAGTCCTTTCCAGTACCATTTGCTTATGAGATCATACAAAAAAAGTCTTATCCCACACCAAATATTAGGCTCTGTCTGTGAATATTGATTTATCTGTGGACTCAGAAGGGCTGGAATGAGTTCGATTCTAACCTAACTTCCTTTGTGATTACTTTGAGGAAATAGAATATTAGAGTTTCAGTGATTGCTGCAGATGGAAAGCGAGGGGCTCGACCGAACACTTAAGATTGCTAATCTAAGATCTTAAACTTGCTCTAACTTCAATTACAGAATCCCGGAGTAAGAAGGAAGAGATGACTTATTGATACATTTACAGTATATCTTTGCCATCTTACCTCTTGCTCTCTATTCCTTTCTTTGATTCCTACTTTTCAACTTGTAGTCACAAAGAAATAGTAGAGAACACAGGAGATGGTCTAAACAGCCTTGACCGCTCCATATTCAGCTCTGTCCCTGTCCATAAGCCAAACACCACATCAGGTCCATTCCCGTTAGAGCTGTCAGCCCAATCAAGCCTCCCCTTGATGGCAAACTGGCCCAGATGTGGCCGCTGTTTGCCAGTCCCCACAGCCGGAGTTTCTTTGTGTGCGTCACTGCACTGAGTGGCCCCAGGTGTTATGGACAATTTTACATGAAGACCCCGCCATGCTCTCTTTTGCACTCCTTCTGCCCTTTCCCCCCTTTCTTTTCCTTTCCTGTTCCTTGGATGAGTACAAAGATTTTTCCTCTTAAGTTGGGAGAGACCTTGTCGACCACCAATCCCAGTGCGGAACCCCAAAAGATTGTTCCATAAGTTCCAAGTTTGTTCAACTGAGTGAACTGCTGACTTCCCTGTATGTCAACATAACTTTAGAGAGACAGTGCACTGTATGACCTGATCACGTCTACAAGTAGGCCTGCCTCTGAACAGTCCATGAAAAGAGACTAAGCTGACCAGTTTTCCTTGGTATGTTCGTCACAGAACAAAAAAAACCATCTAACTCCATCCAGGAGCTACAGTGCGTCTGTTTTCTTTTTGTCTGTAAGACCTTTCCGAAGTGTTACCAGCACAGCCTTCTCCTCTGAGGGAAGGTGGCCTTGTGGGTAATGAATGTGACGTACTATGGGATGTTTGTTTTGGGAAGTGAGTCCATCTTGTGCGTGAGTTCCATAAGAAAAATGAAAAACACAAACACATTGTAGCACATTCTTTCCAGAAGTTGTTAGGTCACAGCAGTCAACAGTAGTAAGCTCAGGTTCAAGTACAGGGAGGTTCCAAAGGGACTTATCTCTTGTCTCTTAAACAGGAATTGCATCAACAACTAACAGAGGGATTTCAATGTAAAAAAAACACTCAAAAACTGTATTGAGCAAAATGTGAATAACATTGCTTAACACTGGATCACAGAGTCAGCAGGTAAGTGATGTCAAATTGGTTTGTCAAGTCTGGCTAACAATAGCAGAGCTAGCACCACCATCCTTGCAGTGAAACATCCACATGCCTGGGCTGGTTTTGTATTTTCTCCAGTCAAAGAGGTTATATGCCAGTTTAATACCCCAAGTAAATACTGAGCTGGGTCGATCAGCATTTTCCATTGATGCCCCTAAGTCATGGAATACCCTCCAACAGACTTTAAAGTTGATATCCATTCCATCTTTTGCAGAGTTTAAGACTTTGATCTCCGACCACTGTGTTTCAAACTGTATCTGTTTTTATTAATCTATTGTTTTGTGAATGATTGTGTGTTTGTTTGTTGTTTCTAATGTGCCTGTGATCTCGACGACATTGGAAATGAGGAAAACCTCAATGTCTCTTTCGAGAATAAATAAAGGTTTTGTATTGAATCTAATTGAATACTGCAGAGCCTACATTAGGGATGCACCAACCCAACGTTTTGAAGAACCGATACCAAGCGGCAACCATCGGCTGCAAGAATTGAAGCCAATGCGGAAGTGTTATAAACTGCAGTTCATCGAGTGTCCGCTTGAGGCTGGCTCCAGAAGTACTGGAATCCACATACACACAAATTCAAAAAAGCTGATCTTTGCAGCAGAAATAAACATGTTTACAGCCTGGTTCAAAAAACGAGTGTAGTCTGGATAGCTTATTTCTCGATCGGCATGGGGTGAATTTTTTCATACCGCGGCAATTTCGAAGGTATTAAGAATACCAGTTTTCCATTATGAGATGCACAGCTGACTTTATTGACAGACAGGAACACTGCAGTTGTTGGCTAGGAGGCTCAAAGCCTGCCTCTTTACCTCACACTAGCTCGACAGCAGTTAGTATGACTTTGGCGTACTCAATATGGTTCCCGTTGACGATTGGCTTCAAAACAGCGGTTCAGAAACAGATAGATGACATCACAGATACTACGTCCATTATTTATACAGTCTATGACCAGATACATGGGATTTGTATCAGTCAATACCGATACTGATCCGATTCCAGAATTAAATTAATAACCTGTATTTGACGTTGAAGCTACAAATTATGTTTTGGCAACATCAGGCTTTCCTACTTTGTAAGTGTATTTAAACTAACTGTATCATTATTCTTTGATAGAGTTATAGATATGTACCTGCAGTCTGGTAAATCAATCTTCCAAAGCAGCAGTAATTATATTCAAGCAGCAAACTTCTTAATGCTTTGATTTGTCAGGCTTCAAAATTCCTGTGTAAAGAACTGCTTTAAATGAGAAGATATTAACATTGATACACAATCATGTCATACACTGCCATCCATTCCATTGAACTGAATATACCACTGGTCAAGTGTTTCCTGAGTCTGAGTTAAGTCACGTGTTTTGATCTCTCTTGAGAAAAAAACGTTTTTTAGGACCCAAAAAATAGGAAATTAACAACTGCCCTCAAGAGGACAACAAACATGGCACCCTGTGGGAAACGCTGATATTCTATCTAAGATTTAATATATAAAACAGTGTTACAAAAACCACACAACCACATGTGACCTATGGGATCATAGGGGAAAAAACTAAATACCACAGTAAAAGATTCATATAGTTTTTCCAGAACAAATGACATGTTCAGGAAAAGCCGCAGTGTTACATAATACCAGAGGCCGAGTATAGGGGCAACTGGCGGGTGACGCTCCACTATAGGGTATGTAGTTTTAACTCTTTTCCAGGACGCATGCACAGCAGAAGCACACTCATACATGGACCGGAACACATCTCATGTGTGATGGATTTTTCCATGACTGGAGTGATCACAGCGTCGGGAAGTTGTGGTTCCTTCAGGCACAGCAAAGACCACCAGATGATGCAGAGTCCTGTTCCAAAACTCTAGGGGATGTTTTCTCAAAGGAGTTTTGAAGCTGGGCCTAAACATCAGCTCTTTACCTTCAATCCCAGTCACTCATTTGTATAAATCTGGATTAAGGCGTTTTTCGACGAGGAACTTTACCCCAGAACTTGGGACTTTACCCCTGAACTACGTGCGTTTCGACCGGTGGAACTAGGGTCTAAATTTAGTTCAGGGACTTTGGGGGGCAGGGCCTGCAATGCTGAACGTGTCTGATTGGTAGGTTAACCGCAGTGTGTTTATTCCGCCTGCTGTCCACAATAACATCACACACATCTGTGTATCACTTGATTCCTCTTTCTTTAATTTGTTCTATCTTTTTTATATGTGTGCGTACTTTTCAAAAGAAGAAGCTGTGATTCTCTTGATTTAGCAGCTTGTAACAGTAGTCTTCTCTCAGCCCACCGCAAATGCGTCTCTCCCGGTGTTACGGTTTTAAAAGTAAACTGGAGACGTTCAGCAGAATGTAACAGTGTTTGTGGAGTTTACACAGTTGTTGAAACACAGAGGGAGTTTTCAGATTCAATATCCTCATCAGATGAGTATTTAATGATCGTCTAAAGACGTTTATGAGAGATGCATCCGGCTGAAAATCTCCAGTTAACAGGGTCGCTGTTTAAACCAAAACACCGGCGATCTCTGCCACGGCTTTTTGAGTTAAAAAGGATTTTAAAGCTGTGTTGAAACATCTTTGCTACTCGCGCTTATCTCCTCTTACGTGTTGATTCAGTGAATCCATCTGTGATGGAATATAGCACGATCTAAAACAGCGCAAGCTGAGTCTCTTCCATGCGAACAGGCTAACTGTCGTTATACCTGCCGGTCCTTCTTCTTCTGCGGTGTCATCTGTGATGAATGGCATTTATTATATGTAAAAGTAAAAGCTTGTGAAATCTACTCATTTGGGCCTCACCTAACTCAAACATTAAAACTCAGTATAGTACTATATGGGTATTAGTTAAAACACACTATTGTATAGTAAAAACAATCCTAACTATTGTTACTATCAGTTTCAGTGGTGAACAACAATAGCGGTTGGATCTAAGATTTTAGCTTTTTGGAATTTAAAGCATATCAAGAAGAAGTTTTGCAATCATTTGTTGGGTGTTTGATCTTTTTGACACGATGAACACAGGCACCCGACAATTTACATGGCTCTTATTCCACTTACATAACATAGTGGGGATTATAACAGGTTTTTTTTTTCTCCGCTCCAGAATGCTCCTCACACGTCTGACAGTGGGCTGAGCTGCATTTCAACTAGCGGTGTACTGTGGCGTATCTTTGAACAACCAAACAACTCAAGTGAAGTGCCTGCAGTCCTTTAAGCACTTTATCCTCAGAGCTTCATTGGGCAACAGACAGGCAAAGAGAAAAATAATGAAAAAAAACAAGACAAAAAATGCAAATGAACCCTTCAACACTTTCAGATGCCATTCAAATCCACAGAAAAAAAAAGCAGAGTACATTTAAAATGTTTTAGAATGCCAGACTCATAACAGCACTTTACAACAATATGGAGAAAAGACAAGATGGAAGAGAGAAAAGAGAGAGAGTTAGAGGGATCGTTTCTGAGGCTCCTCTGCGTCGCGTTTGGGGATTCCATGTGTCTCATCGTCTTGTTTAGAGTGCATTAGCAGCCAGTGACACAGCCTCCCTCCCTCCTCATCGCTCTAGTTTTCTTGTTGTCGGGGAGAGTGTCCTGAGGCAATAACAGCAACCATCAGCACTCCTCCTCCTCCTACACCTCCTCTTCATGCAGAGATACGCCGGGGCCTAATTTTCCATCAGCAAAGCATGAAATCAGGAGAGAATGCCACACAACAAGCACTCTTATGAGGGGACACTTTACCAGTTCGCCCACCCATACACACACACACACACACACACAAACGCACCACACTCGCCCGCAAACACCGACACGCATGCAGAAACACATTCTAACTTCTGAATAAATTATGAGATCAAGTGGATGCTGAGCTAAAGTGACAATCAGAGGGTTGTTGATGAGAGTAGGAATGTGACTTTCAGAGATGGTTTTACACATTTCTTTAAATTAGTTGTCTTTTGTGGTTTCAAGACTTTGTTTTTCTTTGAAATAAACATGATGCAAAGTGTTAGGATGGTTTTAACTGGTATTAGTAACCAAATACTTTGTCATGACATGTTACAAAAGAGATAGAAGAAGTCTAGAGAGGCTTGCAGGTGATGTCATGAACATCTGAAGGAGACATTAGCGATTTCCTCCAACAAGAACAATACAATTTGTAACAAAGTGGTGTCACAGGAAATATTAATTTTACAAATTGCTGTTTCCGATCTTCTATTACGGATGTTTGTAATTTGTCTACTAAACAAACAAATGGCATGTGTCAGTTAAACACACTTTGAATATTTGTATTATTGTAGGCTTGAAGTACCGGTCAGGTGTTGTGTTCAAGCTGTAGGGCAGCCACCCACTACTCATACCCCTTTTCATCCAACGCAAACCTGATTCTAGTTCCGGGCTGGTTCTCGCGCTGGTTCTCGCGCTGGTTCAACTTGCTAAACCAACTTGGCACCAGTTTGTTTTTCCAACCACTCAAGCCCGTGGAAGAGCCGCCTCATGACTTCAATTCTACGTGACCACTTCTCCCATCAGCGCTAGCACGAACCTTCCCTCACAATCACAACCATGGCGAACAACGTAGCATGCTTGCAGGTGTTGCTCCTGGCTTTTTCATAATCACATGAGGTCCCGAAGAGAACTTATCCAACTTTACCACACTTCTGTGCTACTCGTGAGCTTTACATGGATGGCCCCTCACCCCTCAACCCTCTCAGCCCTGAAACTGCCTCAGTGGAAAAGGGGTAACACTGGGATGTGAACCAGCCATAGACTGTATAAATAATGGACGTAGTGTCTGTGACGTCACCCATTTGTTTCTGAAGAGCCGTTTTGAGGCCAATCGTCAGCAGCAGCCATATTGCTGCTGTCAAGCGATTGTGAGGTATAGAGGCGGGCTTTGAGCCTCCTAGCCAACAGCTACAGTGTTTCCGCCTGCCAGTCAAGTTAGCTGTGCCTCTCATTGGAACACTCGTAATCTCAATATCTTTGAAATTACTGCATTAGAAAAAATTGTACCCCCCGTACAGTGTGTGCCGATAGAGAAATTAGCTACCCAGACTACATTCGTCTTTTGTACCAGGCTGTAAACGTGTTTATTTCTGCTGTAAAGATCGTCTTCTTTGAATTGGTGTGTATGTGGTTTCCAGTACTTCTGGTGCCAGCCTCAAGTGGATGCTTGATGAACTGCAGTTTTTACACTTCCGCATTGGCTTCAATTCTTGTGGCCGAAGGTTGCTGCTTGGTATTGGTACTTCAAAACGTTGGGTTGGTGCATCCCTAATGTAGGCTCTGCAGTATTAAACTGGCATATAACCTCTTTGACTAGAGCAAATGCTTAGACCAGAGGTTGCCGCTTGGAACCAGCACAGTTGACAGATTGACTCTTGTAGTGTGACACAGTTTGTAAGTTAGTTGATCATGAAAATGGAGATAAAGTCTGTGTCTTGTTAAAGTGGCATATAAATATTCCACCAGAGCTTTGTGTAACCAGCACAGGCAAGACAAAACCCGTTAAGGACCCCACTGAGGACAGAATGCTGGTGGTGCTAGATCTGCTAATGGTAGCCACACTCTACGAAACAATTTGACATTTACATGCAGACTTTGATCCTGTACTTGGCAATATTAAATGTTTTGGCAATGTTAAAATAAAAATGATGACAATAGAGTCATGAGTGTTGAATCACAGAGCAACCTATGTGCAGTTGTTCTTGGTATCAGATGGTTATCATGTAAAAACGAATCACTGGATGAGTGGGAGAGTGATTTAAGACTTGGGTTGAGTCACTGGGTGACCTTTATATTTCATGTTTCATTGTGTGCGTCCACAGCTGGGAGTGATTAATAGATGTTGCTTTCAAAAATCTAGCCTGTGGCCACATTTGTTTCACACACGAGTGAAATGTTATCAGGAATCAACTCGGTAACTTCAGTGTATAAATCAGGTCATGAATTTCTGACGTGACATTGCCACTGCACCAAAAAGAAAGTTGGTGCATACTCTTTTGACTATATAAAGGTCAGAGGTGCAACCAAAGCTAGGATGACTATTCTATCTGAATGGAACAAAAGGAATAAGATCATGACAGATGAACAGAAAAATAAGCTCCTTTAAGGGGATCTTTAAACTCAAGAGGGCCAGCGTTGCGCTTTTAGAGACACACTGAGCATAAGTTATCAGAGAGCAACTGAACAGCTAAACTGAAAAGTACAGTATCTCAGTTTTCCATCAACCGAAAAATAAGGCAGTTAGTTATTGGGACAGTTGCACAGACAAACACTACAGAGAGAGGAAAACTCTTTCTCTCTGCTACACACACAAACACAGAGAGAAGAAACAGATCTCACAGCGCTGACTGACAAAGATGCCCTGCAATATAGATGACAAGAACAAAGCTCCCCATAACAAACTCCAGTCATATTGAGACGATTTCCTTCTTAATAATGAATCGCCATCAGCATCGGGCGTCAATACTGCCTCTGTGTGTTGTGTGTGTGTGTGAGTGGAGTGGGAAAAAAAACATCTATCCTCAACGAGAACAAAACTTCTATATTTAATCTGCGCTGAGAACAAGCAGGCGTGCAAAGTCAAAAACAAAACGGGGATGGCAAGCTGAGGCTTTCTGCGGCATGCAAATCACATCCGGACCAAGCAGCTGCTGAGAGCTTATCCCCCGCATCTTTGTGATTGACAGGATTTTTAAAATGTGTAGATTATAAATATTTATAATTGACTTAATATTGACTGTATTCTCTCTGTTTGGTTGAACTTGTATGGGGGAAAAGAAAAAAATAAGGCGCTTTAATTTCTTTAAAAAAGTGCAATACCACAATCCAATTCATGTGTAGCACTGTCTCCACATAAATTACCCTCCCTGTGCTCCCCATTGTGTGTGTGAGTGAATGTTCAGTAGCCTGTTTTCCTCGCTGAGGATAATGAGCGTTACTTTGAATTTTCTTTACTTGTCAGGTCTCCTTGAGAGTTCGACTGTTCGCGGAGAGGTCAGCAAGCTCACTCCAAAGTCAGCCTGGCCTTATAGAAGGTGACAGTTGGAAACATGGGCCGGATCTCCAAAAAATTATAGCAATAAAAGCACAGAGAGCGGGGCCTAATCATGGCTGGGACGGGAGCCCGGTTTGGAGAAAGGGCAGAAAGTTTATGCAGTGTAAGAGGGACAGAAGTTGCCTGTAGTTGTTGCTCAAATATCCTGATGACAGCCTTTTTTTATTATTATTACAGTTCTTCGATCAAAAACTGCAACCTTTGATGTTGAAAATGAAGCCAATATGGGAGTGCCAAAAACTGCAGTTCCCATTGGGGCTGGCTCCAAAAGCAGAGCCCAAATCAAAACACACACTTTTTACAGCAGAATAAAACATGTTCACAGCCTTGCACAAAACAACTTTGGTCTCTGTACCTCATTTAGTTATTTGTGACAACTCTACAGGGGTTGAAATTTACATAGCTCAACTATTTTGATCATATTTAGGTTTATAGTTATGCAAAAATACGCATAATTCGAGGTATGGATAATCTGACATGAGGATGTTGTAGCTGTCTCCTATGAGGCAAGGCCATAACTCTCCCTCTTTGTTGGTTTCTAGATTAGCTTGGAGTTAGTTGGAGTGAGCATTTCCAATATGGCGACTGACATATTTGGGCTGCATGGTGGGCAACAAGGCTAACCAGTCTGCAACAACCTGAAAGATATTCATTCAGAGAAACGTGTTGCAAATATCAGAAACGATGAACATTCATAAACATGTGCAAAAGCCCAAACAAATGCAAGAATATAAAGGCTAACCGAGTCAAAGCTATTTCGAGCCACAGCCAAGTGGTAACTTTAGCAAAACTGGCTGTCCATTTGAAACATTTTCAAATTTGGATTTTGAACATGTTATTAAATTGTGTTTCTGCACAGTCAGGCCTAAACATCGCAGACACTGCACTGCTAATTGTCTTGTGGTCTGGTAAATAACTTCCCTGCTTTGTCTTCCTCACTCTCTCCCATCAATAATAAAAATGTGTTCCACTCAGGCCTGGAGCATTTCTGATGTCATGTCTCAATTTGCAGTGTTTTCTGTGTTTGTGTGTTTCTGGATGCACCATTCAGGTGTTTGCTGTGCATTTGCTTTTAACAAGTTGTACTGGCTTTTTACAGCACTTTAAAGAAAGTAAGTTTGCTGTGTAATTCAATAGTTCCATTTGTGTTGGACTTTTGCATTTGTTTATGAATGTGTTTCTTTATTCATTTGGAGCCATCATTCATTTCTTTATTTGCAGCATGATTCTCCTAATGTGGTTTGTTCAGATCTGTTAGCCTAGTCAGCCAAACCTAGGGTTGCAAAGGGGTGGAAAATTTCCGGGTAAATTTCCATGGGATGTCAAGCTGTGGAATTTTGGAAATATTCCAAAATTGGAAACTTTCCATGGGAATCATGGGAATTTATGGGAATTAAGGGTAATTTAATGGAAAGGTATCATATCCACATCCATGCAAAATAGAAGTCATCTGTGCATGTGATGGAGGAATGCACAGTGCATGTAGGGGGCGTGGTCTCAATGGCCCTGCAGTAAGCAGTGTGCTATGTGATTGAGGAATAGCATAGATATTCAACTGTACTTGCATGAAATCTGGTTGTTTTAGTCAGGATTATGCTAAAATATATATTCCCCAACTATATTTAAGTTAAGAGCCTTCAATCTAGTACATTCCTGGTTTATTCACGTTAATTCCCATGGAAAGTTTCCAACCCTATCCAACACACACATCTTTTAGAAACCAATGGGTGCTGCACTGGTACTACATCCATGTTTTGAAAAGTCTATTTGCTGAACACAGTCACTTCTTTCTTTGGCTTTAGTTCTGAACACATGTCTATCTTCCTCTTGTTTGAGCTTCACATGTATCACTAAAAAAGTTATGTTTTATTGAAAATGACAAAGAAACAACTCAAAATCATGAGCTCCTTGGTGTCAGCACACAAACCAACCCCAGTAGGAAAGCTATGGTTGGTTGGAGGACAAGTGTAGAACCTGGATGGACCAAACCTCTAAGAAATTGAAATAGCTTTTTGGCCTTTGATTGAATTGCATGATGTGAGCTCACTACACTATAAGCCTTCTCTGTATCTCTGTCTAACTCTCTTTCAGCTCCACATCAAAAAGGCTATCTGCAGTTAAAAAAAAAAGGCCGGCCAACACAGCACCACACACTCCCATCTCATCCACAAGTTTCCTCTGCCCAGCATCCAGACACGGCACTGCCCACCGTCTCATCAATTTTCCTCTTTGATTTAATCAGAGTGAAAGTGAAGTGGCATTACAAAGTTTTATTTTGCTCCAGAGTAACTTTTACAGACGAAACTTTTTGAAAAGGACTCCGAGATAATACTACATAAGTCCTTTATTAAAAAATAACATGGTGCCAAACAAACACACAAGGATTTATTTTACAGTCTCAATAATGCAAACTGCTTTCAATCCCACAGAGCATTAGGATTTAAAGTGAGCATGAAACACAAACCCTTCAAGCAGATTAAATTTCAAATCAAGCAGGCCATGTAAATGATGTGGTGACAGGGGGCCCAGTGCAATTAGCATGCCAGGCTAGTGTTAAAGCAATTAGGCAAAACAGACGGCTAGAGCACCAGGGCTAAGCACAGGGAAGAGAGGAAGGACGAATATTTCCATATTGTTCTTCAGGACAT
The DNA here is from genome assembly GCF_009762535.1 of Notolabrus celidotus. Classification (NCBI taxonomy): domain Eukaryota; kingdom Metazoa; phylum Chordata; class Actinopteri; order Labriformes; family Labridae; genus Notolabrus; species Notolabrus celidotus. Next base: position 9,477,086 of record NC_048292.1, read on the forward strand.
CACCGCGTCTGTGTGGATATGTGTGTCTGTGTGCACAATGTGTCTGTCCATGTACAGTTTGTTTGAGGTCGTTTTCGGCACTCGACTTGTTTGTGGATTCCTCTGAGGGAAAGCAGAGGTTAATGGGAACTAGACTTTGTTTACTGACAGCCTATCGAGCCATTTTGGAGAGCGAGAGGGGGAAAAAAAACTAAATAACAAATGCCGTGTTCCTTGAACAAAAAGGGGAAAAAAATAAAAAGGAAACTGTACCGACTCTGATGTTGCTTAGGGGAATCACAAAAACATTTACTGGTAAACAAGCCCAGAGCGGAAACTCTGAGAACCACTTTGGGGAAAAAGCAGACACATTTGGGCAAATCTCTCAGGTGGAGCCATCAAAAGCAAGTGTCGGCTCATATGTGGAGACGTGGCAGAAAGGACCACCTGGAGACGAGGAATGACATTCGTTTGAGCGTAAATTACTCAAACAAGCATGCCGGGGAATGGCATTTAATACTTGATGTTTCCCAGTGGGAAATGGTGTTGGATGCCTCTAATTCAAACAAGGAGTTAGGGTATACAAACACTTCTGAAAACAAACATGCTGAACAGAGCATGTTAAGTTGTGTACAAGGAGACGTGGGCCTTTTGGGATGCTAAGTAGGACAGCGACTCATCTCTGTCTCCAGCAATGTGGGAGCGCTATTAATGAGAAGCAGAGCATTACAACAAGCTTTTAATGTTGCACCTTAATACTACTTAAAAAATGGTGGGACTGATTTTCATGAGATTTTGTCAAAAGAAATGTTTCAGACTTGAAGTACTTTGTAAACAACATTTAGGCCAAAATACACAATAAATGGAAGTTTTGGCGTTATGGAATATGAGCATTCAAAATAAACACCACAAAGGTCTGGATTTATCACACACAAACAGACAACAGGGAATGCTTTCTCTCCCAGCATGCATACAGGTTTACTGCTGAATTACAAAGCAGGATTTGTATTGGCGAGGTAACTTCAAGTTATAAGTTTTCCATACTATGAAGGTGGTTCACGTCCGACCAGGTTGAACTTTTGCTCCAGAGAGAGGAGAGAGAAGGGGGAGAGAGAGACAGGCAGGACATTTTGTCTATGGTTTTACAAAAATATTGATGAAAGTTTTTAAGTTGTGCTTCACTCATCCTTCAACAGAGACTGAAAAAGCATGGAAGCCTTGTAGTTGTACTCATAAAATTGGAACTAACCTAAACTTGTTAATCATAGGTCAAATATTCTTAACTCAGCACTGTTCATGGGAACATGCCTACAGAAAGCCTGGGTTGGTAACAAGCTTCATGGAACCACTGGGTGCCATTACATTTGTTAGTGTAAGCAGGTACAATATGCTAAGCTCCTTCATAGTACAGACCTCTGTGTGGAAGCTTGGTTGTAACGGCTATGCTGTCAAGCCATGCATTTGATGCAGTCTGATGAAGCTCAGGCTGCATATTGGCGAACTGCAGATTAATTGGTGCAAATCAAGCGGTGGCAAAAATAACTTTTTGTGATTTATCATAGATTTAGAAGGGGCATGTTGCAACCACCATTACTGTGCTACACATGAAGAACAGCAGACGGACATAAGCTGTGGTTTGTAGCGATTGTGTATTTGACGTAGGCTGTAGAAATAATGGACGTAGTATCCGTGACGTCACTAATATGTTTCTGAGGTGCTGTTTTGAAGCCAATCGTCATCGGGAGCCATATTGGAAATGCTGAACTAAACCTAACTGTTGGCGAGCTAGTGTGAGGTAAAGAGGCGGGCCTTGAGCCTCCTCGCCAACAGATACAGTGTTCCTGCCTGTCAGTCAAGTCAGTCATGTCCTTAATGGGCAAAACTCGGAATCTTAATATCTTCTGAACCATCGTGTTATAAAAATATTCACCCCCCCGTACAGTGTGTGCCAATAGAGAAATTAGCTCTTCAGACTGAAGCCAGTTTTTGAACCAGGCTGTAAACATGTTTATTTCTGCTGTAAATATCGTCTTTTTTAAGTGGTGTGTGTGTGGTTTCCGGTGCATCTGCAGCCAGCCTCAAGTGGACGCTCGATTAACTGCATTTTAAGGGAGGGATGATCCAGCAGACTTCCTTTTGGACTCCTGATGTGCTTGGAATGTTACTCTGGACACCAGGGAGAAGGTTTTGTATAAATGTTTTATATAAAAAACGTACTTTGGAAACATTCAGCTGAGAGAGTAACATGCTGGGGTTTGAAGAAGAGATGGGTTGCATTTTTGTGGAGTATTTGTCAGTGAATTCAACTCAGATATGTTAAGACTGAGAGGAAATGGGGAAATGACTCTTTGTACACATATACGTTTTCAGGGGAGACTTCCTTCACACATTTTATAACACTTCTGCATAGGCTTCATATTTTGAGACCGGAGGTTGCTGCTTGGTTCTTGATTATGTTCTATTGTTGCTCAAATATTGAATGGAACAGTCCCTCATCATATAATTTTGTCACATGATTTCGGACTGTCTGGCTGTCTGAAACAACCACATGAAACCTCAAATATTCAGTAATTGTGCACACTCATCCCTTGTCTTCACACAAAAGTAGAACACAGGGAGGACAAGTGACAAGGTTCAAAGGGAAGTGACACATGCTGGCACCCTTTAATTTGCTGACTCTCAGAGTTTCTCTTCGAGTGTCTGGTGGCAGTCACAATGTTTCTGAAGAAACACTGACCAAACACTAGTGCGTGTGTTTATGTATGTGTTTTCCGGTCACATTTTCCTGCCGTTAAATTGCATGACCTGGGAGAACAGTCAGAAGCAAACACAAGCTGTGTGTCTGTATGTGTATTTGTATGTGAGTGGTTGCTTAGTTACTCCTGCCCTTACTGTGTATAAAGGTTGGTCTTAATTACAGAGCTAAATGTGTATAAAGGGAAGGTAAATAATAAACTTCAGCTCAGGGAAATGTCATGACTACAGCAGCTTTAAAAGTGCACCGCAAACAAATAGTTCCCATCAAGATGATTGTTTGTTTTCATCTCATTTAATTTCTAAAACGGGTTAAAAAAATATCACAAAGTTACCATGAAATGAGCATAATCACAGCAGCAGGATCATACAGCGCTGTAATGTCCTGTGAATGATTAATGTGCTCCATGGTATTACCCTTAAAGAGAAATTTCCTTTGAATTGGTCTCACTGTACACAACTTAATTAACTGTATTTTAGATTAAGTGGAATTTCCAGAGACAGGACTAATTAGTTCCTGTTCGAGTCACCATCTTAAATGTATGCTGTGTAGTACAATCTAAAAGAATATGTAACGCCATATGGTGCACATGGCCTATGGGCTTTGTGAGAATTACTTCATGGAGGGAGTCCAAGTCAAGCAGGTGAAGCCGTGTTTTGGTTGCAGCGTAGCAGCAAGCCTTTACGGACAGCGAGGGAGACACGGAGCACATTCTTTTCTGGGGTGAAAATGTGTGGGAAAAAGTTTAAAAGATCACACCACACGAGAGCATGATCGAAGATGACGTCAACCACAAATAGACAGAGAGAGGAAGAGGAAGACACTAACAAAAACAGACACCAGAAACTGAGCAACATAATGAAGTCTGGCTTGTAGCCAAGTGAAACAAGTGACATGATGTAACTGACTCCTGTATCCTAGTAACACAACAAAGGCAGAAGAAAAAAAAACAATGGGTGAATATAAATCATTCCCAGACTGGGTCATTTTTCCTCCACAACAGGAAAGATGAGAGAGGAGGATATTCTTCACACTCAGAGAAAATGCTAGTATTCTAAATGTTAACATGTTAGCATACAAACTAGAATGTAAGACACCTTGTTGAGTTATATGGAGGTTGTGAGTCATCTTTTTTACCACAGCTGAAAAAAGTGAACTTGGCTACCAGCTCTGTGAGCAACACATTACTAAAGACGGAATTACTGTAACTCCACTATTGACAGTTACTGGTAATGTGTTATTACTTTTCAAAGTGATGTTAAAATAACTGCAATTTGAAAAGACTTGTTTCTCATTACTTCATGACAAAATGCAGACAAATACGTTCAGATGAATCATCCGACTCGGCATCAGCACAGAAGCATCCAAGGACAAAGAATGCACAGCGGTTAATGATCAGCATTCTGTTGGGTAGGAAAACTTTGTTCACTGCCAAGACAAAGAACTCTAACCCAGTGGTTTTCAAAGTGGGGGCCGAAAGGGGGCGCTAGGGGGGCCTCAGAAAATTTGAGAAGGGAAAAAAAAAGAATCACATTTTTTCTTTTTTACAACACGTTTGTTAATAATTTCCTATGCAAAACAAATGTAATAATTATTGAAAAGTGAATAAAAGTAAGAAAAAACATTCTAAAAGTTCATGTTTCTTTACATTTTTTGAAGCATTGTCTGTGGGTTTGCAAAGGGGGTCCCCGACCAGAAGCTAATGCTGTTCGGAGACCTTGGCATTGTAAAGTTTGGGAACCCCTGCTCTAGCCTAATAAAGCAGTTAACCAAACAACACGCTAAGCTAGTCGCCAGAGAGCCTGGTGCTGCTAGCATGGATGACCCTGGTACAGCTCACGTTAGCTCGGCAGACCAAAAGTAAGACCAAGCTTTGGCATCTTCAACAACATATCAAGGTATGTTGTTGAAGATGCCAAAGAGTATTATATTTCACACCATTGCTGTGACTATAAAATATGGATGTAGGATCCGTGCTGTCACGCATCTGTTTCTGAAGCGCTGTTTTGGGGCCAATCGTCATATTGCTGCTGTCGAGTGATTGTGACGTAAAGAGGTGGGCTTTGAGCCTCCTAGCCAACAGCTACAGTGTTCCTGCCTGTCAATCAAGTCAGCTGTGCCTCTCATTGGAAGACTCGTAATCTCAATATCTTCGAAATTGCCTCATTAGAAAAAAAAATTCACCCCCCTTACAGTGTGTGCCGATTGAGAAATGAGCTATCCAGACTACACTCGTCTTTGGTACCAGGCTGTAAACATGTTTATTTCTGCTGTAAACATCATCTTTTTCCCATTCATGTGTATGTGACTTCCGGTACTTCCGGAGCCAGCCTCAAGCGGATCCTTGATGAACCGCAGTTTTTAACACTTCCGCATTAGACTCATATTTTTAGACCAGAGGTTGCTGTTTGGGTGCAAAAGACAGTTAGCAAAGGGACTTACTTTTTGGAGGAGTTTTCTCCTAACTCAGGTGTTGCTTGAATCAACAGGGCCTTCACCGAGGGTTTCCTGTTGAACGTCCACAGGATTTACAGAACCGGTAATGGCAAAGCCCACCGCGCATCCATATCATATCTCTGGTAGCTCTTCTAGATTTTGTTTTTTGTTTTTCACTGCTGAAAATTTCACTTGCTTAAAAAAAAATAATAATAAAAAATAAATAAATGGTTGGAAATGGACTTAGAGTAAAGCTAGTCTCTGTAAGCCAAGACAGAATGCAGAAAACCAGCACCTTGGATCTTTGAAGCTTAATTGAATGCAGTGCTCGTTAGGGTTATTGATTACATCTGTGCGTTCCCTGCTGTGATGTCATGATGTCAAACACTATCAAAATAAAAGCTCACCAAAGAATGTCAAATTATTTTGTCACAAAATAAATAGAATTAGCCAAAATATTTTGGTTAGTCTGTCATTTATTTTGGAAGCACTGGATAAAAAAAGCAACACTCTTTCCACAATCTAATGTATAATTACTGTATGTTCATGAGGAATGAAAAGTCTCTCTGTTGATACCACTTAGCTCAAAATTAAAGAGTATTGTTTACACAAACATCTGAGGGTCTTAAAACTCACCATGTTTACATATCTTGACATTTCAGTTTGCTTACACATGTAAACCCCAGAGAAAATCAAGTTATAACCATGGATGATATTATGCAATATGTTAGCTGACTGGATATGAGTGTGGAACTGTATTTGTGGACAACAATGTTGGATTGGCTGGTTCTTAAAGAAGTCCCTACAGAGATGTTAACTTGGACTCTTAAGCCTGAGAGTCCTATATGGAAACATTATATTTGAGGATGGAAACTTGCAAAGTTGAATGTAAGCTCATGATCAGCGAAAAGCCTGGCAGGATTATATTGTGGATTTTATGACTCTTTTACGACACGAACTCCCTGTTTTAAAGAGGAGCTGCAGGCACGGTATGGTTCCACAGTGGAGGATGAGTAACCCTTTTTAACCCTCGCAACATGCTACGATTACATAATTCTAAAAAGGGGAGCAACATTTTTAAAAAGTATGTACTTAAAAAGAAAACCAGCACAATGAGCATGACTTGTAGACAAAAAAAAAACACTCTGAAAAATGTGTACAGTAGTCAATCTCAGGTCAAGATAATGCAGGTAAGAGCATGGATGTCTGCTTTCACCTGTCACTTGCAGCCATTTCCTAATTTCCAGACTATCATGAACAAGGCTCAGGCTTAGAAACAAAGGGCCCGCTAACAAAGCTTCCCATGGAGAATTGACTGCGGCCTTGGCTGCTATTTACATACAGATGCACTGGCAAGAATTTGCATAATGTTTTTTTGTTGCTGGGTGCTCAGGGGAGCGGCATTGTAACATATTGGTGCCTAATGAACTCTGAAAAAAATTGATTTTCCACAGAGTAAATTAAGAAATGCATTATAGCTGTTAAAGCAATCTTGGGGGAAATCGGAGCCTTCCTCTGCTAAACTACGCTTGATAAGTAATAAATTACATGTTACACTTATTTGCTTTAATTCATGCTAATTTTGCCCAATTAATGTATCACTGTAGTTCTGAGGGCAGCCACTGGAGATTTAATTATTTAGTGCATTTTGCTGTGTGTGTGCTTGTGTTGTATTGTTTGCAAAATGATGTGTGCAGAAAAGAGTCACAGATTGTTTGCCACCACTATATTTGATTTGTTTTTGTATTTGCAGCTCACTGTGATTACTGCAAATGTTTTTAAGTGTGTTTGAGTGTCAGCAGAGTCAAATCCTCTGTCAGTTGGGACTTCCTGACAGAGGCCTGATTGTCCGTGGCTGCACACGCTCCCCACCTCTCTCTCTTTCTCTCTCTGACTCTTGCACACAGATTTGAACTAGTTTGTCCGCCCTCCTCCCCTTCCTTCCTTCCCCTCCTGTCCCTTGCTGGCTGGCAGGGTGAGTCATTGTTTACAGGCCTTTCGCTCTTACTGTCCTATCACCCTGCTCTGATGCTACTTTTCCATTCAATCACAGCTGCTGCATGCAGTGACCAGACACCAGGAAGTGGCCTTCCTTCTGCTTCCTTCTGGAGTTTTCTCCTGGGATGACTGCTTCTTACCCACAAGATGATGGACCTGCGACTGCCTGTAACACACTTTGATGTGTCCACTTTAAGAACTTTCAACAGCCACAGTGCTAACCTAATGGAGCAGTGATCAAAAAACTAAACAGAATCAGAGTTGAAAGCTAGAAATAAGTGGACAAAGTCAAATGTGGGGAAGACTGTGACACTTTGCTATTATCTGAATGTCAACTGCAAAGAAACACACATATTTAGACACACATAAATAACTTTTTTGGAAGAGTTAATGGAATCTCAAGCTGTTGAATGTTCCTTTGTGAACTTTTGGCGAAGCAGCTGGAAAAATTTACTGTTGAATTAGCCTTTTGTTTCAGCAGCTGTAGCGCAGAATAACCCCTCTGTTTTCCCCCCACATGTAACCTACCTGAAGAACCAATGGTAGGAATGCACATTCCAGGTGATATAAAGTTCAACTGAAAAACTTTTGCAATCAGAAAGTATATGCAAATGCAGGTTTTTTACTAAGCAGATCTGCCAGCGTACCTGTTAAAAAAAATAAAACACAAACGCAAACAAGAACGACATGATGGCCTAGTTAGCTATCAGCCTGCTGTCAAAGCTAAAAGGAATTAGAGGGAGTTAACGCTACTTTGTTTCTCTCCCCTTCAAGTACTCCCTCTACCCCTGCACTCACTTCTGAGGCATCCTCTAAGTATCCAACCTCATCACGCCAATATTAAAAAGCTTAGCTGGCAACGGTTTTTCAAGTAAATTAGAGAAAACAAAATCTCTCAGATTAGTCAATTAAGTGGTACATTAGCCTGAGACTTAATTAAAAGATAGCGGGGCATACAGTCTTTAAGGATATTGAGAGGCGACGGGAGTGTTTAAACAGCAGATTGAACAAATGCCACTTATTAAAAACTTGACTGCGAGACACTTGACACCTCACATATCCCCTGCACCTTGAGCTACATAAACAGAGTGTCAGCTCCCTGGGTTCCTGCTATGCAAATCTCGAGGATGAGGCAAAAGGAGGAAGTGCACTCGTCATACAGCATCCCCGCCTGGAACGTCAAGATGCCCTCCTACAATCAGCGGCTTAGCAACCACAGCAACCCGAGCGGAAACGAAACGTTTACTATGTCACACTTTTCATCCCAGCTACTACTCCCACACTACTTCGAGAAAGTGGTTATCAATGTTTATGACAGCAGGGGGACATTATAAGTTTAAGTCTGGGTTAGGATGCATCTTGTGATTTAACACAGAAAGTGTGTTAGTAGGGTTCGGCTCCAAAGACAACGTTTTCTCACGAACCCACTCAGAGTTAATATGTGTGTGTGCATGCTTAGTGTCAACCTCTCTTTGGAAAGCATCCTTAATTAAACCTTTTGTTCTTCCAAAATGACAAAAAAGCAAAGCCAGGCGAGCAAAAAGGCAGTTATTGTGTCAAGAGTGCCGAGACTGAAGAGCAAGGTACACTAAAACATCACAGTTCACTGCTCGTGTTGCCGTCTCAGCGTCACTTTCTATCGGGAACAATGCGACAGCTGACAGCTCGCACCCAAGAATTATCACGCTAAACTGAATTATTTCTGCCACGTGTTAATTTATTAACAACCTGTGCATGCTCTAATGTAGCCTGCATTTGCATATACATTTTTAACCTGCGAGCTCAATCGTCGTGAATATTCTTCCAGGGGGGTTGAGAGAATATTTCAAACAGCCTTTTGTTGCACCACGTTTGAATTTTGAAGATTGAGGTGGGGAAAAAAGGGAGGGAAGACACATAAATCTCACTCTTGTCCGCAGGGTACATATTCTTTAAGGGCAGATATCTGCACTTCATCACCCTGCAACATATGAGATGTGGCATCTCCAACCCGGAGCCTCCCTCCACTGGCTCAGTGAGTTTCAGAGCTCTGTCTCTATGTCAAAGACACACCTATGCCTGATTTCAGATGGCATCAAATACAGGGAGCAGGCTTGTTTAGATGGATCCACAGGATTCACTGCACCTATATCCATATGTTGCTTTCAAACATTAGATGACAAATGTAACCCAATATCCTAAAATATCTTATAAACAGAGATCTAAACCAAAACTAGTTTGTGTTTTTTAAAGGTGAATCATGTAAATGAAACAAAGAAACAAGACAGACTGATTAGATATTCATTTACACAACAGCCACAAAGTACTCAAATGTCAATTATCACCTGACACCTCCAACAGAAGACCTGCCTTCACCCTCCCCATGTGCCCTATTTAACACGTCAAGAAAAATGACATTTCCCACCCACTTTAACGACCAAAGTTGCCTCCTGTGTTGAAATTGTGTGATTCTAAAAATAGTGATGCACGTTACACCCAGATCGTTTGTGTTCATGTTTATCATCTGTGCAAAACTCACATTTGTTTCATTTATTTAATAATGTCTGCTAGCATCACTGCGCAATGAGGACTAATGGGGTTCTAGTTCAGAGTTCTCTTTACACTGATAATTCAGTAACTTAAGCTTTGTGTAATCTGTTTCCCATCCACTAAAGATGAACCGGGGATTTCACTGTGGACAGTTTGATCTGGTACTACTTCCTATCAAGAAGTCCCTTCATAAGAACTGTTTCAATTCAGGTTAGGGTTACTATTTAAGGGAAGAAAGGAACCTACACATTTCTTATAGAAAAATGTTAAATTAGATTTTTTTTAAAGTCTATTTTTGGGCTTTTCTTCCTTTTAGAAGAGATATAATAGTGAATAGATGGGATACTGGGATTGAACTTAGGCCAGGTTCTTTGGGGACCCAATCTCTGTACATGGGGTGCATGATTTAACTGCTAAGCCAAACTTGTGCCCCAATTCAGATAGTTTTTAAGGTTGTCCAATCCCATTTCTCTGAGTGACTGTGGCCTATACACAATCATTGGGCCCAACAATGACGTAAAGATGGTTTTGAGTGAATCACTAGAACATTGTAGTTTGTCATGACAATGGAGAACATGAATAATGTTTAAGACTCATCCTGCTCTCCGGGAGCTTATACATTTCCTGTCCAATGAAACACGTATCAACTGTCTATGTCCTGCCCCATGAATCATTGTTAGGTCACTGCATGCACTGTAAATATAACCACTATAATATAGGCTTTGTCATGTGTTTTATTGATTAGACAGATATAATGCTGACAAAGACCAGAAAGAGAGCCCACATCACACTAATTTTAAAATCTCTGCATTGGCTTCTAGTATCTTTTAGAATAGATTTTAAGATTATTTTATTGGTTGTTAAATGTCTTAATGGTCTTGGCCCTTCTTATTTATCCGTTTTGTTTTTATCATATGAGCCAGTGAGAGCCCTCAGGTCTTCAGGTAGTGGACTTTTAATGGTACCAAAAGTAAGAACTAAGACCCATAGTGAGGCAGCTTTTATCACGGCCCACGCCTGTGGAACACCCTGACTTAGGATCTGAGGGCTGAGCAGAGCATCAATATTTTTAAAAGCAAACTCAAGACCTACCTTTTAGTCTGCTTTTAACTGAGTTTTATTCTTAACAGTTTTATTTTTTCATTATCTAGTTCAACTTTTAGTCACTGTTATTCTACTTTATTTATTAATTTATTTATTTTAAGTATAGCATCTTATGTTCTGTTAATGGCTTAATATTTTAGTGTTTTATTATCTTAGAAATGTGTTTTATTTTGGTGATTTTAATTTCCTGCGTTGAGTTTTAACATCTTATTTTTCCTCCAGTGTTTCCTCATTAAGATATCATGAGAGCATTTCCTCAGTTCGTTCAGCAACTTCTTTTTTTATTACTATTGTTGCACATAATGTGTTCTTAACCTTAGGATTGTGGGGTGGGTTTAGGGTTGGAGCTGGGGGTGGGATCATTTTCTTAATGTATTCCATTTTCAGTTGTTTTTATTTACATCGCTTTGTGTTACAATGTCATTGTATGAAAAGCACTTTATAAATAAAGTCTGATTGATTGATTGATTGATAATGTGGGCTTGTGATTATTATGACAATTCTGACTTTTAATAAATTCAACTTGGTGATCTTGGGTTTGTGTTTTGTTGTTACTTGTCATTGTCATTATCATTGTTATAAGAACTACTGCTGCAAAATGGTTCATTCATTCATATTTGGATGTATAGCTTCTACAGTAACATATACACATCTTCAACACCCCTTTTGTGATGTAACAGCATGCAGGAAACAGTGCTGCATTTAATGACTATGAACCCCTGTGTTACACACATTAATTTACACATTATGAACTTCTCTCTGCATGTAAGTGCGAGCAGGTGTTTCCGCTGCACACCTGTAAACTTTCCCCACATATTGAATTCCCTGCAGCATGTGTGCACTAAACACCCTGCCGATGCCTGGTTACCTTTCTTTTAATCTGCGGCGTGCACATTGCACATCATCACAAACCTGTCGCCACGGCAGTTTGTTGCTGAACGGCGTGTAAACAAAGATGCAACAGGAGATGTGTTTATTTGTAGCAGATGAAACAATTAAGGACGCCTGACAGGCAAATAAACACACCGAGGCAAAGCATCTGCTAGCATGAGAGGGGGGTTATCACTGCTGTATTGATGTTGTTTGTGTTGGAGCTTTTAGAGACACGCATCAAAAGTGACACTGTGAAGAGAAGACTTGCAACTGGCAGGGAAACAAGTTATCAGATCTGACAAACAATTAACTCTGTTTATTTCTTAAAGGGAAAGAGGAACGAGCAGCTTTGAGTTTAACTGAGTCAAATAAGGAAAAACCAGCACATGAACATGTTTGTTTGATCTTTTATGTTTTTTTCGCCTGTTGTTGGAAAGCATGTCAGAGCAGGCCTATTTGTGCGTGTTTGTGTGTACGTGTGTGTGTGTGGGAGCGGCTTTGCCTGTCACTCATGTTAACTCAATGTGAAGAGGCTGCTCCAAGCGGAAAGTTGAGTCCTATATATTTGCCACAATGGCTGGTGTTATTAAGACCTTGATCCGTGTTTTCTTTCTGCATGGAGGGACGTAAGCTACTAGATGCTTTCTCTCTCTCTCTTTTTGCTGTGCATCTGGGCGGGGAGGCTTGAGTCGGGTTAAGAGGAGACACACACACACACATCTCAGCTCTGTAAACACATCTTTTTCAAACCCTGGTGTGGGAAGTTTTACGTTTGTGCTTGTGTTTATGCTCAATTTGAAACATTTTTTAGTGAAAGAAAAATAAACAAGGTTTGGTTTACAAAAGGTTGCAGATGTTTTGGGATTTTCTTCTTGCTAACCCTAACTCTAATCCTAACCCTAACCCTGATCATAACCCTAATCATAACACTAACCCTAATCATAACCCTAACCCTTACCCTAATCACAACCCCCACCCTAAACCTAATCATAACCCTAATCATAACACTAACCCTAATCCCATCCTTACCCTAACCATAATCATAACCCTAACCCTAATCACAACCCTAACCCTAATCCTAACCCTAACCCTAATCATAACCCTAACCCTTACCCTAATCACAACCCCCACCCTGAACCTAATCATAACCCTAATCATAACACTAACCCTAATCCCATCCTTACCCTAACCATAATCATAACCCTAACCCTAATCACAACCCTAACCCTAATCCTAATCATAACCCTAACCCTAACCCCAACCCTTACCCTAACCCTAATGATAACCCTAACCCTAATCCTAACCCTTACCCTAACCTTAATCATAACCCATAGCAAGAAGAAAATCCTAAAACATCTGCAACCTTTTGTAAACCAAACTTGTTTATTTTTCTTTCACAAAAAAATGCTTCAAATGGAGCATAAACACAAGCACAGAGATCAGCCCATCAAAGCTGAGGCATCTGATTTTTCTCATTGCCAACCTGCACTGAGGACATTAATAATGTTTGCTTGAATTTGGTTCTGGTTCTGGTTGCTTGAGTTTGGTTCTGGTTCTGTTTGCTTGAGTTTGGTTCTGGTTCTGTTTAATTGAGTTTGGTTCTGGTTCTGGTTCGGTTCTGGTTCGGTTCAGGCTTGGTTATGGTATGGTTCTGTTTGATTGAGTTCGGTTCTGGTTGGGTTCTGGTTCGGTTTTGGTTGGGTTCTGGTTTGGTTCTGGTTTGGTTCTGGTTCTGTTTTCTTGAGTTTGGTTCTGGTTCTGTTTGCTTGAGTTTGGTTCTGGTTCTGTTTGCTTGAGTTTGGTTATGGTTCTGTTTGCTTAAGTTTAGTTCTGGTTCTAACCGTAACCCTGACCCTAACCTTAACCCCAACCCTAACTCTAACCCTAACCCTAATCCTAACCCTAACACTCACCCTAATCCTAACCTTAACCCTGATCATAACCCTAAGGGTTAGGGTTATGAAGGGACTTCGTGATAGGAAGTAGTACCAGATCAAACTGTCCACAGTGAAATCCCTGGTTCATCTTTAGTGGATGGGAAACAGATAACACAAAGCTTAAGTTACTGAATTACCCTAACACTAACCCTAATCCTAACCCTAACCCTGATCATAAACCTAAGGGTTTGGGTTTGGGTTATGATGAGGGTTGGGGTTAGGGTTAGGGTTAGGGTTAGGATTAGGGTTAGGGTTAGGGTTAGGATTAGGGTTAGGGTTAGGGTTAGGGTTAGGGTTAGGGTTAAGATTAGGGTTAGGGTTAGGGTTAGGATTAGGGTTAGGGTTAGGGTTAGGATTAGGGTTAGGGTTAGGGTTAGGATTAGGGTTAGGGTTAGGGTTAGGGTCAGGATTAGGGTTAGGGTTAGGGTTAGGATTAGGGTTAGGGTTAGGGCTAGGGTTAGGGTTAGGGTTAAGATTAGGGTTAGGGTTAGGATTAGGGTTAGGGTTAGGATTAGAGTTAGGGTTAGGGTTAGGGTTAGGATTAGGGTTAGGGTTAGGGTTAGGCTTGGGGTTAGGATTAGGGTAAGGGTTAGGATTAGGGTTAGGGTTAGGGTTAGGATTAGGGTTAGGGTTAAGATTAGGGTCAGGGTTAGGGTTAGGGTTAGGCTTGGGGTTAGGATTAGGGTAAGGGTTAGGATTAGGGTTAGGATTAGGGTTAGGGTTAGGGTTAGGGTTAGGATTAGGGTAAGGGTTAGGATTAGGGTTAGGATTAGGGTTAGGATTAGGGTTAGGGTTAGGGTTAAGATTAGGGTTAGGGTTAGGATAAGGGTTAGGGTTAGGGTTAGGGTTAGGGTGAGGATTAGGGTTAGGGTTAGGGTTAGGATTAGGGTTAGGATTAGGGTTAAGATTAGGGTTAGGGTTAGGGTTAGGATTAGGGTTAGGGTTATCGTTAGGGTTAGGGTTAGGGTTAGGGTTAGGATTAGGGTTAGGGTTAGGGTTAAGATTAGGGTTAGGGTTAGGATTAGGGTTAGGGTTAGGGTTAGGGTGAGGATTAGGGTTAGGGTTAGGATTAGGGTTAGGATTAGGGTTAAGATTAGGGTTAGGGTTAGGATTAGGGTTAGGGTTATCGTTAGGGTTAGGGTTAGGGTTAGGATTAGGGTTAGGGTTAGGGTTAGGATTAGGGTTAGGGTTAGGGTTAGGATTAGGGTTAGGGTTAGGGTTAGGATTAGGGTTAGGGTTAGGATTAGAGTTAGGGTTAGGGTTAGGGTTAGGGTTAGGATTAGGGTTAGGGTTAGGGTTAGGATTAGGGTTAGGGTTAGGGTTAGGCTTGGGGATAGGATTAGGGTAAGGGTTAGGATTAGGGTTAGGGTTAGGGTTAGGATTAGGGTTAGGGTTAGGGTTAGGCTTGGGGATAGGATTAGGGTAAGGGTTAGGATTAGGGTTAGGGTAAGGGTTAGGATTAGGGTTAGGATTAGGGTTAGGGTTAGGGTTAGGATTAGGGTTAGGGTTAGGGTTAGGGTTAGGGTTAGGATTAGGGTTAGGGTTAGGGTTAAGATTAGGGTTAGGGTTAGGATTAGGGTTAGGGTTAGGGTTAGGGTTAGGGTTAGGGTGAGGATTAGGGTTAGGGTTAGGGTTAGGATTAGGGTTAGGGTTAGGATTAGGGTTAAGATTAGGGTTAGGGTTAGGGTTAGGATTAGGGTTAGGGTTATCGTTAGGGTTAGGGTTAGGGTTAGGGTTAGGATTAGGGTTAGGGTTAGGGTTAAGATTAGGGTCAGGGTTAGGATTAGGGTTAGGGTTAGGGTTAGGATTAGGGTTAGGGTTAGGATTAGGGTTAGGGTTAGGATTAGGGTTAGGGTCAGGGTTAGGGTTAGAACCAGAACTTAACTTAAGCAAACAGAACCATAACCAAACTAATGCAAACAGAACCATAACCAAACTCAAGCAAACAGAACCAGAACCGAACTTAAGCAAACAGAACCAGAACCAGGACCAAACCAGAACCAAACCAGAACCAAACCAGAACCGTACCAAACCCAAACCAGAACCAAACTGAACCAGAACCGAACTCAAGCAAACAGAACCAAACCAGAACCAAACCAGAACCAAACCAGAACCAAACCAGAACCAAACTGAACTCAAGCAAACAGAACCAAACCAGAACCAAACCAGAACCAAACCAAGAATGAACCAGAACCGAACCAGAACCGAACTCAACCAACAGAACCAAACACAACCAGAACCAGAACCAAACCAGAACCAAACCAGAACCAAACCAGAACCGCACTTAAGCAAACCAGAACCAACCCAGGACCGAACCAGAACCGAACCAGAACCGAACCAGAACTGAACCAGAACCGAACCAGAACCGGGCTCAAGCAAACATAACCAAAATCAAGCCAGAACCGAACCAAATCCGAACCAAATCCGAACCAGAACCGAACTCAACCAAACAGAACCAGAACTAAACCAGAACCAAACCAAAACCGAACCAGAACCGAACTCAACCAAACAGAATCAGAACCAGAACTAAACCAGAACCAAACCAAAACCGAACCAGAACCGAACCAGAACCGAACTCAAGCAAACCAGAATTAAACTGGAACCGAACCAAGACCGAACCAGAACCAAACCAGAACCGAACCCAGAACTAAACCAGAACCGAACCAGAACCAAACTCAAGCAAACATAACCAGAATCAAGCAAGAACCGAACCAAAACCGAACCAGAACCGAACCAGAACCTAACCGGAACTGAACCAGAACCGGACCAGGACCGAACCAGAACAGAACTCAAGCAAAAAAAACAGAACCAAACTCAATTAAACCGAACCAGAACCAGGACTAAACTCAAGCAAACAGAACCAGAACCAAACTCAAGAAACCAGAACCAGAACCAACTTAAGCAAACAGAACCAGAACCAAACTCAAGCAAAAATTACTAATGTCCTCAGTGCAGGTTGGCATTGAGAAAAATCAGATGCCTCAGCTTTGATGGGCTGATCTGATTTCTCCTCTCTGAGTATTTGCCCTGTCTTTGAGAAGAACCCTAACCCTCTCAGAAGGAACAGATGAAGCCACGATATACAGCCTCCCCTCCATCACCTGTATCCCATATCCTCACATGTGATTGGCCGCATGGCCGCCATGCTCACCAATCAAAACAACATCTGGAGTGAGCAGAGCTGGGGCTGAGCACTGTGAGAGCTAAGCAGCGAAAAAATGGGAGCCGGCTCTCTGTATGCTCGCCGCAGCTTTTGATCATGACACATCACTAATGTGCTTAATCTGTGTTACAATTATGAGGGGGTCCTTGGACAATTTTCTCACCTGTAAGGGGTCCCTGCCTCCAAAAAGTTTGAGAACCCCTGTTCTAGCAGATTGGAACTCTGACAGGGTGAGCAGGTCCCTGACATGATAACAACCGGCTCACTATACATTATTGGTTATTTCCTCTGTTGAAAATAGTGTTACACACAGTTTGAGCTGCTTCTATTATAACACTTAACTGTAAACTTCTTCTAAAATTAGCTAACCAGGTCAAATAAACCAGGTGAACAGGACTAGGTGAACTGTTCAGTTTTTCTGCCTCGTCACAATCGCTCTGCCATTTCTTTTCCACCCACCATCTTTAAAAATCCCCACATCCTATACTGTGTTTACCATAGCCATAATAAAGAGTAAACGCGGCATCGACCGCTACTAACTATTGGCGCTGACGAGCCGTGGGGCCGCCATCTTGGTCCGGTCACCTGCTCCACTCAGTGTAATCTGTTTGGTAGGCGCAATGAAGTGTCAGCACATTCAATCATTCAATACTAAACTGATTTTCAAGCAGGTTTTTTTTTCTGCAAACGTCATACATGTAGGTATGATACAGGACACATGGTTCGGCATATTTTAATTTTCATAGTGGGCTTAACAGTAATAGAATATTTTGATATGGATGTATGATAGGTATTTTGCCGCACAGTGCTCTGGCATCTTGTCTCTGCTGCTTCAGTTTACGTTTACAGGTAGGATCATGGGTAGGATGACCGGACCAAGATGGCGGCCATAATTCTTGCGCCCCCTCAGCAGCCAATACGGCGTCTACTCTTTATATGTCTATGGTGTTTAAATCATGCACCATATTCTGGTGCATGCTGCCACACTTAGGACTTATTTGCATTTTCAGTCACCACCAGAATTCTTCTATGTGTAGTTTAATACCTGCTGGCTTACAATTCAGTTCTATCCAAAAATGTAATTAGACAATCAATGTCCTGTCTGTATGTTTGTGCATCAGTGACTTGATTTAAATGACATGGCCCGAGATATCCTTTATGTCATAGGACCAACAAGACTCGATGGCAGTATCAATAAGCTCAAATGTTAATGATTTTCAAGGTTTTGAAAAATGCAGAAGCAGGTCCTTAATAGAACCAGGTTTCTATCCCCATCCTGATCCCTTTCTATAACGAGTTAGTCCACCACAGACTATGATTACAGCTGCATCCCGAGCAACATGTATTCTTCACTGCAGCAGTGTGCTATCCAGAAATACTCATCCAAGTACCTTTACCTGTACCTTTTTTCCTTATCAAGGCAATGGCATTGTTTGAATAGTTTGTGTCTGATGATGTATGTGTTGAAATCTATTTCTAAAGCTCATTGGGCCTCATTCATAAGTGTGTACACACGAATACATGCTGAAACTGTGCGTACGCACGTTTGAAGCACAAATGTGGGATTCATCAGTATATTCTTACTTGAATTTGTTCTTACACTGCGAACAAAAATAGAACTTACTCAGACAATGCATACGCACAAATAACGAGAGACCAACTTTCTCAGAAAATGTAAACACATACGCTTTTAAATAAATGCATGACATATTTAAACTACTTTCCGTAAAAGAAAAAAGCCAACTGACTGTCATATAGCCATCTGGCAAAAAGAAGGGCAGAAAACTCATCACATTTTCTATTTTCAAGGTTTTATTTCAAGGTTAGCTACAACTTTTGTCGATATTTTTTATTGTAATTGGTAAAATGTATTATTTTAGACACCTTAAAAAAAAGAATTCTGGAAGACATCCCACGACCCCCCATTAGTGTCTCGTGACCCCTCAGGAGGTCCAGACCCCCACTTTGGGAACCCCTGCTCTAAGAAACGAATGGCTAGTTGGTGAGCATATTTTTTTGTTCTATTTAGATTAAGTCCCCTTTTTTTCTTAACCTGAGCCACGGTCGGAACCTCAGGAGACACGGCATTAACACTCTCAGTAAGAAACTCAGGCTTCATTTCTTTCTGTCATGGTGACTCCTGCTGATACGCTTCGGAAAAGTGGTTTTCCTTGCCTCAACCTCCGAAACAATCACCTCTCTTTCTGCCGAGGTGAAATTCAGCGTCTTGATGCACCAAACAGATGTCCTTATATAGATGAATTGAGGCGTGGTAGTATGCTGATTGCAGGTTGCGGGCACGCGCCTGTCAATTTAGAATAATTCTGATTCACTAATATACGCAAGGTGGTGAGAGCAAAATTGGTTGGTGTCATGAATCCAACGGTGATTTATTAGTGAATGAGGCCCAATGTCCTGTGTACAAAAATCTTACTATGAAAAATGTCTCAGAAGTGAATTAGAAGAAAAAGATCTTGGTGATTTCGATTAAATGTAAGAGAGGAAAACAAAGCTACCGTCCCTAACCTGTGTTGGTATCTTGCATTGTTCCATTTGACAGTACGATAAAATTCAAGCAAATAGTGAAACAAACTTTTGATTTAAACGCAAATTGCCACAAATTGAAAATACACCCGTGTTTTGTGAATCAGAAAACCGAGGCAACTCTTCTGATAATAAACACATCCTGGCCTGTGTGTGGTTGT
Source organism: Notolabrus celidotus (assembly GCF_009762535.1). Classification (NCBI taxonomy): domain Eukaryota; kingdom Metazoa; phylum Chordata; class Actinopteri; order Labriformes; family Labridae; genus Notolabrus; species Notolabrus celidotus. Next base: position 9,496,565 of record NC_048292.1, read on the forward strand.
AAACATTTAGACAAGCTACAACAGAACAAGCTCGCCTGCCAAACAACCTGCCAATCACCCACCGTATCCAGATGACTGGAGGCCAGCAGAGTCGGCGTTCATTTAAGTGATGTTAAGAACAAACAATCAAAAGTGCTGCTCGGGAGACCGCAACACGTCCACATCAGCAAATGACATGTAACAATGGTGACATCTAATTTATAGCTCAAGGAGCGTGTACAAGCAAATAAACAGGCATCCCTGGCCCGCACGTCCCTCTCAATTTGCTTCTCCCACGGTCCATTGCCTTTCAGACGGAGGACAGGGAGGAAAATAGAAAAGTTGAAATAGAGGAAGTTTCCTCTGATGTCTTATTTACAGGTCTGAGACCCTCTGCTTCTGCTACTGTTTCTAGAAGTCTTTGCAGGCAGCCATGAAAGCAAAAACCTCCCGGAGCACTAGCTCACAAACAGAAATACTCCTCCTGCATGTACAGTTTAAGAAGCCACAACATCTGAACTCAGGGGGATGATGTGAAGAAGGAGGGGATGTTTTCAGCTCTGTCAAGGAAGAAAAGAGATGATTTGAAAACATCTCAGCGTCTCTTCCCTCCTTTCATTCTTGTCTGATTCTTTCATTCTCTCAGGCAGATGTTGTCTGCACGGGGCAGGAAGCGTGGCAGAAACTTTGAACCTCACCGTGCACCACACGGCTTCTTCTTCTTTTTCTTTTTTTTTTTTTCAAGCTCCAGTCTCGTGATCTCGCTAACTGCCGCGTTATCTTTGCATCACAGTGGCAACGCCTCCAGGTAACAAGGAGATTAGAAGCAGTCAGAGGCCCATGTACCACAGCAAAGCTTTAGCAAAAGGGGGTCTTTAAATATTTAAGGTGTGAGTACGATCACATGTTGTTACCCTAAGAAGAGAGGGGAACAAAGAATACAAATCTTTCTCTTGGAAATCATTTACATTTCATTGCTGAGACACTGTTTTCAGACTGATGCAATTTCTGAGTGTTGAATTGAGGATTTTGTGTGACTCGTGTGACACCGACTGTTGGTGAAGAATAAACAGGAAAAGCATGTCCTGTGAGTAATCTGTCACTGCTAATGCAATTTTAATGCACTTTTTATGTTGGCAACCACATCAATAATTTGTGTGAGAGAAATAATAAGCAAACAAATAACACGTGGTACAAGAAGGAGCAGACTTCTCCGGCCTCTTGTCAAAGTCAATTAGAGTCCTCAGGTAATGACCCTATTTGCATTGTAAACCAGGCCCTTGTGTGAGAGGACTAATGGGGCCACTACCTGAGGAGATTAATTGAAAGTGACATTACTTGAACTCTCTTCTTTTTTTTTTTTCCTTTCTTGCACAGCCTTCTGAAATATCCTCTCATCTTATTTTAATGTCATGCCACAAAGTCTAAACAGCAAGGTTGACTCTTTTTAAACTTTGACACAAGCGAGGGGGGGGGGAGGGCATTGTGGTGCAAAGAGAGTGCTTCTTTTCCTTGCAGGAAAAACTGCATGCATGTAGGTTTTATACATATGAATGATTAAGAAAGTGTTGCATGGATTGACTCCATGTATTTTGTTTTTGTGCAAAGAAAGTGAGTAGAGGAACGATAAATAAAAAGTGACAGATCAGTGGAGGGGGATTATTATTTATTACTGAAGATATAGCAACAGGAAAGACAGTTAATAGGGAAAAAGACAAATATAGATAAAGAATCAATAAAAGACAATAAATGACAAAAAAAATATATACATAATAAGAATACATTTTATTTATAAAGCACTTTTCTAAAAACTCAAAGACGCTGCACAAAGGTTAAAACATCATATAAAACAACAGAATAATAAAAACATGATTTGGTTGGGGCAGTTTCTAATGTTTAGTGGTAAGGCGTTCCAGAGGGTGGGGGCGGCGACAAAGAAAGCTCTGTCCCCCCCCAAAAAAAGACATTCAACTACATAAAGAAGTTTAGATTGCTTAATTATGGAAGCCCTAAGAAGGCATACATCCAGTGCTCCCCATTACACTGGTTTCCAATCACACAAGATTTTACTTTGTTATTGTTTCAAGATGGCAAAATTTGTTTCCTTGTGTCAACGTGATCGTTATCATCAAGAACTAAGATTTGTTATCCCAAGACAATGGAGGAAAAAATATCACTGAACAATATCCTGTACTCTGTGCAATAACCATACAATAACCGTGCAATACACTGTGCAATATCCTTACCCTGTTAACATCCTTGTATATGTATCTCCTTCATTCCCAGCGCTTTTGTACGTAGGTAGTTCTGTGCTTCTGTATCTACTTTATTATTTTATTCTATTTTATATGATCTTTATTTTATTTTACTTTATTCCTATTTATATCATATTTTATTTGTTCTTCTATTAATATTTTGACTTTCTTACATACTGTTTATTAGAGCTATGTAATGACAGATTTAAAAAAAAAAAAAAAAAATGTATTTAACCAGATGAGACCCGTTGAGATCAAGACCTCATTTACAAGGGCGATCTGGCCAAGAGGTCAGCAGCACACGTCACAATAAATAGCACAACTCAACAGCATGGAGCATATGTACAGACAGTATGTAGAAACAATCAATAATTTGAAAGTGCAACTTATTTGCAAACAAAGTGCAATTTGTGATTACAAAACAGCATTTAAAAACACAGGCACTGTTCTGGGGTCTGTCTTTCATTTAAGATGGACCCAAAGGCGTCCAGTGAGATAAGATCTGGCAAATTCAAATCCTTCTGGAGTTTATTCCAAGCAGTAGGAGCAGCAAAACTGAGCGCTCTCTTACCGAACTCTGTCCGAACATGGGATAAATAAAGTATTTCTGATTCTGATTTTGATAAGTTGAGACCTTGGCAAACAACTGAAATTGTCTCATCATCACAGAAAAACAATCAATGGTATCTCGAGATACAAAAAAATTGATCCCAGTGAATATGTATGGATGCATATCTCATTAGGGCTTCTTTTGGTGGGTTGGGAATAGGGAGGCTTGAGTGTTGTTGGGTGGGAGTTTTCGCCAATCACAAGTTACTGTCTTATGTCAATACAGTATATATCAAGATTTGGATGGGGATACTGTTTTTTTTTTCCTTTTTAAAGTTTGCATCAAGTTAGTTCTATTTCAGATTCATTTTCTTCATTTCTTTATTCCATTGTTCTTTGCGTACTCAGTATTAGACAATGAAGCGACTGAGACATCTGTAGTCGTATTGTATTTTTAATCCAATATGACAGATGCCATATTCTATGAGTGTATGTTATTCTCAATGTGGTCAGGATTCGCACAGATGCTGACAGTCATCACATCTGTATGATTATCTTTAATGAATGATAACAGAATATCATAAATATATCAAAATGAATCACCTCAATGCTAACAGCCAGATAATGATGGCTATTATGGATCCTATGGATTGACAGAGGACTGGGGGTGTTGGTGGGGAGCATGTGCAGTTATATTTCCTGTCATTTGACAAAAAGCAGCATTGATGTTCCGTCTCAAAAAAACAAAAAACAGATGGCGAATAAAGAGAGGTGTCACACATTACCGCCACCCCCACATGTCCTGTCTAATTAGTCATATTATATGTTATTATAATCTTATCAGTACACAACTCTCCAGTCTGGATTCAATATGAAAATGAAGGAAACAAAGCAGCTTTAATGCAGCCATCTGCTATTTTTCTCATATAAAGCCAAAGCAGAAGCAGTTATTTGTTCCAGTGCAGTTGTATTCCGCCCTATTGTGCAGAAAGAAGGGATAGATGGATAGACGGATGGATGGATGGATGGATGGATGGATGGATGGGTACAAGGCGAGAGGGAGGAGGTAGTGCCGCCGTCACATGCTAATTTATTAAATATTGTAAGAGAAGTGACCTTGAGATCAGAGGAGTGCTGAAGCTCTCCCCAGACAGAAAACAGAAACAACGGAGCCGTCCTAATTGTGACATTACAATCCAGCACAGCGAGCGATCAGATGGGGATTGATTAGAGGAGTGGAAAGGTGGACGACTTTGTGAAAAGGTCACTGCACACTCTACCTGGAGTTTTTAATATTTCCCACCCTTTGCCGGCTCTGTGAACGTGGAGAAAAGTGATAGAAAAAGAAAGAAAAAGTACAACTCCCGACTTTCTGGACAGTGATATTTTCCCCGACGCATTAGTGAAATCAGATGGTAATTTCTGAGTGTATCCAGGCAGAAAATGATAAAAGGAAATAAAAGATAGAATAGAATGGGGGGCAGGAGGGATGGGGGGGGGGGGGTTTGTCTCTGTGCGATTGCAGCAGGGGGGCTGACGTGGAGGTTAATTGAGGGGTTAACAGGGGGGTGGTGTCGGCTGAAGGTCAGACCGCTGTTCCAGCCAGCAGGAGGTCCCTGCTCCCCGACGACCTCACTGAGTGTTGTTGGTCATGTTTCTGTGTAAGTGCGAACGCCGCTGCCAGGTGAGCATCCTCGCTAATAGAGAAAGGACCAGAGGAGGAGGAATGTGCGACACAGAGCTGCAGAGGGGCAGAGGTTATAGATGAAACTGGTGTCACTTTCGGCTGCACAGCTGAGGAAGAAAGCCTAACCAAGCTTTCAGTACAAACAAGTGCACTATACAGTATGCAAGTCTGACATTAAGATAGAACTGAAGAAAATATGACTCACAAAATCAGCAGCTTGAACTCTTATAATGCTGCTAATGAAGATCGATATGGCAAGGTTCAAGTTTAAGGACAAAGCAGCAGCTTGACTTCACTTTATGTAACAGAACTTGCACTTTTGCCAATAATTTGCCAAAGGGCTAGGTCAGGGTGAAACAATTTGAAACAAACTGAAATGAAGTAGCAGGACATTTCTGTTAATAATCATATGTCTTGTTTGGTATGATCAGCAGCCCAAAACCTAAGATCCAACTGAGTATCATGTACACTTAGGGTTCCAAATTTTGGGGAATTATCAAAGTTGGAAACTTTCCATGGGAATTAATGAGAATAAACCAGGAATTTACTAAATTGAAGGTTGGCTCTTAGTAGGGAACTTAAATATAGTTGGGGAAAATATATTTTAAGATAATCCTGACTAAAACAACCAGATTTCATGCAGGTACAGTTTAATATCTATGCTATTCCTCAATCACATGCACATCGCACGCTGCTTACTGAAGGGCTATTGAGACGACGCCCCCTACATGCACTTTAATGGGACTTTGTTGGAGGGAGAGGGGCTGTTTTCATTTAACATTTTGAATGGGACTTTGTTGGGATTGCATTTTTGAATAAGTTGGGTCGGGGTTTGAGTAATATTTAACTCAACATTCATGTTTTTGTTCTTCATTGAAAGAATTGATTGTTCATTAAATATTTAACACTTGATAAAGTTCTACTTACAAATAAATCTGTTTTAATTGTATTATTTCGGATGAATGTCTGCTTATAACAAAACAAATGTCTATGCTTGGATATGATACCTTTCCATTAAATTACCCTCAATTCCCAGTTAATTCCCATGGAGAGTTTCCAATTTGGAATATTTCCAAAATTCCCCAGCTTAACTTCCCATGTAAAATTTACCGGAAACTTTCTGGAAATTTACCAGAAATGTTCTACCCCTTTGCAACCCAATGTAGGATAAATAAAAGTAAGATTAATCAAATTTGAGACGCTATCACCCCTGGAGTCCTAAACCCCAACAATGTCCAAAGTTACTCATTCAAACATTCCCCTCGAAGTATGAAGTCTTCCCTGTCCGACAACGAGGAGGGTGGTGGATGAGGGGTGGTAAATCTCTGGAGGTCGCACATGACATGAAAAGCATGCCACAGAAGAAGCAACAAAGCAAGGTGTACAAATGGACATATGTGCAGACATCTTCACTGTTGTCATCTTGAAAATGATTCTTCTTCTTCAATCTTGGATATTTCTGTTCATTCTGTAACATGTCACTCTCCGAAGTTCGTACAGGTCCAATGATAGAAATGCCATCGCCCCCGTCCCCTTTGTAAGCTGTGAATTTCCAGAATATTTTCCACTTCCGTGGGCTCATCCTCAATTCCTGCAGAAACTCTACCAGGGGAGCTAATGGGAAAAGTTTGGGGTAAAGTTGGGATGAAATATCCAGGAGTTTTGTGCACATGTGAAGCTTATGATCACTTTTTGCCGAAACAAAAGCTAAAATGTTTCTATAAAGGCGTTTTTCGACCACAGGAACTTTACCCCGGAACTAGGGACTTTACCCCTGAACTACGTGCATTTCGACCGGAGGAACAAGGGTCTAAATTTAGTTCAGGGGTAGATAATCTCCCCCCTGAAAAGCCCCTGCTTGGGGTTAGTACTTTTCAAAGGTCCTGGGACTTCTGGTTGAACGTAACAGTGTTTGTGGAGTTTACATAGCTGTTGAAACACAGAGGGAGTTCCTGGGAATGCATCCTAGTTTAGTTTTTTATTAAGATTTAAAAATATTATGTAATATAATTTTTTTTCTCCTTATATCACTGGCCTGATTTGCACAATCTACCCAGGACTTCAGTCCACAGTAGAAACCCAGACAACAATGGGGGCACAGGAACCTTTTAGTTCAGGGTAAAGACCCTGGAACTCTTGGTCGAAATGCACCTTTAGAGCATGCCCAAGTCACTGAGGCTACAGTACTCATCACAGTCATATCTTACCCCCCTCTCTCTGCTCCCCACTCTTCCTGTCAATCTTTGTCTGTTCTATTCAATGAAGAAAAAAATGCCCCCCCCCCCCCCTAAAAGAAAAGTTTCTCTGTCGTATAATCAAATCAATCTTTCGGCCAATCTGGTCTAATGATGAACCTTTATTTTTAAAGCGCTGTTTGATTTAATGAACAGACTCTCCAGATGTTACTGAAGCTGATCCCTCAGACATATGGAGCACATGACTGCTGTAAACCACTCTTCAGTCAAGTCCATGGATGAAGCACATATGCAGGCTTCAGAAGGTGTGAAAAAGAGACGTTTTTATAAGACAAAGGAGGTTAACACATGTAAACGTTTCTGTCGAAACACCAGTTTCACAAGACTTCCTGTGAAGACAAAAAAAGCTTGTTGGTCATTCAATCAATTTTCTTGGTAATGGTTTATTTTACAAAACAGATCTCTGTAAAGTAATGTACAAAACGAATAAAGTCAATGAAGTTTGGAGAGGAAGATGGGAAAGATCAAGTGTAAGACAGAATAACACAAACACAACAGAATAGTATAAGAGGACAACTACTGGAGCTACATGTATACATTTTTGCTTCTAAGATGACTTCTTCACATTTTCTAAAAAAAAGTGTTTCCACTCATAAAGCCTGGAACAAACCCGCGGTGTGAGTTCATAATAAACATGAAAATGAGGTTTTCTCCCCGCACATGATCTGCTGCAAACGTGTCTGTCCCAACCTCCACAAACACAAGAACAGTGCACCACTAAGACAAGCCGTACATGACGGCACATTATCTTTGTTGGCGTTTGGAAGAGGACGCTTTTTTTTTGTAACCATTTAGCGAGCAGTGCTAATGAGGGCCAGCATTAAGTATCATCACTTTAACAACATCAAAGTGGATCTCCGAGACAAGAAAATGACTCCGCTTGTGATTCACCACAAACTCATCTGGAGATGCACAGAAAAAAAAGAGGAGTAGAAAACTGCCTTTACCCTGCATTAGTTTACCATTTCAACCTGACAGTTCCAGATTCCCCCTTTTTGTGTTGTGAGTCACTGGGCTTGATACACGAAAGCCGCTTATATAGCGACCAGGGTCACCATTTTTTAATTCCTTATCATGGTCTTCATGAAGAGAGTGCAGTTCAACATGTCATGCTCACACGGTTTGTATGTAAAATAGCATCACAGAGAAGACGGGTACCATATGCAGCTGTTCATTTACAATAGAGGAGGACCCTCTTAGAAAAAAAAAAGGCATAAGCTGTGTATTGTTGTCTTAATATAGCAGAAAACTATACAGCTACCCAGTCAGAGCCTCTATTTCATCTCAAATTTGAGTATCGACACTAAAATTCCAGTAGGGGTAGGAATTGATAAGATTTTATCAATGTCAATGCCATTGTCAATTCTGCTTATCAATCCAATTCCTTATCAATTCTCCTAACGATTCCTGAGTATTTTTTTGAGGGGAAAACGTAGTTCTACACAGTCTTCCACACCAAAAAGAACCATTTTAATTTTTCCAAAATTACGTCTGTGCAAGACTGAACATGAACATATTCAACTTGAACATACTGAACAATAGGTTGAGTTCATTCTCGTCCGCATGAGTCCGGATGTAGCCCCTCAAGCCTGGATGAAAAGACTTTGAATTTGGAGAGGAAAAACGTTTTTCCTCCAGAGGTCATCACAGAGGTATTTTACCCGCTCTCGGTGCCTCATTTTCGTCCACGTGAGTCCGGACGTGGCCCCTGGAGCCTGGATGAAAATACTTTGAATTTGGAGAGGAAAAACGCTTTTCCTCCAGGGGTCATTGCAGAGGCATTTTACCCGCTCTCGGTGCCTCATTTTCGGCCGCGTGAGTCTGGATGTGGCCCCTCGAGCCTGGAGGAAAATACTTTGAATTTGGGGAGGAAAAACGCTTCTTCCTCTCCATGTTTCCTCGTGGTTGAAGGAGTTCTGCGTCGAGTGTGTGACGTAATGCAACATACCCCGACCTGATGTGACGTCGTGCTGGGAAATGAATCGTTAAGAAGAATCGATAACATTTGAGGTGTACAATTACGTTGGAATTGATCAATTGGAACCGGTTCTAAGTCGGATCCGGTTTTCGATTCCCACCCCCTAATTTCCAGTTAATCCAAGGCTTCAAATATTGTCAAATAAGGAGAGACGAGTCTCTGGGCTGAAGCTTTTGAGTCATTTGTGCAGTTTCTTCATCAAAATAAGACACTTCAATTGGATTGTGGTATCAAAAATATAAAAACACCCCTCACAATATGAACACATTCTAGACCTTTGGTTTCAGAAAGTAACAGATGATGTGTATCCTGATTCACCTATGACGTTTCACCAGTTTCCGCTGTTCTACAGTAGATATGAGTTAGTAAGCCTGTGTTGCAAAACTACAGTATGCAACTAAGAATGTATGAAGTGTCACATAAATCCTTTACAGTGTTATACAGTACTACGACTAATGCTTTTGAGCATAGACAACAATGATTAAAAATCCACACAGGGGGAATGTAAGCGTTTTGTTGAGCGTCTGAAACAAGTCGGTCATCAAAGTGACGTGAAAGAGGCAAGATTTGGTTTAGGAAGCATTCCTGATGCAACAATAAAGTCTCTAAGGCAGTCTGTGTAACACTTTGTATGCAAAGGATAGAGTACATAACAGAAGAAAAAGTTCCTACACACTAAAGGTTTAACTGACATGTTCATATATGTGGAGATACTTGTAGCCCCTGCTGAGCTGGTTTTGATGGAGGAGCCCAGTGTCGAAAAAAAAAAATCAAAGCATGCTGTTCACTGCTGCACACATTCAACAGTCGTTACAGAACGGAAACACACATTTCAGCCACACACACAAGCAAACGCACACATTTCCTCTGTCGATCGCTGAATTCAAAGTGACAGCACGCAGCAGTTTCCTTCCATTCTTTCATCCAGAGTCCAGTTAATCCCCCCTGCAAAGAGAGAGACACCCTGGTTCGACCTCAGCGCAGGCCTCCCCTATGTGGGGAAGCAGATGCCGCAGCACTCCATACAGATTTCCAGGCAATCGGACGATTCGCAGCAGGCGTCCATGATGCCGCAGTCCATGTCACAAGGGCTGTTGCAGTCGTCGCCCAGGTCGTCGGAGCAGCAGCAGCAGCAGCAGGCCTCCGACGTGCAGGCGCCGCACGAGGCCTGCGCCACCACCATGTTGCAGAGTGTCAGGAACTCGCAGAACAGGCAAGCCAAGATGCAGTGGACGCAGCAGTCTGGGGTGAGCATCAGACCAGGCAAGGTGGCGGGGTTGCAAAATAAAATAAATATGTGAATGAAAGAAATTAAATTGTACACAAGCACTCACACGGTATAAACAAATAAAATCGGCATTGTGTGCGTTAGATTTCCCTTTGGATAAGCTCTTATTAATGAGCTGTGAATGCAGACTGAGTGCATGCTCGGCAGGCCGACAGAAGGTAAAGGGTAAAAGAAAGGGTCAGAGCGAAGCAGGCAGGGGGGATGAAGGAAATAAGAGAATTCAAAGAAATCAATTCCCCCCCTGCTGTTTTGATTAACAGAGTGTTAAATAATTGTGGCATTATCATGCAAACTGCAAGGATGATCACACAAAGATGATTAGCAAGGTCCAAGAGTCTCCAGTGATAAATAGGTGGATTAATGCGGGCAATGCTCACACCTCTGATTAACATTTAACCTCCTCACAGTCCCTCTTTAAGAAGCCGGTGGCGTTTCAGCTTGTTGTTTCATTGCAAGAAAGAGTTCCCCTTCAAATTACAAATACGCCCATTAAACAGCAGGGATCGCGCTCTGAATGGAAAAATTAGTTGAATTAAAATGTGTCAATGAGGAGTAAGTGTGAAAAGATCAACTTTGATTGACAAAGTTTGCTAGCTTTGAAGGAGGATGCAGGAAACTAGTTTTCTTCCTGAATTCTTTCTCAAGCTTGGATTTTAGAAGAAAACTGTGACTCTAGAGGCGAAGAAAGTATGAAAATATTGAGTTGTTAGTACACAAAGTGAATCAAATGAGGAGCAAAGATTGTTTCTGCACGGCTCACGGATAAAGCGTTGCACTAATAACAGATAAACGTACACAGTTTACGTTGTCATCAATCATGCCGCTCCACACTCCACCTTCTGGAGTTGTTTGAGTCAGTAAATCAAATTAAATATCATTGGGTAAGTGCGCCTGGCACATACTCCTTGCAGCTGTCTCCTTTTTGAACCAAGGCCAGCGCAGCGCCACTGCTTTGGAGTGTTAAAAAGACATGATGTGGATGTATGCAGAAAAATAGCATTACAAACAGGGTGCATTTGCATAACTTTCATCAGCCCATCTTGAGCTGTCAGAAGGGGCTGTTACTGATTGGGTTAGAGGGAACGCAAAAGGAGGAGAGTGTGGAGGACGAGCACGGGAAGGCAAGCTGTGGACTGCTGGATGCTCATGTTTGATTAATCAAAGTAAAAGGGGGATTTTTTTTTCTTCCTATTTTCGCGGCGCTCAGGGGCTGCAGAGCTGACCAGAAGGCAGGAGTGTGATACAAACAAGATAGAGAAGGGAACATGAAACGAGCAAGTGTGTGCGTGTGGGTGTGCATCTGTGTGTGCGCCGAAAGTTTGAATGCATCTTATTATCCTTATCTGAGGCCGTAACACTGGCAGTGATGGAAGATGCATGAGAAGAAATCCTTCAGTACTGAGCACCTGACGAGGACAGTGCAGAGGGGTGCTGATGGCCAGGTTATAGGTTTATCTGGTTTTAACAAAACAAAACTCTCAGCATCTCTTTACTGACATTAAGGGCAGGTGAATTAAATCCCCTTCATGGAGGATTTCGATACATTTAGGTAGAAAGTGATGATCCGATTTTTATTTAATTAAACTTGCTGAAAAGGCAGAAATGACAACATGCAGTATGTCTGCAGTGGTTTTATTTTGTTATACACTGCATGCAACTCATATAAGCAACTCACGAGGCTGGGAACATGATAAGATTTATTTTACAACTTTTTAAGGTGAAAGTTAACCAAATTATGTTCATGCTTGAAAGGAGGGATTGTCTCATAAAACTGTTATTTGTGCTGCTTTTAATTATCTACTTATTTATTGTTACTGCCTTTGCAAATTCAACCCCTGAAAGCGATATTAAGTCTGTGTACAGCATGAAAACATGTGCGATGACATCACAAAACAAATCCTTGGCTTTTAAATGCATCAGTGGCTAATTTTTTTAATTTATTGTAGCCGACTATGTTGACAAATTGTTGCACCCTTAGTGGCAACACGTGCTTTTATTTTGAAGGACGTAAAAGGCTAGATGGCTGGATTTGGCCTAGATCAGGGGTGTCAAACATACGGCCAGCGGGCCAAAACCGGCCCGCCAGAGGTTCTAATTCGGCCCGTGGGATGACTTCCCAAATTGAAAAATTGTAGAGAAGACATTTACTTCAATTTTTCAATAAAAGTAACTACTATTTCAAATTTGTCCTCTGGGGGGGCACATACAATCAAGCCACTGACAGAATGCACCTGAACGGTGCTCCAGGACTTTTTTTCTCAAAGTTCTTTTGCAGTAAACATTACACTCTGTGTCAGGTGACTGGGAAACCTGTGTGTTTGGTGTGTTCGCAGCAGGTTTCAGTGCTTCAAGAATATCATATTCTGCCCACTATGAGACTCATCATGGTAAAAAAGATACAGCTGTTCATGTAAAAAGATAGTTCATTATATGTGAACATTTTCAGAATGTACTTATACTTTTTTTGCGCTAAAACAAAGGGAAACATTTGGAGTTTTCGTTATTGATAGGGTTATTATGTTGTGATTTTACTGGCCCGGCCCACTTCAGATCAACTCGGGCTGTATGTGGCCCCTGAACTGAAATGAGTTTGACGCCCCTGGCTGAGATATTAAAGTTACAGAAGTTAGTTAAAGGACAATAAACAGTAAATGTTCCATATTTTAGCACCCCTAAAGACACAGAAGCTCTTACACTGTCGTTGCATTTTCTGTAAGAGAGGTCATCCATTAGTTTAGTGATAGTAAATGGACAGAGTCATTTAAATTAAGAAAAGAAAACTGCTAAAATGTTCAAGCTGTATACTTTGGTTTGTTGTCCAGCTATCATCCATGTGTGGGAAAAACTGAAGAGGTTTGAAATGTCCAAAAAAGAGCACACTCCAAAAATAAACTTCTTTAAAGTGCACGACTAAACAAAGACTACTATAAAAGGAAGAAGAGTCAGCTCACTAAATGTCCTCTCACAGATTTTAATCTGGGCAGAGTAGCGTTACAGATCAGAAGCATGTCTGTTGCTGGTCTGTACGCTACTCTGCCCAGATTAAAAGATGTTAAAGGACATTTAGTGAGCTGACTTTTCTACCTTTTCTAAAAATGTTGGAGGTACTGTTGAATCCCTAAACCATTCATGTCTTTAGGTTTCCTATTATCATGCTCCTCAACCTGACATCAATATAGTACCACATATTTTTTGGTAAAGCATTGCTTTTGTCTGGTTTTAAAAATATATTGTCGTCATATATTGGCCATATCATCTAACTTCACTACCATCCAGTGTCTTGTTCTTCCCTTCTGAGAGCTATAAAAGCCGATAAGCACAATAAATGCTGCCTAGCCACAGCTGCATGCACCAAACCTCAAAGTTCATCCTAACAAACTTTGAAGGACCCAGAGGGTATAGCCATGCCAGTGTTCAAAATGTAACAGCAGACTGTGAATACTATATAAACACAGTACACAGGCATTAAGCAGCGGCCGGCCATCTCAGCTATTCACTTGGATGTATAATTCAACACCAGCGATTAGTCTGAATCTTAGAGAAGCCAGCGAGGAGGGAGGGAAGGACGGGGGGCCGTATACTGTACACAAGAGAGAGCTGGACGCGGGGCACATCTCCATGAAAACAGAGAGAGACAGACAGAAAGGCAGACAGAGACACAGAGTGAAACCAACCAACAGACAGACAGAACAGCACACACTGACACCGCTCCTGTTTAATGTCAGAGAGCGGCGATGAAGCCCACAGTTTGCAGGGCCAAAAAACAGAGTCCGGCGCCTCAGAGGAAATAGTTTGAGACATCTGGAAAGCTAACATCAAAAAAAGGGAGCGGCATGACACAAAACAAGCCGGATGGGCCTCAGAGCGGCAAGCTGTGCAAAACATTCAAACTCACAAAGAGGGAGCGAGAGAGGGCAAGATGGCTAGACGGTCAGAGATACAGAGAGAGAGATTGATCAGGAAAAAAGCTTTGGTGGCCATGGGAGTGCACAGAAGGCACACATGGGTAGAGAGGGCAGAGGATGTGGGCTGGATAACAGAGGTCCACAACATGCTCTTTAAAGCAGGCCTGTTTATAATGCATGACTGAGGGGGAGTCAAAGCCAGAGGAATAAAGCTTACACAACACACACAAACACATCAAGGTTTCAATCTTAGGCAAAGCACGCTCGCGGCTTTGGCCCTAAACCTCTAAATGAGGCTAAAGCAGCTTGAAGCCCTTAACTGATTACACACAATTAACAGAAACATAAACTGGATGACAAGAGTTGTGACAACCCACCCTGCTGAACAAAAACAATGTGGGTAAATGACTCCTCAGAAGCGGCGGCGGTGTTATCACAGATTGGCTACGCTGCCGACGGCGTGTGCCAAGAAACACAGGCAGCCGCAGAATCCCCAGAGCTAGCTTCAGCTAGCTTTACGCCTTTTATTTCCTGTGTTCAGGGGGCTGTTTAGGAGGCTAATTTCACAGGCAAACAGATTATGTTAATCCGTGTAAACATTCAAACACCACAGCTTGGCTGTTTTCCGGGGGGAAATAAATAGTTGAGAGCGAACATATTGATTCTGAGAGCTCTTGCGTCTGCAAATAAGCAACACAAAAGCCATAATGAGACAGACTTGTGGAGCTGTTGTTTTTTTTTCTTTTACACCCTCTCTCTCTTATGTTCTTTAGCAATTAAGATGTTGAAAACATGACGTGTCTAGAATATGTCTGGTGGATGAATCCCACCTCTTCTCCAGAGGTGTTGTTTTGAGTGCATGCTGTTTTGTGTTGTTTGCCTTCAACTCCATCAGATGCATATTTTAAGTAAAGCATCATGAAATAAAGATCTGACTACCCACTCTTCTGCTTCATTTAAACTCAAACCTGAACCAGACCATCGTTTAATAACACATAACAACATGGTCTATTTTCCCTTTTTCACCCTGGAGGAAAAGCCCACACAGAAAGAGAAAACAGGGTTGAATGAAAGAGGAAGAATTGCTCCTCCACTATAAAGAAGCATGTTTGAACCTTCATATTGTCCATACCACAGCACACATGCATGTCCACAAACACACACACATGCACATAGTTTGAGGTGGGATGTGACGGGACCTTGTTAATAAGGGCCAGGGGTGGTGCTGACGGGATGTAGGGAGAGCCAGAGAGGGCCCAGAGAGGTGTGAGGGGCCGTGAGGGGCCCGAAGATGGCTGGTCACGACTTTTAATAGGCACCCCGTGCTCTCAGGCCTCGTTAGACGATCACACCTATCTCCCCGATGGAAGAGGACCAGCCGACCACATTCATTACCGGACTCACCTCGGCCTTACACCTGACAAAGTGACGGCTTCCCCGCATGGCGAACGCACCCTCTGACTTGTTGTTAAGGAAAATAAAAGCCACAGGAGCAGCGGTAAGGTGTCATGTGGTCGGCGGGAGTGATAAATATGAAGGGTCATGCACTCCCATCATTAAAAGGTGAGAGAATGGAGGAATTTATTATCAATATCGTATGAGGTTTTATTTCAGCAGGGCCGTCCCAAAATAGATCATTCAGCTTAGAAGTCCCTTTGATGGGGGTGTTTTGATGTTGTGTTGTTTCACTGCAACTACAGATCATCCGCTATGATTGATTCTTCTAATTATTGACTTTTCTAACCGGTTTAAATCTTCAGGTTTATTTCTCTGAGACGGTGTAAGGACTCTTTTCCTTTGAGAAACAAATTAGTACAAAGGCGGCAAAAAAATGAACAGTTTCACATTTTATCATTTTCAATTTTGTGTGCTGAAGCTCTGATTAGCTCAGCTCAACCGATGCCATTCATACATAACATGGGACTTCCACCAGATCCGTGTCCGGTCCGTCTCCGATCCTCTGCGGTCTGGCTCCATGCTCTCTCGTCCGTCAACATCCACCGGTTGCGTTTTCAGAACGCAGCACGGAACAGGACCGCCGGACAGCTGGAGTCGTGTGACCGGGGTTTTCCCACGGTAATCACTGAATCAAGGATAATCCTCCTCCTCTCCTCATCCATGTTGTCTTTATTGTCCTCTGAAAACCTCTGACCTGTTGACTCCAGGCCTGCCTCTGCTCTAAATGACATTTTGTTGTCACAGTTAAGTTAAAAACAATCTAGCTATAACAGTGCTTTATCCCTTTATCCTCAAAATTAACCAGGTTTTTATTTTGTTTTGGTGCCTGACTTCCTGTCCCACTCCATCTGCTCTGTGCTGAATTGATGCGTCTTGCTGCGGCATCCGGCAAAAATAGAAGTCTTGCGGATCTGATATGTTGTGTTTCGACCTGCCGGATCAGAGACAGAGCTGATCCAGTTGGGGTTAACAGATTGTTTAGAATAGAAACCTATCAGATCTGGATCGGAGGCGGATCTGGTGGAATTTGGCCTTAAGTCAAACTGTTAAAAACATCATGATTTGCCATGATCCACAAACCAATGGAATGATTCTACAAGCAGCAGGCGTCATGATGCAGACAGAAAAGGATGCAAGTGTTAGAAAGTTAGTAAAGGAGTTCAACCCGTGTGTGTGTGTTTGTGTTGCTTTGTGCATGCTTATGCTCCCGGTCGTCATTACCTTGCACGTTGACACTCACCTTCTGGTAAAGGAGGTTTCTGTGACCCCGTTGAACTGCCTTTGCTGCGTCTGCTGCTGTCACTGTTCACCGACAAGCTGGACCTCAGTTTCCTCTGCATCCGAGTTGACACAGGTGTTGAAGGTTGCTTCCTGGGCTGCTCTGTCGTGGCGGGCGCCTGAGCTCTTGACCCGCCGGTGGCACCCTTGCTGATGTTGGCACCGCAGGAGCAGGAGCATGTGCGCGTGGCCCCGGCCCCACCGATCCCTGAATGGATTCCGTTGGCATTACTTAGCGAGGGCGTGCCAGTGCCGTTGTGGAGAAAGCCATTTTGGTCCTTGGCAGCATCTCCGCCGGCAGGCTCCGAGGGCACATGCTGAGTCTCAGACTGAGGCTGAGCTGGAGGGAGACATGAGAGATTACACTTTTAGTCATGTTCAGTAAAGGGCTAAGGGTGTAGATTCAGCACAATTAAATCAGTATTTAAGAGGAAGTTTCCCTGCAGTATGTCAAAAGCATTTATTCTCTGTAGAAAAAACCTCTAAGCTGAGAGTCTTAATCAAATAAAAGTGAAACAAACGTTCAGCTCTGATGTAAAAGGAGACAATCAAACACATAAAACAACGACAATGAGCATGAAAATGAATATTTGTTTACTTTAATACCTCACTTTTTAATTCTAATGTTCATTTTTAAAAGAAGTGGATTCCTTGAAAGTCTTTTTTACAGGGTAAATGCTTGATAACCCTGGAACTTTACTTTTATTGAAAACAACTTTGTCTGCACTCTCCTGCACCTCCCGTTTAATACTTTTTACTGATACTCAAAGTCGCTGAAGCTTCTGAAGTTCACTTCTTGCAAACGGAGACGCAGAAACGCAGCCCCTCTCAGCTAAATCATTCTCAGCAAATCTTGCCACCATTCCCTAACACGATAATATCGATCATATGGCAAACATTTCAACCCCGGCATGACGGAAAGAAGTGAGAGATATAGGAGCCTCATATGTGACAGGTTCACAAAAGCCAGCGCTTCAGGCAGACAGACATTTGCGGGAGCAGCACCCAGGTGAGTTGAGACGGTGTGCGAGCGGGGAAAGAGAGATTAATGCGGTAGAAAGAGAAAGAGAGCCTGTGATACTGTGCATATACAAAATAGCTGCTGTCTGCAACGGTAATGATCTCCTTTCCTCTGAAAAGCTCAGAGATGGCCTCGACTAGTCTTTCTAAGCGGATGTGTGACAGGCTCGGAAAGTCAGGAGACAGCGACCTGTCTGATAAGAAAGAAGGCGAAGGATGTGAGTGACTAAAGGAGGTGGCATTTTACTGAGAGGAACACCTGCACATTCAGCTCTACTGGGAGTTACTCCTGCATTACCTTCCCTCCACATCAGAGCCGTTTGCATGTGCACGCAGCGACAGTGCACGCTGAACTTGAGAGTTTGTGAATTATTCATCTCTTTTCAAGCACGCCAGTGTGAATCCTACTTCTCCTTCTTCTCGTTTCTATACTTCCTGTATATACATTCAACATATGGGACCAAATTCTGCCGTATTCAACAGTTGTTGGCTTAACCTGACTTCAAGGCTGTGTCACAGCTGTCCAGAAATCAACACATTTCCCAACATGGATGCAAACTTAATAAAGAACTTTATAATTTTCTTCCCGTCTCTATTTTCCCTTTGTCAGCTCACCAACTAGCACAATTACAGTTAACAAGAGAAGGGCGAGAGTGTGGGAATCAGGGCCTCGCGCCTTTTTAACAACACATCACCCTGGGAGAGGCCGGACGTGGATGTGGATGTAAAACAAAGCAATTAAATACACATGCTGGGTTTTTGCCTTCTCCTCGTTCAGGCTCCTGCATGCAGCTCGGATAAACAAATATAGACTTCGGGGATCAGGATTCCACGCAATTTGAATTAGACAACTGGGTAGCGCACGCTAGAATTCATTATGCAGTGATTTAAGACCAGGTTGATGGATTTTCGTCTCCAAAAGACAGAAGCTTTGCAGGCTGCCCATGACAATGTGGGGAGGGACTAAAGCTGGCTAACAAGGAGATTCAAAGCAGGCCTGGTCTGTTGTTGTTCAGTTTTACCCCTGACAGCTGCACTTTGGTTACATTTTTCAATCACTTTTAAAATATGCACCTTGCAGTTTCCCCCTGTGCTTTTGGTTAATGCTAGAAACCTTGGAATACACACACACACAAACACACACTTACACACTTTAGTACATCAACATGGCAACACCAGGGCCAGATTTGAATGGTCAAGGACAGTATCCCCTGACCAAGAGGATGTTTACCTTTAACATGACTCTAACTAGTGATTGTATCGTACATTAGAGATCATTTTGCTCAGCTGCTGCCAGGGCGTAAAATTAACACCCCGAAGCGCCAATGGCAGGTAAAAAATGTGTTTGGCGTGTAAAGCAAAAACACACACCCGCCAGTGGCCTATGGAACATTTTGTATTGCATGTGAGGTTTTTAGTTTTCATACTTTCACCCATTTCTGCCAACTGTCAGGCTATATTGACCCTCGCGGCGCGCTGTACTTCTGTTGTGATTTGGTAAGTCTGGAAAGGCGTGACATCAGCTACTGGAGTTCTATTCATTCCCTTCGCTTGAAGAAGCACCGCGGGAAGAGCATTTCGTGGAAGATGTGGCGACACATTCCCGACGTGAAGCCACCACAAACAAAAAGGATAAACAAAGAGGCCGGAGACGATCAAGTTAAAGACAATCCTGTGAAAGCTGTGAGACAGAGTTTTGGCTCATTCAGTCAGTCAATCTTAAAGGTTGCACTTTTGAATATTTCTAATACATGATGATGCAGCAGTCACGTTGAAATTAAGTATAACCTAATACAATAGCAATAATGTAATTTTATCTGAATATAACTGTATTCTTTCAGTGACTGGATTTTCATAATAAAAACGTATGGTAATTATTTTAAATCATAAAAGGCATGATTTTTTTATTTGGTCTGTAAATTGTTGGAGATCACTAGCCAATGGCAGATGAGGTAAAGAGTTACTTTTACGCCCTGGCTGCAGCTGTTTTTCATCCGCCCCCCATCAGCCCCTTTCACATTATGCCCTCCTGAAAATATCTCAACAGCCCAACCCAGAGTTTTCAAATGTTGCCTTTTCACAAATGTCGCCCACAACAAGTTGTGAAGGCGGATTTCAAGAAAAAGGACACAACGTAAAAAGGAAACTGCATTAATCACATTGTAGTGTTTACAACATAAAAAAGATGGGCAGTTTAACAGAGTGGACACTACAATGACAGTTTTTGCCTTCATATCAAGCGGCAAACTCCCGCTGCCAGAATTGAAGCCAATGCGGAAGTGCTAAAAACTGCAGTTTCTCGAGTGTCCGCTTGAGGCAGGCTCTGGAAGTACCGGAAACCACACACACACAGATTCAAAAAAGCCGAAATAAACATGTTTACATCCTGGTACAAAGAGTGTAGTCTGGATAGCTCATTTCTCGATCGGCACACACTGTATGAGGGGTGAATTTTTTCATATCGTGGCAAATTCGAAGACAATAAGATTACAAGTTTTCCATTATGAGAGGCACAGCTGACTTGATTGACAGGCGGGAACACTGTAGCTGTTGGCTAGGAGGCTCTAAGCCAGCCTCTTTACCTCACACTAGCTCAACAGAGGTTAGGTTGACTTCAGCATCCAATATGGCTCCCAATGTCGATTGGCTTCAAAAGGGCGCTTCAGAAACAGATGAGTGACGTCATGGATACTACGTCCTTTATTTATACAGTTTGTGCTTCATATCAATGCTCTGGATATATTTACAGAACTAACAAAAGAGTGTAAAGACTGTGCTGGCGAGCAGAAATCTGTATGAAGCAGTCTCACTATGTGCATTAACAATCCCAGTAGACGTGCAACAGTCAGTACTTTTTCTAAATATTGCAAACTGAATTCAAACAGTTTTGCCAGACTTCTTCCAAAATTTTACCGAGGGTTATAAGAAAAAAGTCTGGATAAATTTAAGGTTAACATAGGACATTCTCAGATATGTAGTGCATGTGTAAAATAACATAATACTGAAACTTAGCAACTCTTAATGCAGTTTTCAACTTCACAAACTCAGATTTTAGGAAAAGTTTTAGGAAAGTTTTTGATTTTCAGTTTAAGAAGCTTCATCTCTTAATTTCTCATTTTCTCTCGTCCTAAGATGTTGTGACATATTTTGACGTGTAAACACAAAAAGGAAGGGCTGACATTTAAGGGCCTGGGAAATCCCCGTCAACAGCAAATGATGATCTTGTCCAAACTCATTTTCTCAGGACCTCTATGACACAAAAACACTCACAGCTAAACACTTCAGTCAGGACTCTTTTTTTCAAGTCAATGGGACATGGCACACTCCTGTCAAAATGAAGACAGTTCCTTAACAAATCAATCACCCATAACGTCTCACAAAATAACAGCCGTTTGTCCCATTTAGGTCAGACGAACTAGCCACACAAGCTCACACACATAAACACACATTCATGCACATAAAGGCCAAAGTAGACAGGGAGGCATAATTACCTTTCCCTTTGAGGAAGTCAAGCTTTCAATTTAGCAAAGTATAAATAGTCATTAAGAAACCACCACGTAAAACCCCAGAGTGCATAAACGGCGACTCGGGTTTCTGACACACTGCAAAACTCCAAAAAGTGGTTGAAGTCTGCGGAGGAGTGTGTTTGAGCAGCAGGTTCCTGGATAGTCTTCACATAGTCCCAGGCTTTATTTTTATCCTGATGAATATGGCGACAAAGACGAATGGACACGGTGGAGTGATATTCATAATCATTGATCATGATAATGATGATACTGTCAAAGATGGCAATGACAGACTTGTACAGTCAGTGTGAGACAAATGAAGACGTAATGAGAGAGAGGAGGAGGACTGGAAGTCCTGTTGGATTGTGCTCCACTGGGAAGTTGGGGAAACTCAAACTTTGACTGTACAGGCAGAGCTTTCATTATGAGGTTTACACTACGGCTGGGTGATAACTTGATAACGATAATTATCATGATATAATTTTTCTCAATATAAATATAACAAATGTTCGATAAAAATTTGATATATTGGGGCGCTGGTGGCCTAACGGTCTAAGCGCCCCACAAACAGAGACTACAGTCCTTGTTGCAGGGGTCGCCAGTTCGATTCCCGGCTGCGACCATTTCCTGCATGTCTTCCCCCACTCTCTACTCCCCACATTTCCTGTCTCTCTTCAGCTGTCCTATGGAATAAAGGCAAAAAGCCCCAAAAAATAACTTAAACAAAAAAAAAACAAACATACATTTTAAACCATTAATTACACCCTCAACCACTGGAAAGTGAGGGGGCACTAATGTGCCTTAATCGCTAGCTGCCACCCAACATTAGACGGAAAAAGACAACATTGAACAGCCAATCACGTTGCAGGGTAAGGGGTGGGTGGGGTTAAAGGTGTTTGGAGCGAAACAGCTGAAACGTGCGACAGCGACACTGAAGAAAACTCAAAATGTACCAGCTCAAAGCAGAGTCGTTAGTCTGACACTGTGCTGACTCTGCGTTATCTATTAACTTAATACACTTTATTAAATATACTTACAGGATGTGGGTAAAGGAAGAGCACAGAGACAACCCCTGCTGTGCTTTTCTAAATGTCCACCAAGACCATAGTACAACTGAACACTGAATAACCGTGATGTGTTCACTGCACTGTGGGAAACTACTTCACTCCGCCTGTAACCCTAAGAAATCTTAAAGTGGAGTTCACTAATCAAAATGATATTCTACTAAACTGATACACAGTACACAATTTGATATATCTTTGTTGTAAATTTAAATCAAATTATGCAAATAACCTCAACCTGTGAAAAAAAAAAAGTACAAAGTAAAACTTCACAAAAATCTCATCTTACACTAAAGACCTGCTTCCTGTTAGCACCGTCAGAAATAAAGGATTCAAGAAGCTACTCCCCACATTTCCTGTCTCTCTTCAGCTGTCCCATAAAATTAAGGCAAAGAGCCCATAAAATATAACTTTAAGAAGAAGCTTATCAGAAAATTAAGTCCAGATACAAGCTAACAAACCATTTGGTTTCTTCAACTTTAACTCATGACCAAAAATCTGACTTAACATTTAAATGAAATAATGATTTGATATTTATTATTGTAATAATTATCGATATCGACTGATACTAAATATTTTATCCAATTAACATCATTTTCAATATCGTCCAGCTGTAGTTTACTCTACATTGGACATCATTGTTTAAAAAATAATATACTGCAATAATAAATTTGATGAGCATTAAGTGTAATTCTCCATCCAAGGATTTAACTGTAAAACATAAATAAGAGCAAAGGCCTTCTCTAAAAGTCCTGATGGAGCAACACAGACTCACTGCTGCAGCATTGTTCTTATAGCGCAGCTGGAAACACAAGCTGCATCAAAATTTTATATTTACAACCACCGGCAAGTTTTTAAAAAAATAATACCAACTGTGCAGGGATGGGTCGGTGTCCTGAGATAACTGAATACTGACTGAATGCACACAACCTGACAGGTTGCATTAAAACACCATGTATCTGAAGGAAAGACTGGACACACACATGCGCACACACACTTCAAATTGGACTTGTAACCTCCCTATTTGGAGTACATCAACAACTGTTGAGGGTGTACATTTGTAGTTGAATAAAACATGGTACTCCCCTACACACGCTGTCACACACATCACAGGGGAAACTAGGGGGTGAGTGGTTCTTGACTGTCTAAGCAGCATCCCAATTTGGTCCCAGCTACTACTAGCTGACAGCCTCAAATATCTGGGGAGCATTTTTAAAAGGCCAGTGTTTGATGGATTCATGAAGAACACACAAATATAATTGCCATTTGTCACCGAGTCTTCAGCGGCTGCACCACACAGGGACCGAGCGCCAGAGTGCCTGGAGAGCGCCGGAGCCGCGCCAGAGCTGTGTGGGGGATCGCTCTGTATGTAAAACTGAGTATATAAACACCTCCGTTTTTTTGTCACAGAAAATAGGTCCTACAGGAGGGAGCTGGAAATTGCACCCAAAAGACACAAGAAAGAGGAAGAGTATATACATATGTCACAAGCCTGCACACACACAGGAACATCTACTGCACACTTAAGAGGCAGAGCTACCAGGAGGAAATATGCATGCATGCATGTCAACTATAACAGAGCTGTATAAACAAGAATTCTAAAAGAGTCAAGAACATGAGAATATAACGCAGAGGTCAAACAGGGCAGCGTTGGAGATTCTCATTTGCACGCCGCTACGCCGAGTCGCAGGTAAGTCAGGGGAGAGGATTGAACAACGGCACCAGCTCTGTGTTTCTAAAGCTCAGTCCTTTTAATATTAATGCCCCAGAGACGGAGAGAAAGAGGGAGAGGAGAGACGGAAGGTGTTTGCTTAGGCTTATTAGAATGCCCATCATAGTGAGCATACAGTTATTCAAATGTCACATCATGTCAGCCAAATAAACACCACAATCCAGATCTTGTGTTTATCTCCTAATAGCTGTTATTACACAATGCTACGAGTTTGTCAGTTAACACTGAATGGAATGTGAGGCTGGAAGAAGCACCTTTATGTTTCCTCAGGAGTTCTAAACAGCAACTTGCAGCACACACAGTGACAGTTAGCTGGGAGATGTTAATTCTTCTAACATGTCTGGAGTTTTGTTTATCTTTTTTTATGCTTTATGTTAGAAAAACATGTATATTTTCTGCTCGGCTGCCCGTGTACCTGCATGATTGAAATGCTAATTTTGTAAATGTGCAATGACCTAGCCAGACTCCTCTTACCACACATCACCACCATCAGGAGCCCCCGCGTCCCCCTCCTCCACCCTGCCAAAACAGCCTGAGGTATCATCTCTCCTCCTAACAAACAGCAGCGCGTGGAGTCGCCCCTGCCTTTCAATCCAAAGGGATATATTTTCTCATTAGAAATTATACATCTTCCCTGGCCATATTTATAGACGCAAAACCAGGGGAATTATACTGCATGGAGAGTGCGAGGGACAGAGAGAGAGAGAGAGGAAAATAGTACAATGAATGTTATTACAAAGGGCTCTGATTGAAATTTTCCTTGGGCGTATCAAAGCCTCGTTTACCGTTTGACCTTCCAAACTACGGGACAAGGACTTTCTTTATTGTCTGGAAAAACGCATTCGAAAGACCAGACAAGCGACTCAAAGATCATTATTCAAGTGTCCCTGCACAACAAGACCCATAACTGTGATTAGCATCGATATAATGCAGATATCAGCAGTGTGAAATGAGAGCAAATTGGCAATGTCAACTGGCGACCAAGAAGGAGCGTTTGGTTTGAAAATTAGCCTTCTGGCGTGGCGTTAACAGAGAGGACAGCGAACTGACAGAGGCTAACAGAAATGTCACTTGTTTCAACAGATATTTTTAAAAACGGTGATACGGGGCCGTCACACAGCCTTCACCGTGTTGTCAGTTTATACACACACGCGTGATGTTTTGTATTTATCCAAGATAAAACGATGATGATGGCGGAGGAACGCGTGGTGGTGATGACCGCTGAGGATTGCTAAATTACCTGCTCTGATATTGGATCCTCATCAGCAGAAGTGACAAGCTCTATGTGTGTGTGTGTGTGTGTGTGTGTGTGTGTGTGTGTGTGTGTGTGTGTGTGTGTGTGTGGGTTTGTTAACCTGCTACAGAACTCTATTAGCTCTCGTCACCTGTCAAGGCCGATCATATTGTGTAGCGTCTCATTTAAGCAGGAAACATCACATTTTTCGCCTGTTTTTCTCTCCCCTATATCCCAGGACGGTGGGTGTACGTAGCGTCAGCTCGTTTCCTGCAGTGATTTGCTTACTTTCCATCCCGTTTTTTAATTCGCGGTGACAGTCGTTCAAATTTGGCTCCTCCAACCTGCTGAAGGGGAAGCGACACGAGAAGACGGAGCTTCATATTATTTCCGAGCACCCCCCCACCCCTCTCCTAACCACTGCCGCCTCTATGCAACAAAGAGAGAAGCAGGGCGTTAGGGACTTGCTAATTTCAAATTTTGCTGCTGATTGAGTGGAAAAAATAACCCCCTCGGACCTTGTTCTGCTTAATTACATTTTACAGTAGAAAAGGCAACTTGAAAGACAAGAGCTTGATTTGACGAACCACTCCTAGTACTCATTGCATGCGGCTGGTTAAGGTGTGTGTGTGATGGGGATCTAGTGGTGGGGGGGGTCATCAATTATCCTTTGATTTCAAAACGGAACATTTTCCCAGATTAATATGTCTGACTGCTATCTAAATCATTGAAACTCCCAATGAGATGCCATTTTCTCTTACATGAATCATGTTGAGGGGGAGTCATTCACACTCACCCCACCGCACCTCAACCCCCAGCTCTGACCACAGAAGTCTCTGGTCTCTCCACTGTTGTGTGGAATTTGGCATGGTGCTAATTTGAGTGCTGCTAATGTAGCAGAACGCAAGACATCAAGGAGCGTTCAAAGTCTTGCAACCTGGCTGCTGTGAGAGACACTAAATGGTGTCTTATTCTCTCCTTTTCCTCATTTCGGAGATGAATTTGTACGAGCCTGTTTCTGCATTAAGCTTTGTCAAACGCCTTTTCTTCTCCCTCATCTGTTTCTTACCATCCGAGAAAAAGGGGAGAAGGAGTGCAGTAAAAAAAAAAAAAAAAAAAAGACAGCCGAGTGCAGTATCTTTAAAAAGCTGCACATCTTGCACGGATTTAGGCTTTACACGGCTAGCTACCGCAATTTCTAGAAAGATCAATTATGACGTGACTCAGAGCAGGCCTGAGGGAGCTGCCAGGCTCCATACTCCAAAAACGTGCTCCACCCTCTCCTCCGCTGACGACTCAAAACAAAACCAGAGCAACAGAGCGGGAGTGAACGAGGGGGGGAGGGAAGGGAGGTGAACGGGGGTATTTTCAGTTTCAGTTACATCGATGACTCAAATATTCCACCGGCTTCAAAATCTCCTTGCTGAAGTAGAAGTTCCACAGGAAACTCACTTGTTTGAAATTCAACGGCAGGCGCGCAGACATGCACATGTGCACATTTTCACTTGTACACATATACACAAAGGCACAGGCATGCAAAAAACTTAGACAACCACACACCAAATAAACACAATGTGCATCTTGCAGCAGTGTGCACCACTGTTAGAGTGTGAGAGGAGGATCTACCACTCCCTAAAAGCCAAAATAAAGCTGAGGTCTGTCTCTAGGTCAGAAAGGGGATAGGCAGTCTATCAAAATACCCCCACATCTAGTTCCTTTATTTGCTCAGTATCAATCTCAGCATTAACCCTCTGCTAATGGGACAGCTGTGGGTCAGCGCCTCGCATCTTCAGGATGCCAATCAAGGCCTTAAGCTGAGAGATCAGCCTTCGGGACAGAGGTGCTCGTCTGCCTTTGAGTGGCTTTTTAAACACAGAGACGCCTGTATCGATTTTAGCTCTCGCCTGAAAGAGAGGAGGGAGTGGGGGGGAGTAGGTGGGGAGGGTGCATTGCACTTGCCGTGGCCCTGTGTTGGCTGTGGCTGTCTGTGAGTCTGGATGGGAGCCAACCCCTGGTCCCTGGTCACCCTCTGCTGATCAGGGGGGGCCTGACAGAATGACCTAGCAGAGAGGCACTGAACCTGCAAACACGAAGGGGGCAAGAAGCTGGAAGCTCGAGGGGGTCAGGGCTGGGGGGGCAACATCAGCAGAGATCTCAGTAATAGAAAAGGGTTTTAACCTTAATGTTGGAGCCAAAACCCTGTTAGAGGCCAAGTAATCCCCCCTGCGCTGCTCTCATTTGAACTGACTGATTTTTTTTTTTCTTGCTCCCCTCTCTGTGAGTGGCTTGTGAGAGGCTCTGACGCCGTCCTGCGAGGTGTTGGTTAGGGAGCCAGTAAACATGAATTAAGCAGGCTACTTCATTATCTGTTCCCGGCATCTAGGTAAAAAAAGACATGGTACATTTCATCTGTCATGATTGTTTATAGTCGGTCAAAATGCCACAATTTTACAACACAAATGTAGAGTCAATAGGAAAGAGAATTCTTCTAAAACTGTGTTTCAGTTCAGTTTGAGGTACCTTAAAATACAGAATATAAATTGCACCGATGAAGGGGAAAAGACTTCAATGGCCTTCAGCAAGTGCAGTTTCTATGCAGACGTGTAGCTCTTACTTCTACAAAATTGTATGACCACCCTGCCAGCCACTCATACAGTAGATCAGTGGTTCCCCAAGTGTGGGTCGGGACCATAGACTGTAGAAAATATGGACATATTATCCGTGACATTACCCATCTGTTTCTGACGCGTTTTGAGACCAGTCGGCGGCGGCAGCCATATTGCTGCTGTCGAGCGATTGTGACGTAAAGAGGCGGGCTTTGAGCCTCCTAGCCAACAGCTACAGTGTTCCCGCCAATCAAGTCATCTGTGCCTCTGTCTTGGAAGACTCGTAATCTCAATATCTTCGAAATTGCCGCGTTAGAACCCCCCCCCCGGTATGTGGTTTCTGCAGTTTTTAGCACTTCCGCATTGGACTTTTATACTGGAGGGTTGCCGCTTGGTTGGGACCCCTAGGGCAGTCGCAAGATTTCTTCCAGATTTTTAATTTTTTTAAATGGAATTCCTCAGGGAAGCATCCTTGGGCCAATTTTATTCTCCTTATGCATCTTACCACTCGGAAACATTATCTCAAGTCGTCACATCAATTACCATTTCTACGCAGACGACACACAACTATACATCTCTGTCTAACCACATGACCCAAACGCTCTTCACTCCCTCACCGCCTGCCTTTCTGCATGGATGAGCAAGAATTTTTTGGTCTGCATTATTATTTTAACCATTGTTATCTGAATCATTGCTTTAACATATATTTATCTTATTTAATTATTTATTTATCTATATATTTCTTGTATTCAACTGATCTTGTTAACACTACCTTATTTCTAACTTTTCCTTCCACTAATTCTTATTTTATTAATTTTAATGTATTAATTGTATTTTAAGTATTTTATTTATAATCCTGCCTTTTTTTTATTTTACCATTGCTGTTGTTTTCTCTCTCTATTATTCTGTGAAGCACTTTGGGCTGCATGTTTTTATGTATGAAATGTGCTATATAAATAAAGTTGAGATAAGTTGAGAACATTTTCTTCAAATGCATAATTATAACCTAATGAGGAAGAAAAGTGTTAAAAAATGGCTTGCTTAAGTGTACACAATAATATTCATCCCTCTGCATTTTATACTGACATATGAGTCACACCTATGTTTAAGACGTAGCTCAATTTTTACTATAACTGATGCAGAGTTTTACATTTAGCTCACCAACACTACAAGAAGTGGTTCAAAGTTGCATCCCCTCCACTAGCTCCAATATTAAAGTTCATTGATAGTAAGATTGGGTATCATTGTTGCTCAAATTTGGACGCAGCACTTCTTGCATGTTTTTTTTTACACTGCAGTGTTGCCACTTTAAACAAGTCAAACATCCAGACGTTTTTTTGACCATTACAGATATATTGTGCACAAGAACCATTTCAAAAATAGAGGTCAAGTGATGTTAAGACAACTTGGTAAGATGAATCCTCGTACATCTGAAAGCTCTGCAATAAAGAAAGAAAAACACTCTTCCTCCACAATCATTGTCCATATATGTTGCCTGGTATCTTGCATAAGCACTTAAAAGGCTGCAGTCCATGAATCGAGGTATGCATATCTAATCATTGGGCTCAAGTATTTTGAATATCTTTAAAAAAAAATTAAGAGTGAATAGGCTAGGGCACTTCGGGTAAAATATGCTAATTAACACACTTGAAATTTCCCATATGAAATCTATCTGCAGCAAGACAATGAGAAAATAATTACAACAGAGGTAGAATTACAATGGCCATTTTAATCAACCCCTACACTAGCATTTCACCCTATTTATACAGTTTTTGATTCCATGACCCACTGGTAAGTAATCACTTGAAAATTACGGTTCAGTTTATAATAGGTCTTTGCTTTAGACACATAATTTCTGCAGAGACAGGGCTCTGAGGATTACAATGAAGATATGAATCTTGCATAACAACAATCACTGCGCAGTGCCTATAGAAGAGGGGAAAAAAAACATGGAGGGGAAAGAAAAACTGGCATGAGGTTAAAAAGTCTTTGAACACTCAAGCAACTTTGGAATATACATGAGGCAACGCGTGACAGTCCGAGAATGTTGATTCAACACTTGGGCTGCAAAATATTTCAGCACTGATAATGAAAATGATGAGGAGGAGGCACTTGCCCTTTGTTTCATCCTCGTATAACTTCTCAAACCGTCTAGTATCATAACGCTTTATAGTTTTGAGTATAAATTTTAATTGTTGCACTGTCGAGGAATCTTTTCTTGCAAGAGAAGTACAAGTGTGACCATTCAAACAATCCCTTTTTACTGCATTTATTAGGGGTCACAAATTCACTTCCGAAAGGTCAATCCTGCACACAGGTACTAACCTTGGAGGTGTGCCACAGAAGCGCCCAATCAGGGATTCACACAAAGGCCACACTAATGTCTTCCTTTAAAAAGAGTCATGTTATTTGACCTTCCTTTCTCACTACAGAATTTCACTGAGATAAAAAAACACACCTCTTACTCAGAAGCTAGTAAGGTCATCTTTATCAACCACAGAAGCTTTAAAAAAAAAAGAAAAAAGTATTTGACAATCTGGTGAATAATGTGACGATTAAACTCCCAAAACTGGTGCTGGGTGGTAGCAATTTATTCTGAAGCAGGGGTGGGAGAGCTGAGGTCCTGTTTGCAGGAGATATCAGCTGCTTGAAAACCCAGAACGGTCTCTTGAGGAATGTCCGTCTCCCCCTCAAGATTCTCCCTCCTCCCCCAGGACGGTGGAGCCACAGAGGAGCCACTCTTTGACAACGGCTTTACAGGAAGGGCAGAATTAGTCCTCTTAATTCTGTCAGGCAAGCTGGGATTCCTTTGAACCACTACAATTTGTGGAAATTGATGGATTTTTTAATGATCATTTCAGGGTTTTTTTTTGTTTGCACGCTGTGCTCCGAAAAGGAACACTTTTAATTCAATAAGGAGCCGCTGCCATGTTTACTTTCCTGTTTTCAGGGCTTCCACCGCTTTGAAAGACAACTTGTCAAAACAACCTTCTCCAAACTGAAATAGGATCTGTGTTGTTATTACAACATCACAATAGGCTTCCTCTTGTTGTGAAAAGTCGCCCTCCACATACTGTACACAACCTTTAAATGGGACATCAGGGAGGGAGGGAGGGAGGGAGGGGGCGGGCAGAAAGGGCCAGGATGTAGGCAGGCAGATGATTTCTTATTGATTTCCTGTTACTGCACTGAGTAGGGCTCTCAATTACCCGTGCCAGCAAGCAATCTGATTGGTCAACGCAACAAACAAAACCTCAGTGAGGCTTTGACATAAATAGGTTAACTTGAACCCTCTTAAATGTTCAATTCTACATGTGATTAAACCACAAACAGACACCAGTGTTTATCTCACAAAGATTATCATAGCATATATTTGTAGCTCTGCCTTTGTTCTTCATGACTATTTTCTGTTCTTGTTACTCTCTCAGAAGAGAAGTGGTGCATCTTCCTCCCTCTACAATTCCCTCACCAGACAGTTTGTGTGTGTATAAGAGAGAGAGAGAGCGTGTATGTGTGGATGCTGAGGGGGGGTGACATCAATTACAACGCAAAACTGTTGTCACAGGGGCTTATCTGCTGAGATGAAAGAAAAGCATGCCCCCCCCCCCAGAAGTGCAATACTCCACACACCTGCCAAGCTAGAAAGACCTCTTGACAGAAAATCTTTTCTTTTTTTTTGTGCAACTGAATCTCTTTTTCCTCCTGATTCAGTAAACAAGCCACCGGCAAGTCATTAAGCTTAACACAGAAAAAGAGACAGGAAAAAAGCACCCTGGAAAAGTTAACAACCTAGAAACAAAAGAACTGTTGTGGCAAACGCAAAAACACAATTCTTTTTATAGCTCAGCACTTGCATGGATGGAAGCGATCAGCTGCTATTAGCCTTTGCCTGACACGTCTCACTCTTCTTAAGAACAATAAAACACAAAGCTTTTAGCCCGGTTCCTTTTGTGACCTGCAATCCACAGCCGAGTATCAAGTCACTTTACCGAGCTAAAGTGCATCTACACCAAATTAGACCTGCTAATAACTCAAGCACTTCATGGCAAATAATTGTTTTGCAAAGTCTCCATGTGTCAGGACATTTGCATAAAACGATGTGGCTGTTTGAGAGCTTCAACACAGTGCTACAAAGTTCTAAAATCAAGTTACGTGATGCAGAAAGAACACAAGCATCACTTCAAAACTCAGAATGAATGATATGAGTAGGTAGACTTTTCATAGGAACAATATATCCCTGTGACAAAGCTGAAAAATAAAACTCAACATTTGTAGATAATGTGTAATGTGTTTTTCTTTTTGTTACAATTGATTTTATAAAGTTGGTATCGAAAAAAGTGTCATTAAGGAACCGGTATCGAAATGAAGGTATCGTATCGGTACCGGTAGTGAAAATTTTTGAACGATACCCAGCCCTACTTGTGATGTTGTCTCTATTTGCCGACTGCACCAGGCAGTCAGGATGCTGAACTCTCTCCCTGTTTTGCCCCCTCTTCCCATAGTGCCCCCTTCACAGACTTAACCCGGTCACTCCAAAATCAACGCTGAGGTCTATCATCCTCTGGACTGAACACGCACACACTCACTTTGATTTTAAATTGCACTCTAGCAAAGTTTTTGCACTGTTTTAAAGGTGACATATTATGCTGTTTTTCATCCAAATATATTGGTCTAAGAGGTTCCCAAAACATGTCTTTTAAGTTTATTGCTCAAAAAACCACTTTGAAATCAGATTCTGGTATGCCTGTAAGCCCCTCTTTTTCAGCCCTGCTCAGAACAGGCTGTTTTCTGTGTCTGTGCCTTTAAATGAGAATGAGCTCTCTGACCACGCCCCCTCAGGAAGTGGATGTGCCCTCGGCTGTCCAGCATGTTGATCTAATGTTTACATGTTGGCTGAATATACACGGCTGCTCACAGACCCGCGTTACTTCAGCCCTCTGAATTTGATCCAGAATCTGATCCTGACGGAGAGGCGCCTGCAGCAGGACCTTTCTGAACAATTGGTCCCAGATTTTGTGTTTCTTGTTGTTTTATTTGTCAGTATGTCGACGTGTGTCTCGGTACACAGCTACGAACATGTAGCTATGTGGCTACGCTAACTAGCGCTAGCACTTTTCCATGAAAAATAAAAATCATCCACAGCCTACAGCTAGCATGCCTCCCTCCTAAGCTCCTTGTTAGCACACACGTGTGCAGGTAATGAAAAATGGAGGAGGGGTTCAGTTGTATTTTATACAGTCTATGGGCTGAACAAGCTCCGAGCTCCGACTTCCGTGACAGACCGGATATTGTTGTGACGTATGAAAAACACAGAAAACTGAAACAGCTCATTTCAGCACACATTTACAGAAAGGTGGAGAAATCAGAACAGGGACAGAATGGATTTTTTTCCTTTTCGGGGGGTTTGTAGACATGCCAGGGAAACATATTTCAGGTAGAGAACCATTAAAAAGTCGATTTTGCATGATATGTCACCTTTAAACTGTATTGTAATATTTTCATTAGCTTACTTCTTTTTAATTTGAGCATATCTTAATCTCTTTTTTAATCCATTCTCTTCGTCTTGTGTGTATTTCCTATGTTTATCTGTTGTTGTCAAGAAAACTTTGACTTTGTAAGTGATTACTCCATAAGAAGGAAAAATGCCTCCAGCAGCTGCCACCATTCTTTTCCAATAGGTAAATGCTCGGTGCAGCGTAACAACATTGTGGCTATGAAGCAATCAGTGCCTTAGAACAAACCATGCCAGAACCACAAAGAGGATTTCCCCACTTCCCAAAACAGAGCACTGAGGGTTGGAAGGAGAAATGAAAATGAAGGGAAGGAGCCAAGTCTTGGTCATTATGGTGGAATGAAAGAGCACGCATGTTACCCCTCACTTGTCAGAAGAACTTAGAGCTATCTTGAAGTTGTTTCAATTTGAAAACTGAAGCTAATATTTAAGTTGGATAACTGATCGTGCCTGTGTGTGTGTGCAACTGTCTTAAAAACAAGTATTCCAGGAGCGTGTTCATAAAACACAGAACATTTGAACCATTTAAACGTTGCATAAAACATCACTAAACACCTACTGCAGTTAAGCTCAACCATCTGACTTAGCAGGCAAAATATGTTAATCATTTTCACTGTCCAATTAAACGCCTCATTGTTGTTTATCATTAAAAATAAGACCGTGGTCCCCCGCTGCCCGCCTTCAGCATTCCCAGGTCGTTAAAACTTACTTCTTACAGGCCTCTCCTCTGTCATGTGACTTTGCCCTTCACCGGCTGGTTTCCTGGGAGACTGTGTTCGTCCTGATGATTCACCGTCGTAGGCATCTGGGGTCACAAACATTTAGAGTTTAAGACACGGCTGCAAGAGGAAAAGTTGTTGCACACAAAGTTAAGCAACAAAATGTTATGGTGCATAGTTAAGAGCAGCGAGTGCTCCGGTTGTTTACTTTAATGTTATCCCATTACGAGCTCGACTGTTCTGAATTAGCTTGCATTACAAGTTGTTCCTCCGAAAACAGATGTAAACTTTTAAAGCAGGGTCAGCCACGACGGACAAAATATCAGAGACAGCTGGACGAGCAAAAAGGTGCAGAGGCCGCTCTGACGATTTTTTGCCAGAAAAAACACAGGCCGCTGGCAAATGGTTGCACAACATAGTGGGGCGGTTCAGGTAAAGGCCTTGCCAGAGCTCTGGATCTCATTTTCTCTCCTTCTGTTCCCGGGTGTGCTCTACCTGCCAAGCTGCCTTTTTTCCTGCCATAAAGGCTGCATTCATCTAAATTGGAAAAAGTATGCGGGCGAAAACTTGCGGCTTGATACCTCGGCCTGCAAAAGCGCGGGAGACAGCTCCACTCATCTCCTTAAAGCTGTGACTTTTGGCTTTTTTGACTTCAAGACACACTGACGCTTTGCTTGACGCACACTGCTGCTTTGTTCAGTAAATAAACCTTCCACAATGACTTGATTCACCGGTTTGCTGCCAGAAGCCTGCTCTTAGCCTGAAAGTTTTGCAGCAGGCATGCTGTATCTTATCCTCTTCTGACGGGAATCACAAGAAAAATTGTTGAAGAATGATTCAGCAACACGTTTATCAAAGCCTGATGCGTTTGTTCCAATGCTACAACACTCTCTGTTTGTAAGCAATGATGGATGGGGGGAGTGGAGCCGATGGGTGCAGGCCAGCAGCTCGAGATAGATGTGGCACATATCTCAGCTTGGAGCTGATGTATGGTAGCGGCACTTGCGTTTGCAGCAGTACTGTGTGATGCATCGCAGTATTTAGTGATCACAGTTAGAAATAAATTGCTCTATTCTCAGTACATCTACAGTCCCTGGAGAGGGAAAACCAGTCTTAACTGTGAGCGCCTTTGAAGGGTCCGGCGAAAATCCATTCGCAATCCAGCAGCCCCAGTGATTGCTTACTTTGTCCTACTTTGCTATTTTTTGACAGTGCCATAATGATGCTTGGTATAAATAGGCCGGTTAACGGTTCATTGCTTGTTTGAAGAAAAATGAAAAGGGGGTGTGGGGGTAAGCTTATTTTACATGTGATAATCTTAGGGGCAACTAGAAAGTTAATTAAAAACTATAATTGGCTGTGGTTGCTGTTAATAGTCACCAGGGCGTTTCTTCAGACTTTATTGAGGGGAAAAAAGCAAAAACATTATCAAGGCTTAACACTGAAGCACACAGATATTGATGTATACTAAAAAGTCACATGAATGTAATTTAAAAAGACAAGGCTGATATTGTCCCGAGCAGACTGATAAACCAGTAATCTGTTACGCATTCACTGATTAGTTTCCTCTATGTCTCTTGTTTTCTCCCTTGTTTGACCGAATTACTAACATGACTTTTTGATGGAATATGTCACAGATATTTATAGCTCTGTTTAATGACTGGGTCACTCCATAAACATTCACAAGAGTGAACTTCATGTGCACATAAGCAGCAGATTATATAGCAGGGATTTCCTGTATATTGGGAGTCACAGATTGCTTCAACAGACATATTTTTGGCTGTTTGAACCACAAGAAATTGGATGAGACATCCAATGAGAGGAGGATTATGTTGTAAGATGTCAACCAGTGCAAAGCTACACTCCTTTTTTTACATAAGGAGGTTATTTTTTGCTCTACCTTTCCTGTTAGTGACATATTCATTTTGTCTAATGCCCAACTTTGACCCCTCAGTGTAACTTTCACACCTCCTGCTATTAATCCCTGGTATGTCCTGTGTGTCCTTACCTTGAGAGGCTGACAGAAGGGGACTTTTCTCCTGCTGGGGGCCCTTCCCCGGCCCCGCCAGCCCATCCGCAGGACAGACAGTCTCCTTGGACATGAGACAGTCGTCTTTTGTGGGGACAAACACAGCAGAAGTAGTTCCTCCCTTTCCTCAGCCCTCAGCGCTGTGAAAAACCAATCTCTCATGATCAGACACAAATGCAAAAAAAAAAGTGTAACTCATTCCTCAACTTGACAAAGACGTCTGCTTATTCACACACCGAGAAAGTGACGTCGAGCTGCAGTGAAACTTAGTGGAAATTTCCCTTCCTTCGCTTTTTGCGTAAACTTGCAGCCATATGTAACCCATTCCTTCACATGCTCCCTTTTCTTTATCAAGACTCGACGGACGCTTTTTAAGTGCTGTTTATAGCAGAAGAGGACATATTTTTCAGAAAGCTTAACTTACCTTTCAAACATGACAACTCCCTCGCTTCAAATTTGACTTATTCCCATCCTTCCTTCCTCCTACACTTTCCCCGAGACGCTGGGAAGGAAAAACAAACTGGGTGAAAGAGTATAACTTCGAGTCCCCAAAACTTTTTCGCCACTTTCCCTTGAAGTATTTCCCCCTGTCCAACTTTGTCCAGACGCTGTTAAACGTACACAAAGTATCAATAACAATCCTCAGGACGCCGTCGACGTCCAGTGGCGGTACTTTGCTAAAGGTCTAAAACATTTTCATCATATCCGGATTCCTGAAGGAGAGCCAGTGAAGCCTCTCTTCACTCCCTTGCTTCAGTTGGAGGCAGAGAAAGTGAGCAAAGCCCTCCCTAAACATGTGTCCTCAGAAATTAAGTTAGGAAAAACGGAATAACAACAGAAATTATGACAAAAAAGACGCTTTTCTATTTGACTTTTTTCCGCTTCTTGTCTTATTGTAAATTTAGTTGAATTAAAAATGTAGGCCGACTGACTAAATATAGTTATACTGTTTAAAACAACGCATACATATTGTTTTTTTTCTGAAAATTCATTAAAAAAATCTACAACTAAAGTTTTAACATGGGTGAGCACAGTTGTTTATCATCACAGATTTATTTAATTCAGGGATTCCCAAAGTGTGGGTCAAGACCCCCTGGGGGGTCACAAGACAAATGGGGGGGTCCTGAGAAGTCTTCCAGTGTTTTTTTTTCTTGATTATCTAAAAACAGTTCATTGTTCCCATTATAGTAAAAAATATTGACAAAAATAGTATCTAAACTTGAAATAAAACCTTGAAATTAGAAAACGTAATGAGTTTTCTGCCTTTCTTTTTGCCAGATGACTCCTAAGTTTAGGGTTAGTGAACAGTTAATTATCAAAAGCATTAGTAGCTGTAAGTTAATTCATAAAAGAGCAGGAAACACAGCCACATGCTCATATAGGTAGGCAAATTTCCTGCAGACCAGCTAAATGAGGCCACATTAAATCACTAAGAGGGACAGTGGGGGTCACGAGTCTTTGGCACCAGTATTTGGGGGTTACGGGCTGAAAAGTTTGGGAACCACTGATATAATTGATATCACGTATCAGGAAGTTCTTGTCACGTGAGAACATATGAGTTGTAGTTTTTAATATATATTTTTTCTGTCAAAATGTGATTGTTGTAGTCTTCTCCAACCCTATAAAAAATCTTAAAGTGTCTGGCAAAAAGTTGTAAAACGTACTGTCATGTGGATTAAAAGTGGACCTTGTATTAGTTTATTTTTCAATTTGGTAAAATGCTTTTTTTTCTTTAAAAGTTGTTGATATCAAATAACCATTAAAAGTGGTAATCCAAAAGGTCATTAAGTTTAATTCATTTTTGTATGGTTATTATTAGCTCAAAGCTTAAAGGATTTAATAAAATGGTGTTGGGTTGTAGGAGACTCTAGGTCCACTGTAACAGCTCAAAGGTAATAACATATGATACTCCATTACTTTTTTTTTTTTCATTTTTGCTAGAAAGACATATTAATATGAACTGAACCACTGCAATGTATTACAAGGTCAATACAGAGAATGTCTCATTTCTTCAGTTTCTTGTCTTTATTCATAGACTTCAGAAAACTTGGACATTCTGTAAATGTTTTTTTACCTCTCCCATTGACCCATCTGAAAGGCATTTCAAAAGCTGACCCAACTCAACATAAGGTCAACCTTGAAACAGACAAAGAAGTGAAGGTGAAGTGAACTCCTATTGTTCATTTTATTGAAACAGATGCATTGTAAAAATAAAATAATATAAAATAAAAAATAAAGAATAATAAAGAAACTAGCTTCATTGAACCAAACTGTTTCTTAAACCAGGCTGTAAGCATATTAATATGTGCTGCAAAGTTGGGCATTTTAACATGGGACCTAATTGGGAATTTTTTTGAAAGCCAGGGACACTGGGAATACTGCAATTATTTTGCACTTTCAAACAGGCTTCCATTTTAACACCTGAGGTTGACGCTTGTCTCAAGTACACAGGCCTACAATGTGAAATAAAAACAATGGATTTCCATATGCACTAAATGAGTGATTATGTGGACAGCACTTTCCAAGTAGCCTTAGTACTTCCAACTCCCAAAATACACAAAGTCTATACAGATTTCTGTGATTTAAGTCTCTAAAGAGGTAGGATGTACAACATTACATCTTCTGGAGTCTGATTTACCCCTGAAACAAATAAAGATGCTTTTCAGGTTTACATTCTTGACATTGTTTTAACGTTAGTGCTTGCATATTGGGTCTCCATACTGAAGGGTCACTGGAGCAAAAAAAAAAAAAAAAGAGGTGAAGGCAGTTACAACAAGGTTTAAACTCTAGTTTTAATCCAGCAACAAACTTTGCCTTTGGCCAACCATATCTCTGAATAATGAACATAACTGCTGCAGGAAGTCTGCTTGGAAAGTTAGCCAACATGAGTTAAAAGTTTGACAACTTAAAATACATGCCAGACGTATAATCTAAACAAGCTCTTCCAACATCATCTCTCACTTTTCCCCATTTCACTTCATATATAATTCACTTTGAATAAATGCTCAGCCTCGTGCTGTGTCCTCTGTGTAGTCAGTAGGGTATTGTTTAGTGCAGAGTCTTGCTGATTGCCATCATAGCCATTGAACCCTATTGGTAACAGTATAAGTGAGATTTAAGCCTCAGTAACATGAGAGTGTGGAGGTGATTGATGTGAAATATGCCCTCCCTCATTGACTGGCTGAACTCCATTTTCTGCTCCTAATGCAGAAATCACTCCGGGTCCCCAGCATAATGATTTACGATGAATCTGTGTCAATGTTGAACTCGGCAAACCCCACGTAATCCATCTTGCAGATATACCTACCTACCCCGCCCCACCTTGCCTGCTCTCGCACACCCGTCCCCTGCCTTTCGCAATGGGGAAGGTAAGGAATGCGTCTCTCTCTCTCTATAAGTGTTGAATCCATTACAGGGCTGATGTGTAATCACAGAGGACCTCTGTGCCCCCTCAGACTGTAATTACCTGGATACAGATACTCCCTCACTCCATCCCCTAGAGCTGCTCCAAGCCAAGAACTCTGTTAACCAGCATGCAGTGCTTTCAGCCTGCCTATCTGGGTGGCAATGTGGAGATAGATTTGAGAGATGAGGCCTGTGAGAAAAAAAAATCATGGATAAAATTGCATTTAAGTAATGGGATTTTGACCTTGCAGTGTGTAATGGCCATAGTTCACCTCGGAGATTGAATCATGCACAGAGCAAATCAAAGCACGCACCTCGAAAAACTGACTCCGAAGCCCCCCCTCCCTTCTTCCACTTCCCCATATGGAAATCTTTTGACTGTACATGCAACATGACTGCACCGTGAAATCAACCCCCGTTGTCTCTCTTACATAGTGACATCGCTGTTGCTGCTGACAAACATTATCTTGTGTGTGATCATGTGCACAGTGTCACCCCCTCCACTCCCTCCCCCTCCTCCTCCTTCAAAATAAGTCAAAGTGGAGCCGGCTGTGTAGACACAGTAGGCTGTCACACTGTGTCAAGCCTCAGTGTCAGCGTTGCATCTGTTGCAGTCACATCTCAGAAGACACAAGGAAACGTCTCTCTGTTGACTTCATCTGTTTGTTTGGCAGCCTGCCTGATTGCTGGAGTGTGTAGTGGCGAAGAGAAGCGCCGGCTCAGTCGCTGCGCTTGCTGCCAACAAGCCTAATCCTCCTTTCGCTGGGAAAAGGAGGGAATCTGGCCCCCAAACAAACACACATCTCTGTTTGTGGCTTCCCCTGGCACACACACAAACATATACACACACACACACCCCAAAAAACAGTCCCACTGGAGGCTGACACAAAACACTCCTACTGCAAGCACACACTGCAGTAATCCAAGCATTGTAAACTATTGTTGCTTTTCTTGAATAGATTTCATGAATAGAATAACAATTGTTATTTTAAGCAATATATATGTATAGAAATGGGCATATTTACTAGCTTAGCTTAGCATAAGTCTAAACATGAGGAAAAAGAAAGCCTGGCTCCATCCTAATAAAATAAACTTGGATCCCTTCTAATTGTGTTTAATCTACACAGATTTTGACGTTAAAGCAACAACTTTCAGGTTTTTTTTAATGGGTGCTTCATACTAGGCTAATTTTAGCTAGTAGCTGATGGAAGTACAGAAGTAACTTGTGTCATCTGTTATTACCTGACCAATTACCACCACTAATTGTCCTTGTACACTTTTATATGGGTTAAACAAGCTTGATAGAAAACCTTTATTCTGTAAGCCACCTGTTTATGTATTTTGACAATCTTGGACAGGCTAGCTAGATGTTTCCCTTTGCATGTCTTAATGCAAATCAACCGTTAGCTTGCACTAGCTAGAAACGGTAGCTCCATATTCTGTATTTAACATTAATAACACAATTCAATTGACTGTGTTTAACCCAGTATTTAACACTGTGAGCATCATTCTTTGAAAGAGAGTAGGGTTATAACTTAAGAGGGAAGTTAAGATTAAAGATGGTGAGTGTTTGGACCACAAGGAGAAGTTTTTGTATTTCAATCTGTGGAGTAAAACTGTGGAACAGTCTCAATATGGAGATAAAGCAATGTCAGAACATAATGCAGTTCAAGAAGAGATATAAAGAAATGTTTTTCATGAGGTACAAGGGGTTTACTTTAGATTGTCGGTGTAAATATGAAGATTTGACTTGTGGGAGTGCAAGAGTATAATGCCAGATAATAGTGAATGAAGGGGTAGGATTAGATGAGTTTTAACTTCTTCCTACTCCTTTTTGCACATGTAAAAGATATAGTTTCAGTGCTTGCTAATGGAACTGATTGATTTTGTTTCTTTTGTATAACTATTTCTTTTTTTTCTTGTATGTTTGTATAACTATTTCTTCTTTTCTACTTGTATGTTATTTTTAAACTTTACTTCTACATGTTTGAACTAAAGACATCAAATCAAATCAATTCTATCTAAGCAGTCCAAGTGTTATTAGCACCCCTTCTCGGATCCCTTCTTATGTTCAGCTTTGTGCTAACCACGTCTTTTACTTTTTTAAAGCTAGACTTTTGCAGAAACAGCCGAAGAAAGCTATAGGATAGAACATCTGTAATATTTCATAACGAGGGGTATTCATTTCAGGGAGCAGCCATGCTAATAGAAATGCAGAAGTTGCCCTGCATTGGCCCTAGCGTCGACTTTAATAGCCTGGCAAAAGAGTTGAGGTGTCGCTTTGAACAGTAAGATCCAGCACCTGTACCTGATCAAACCTTCAAAGATTTTACACAAGTCCACATAGAATGAGGAGATCTTAACAAGTAAGGCTTTTTGAAGCTGACCGTGACTCCATCTGAACCCTGACGCCCCTGTATGATTAATAGCATTATGTTAAGTTCTTTTTTTAAGGAGTTTTTCAGGCTGCTTGATCAAAACACTCA
Source organism: Notolabrus celidotus (assembly GCF_009762535.1). Lineage (NCBI taxonomy): Eukaryota > Metazoa > Chordata > Actinopteri > Labriformes > Labridae > Notolabrus > Notolabrus celidotus. The sequence continues at coordinate 9,538,507 of NC_048292.1, forward strand.
ACCTTTTATTGGTCCAACTGTCAGAAGAGGCAGACTTTGTGTTTGGCAGTTTGAATTATTCTGTCTGTTCTGGATGGGGAATGGACATGAATAGAGGATGATTTGATGCACTCATTAGAGTAAAAAATCTCTGTGAAATAAATGAAGCCTGTTACTGCGATTGATTAGTGTTTCAATGAAAACAAACACCCTATTCCTCAAGGAACAAGGACTCTGAGAGTTGAATAATTACTGACTTTCTGCTTATAAAGCTGAACATCTGGACTCCAAGTCTGGGGTGAGAAGAGCACACATAATCAGTTGCAAATGTTCACAAGAAGGCACCAGACTTCATAAATATGTATCCCTATCATGAAGAAGGAGAATAGCAGGTGATTGACGATAATAATACTGACGTAAAAACAAAAAACCTCACTCGGCGGGTTATCACAAAACTTGAGCCAGGCGATGTGAAATCCACATGTGAAGAAGACGCCTGCACCACAGCTTGAGAGAGGAATCAAAATGGTGTCTGCCTGCTCCTGGAAGAAAAGAAAATATAAAAGTTGACATCCGTATGTTTTTAATTTAACTTTATTGACAATCATCCAAAGCCATTGAGAGGGAGAATATATGTGCTCTGCCATATGGTGATGTTTAGATGATATATGGAAGCCAGATAGAGACAGCATCTGGTTTAAAAGTTAAGTCTAATGAGGGGACCACTTGATAGAAGGAGCATAAATACTAACCATTTGATACACTCACACATGTGCCAGCACCATATCTGCTTCATTCACCACCTCTTCATCACTTAAGCATTATATCACATGAGACAAACACATCTTACATGATGGGAATTTATACTGTAGATGTGAGTAATGATATGATAATTGACATTACATACATGCTACTCAGACATGTTGAATTATTAGACTATATTGTGACAATTGGTGCACTGTAACAAGTTCGTGACACAGATGGTTTGAAGCTGCTTATGTGATCGCTGATGATCTCGACATCTGTGGAAACAGCAGCAGCAGATTAATACCTGAAGGAAACTGTTATTATTCTAATGTGTGTTCTTTTATTCATTTCTAAGCCTATTGCCACTAAACACGTGGATTTAATATCTGCAAATGTTTCACTTAAAAAGTTTTATGCCTTCTTCGTCCTTTGCTGCCTTTGTTGTCCAACATGGAATGATAATCAAAAATGTCAGACTGTTTGGATTTCTATGATCCTTCACAGATTTGCGATTAGCATAAACCATAAGCCGAGCTAAAGCGACACTGGCTAAAATCACAGTGGGATCCTTATTTGTTAAGGCGTGACGCCTCATAGCCAGTGTGTCCTGCTTTGAGCTTTCTCACATGGTGCCAGCATGTACCCCTGAGTCCTGTTAGCGAAGCCTCCCGGGTTGAGGCAGATCAAATTTTTACCTACGCACACTCACATGCACCCAAAAGCACAAATGATACACAAACAAAGCACAAATATTCTCCCAGATTTGTGCAATAACTCATGCAAGGGCACACTTCCCTGCACGCTCCTCCACAGTCCACAAACACACTGATTTCTTGATTAATTGGATGCTCTGCCTAAGCTTCCAAGATTAGGCTTTGACATAGGTTATAATTAAAAAAGACAAATTCAGGAAGTGTATGAAATCACTCATTTCCTGAGCAGAAATGTGAGTTTTAATTTACCTCATGCGGAGACGAGCTGTGGTCACCTGCAGAGAGCCAATTCACTGTGCATCGCTCGGCGCATGATGTCTGGCTTGGACAGAATGCGTCGTTAAAATAAACCCCCAATGCCAATTTATGGAACAGCGGTCAAATATTTATCCAGTTGATGAGCTGGGCTGTGTGTTCCTGCCTGACAATAATTAAAGACAAACCCAAGCTAAAGGTGAGCGGCAGCCATGACATCACTTCAGATCACCAGTTGTGAATAGACTGTAGTGGACAATACAAAAGTGCTCTCATTTGTTATTTTTCCTTTTGTGCACGGCCAGTAAAAGAAGGCCTGGATGTGTTATGCAGTTTTGGTTGTTGTGGTTTCCTGTTAGCATGTGCTGATGCATGCTGGGTAAACATTCTAAATGTCAGTGCGGCTGCTTATCCAAACTGATTTAACCTCCTGAAGAGCTGCGGCGAGAGCAAGCGCCGTCAGTCTGGAAAACAGTAATCAGTGAGTTTGTCTTGTAGATTTGAACCTTTCACCTCCACAGAAACACAACAACAACCCCCCTACTTGACATGACGCAGTGGAATTGTCTCTCATTTGACAACAAAATAAAAAAAGGTCTCCTATATTTCACTGCACACACAATAGGCATCAAAGAATTTAGCATAGGCCTGGATGCCCTTATTCCCTATGGTGGAACTGCTAACTCCTAAGCGGAAACTATTGAGACATAGTAGGCATGAATGGGTGTGAATGGAGCGCCGGGTTGGGCCTGTTGCAAGAGCTGGGGTTTCTCAGACAGGGATCACAGCCTGAGGTGCTACGTGTGTCTAATGAACAGTACTCAGCACCCTGGGATAACAATGAGAGCAGCACAGTTGTGAAAATCAATAAACTGCTGGAGCTCTCCGTGGCCTCCTTCATAGAGAAATAACAGCATGCCAGAGTCTATCAATGTCTCTTTTTGCCTTCATCTTCTTTCACACTCTCTATCACCAAACAGAAGTATAAAAAAAATTGACAAAATAGAGAAATAAGCTCAAAAAATATTTGCAAGTGATACACTGCACTCTGCACAGCAAACAATAACTCCACTGAATTTAATCTCTTTGCTGTGCTGATATTTTCTATACATCTCTCTGTGAAATATGCCCCTATAAATGTCACATCTAATCCATGGACTCACAGCATTAACGTGAAGATTGTGAGACGTGCATGGAAACAAGTCAGGACGGGAGAAAAGGGGGATTTTGTAAATCTCCCATCAAAGTTGTCTAATTATGTTAATCAAGAATTCTCCAAATGTCAGCGTTGCTGGAGAGGATGAGATTTGGAGGGAAGAGTACAGTAAATGATGAACCAACCAATCAGCCGGACCACAATGATAGTAATGACATTAATTAATTTAAGTTGGACATACAAAAGAGGCAGGCTTAAATCATGGGCACACTTCAAGAGTGAACACATGAATTAATATCAAGAATCAATTTGTTGAAAGATAAATGTTTTCTTACGCTGAATCAGCACAGATTTCGCTCAGCGCTTCAGGAAATTAAGAGTTTGGTCTCGGAAAGAGAAATTTGCCATCTGCAGAGAGTGACATCCATTAGAAGTGGCTTAGATAGGACTACATTAACAGAATAATGTGTGTAAAACATTTTGGGAACAAAACTCTTCAAATGATATAGCTGAACATGCTGTCAAATCATGTTGAACAGAATCACCAGATATGGTTGAGACATCCTTGTCTGGGACCACTAACTTAAATGCATTAATCTTAAAAGAAAAGTCTAATGTTTTGGGAATTAGAAAACCTTATCTCGCTAACAGCTAAATGAAAAGACAGATACTATAGTTACATATAGGTTAAATCAAAGGCTACAGCCAGCAGCCAAGTGTGTCAGCCTGACATAAAAATTAGCCTAGCTCTCTCTGAAGATAGCAAAACAGCCTATAAACTCACTACTTATAATTATTTAGATTTACTCATACCAAACTGTGTCCAAAAACAACTAGGTGTTTTTGTTCACTTGGGGTATGTGCTGGTCAGTCTCTCTTTCCAGGCGCTACAAGATGTGAACAGAGATAGGATAGTTGGCTTTCTAGCTAGCACACTAAGCTAAATCAATTATCCCTTTATAGTCTCTTTATGTGTCATACAAACATGATTGTGTTCCTTCTTCAGCAGTGGCTCAGTCCATAGGGACTTGGCTTGGGAACCGAAAGGTCGACGGTTCAAGTCCCAGTATGGACGAAGCTTGGCAAGTGGACTGGTGGCTGGAGAGGTGCTAGTTCACTTGCCTGGGCACTGCAGAGGTGCCCTTGAGCAAGGCACCAAACCCCCAACTGCTCGGGATGCGCTGGTTGATGGCAGTATCCTCACTCTGACATCTCTCCCTAAGCATGTTCACTGCATGAGTATGCATTTGTATGTATATACCAACAAAAACTGTATGTGTATCATGTCCAAAATAGCAGGAGTGAAAAAACTGAATTTCCCCCTTGGGGATTAATAAAGTACCTTTCTTTCTATGTCAGCTGTGGCTATTCGGTAATAGGCAAGACAGGGTCAGTGTAGTAACCAAGGTCTTTCTCCTTGTTCCTGTCTTTATCTATATGTTGTGACCAACTTACTGTCTCCAGACTAGAGCACAGCTCTTCTTCCCAATTGTTTTGTTTCCTATTGTCCAAATATGGTTATCTAACTGTAGTGTTGTCTTTGGGGGGAATAAAGGTACATGCCTGAGGATTTGTCTGACAGAACTGACTTGGCATTGCACTGCACTCACCTGCCTGTGTACTGTTATGTTATTTCTCCTCGATCGAGTTCTACATAAACTATTTCAACATAAGCCATCAGAGTCTCCTGAGTCTTCTGTGTCTAGTGTCCAGTTTATTTATGAACTCCATCACAATATTAAAATGGTGTCAATTATCCTTCAACAAAAGGAAAGAACCTAAGTATTTCCAAAATATTTTCTACAGCTGTTACATTTTTGTGTCAATACATGTCATAATGTTCACTTAGATGTTAAAAACTTGAATGACAGGTAGTGAGTCGGGACATTTCTCAAATGGCCCATGAAAAAAATATGTATTTATTTTCCCAAGCATGTAATATTCATAATGGTTAAACATTCTTCAAACTCCAGTGCAGCACTGTGAATAAAGAAGGCGTCAGTGGCAGACATCATAAACAATCGAGCAGTTTATTGTGTTTGCAATAATTAGATCTTTAACAGCAGGAGGCTTTTTCCCTCTGATTCGCTAATTTGATACAGTATCGTCTCGTCGCCGTGCCGCGGGTTAGCCACATAGGGAGGAAGCATTAATCTAATCTAACACTTCATTCAAAACTCCAGGGGGATCTCTGCTAAGTGTTGCAATCGCTGACTATTAAATTAATGTTGTTGTTTGTTTCCTGGCAGAACAAACAGGATACACTTGATGAATTAGTTCCTTTGCTGAGCGGAAAATTGAACTGTTTATACAAATAAACCACCAGACGTTGTAATTCAATACTTTGTTATCATTAAATGTTAGTGTCTGTATCAATGTGATGAAGAGAATTAGCCTATATTTAGTGTTGCTGCTTTTCTTTTGGAGTTTATCACATGAATTTCATGAGTACTGATTTCTTGTTATGTAAATCTCATCACATGAGGTAAACTGTAATCATATTATTGAAGTGAATACTTTTCATTTGAAACTTTAACTTAAATGTGAAGCCGTGGGTCATGTGTCAGCCATTCTTTAGGACATATACAGACTGTGCTTTAATTCCCTTAACACCAAAGAACTCTGCAACGGGCTTGAGACAGAACAAAACATTACACCCCATTTGCATGTCATTAGGAAAATGGAAAGCCACCTCCCCCTGTGGGTTTAACCCCTTATAAATATATTTAAATATATAAATATCATGAATACATTAATTGAAAGTGCCCTCACAACACAACCACTAAAAGCATGCCATGTGGAGCTGCTTTTGTCTCTCATGGGAGGGGTCATGCGTGCAGACGGCTCCATACACACCTGGAAATGTGCACACATATGGAATCATACAAACAAAAATCATCACAACTTTTTTCACCCAACTCATCCCTGACCTTCTCATAAACACACACAAAGACTTGCACTCCACCCTCTATAAAACAGTCCCACGCATACACACATCCTTCCCCGCCGCCCACACCTCCCTGTCACATAATCCCAGCCTTGGTTCTGACTTTACAGCGCAGACTGTCTCTTTTCTCCCTCTGTCTTTTGCTACTTTTCCCCTTTTCTCCCTCGCCTTTCTCTCTGTTTTCATGGATCAGCGGAGAGAGCAATTACATCAGCGTCGGTCTGGCGGCCTGGAGATGAAGAGCTGTGTGGCTGTGGGCAAACACCTGGCCACGGTTAGAGGAGCCGAGCAGAAGAAAAGAGGAGGAGGAGGAGGAGATGCAGTGTAGACAGATGTGCTGCAGGTTCTTTGCGCTGAAGGGAGCACAGTGTGTGTGTGTGTGTTAGGGGGTATGATGGAGAGCACTGAAGCACAAACGTGAGAACCAACAAGATGTGTGTGTGTGGTTGAGTTGAGTCAGTGAAGCCCTAAAACAACCCCCCATCACAAGCAGTTAACATTACCATCCTTCACAGCAGTCAAAAGTCTGCAGCACCAAAGTTTTAGGGCGATTCATTCAGCATGCGTCTGCCTTTCTACTTATTGACACAGTCGCAGTCATTTGCATTACAAAAGGAAACTGTTTGAAAATATGCACAAAACATGTCATCTCTGATAGGGCTTCAAAAATGCTTCAAACATGCCCCAAAAACACTTGAAAAACTGCACCGAAACTCAAATGTAAAGAGGACAATAGAATGTAAAACACTTACTGTGCTGCCATTTCCTCTTATCTGTTGCTGAGGGATATTTAACTTTAATGTGAAGAGAAAAAGCGAGGAGAAGGAAACAGAGAAGAAGAGTGCAAATGACATGAATAAGAGAAAACAGGACTAAAAGGAATAGAGCAAGTGAAGGAGGGAGAGAGTGCAGGAGTGGGGTTGCGTGAGGATCACAAATCTGCTCTTTGACCTCAGTCCAACCTCTGAGAGACCTCAGACAGACATGTGGTTGCCATCTGGCCTGGCTTAACATGCTATTATACCAGCTGATTTATTCTTAAATGCTACTTGGATGTTACTGCTATGGCTGATTTAGCTTCAGTTTTGTTCAAGGCTGAAGTTGGTTTGACTCTTACTCAAAGTGACAAAACGTTACACCGTTAAAAAAAGCATAGTTCTGTACTGTAAGTGATTTGAAATGTAGTGTTCAGAAATCCAGAAAATCTGTGCTGTCCTCCTTTTAGCTTCATGTATTATTTACATTGATAAATAAAATGTATGTACTGTTATATTATAGTATTTCAGGGCATATTCACATATGGCCCCGTTTCCCCGCACCATGCCGACACACTATTGGCCCCCTCCCCAGTCCCCTGCTGGCCTGCACTCAAATTGCCCCAGGCCCAAACGGGGCACAGTTACCTCCTGCGACACATACGATACATGAATAGCTTTACATCATCATGTAGCGTCCTTAGTTTACAAGGAACATGGTCTCAGAGTCAGCACACTGGACATCAACACAGATTATTCCTGTCGGCCCAAATTTAGAGTAAACACTTGACCTCTGCATCACACCAATGTGAACTCTGTGCCGCCTCTGTTTAAAATGATGTCGAGAGAAATGGCTGCATTGATTATAGATCATGTCAACACAGCATACCTGTGCTTGTGCTTGAGCATGAGCAACAATACCATGCCAAAGAAGCCCACCGGGCTTCTTTTCCAACCGGGCCTGGGCCAAGGATGTTACTAAATGCTGTATTTTTCATTACACTGTTTATGTTAAATTAAAAAAATAGCAAAAGTTATGAACTCCCTGTTACATATCAGTCTTATTCTCTGTACAGGAACTATATGAAATTGGATTATCCTTCCGAAATAAAAGACATTCAAATTCAATTCAAATTCAAAATTACACTTCTCATATGAAGATTAGTTTTAGCTCAGACTATCCCCCCTCTGGACACACCCCTGCTGAGCAGCCACACTGCATTCACACATGTATGCAAAAAAAAAAAAAAACCCTCTGACAATGAACAGACTCATGCACAACAATCCAGCAAGTGGAAGTGGCACTTACGACAGAGCTGATTTTAGATCTTGTGCAGACCCCAGTGCAGACAGCAGCACTAATTAAAATGACGGCTTATGTTTTCAGAGAGACAAACATGTAACCACATTGCTAAGATGCTCATGTCGGGTATAGGCAATGTTAACCACTGAATTTGTTAGCTGGAAGTGAATAAGGCAACGGACAATCACAACAAGTCTTACATTTGGATTGTAGAAATTTCATCGAACAACAGAACTACAGAGATAGAGGATATTGATTAGAAATTGTTGTCAGCGTGTTCTTTGGTGAAGCAGACGCTGAAGCTGTTTTAACTGAACAAAGGTGGCCCTAGCTGCACTGAAAAAGTTGTAGCTACAGGCCTGAAGTTGTACTGGTAACATAACTGGTAGTAGATACAGCTGGTAGCCTTACTAAATCAATGTGAGCTTTAGCACTGACCTGGGAGTAAAGCTAACTCTCATACCAAAATGTCCCTTAAATTAAGGACCTCCATGTCACCCTTAGACTAGATTTATAGACTTTGTAATTATTTTTTGTACTTACAGGAGCATTAAACTACAAAGCAGGCGCATAAATAAGGACCCAAATGCAGACCCATGAAAGGGAGGTTAAAGAGAATTGGACTCCACTTAGTGCTTGTATAAAACAGTTTTTATCTGAAAGGCAGTCTGACAGTAATCCTGAGAGGCTTTTGAATGCAGCAGATCTTAAAAATAGGGCATGAGGTCATACAGGAAGGTAGGAAGACAGACACACAGCTGGAACACAAAGACTATTATATGGACTATTTGGCAAAGGGGTGAAGCTTGCTTTGGATGGCATGCTGTGTCTATTGTGCACTATGGACTAACATGTGGTCTAGAAATGTTTGCAAGGCATGAAACTGAGATGACAAGCTCAAGCCAAAAAAAGGCAGGATAACAAAATGTATGCTCAATTTAAATATCGCCCCAAATGCAGATTAATATGCAGCATAAATGACGGATACAAGTTTGAGAGTTTTAAGTTTTGCAGCAGCTGAAGCTTGGATTGTAGATCTAGTTAAAGCAGCTCTATGTGAGGATGCTAATCTGCAGTTCAAACCCGACTCATAGGCACTTGTTGCAGATGAGTGCAGAGCCACAGCACAGCAGCCTCCTAGCCAATTAACAGCAGAAATCAACCCAAACAGATTTCCAATTGATAAATCTTTAATGATACCAGGGATTTTACACAAATGCACACTTGACAGTGCTAATTTAAAGCAAATAGGAAGCTTGATTAAAAATTCCCCAGACATGATGGGAGGTGTGTGTGTGTATTGGGGGGGGGGGGGGGGGGGGGGGGGAATAAATGTTTGAATAATTTAACAGATTTAATTGACACGACTGCAACGTTGTAAACAGAAATGTTTTGATGTTCGTAATGCATCTTGACATGATGAGATTTTGGGACGGTTCCAAGGAAAGAAGCGGGGTGAAGTGTGAGAAAGTGGAGAGGGATTCATTGGCAGTGGTGGTGGGGGTGGTGGTGGTGGGGGGGGGATCAGGACTGAGGAGGAAGACGAGGCAGAGGAATAGAACATTTGCAGTATTATTCCAGATCAAGCCTCGACGAGCACTTCTGGGTATTTTATCATAACGAGTAAGAAAAATAAATAAGGGCAGGGAAAGTGTTAGGATATGATAGGCAGTGAAAGCGATCAGCAAACACAATGATACACAAGCCTGTGAGCCACCCTGAGGCTACAGCACTTTGGTTTGACCCCAAGAATGTGGCATAAACAAGGAAGCAGGTAGAAAGGAAAGAGGAAGAGGTAGTAGGAAAAAAAGATGGAGGAGGGGGAGAAAATTCTCAGGCCAAGCACATATGGTGTTTGTCACCAAAATACAAGCACAAATCAAGATAGACAGAAGGAGTGTTTGGAGGGGAGATGACGGAGACACATGAATCTTCATGTTCGACAGGGGACCTAGCAGGGGTTACATGGCCGGCAGGTGCAGGGCCACCAATTGTTCGATAAGAAACCGATCTGCATGTGCCTGTCTGCTTCTCTGTCTGGTAAACATCCCCAGTTATCTGCAAACAAACAGAGTTTACTACCGACTATGAATGAATACATCAAATTTTGATGGAATTGCACATGTTGGGCTCCCCTACGCTCCCTGAATGCATCTCTACCATGATACAATGTACACCTGAATACATGAATAGCCAACAAGGAGGCCCTCGCTGTTTGTAGGGGGCAATGTTGACTGAATTTTTAAAGATGTTATTTTGATTTGACACGACTGCTGGCTCAGTGGAGTTTGAAGGGAGGTTGAGGGGGGTTACAAGACAGCCAGAGGAAGAGACAGCCGGGCAGCCTGCATCTAGGGAAGGGGCAGGGTAAACAGTAAAGGGAGAAACTAGCATGGATGGAGACAAAAGACAATCAGCTGCTCAGGGATGGAATCACCATATTGACTGTCATGGGGACAGACAGTATAGAAAAAGAAAAGGAAGGGGGTGGAGACAAAGATACAGAAGCCAGAAGATAAACAGGTCCAGAGATGACAGGCTCGCAGTGACAGTCCTACACATGAAGACATAAAAGCGCTAACACATAAAGGCAGCCAGATGCAAAGATATAATGTAGAATCAGATGTCAGCATTACAGACAGCAAAATAAAGTCACCCAGACAGCCTGCAGGTAATGCAAGTAATTGGCACCATTTGTTTTTTTCTTACACCTTCCATTTATTCCCAACAATGACAATAAAAGTGAAAGCACAACGCGCCTGATCATGCACACACAATGCAGAAAAGGATGCTAGGAGCAAAGCTGACATTACAACAAATGCGTTTATGTTGCCTGACAATGTATCGCTTCCACATCAAAGGAAAAATGTTCACCTTTTGCGAACGGGAAAAGCGAGGGTGAAATAAGTGGAGGCCCTTGCTTTATTAACTCCCAATCAATAAACATGCAGTCGGTGGCGAGGTAATCAGGAAACACTGGCAAATGGCCTGACAATGTATCAAAGCCGATGCTGCGAGGCAACGGCACAAACTCTAACAAGCATTTTATTACCGGTAGCTGTTACTGACATTAGTCAAAAAACCAAGAGAGATAAAATAGAATAAGGAATGCAGCGTGGCTGGCTGAGAGGAGCCCTCGGCTGAGAGTGTGCACCTTGTTTGATAGCAGCACGCCTCCTCTTTGATATGATAACAAATATAAATTGTTTAAAAACATCAAATGAGGGACCAGGTAGACGCCAGACTTGCTGTAACGGATGTCTGGTATAGGGGGCGATGAAGCTTTAGTGGTGGTGATGATGATGCAGAGTTACTTTTTGAGAGCAGAAACAAACCTGCTTTGCAAAAATGGCTCCTCTGAGTCAGTGACTCTTTGCAGTCTGTTTAGTATGTATTGTGTTCACTGCCACACCATGAGTGAAGTACTCAGATAACAGAACCAGTGCTGCTATGATAATATCCAAGACAACAAGTGGAAGTATGGGTGTATGTGTCCTAACAATAGAAGAGTAAAAATAACTTTTATCAGTAACACATACTTCAAGTGCCAAAAGTAATGGCCCTTTTCAACTACACAGTTCCAGCCCTACTCGACTCGGCTCTACTCAGTTTGGGTTTCTTTTCCACCAGCCCAGGTACCGACTCACAGTGGGCGGGGTCGTCATAACACAGCTGTGCAAAACTGCATTCACGTCATTTTGAACGCGACACAAACACAACCATCACAAACAATGGAGGACTTGGAGGCAATGGTGTACTTGCTAACCCTAACCTAGTCAACGGAGAAACTTTGTGTGCAGACATTGTACAGTACTGATGTCGTTTTTTAAAAATGGTGGGTTTGATTCCTGTGTTGGGGCGTCGCACTCATGACTCTTCAATGACGACATTCTCTGACCAATCAGTGGCCGGCAGTCCGTCGACGTCACCTTTTAGTATCTGCTCAGCTCGCTTGGAACCAGAGCAGAGCAGGTACGAAAAACTGGTATCTGACACGAGGTACCGCGCCCGTGGAAACACAGCACAAACAGAGTACAGTCGGGTCAAGTCGAGTGGAGTAGGGCAAAGATGGGCCAGTGGAAAAGGGCCATGTGGTACTTGTCCTACAGGAAAAATGCCCAGAATGCACCATTTCAGATTATATTACTTTTCCTAACACTGATTTATTAAAGCACATTGTTTATATTTCAGTGAAGTTACACTGCTAAACCACAAATATTAGAAAGCGTTTGTCTACTTTCCCATCCAATATCTCATTCCGCTTAATAAGGTCCAAAATAAGATTAAAAAAAAGAAAAAAAATAGAAAAGAAAGAATTTCAAGATATTACAAGCGCAATATGTTTGCTCCATAGTTTGACTTTTTGGACATTTTCCCTATCCTAGCTTCTTATTGAGTTTTTGATGAGAAGATTGATACCACTCTTCCTTATGTAGGCTGAATGAACAACAGGGCCACTATTAGGTTAGCTTAGCCAGCTTAGCTCATCACAAGGGGAGGAACAGCTAGCCGGGCTCCACACAGCAACTAAATAAAACTACTGACACCTTTAAAACTAATTTCACATTGTCTGCTAAATCTTAAAAGACAACAACTAAATCATAGAAAACACACTGTGAAGTTAAAGTATATGCTTATCTAAATGCTAAGCTAAGCTAAAGGCGACTGGAGGTAGTTTAATATTTAAGGCACTATGATAAGAGTGGTGTCTGTCTTCTTAGCTAATTGTTCAAAAGTACAAAATATGAATAAATAGAACTTTTGAAATAACTCAAAAGTACACCTCAGTAAATTATTTGTCTCTCTCCATGCTCAAAGTGCTTGGTAGACTTGTTCAGGGCCGCCTTCCCACCCCAAGGATCACACACAGGTGAGAAACCGAGATTGAAACCCTCTCCTCCCGTCAGCTAATTTGTTTGTTTCGTTCTGGGGGCATAGCTGATATTAAAAGGAGATCCTGAGCCGCGCGGCGGTGGGGAAAGAGAGAGTCGGGGGGAAGAGGAGAGGAGGGGAGGGGAGGGAGGGATGAGTTTACAAGCCTCAGGTACGGTGAATGGGGTGAGTGAGAAGATGCAGAAAAGGAGGCAGCGAGGGAGAGAGAAAAAAAAATCTCATCCAAATAATTTTCACCCCGTGGGCGCTAAAATGCAAATCACAGATCAAAGAGGTTTGGAATGGAAAACTAGCGAGATTGGGAGAGAATATCATCAAGCTGGGGTTATATATGTATGTTCAGGATGTGAGAGAGACATGCTGGACTCAGGTAATGGAGCTGACCTGTACTTGAACACTGCCCCCCACTGCCACTATCATTTCCCCGCCTGTCTTCTCCCAGGATTATAGCATGTACAGTACACTGAGAGGTAATTTACTTTCTCCTTCTAGTACCTTTATTCCCTCTCTGTTCTTTCCCTGTTTGTTTATAAAGCACTTTTTGATTTGTGCCGGTGACACAAATCTCTTTGCAAAGCAGTGCCATATTCCACTTTTACAGGTTGTCTTGGAATTTATGTTCGACAGCGATCTGTTTACATGTTTACGCCCTTTTCTCTTCTCTTCTTTGACTTTTCTTTTCTCTTATCTGTCAATCTCCCTGACTGGTTGCCTGTTTGTTTGTTTGTCTTTATAAACTCTTTTTTCTGTCTCTTTCCTTATTCCACTTTCTGGGCTCATTCAGCACATGGCTGTACATGAACTCCTCTGGTTCTGCTCAAGGTTTCTGCCTGTTGAAAGTTTTTTCCTTGCCACTATCGCCAAGTGCTTGTTCATGAGTAAATATTGGGTCTCTGTTAATAATATAAAAATGAATATTCACTTGACCCACATTTACATAAAGTGTCCCTATGATTTTGTCCCTTTCTGCACACCGTAGATAAGGTGCTGAAGTGTCTTCCTGCTTCCCGCTGCCTCCAGGATAGAAAACACTGACACCACCATGCTTCTAAATGGCACATTTCACTTTTTAAAACTACCACCTACAAGCTAAGCATACCTGTGCAGCTTATCTAACTGATGTCAGTGGCCAATGGCATCGCAAAAGCTAGCAGAGCACTGTTTTGGAGTGTGCCCCAGATCTATGGATGGATACACATTAATTAGAGCACTTGCTAAATGGGTGGCAAATGACTGCAGGCCAATCAGCAATGTGGAAGACTTGTGTCTCAGGTTGGCATGTTGTGACTAGTCATACCTTACTATTGCGGGGACAGTAGTTCTGTGCATACAGGACCTTTCTGTAACAGAGAAAGCAACCAAACTAGAATAACATTTCATAGCATTTAACACCCAAAAATATGTTTAACTGGCCCCCAAAACTCTGAATTTATTGATGGATATATTCAAATTATTCAAGTGGATGACAAAGAGTCATCCTGAAATATGAGTACCTCAAACAAAATTTACATTTGTGAATCTTTTTCCACATTGAGTGCTTCTATTTACGCAGATGTGTAGGGAGGGGGGGGCGAGCTATACATAGGCACGTAGTGGAAGGATGTGACTGGCAGAAGGTGAGGGTAGACTGCGTACAAAGAGTCTCCGCATTAATGCCTAATTAATGTCTGTCTCCCCCATTAATGTCTGATTAATTATTCATGTCTGTCTCATCCACCTGAAGCTGTCACAACTTTTCTTGTATCCTGACATTGAATGTGACAGTGTTGTCCCCCGGCACGTACTTTTGTTGTCCAATTCTTGCTTAGAATAGCAAAAGACAGCGTTGTATAAAATTGTAAAAATGTCCTATTTTAGGCAGAATACAGTGTTCACTACAATAAGTAATTGAGCGTCTAGACTTTTGACAAGCTTCAACGCCGCAAATTAATATTTTTTTCTCTCTCTTCGAACAACTGAACAAAATTCGTTGTTGACTTATCTCAAAAGTGAGAAATAAGGGGTGCATATACCTTACCTCAATGTTAAAAGCTTATAAGCTCACATGGCACACAACTGCATTCAGCCATTTCAAATGCAGTTTAAAAAAAAACCCCACACACACACTTCAAAAGGAGTACCCTTGTCTCCTCACAAAGTGAAGGTTAATTTTCCCACACTTCAGTATCTCTTTTCAGAGCTTGAGCAGGTACTAAGTTGCAGATTCTCCATGTGCCATCTGCATCAGCACCAGCGCGCGTCACTGATGTGGATTAGCGGTTCGCAGCACTTTGACTCTGACTGCCACAGGATTCAAAACACAGCTGCTTTTTAAAGCTGGTCAGCACAACCTGTGCAGAGCCGCACTTCATCTTCATCCATCCCTCAAAGACTGTATTTCTGCTGCACTTGTACTCTCTTTTCTCTTCTGCTATTTGCTTTTGAATGTAAATCCTTAATCCTTCAATCTTTCTTTTCTCTCTCCACCTTTTCCTCCTCTGTCTTTCCTCCCTGTGAACCCCTCCATCCCCTCGTTATTGCCTGCCCTCCACATTTTCTGCACCCGGTGTCACCTGCTCTGTAATCTGATTACTTCACGGTGGAATTAGTATGTATATTTAATGCAGTTTTTTTTTCTTTTCTCCTCTGTGTCTTTTCTTCTTTTTAAATCTTGATGAGTGATGCAGGGAGAGGAAAGGAGATGGGGTGGGGTTGCTCTTCTTGCATGTCTGGCGGATATGCCAGGGCCATGCTAATAAATGACAGCTGATTTATGCGTCTGTATTCTTTTATTTATAAAAAAATAGCAAGCGGGCTGATTTCTGATATTAATAATACAAGTGGATCCACTTTGATTAGGCTTCTGTGGAGAGCTGTGCATATTCAGCATTACAATTAAAGCCTCTGATGTGAAATAGGAATGACACGCTAATGAAGCGAGCTAGCGAGCCTGAACCGCGACTGTCCAACAGCATTACGGCCCATCTCGGATGAAGAGTAATTATACGAGGAACACTGAAATGTCATTAAAAATCTTCAGTAAGTGATTTAACCCACCATTCCTCACTAATGCTAGATATTTCTTTTTTTTCTTTGCCACCCCCAACCCCCACATGATCAACTCCCAAGGTTTCCTTTCCCTTAAAAAAAATCCTTCTTTCCACAAGACCGATATCGAACTTCTCCTTCAGAAGTTCTACAAACCAAAAAAAGGGCACCAGGCTCCTTAAACACAAACATATTGAGGTTTAAAACAAAGACGTACAATTGCATTGTCCTAATTTAATTGCAGAAGTCGCTGGTGCCGGTGGTGGTAGGTAATTGAAATCATTCCATTAGAAATTCCATTATGAATTGGTGATTAAGGCCAGAGGTGATTACCATGGATTAAAGATGATAGTTTGGTTTTTTTCAAGCATAACCTCTCCAGCCACCTGCACACTATCCACCTCAAACAGCTTGATTTATCACAACTAGCATGTAAGGGAAGAAAGCAACATTGGAGAGAGATAGAACCTGAAAAAGAGGAGAAGCATGGGGGATAAAGGCAAAGAGTGTGTGTTGTCTCTAAGAGGATTTAGCTAATCTGATTCTACCCCTTCATTCATGTTTGATGTGCTCTCTTTCACAAGCCAAATCAGCCTAGAAGCATTGTTTTTGTTGTTGTTTGAAGAAAACAAATAATGAGATGTATCATGTCACCATATCATTTTCATTAGGCCCATTGTCAAGTCTCTCGGTGCCTGTGTGCGTAACACAGAGGGAGAGAGAACCTGATACAATGTGTGTGTGTGTGTGTGTGTGTGTGTGTGTGTGTGTGTGTGTGTGTGTGTGTGTGTGTATGTGGTAGATAATGCCACAGGCAAGAATTCATGAATATCAGCACTTTCTCACCATTTTGTTGGGTTAATCCCTTGTTTCAGTTGGAGAAATCTGAGTTTCTCTTGCATACATTACACTGATGCCTGCACATCACGGAAAAAAAAAAAAAAGTACCATCACGTCAGGTCCCTCTGATGTAATGATGAGTGAAGTTTTATGTATGGAGGTCATGGGATTTTTTTGTCTGTCTCAGCAGCTTCTTCAACAGAGGGGGGAATCAGACATGTGGCGATGGGGCAGGTGAGTTTGGAGCTAGGTTAACATTAAAACACAGTGACCAGGGGAAAACATTGCACCAGAAAATGTGCTAAAGAAGTCTGACCTCATGGGAATTTTCATTCTTATTTGAAAGTATTATTTTGTCCTTTGTTTGAAGTAAAAAAATGCTGACTGTGAGGACTCAAGAGGGATGATTTCTTCATAGAGTGAACTAAAAACATTACTAATCTTCACAAATGCATCCAAACTCTTCACAAGAAACTGCACCACACACTGCACCATATTTATACCGAATATGGCACAAAAAGAGCACCAAAAACTATAAACAAAACCAAAAGCCACATGAAAACTGATCAAAACTCAAAACCTCAACAAAAACCAGCACATCTACCAAATACTAAAACATATTACAAAAAACACATCAAAAACTGCTGAAAAACCTTGCCTGAACTACTAAAGTCTTCCAATAACCACACCAAAAAACATATTAAAAACTGCTAAAAAGGGGCGCTGCTGGCCTAGCGGTCTAAGCGCCCCACATACAGAGGCTATAGCCCTCGTCGCAGAGGCCGCAGGTTCGATTCCAGCCTCGACCATTTACTGCATGTCCTCCCCCACTCTCTACTCCCAACAATTCCTGTCTCTCCTCAGCTGTCCTATCCATAAAGGCAAAAATGCCCCAAAATATAAAAAATAAAAAATAAAAACTGCTAAAAACATCAAAACTCCCAAAAATCATGAAAAACTAAACTTAGACTTAAAGTTACAAATACCACATCACACCACACTACACTAAAAACTGAGACAAATCGACCAAGTACCTTAAAAAAATCTACAAAAGCCACACCAAAAACCATGTCCAAAACTGGGCCAAAAACTACCATAAAAACTCTAGTATTTAAAAAATAACTGCACCAACAACTACACCAATTACCACCAAAAACTATGCTTAGTTCATGATAACCTCGTGACTCCTGTGATGGCATCTGAAATTGGGTGCATCGTCTTGTGGCACCTAATTTGGCACTGGCTGGGGCGCTTACAGGGGGCTGGGTGGGGTGGGAGCGGGCGCACGAGTGCCCCTCGCCCACCACCGAAACCGAGCGTCATGCCTCCCAGCTATGCAATTATTTTTGCACTGCGTCCAATATCACTTGAGAGCAATGCAAATTATTTAAGACGCGCTTTTCAGGGCTCGCAATTATAATAATGATGATCTCAATTAGCGTTGCCATTGCCTCGGACTATTTAGCAGGCAATTTTGCAGCCTGGGGGCGAGGGTCTTCAAGGGAGCCGACACGCATCGTCAGGTCAGAAAAGAGTGGAGAGAGGAAGAAAAGAAGACAGAAGAGAGAGAGTCGACACTCTTAATCAATAAACTGTGAGACTGTGAGATATTTACCACCCAATCCCGAAAGGGGACGCTTCATAAAGTGACCTAATTGGTCAGTGTTGGAGATGAAATGAATGATGCTAGGATGCACAACTAATTCAGAAGGGCAGGATATTAGCGGTTTGTACTCTTATCCTTGGACTCAGATGTGCACAGATCTACTCAAGGGTCACAGAATAGTCTGGTCAAAGTATACTCATTCGTCTTATCTGAGGAGTGACATGACAAAATTAAGACCACACTAATGCCTCCACTGGATTTAAAGCTACAGCTAGGAGAAAGTTAGCACAGCCTTGTTTAACTATTACACACAGGGTGATCTAGAAAGCATGGCAGCATCAGTTCTAGTTCACAAAAGATAACTTTTTAGACCGCTTTGAAAACATCTGAGGAGGTAACAACAACACAGCAGTGGCGTGTCCAGAGGGGTGGCCAAGGTTGGCACTGGCACCCCTTGAAATCCAATTTGCCACCCAGGGGCCACCCCAAAATCCTAAACTATGATTGGCTGTTTGTCTTGTCAGAGGTGAGGTTTCTGTTACAATCTATAACTTGGGATGAGTTAAAAGGCTGACAGTAGATTTCTTTATTAGTGCCCTCAAATGTGACTTTGGAAAACATCTATTTTTTTTAAAATGAACTAAGCATAGTTTTTGGCAGTAATTGGTGTAGTTGTTGGTGCAGTTATTTTTTAAATAGTAGAGTTTTTATGGTAGTTTTTGGTGCAGTTTTGGACGTGGATTTGGATCCACGTGGATTGATGTGGCTTTTGTAGATTTTTTAAGGTACTTGGTCAATTTGTCTCAGTTTTTAGTGCAATGTGGTGTGGTGTGGTATTTGTAACTTTAAGTTTAGTTTTTTATGATTTTTGGGAGCTTTGATGTTTTTTAGCAGTTTTTTTTTTTAAGTTATATTTTTGGCCTTTTTGCCTTTATTTTATAGGACAGCTGAAGAGAGACAGGAAATGTGGGGAGTAGAGAGTGGGGGAAGACATGCAGGTGGTCGACCGGCCGGGAATCGAACCGGTGACCCCTGCAACGAGGACTGTAACCTCTGTATGTGGGGCGCTTAGACCGCTAGGCCACCAGCACCCCAAAAAAAACATCTTTGTAATTCCTTAAAGAATTAAGCTTAGAAGATTTATGCCACTTTGCCATTTGGTAAAATATCAAACAATATTTCACAAGTAAACTCGCGCTGTGAGTTCTCCGTTTCCCAGCCGCAAATGTAGTATACTGCACTGCCACTGCATATTAGGGGGACTTGTTTCCCCCCACCATTCATGTGGAAAAGGCTTGCACCACCAGCTACCCTTTCTTTTATTCATCGTACTGTAAATAACTCCACTTTATGAAAGCAGCCGTGTGACTCACGGATACCTCTCTAACCACAACCCATTAGTATTTCATGGCCTTTGAAAGAAGGGTCTATAGCAGGCGCTCTCACACTTTAATGTCGGAGCTCCCTCTGATGTTGTGTAGTACACAGCGGCCCTTGTTGCACTCCGTATGCGATCCCTCACTTGAATTCACAACACTTCCAAGTGCATAAATAGCACGGAAGACGAGTGCCTCGCGAGCTAGCTAATGCTCCGGAACGCCATTGCATGAGGAGATAACAGGAGCCTGCCATGGCTGATGCCTGGGACATCAGGGGGGTGGGGGGGAGAAAGAGAAGTGTGTCCTTTATGAAAATGCTGTTGTTTTCTGACCCTCATGGACATCATAGGTAAGGAAAAAGAACATCATCAGCGTTACGATTAAATGACCAGCGGACATGATTCAAAGGGTCCCACGATGTCCCTGAGCACCCTTTGGAACGTGTAGAAGGCTCTCGGCATACAGACGAGCTAATGGGCAACCCATTGGTCATGGTAGATTCAGTTTGAATCTCAATGAGGGTGTCAGTGTCTGGCTGCTCCATGACCGACAAGGTGTGGTAGGCCTGTTGGAGTTGATTTAGCCACACGGCCTGTCATAGCGTTTTAGCAGTCAACATCCATCAATCAAGAGGCTAAAAGGCATGTGTTTTTTTTTTTTCATTTGAAGTGTCAAAAGCAAACTGCTGTGTTGAAGATTGATGGAAAAAGCAGGAGTTTGGATGAAATTTCACATCGTTGTTTTCTCTACATGAAGCAGAAACTTGACGGTAATAAGGTCGATTTTTTTCTTACATGAGCAACAACAGATTTAATAATGTGGTTTGCGTCAAAACCACTTTTCAAAACCAGAAACCAATCCGGGTAAGTCACTTCTTACAAAAGCCTTTCATAAGGTACGCAGCAGTGCTTCCGTGTATACTGGGACATGCTTGTGGTACATGAAAGCAGTGGGCTTGAGCATACAAAGGCTAACCCATTACAGGTCCAGAGGGGGTGGGCAATACAGTGCCTTCTTGTCCGCCTCTTCTAAACAAGACTCTAGGTGCTGCAAGCTGGA
Source organism: Notolabrus celidotus (assembly GCF_009762535.1). Lineage (NCBI taxonomy): Eukaryota > Metazoa > Chordata > Actinopteri > Labriformes > Labridae > Notolabrus > Notolabrus celidotus. The sequence goes on from NC_048292.1 coordinate 9,559,166, forward strand.
ACAAAGCCTTGTAACATAACAATTAAACTTTAATTGTTTTTTTTTTTCCAAGCCCTTTCCCTCACATCTCTGAGTAGCAGGCTCCTGAAACGTTAAAAGTGTAATGCACGCTAGATTTCATGGCTGTGCCTTTGTAGAATAAAAGATATATGTGTAACAGTGGAGTGGGGGATAGAAAATAAAAAAAAAACTCTCTGATGCTAGAGGTAGACAGTTGCTTTTCAAATTCCAAGTTTTGGTCCTTTATTTTATTCAGCAGTGAAATGCCATGAATACAGAAAATAATAACGTCTGTTACAATTCTCAACCATGACCTTCTAATGTCAGAGAACCTTTAACGTATGGACACAGTACACAGTAATGAAAAGTATCAAAAAAAGGAGCTGAATCTCAATCGAAAGGAATCGAAACAAAAAAATAAAAGTTTTCACCAATTACATAAACATATGTTTGCTACAGTCCCAATTTACTGTATACATAGGGGGATCATATTCCCAATTATTAGAGAAGGATAGCAGTAGAAAGGATACATGACTCAACTGCCAGACATAATGCTTCATAAAGTATGCACAGAGGTACAAGCAATAAATACACACATTAGGTTAAGCCTTACAGCTACGCAAAGCAGATGCAGAAAAAGCAGGTTTGCTATTCTTAGCGAGCAATGAGAGAGAAACAGTAAAAATTCAGGTAAGTCAGAAAAGAAACACTGAGATTTTTTTTTCCTCTTAGAAAAAAGTCTGGTAAATTTATGGGTCCACCAACATTTTTTTTTATACATAAGTATGCACAGTTATCAAAATACAGACAAAATCAACCCAGAAAATCCAGACAATCCTAAAATCTAGTGGAGGAGCAGATCGCAGTTCTGGAGGTCTTTCTGGTATTATGTGCAAGCAACTATTTTAGACATTTTTTTACTTAATTTATACAAAACCCATGCAAATCTACAGGTAATATGCATTCTGTGGCTGACAGGTTTTATCCCTCCCAAAACAGTATATCTGAGGTAATGCACTCTGATGCATTGTACGTACATTTAGGCCATCGTCCCGTTGATTTTTATTATGTTCTTTTATAGGTTCTTGTTTCCAGTCCACCAAATGATTTTTTGACATGCATTTTTAAAACACAATATTCCCTTACAGGTAATCTATACATCATCATTCTACAAATGTTTGAGGACAACCTATTACAATGCAAATCTTTCCATATCTTGCCGCAGGGAATGTAAACGTTGGTTTCGAGCCACGTCCTATGAGACAAGCGTAGCAAAGTGTATCAGCTCTTGTGGTGTTCTCGTGCAATCTGTCGTAATTGTTCTGAATTTGTTGTGCAGAGGTAGAAGCTTCTTGAAAGCCTTTTTGGGTGAGTGGGAGAACCCTTTTTTTTTTCTTTTTTTTTTTGAAAGACGCAGCGCCCTTTTTATTTGGTGTGATAAGATTATTAAGAACGTGGTCTTCAAGTCGTTTTGCTGACTCCAGCTAAGTATTGAAGGGATAAGCTTTGTTCCTGGGCCCAGTAACCTTTTGACGTGAAACTGGCGTACGTGTGTTCTGTGTGTGTGTGTGTGTTTTTCTCATGCGGTGTGTTTTTGCACAGTACTGCTCGTGTCTGCGTGTTCAGTTCTTACAGCCGGGTTCCCTTGGCTTGGCGAAACACTTGAAAACAACGTATGCACAGTGTACAGTACACTTCGGTCGGTTGTTTGTCGCAGCACTAAAAACAAAGCCACTCTTTGACGGGTAGCTCTGGGTCTGAGTGTGTCCGTTAGCATATAGCGTACTAGCATGAATGCTAGTCTTCCGTGTGGTTGTTTTACCATCTCTTTATCCCATACAAGAGGAGGCAGAATTTTGTGTAACTTTGGTTTACTGAAAACAGAAATGACCATTAAAGCAACAACACTTTTCTAGATGACATTAGCAGTGAGGGAAATGACGGGGCGAAGTCTCCACTACTTCTCTTTAGTTTCTACAGATAGCAGTTGTGTTAGAAAAAAGCTGGCAACCTATACAGAGTACATCTGTGTTGTATCTATATAGTTTCGAAGCTATGAACCACACGATGAGTATTTGTTGATGAGTTAAAGCAAATATCACCTAGAAAAGGTTAACGTTCACCTTTAATATCCTCTTACGCAATGGCTATTATTATTTGCTTCTCCATGGTGACTAAGCCACATCATTTCTACCAGAAATCATGACTTATTTGGCTTCACTAGATATTTTTCTTGTTTGGTTAGCGATGTTTTCAGTTTTTCGACGCGGCTTCGGAAACAAAAACCGCCACAGAAAGAGAGACATGACATTATTTTGACGGTCCCACTTGGAACATTACATAATCACCAGGTTAGAAAAAGAAAACCCCTACAAAATAAAAGAAAAATGACTTCTGATGTGTAATGCAAAAGAAAAAGAAATCAAATTCACAATAACACAATGTGTCTGCACTTCCATTAAATACACAAATGTTTTGTTTTGGTCATATTCCACTTTTACAGTTAGCTGCTCTCTACCAGTCAAATCACCAGCACAAAATGACTGCAGTTCAAATATCACATTAACCTTTTACCTACAGTACGTCTGGCAGAAAAATCTCCAAAGTGGACGCTCTATGAGTTATCAAATTACACATCAAAATCAGCATTTTTACTTCCCCTCATCTCTTAAACTCGTGATCATCTTTGTATAGGGCTAAATGAAACAATCCCAGAGGTTTTTTTCGAAGGTAGTTTGCGGAACAAAAGCTTCTCTTTGTTACTAGTTTAAAGTCGCAGAAGACCAAGAGGAGTTTGGTGTTTTCTGCTCATAAGCTATTGGCCATTGCTAGTGTTGGCTTTGGTTTCTAGCTGTTGCCTGTGACTGTTAGCAGGTAGACAAAGCTTTCGTACGAGGAGGTAAAGGATAACAGCAAGAAGAAAATTATGCAGAAATGCATTTGTTTTGTTAATGGTGCTTTACACAAACTTCTCTTTCCCCAACTAATTTTCCTGTTTTTTTCATTTTAATCACAAACAGATAATAGACTGGAAGCCAACTTTTTTTTTTTTTTTTACTTTTTTTTTAACTCTTTTTTTTTCTGGACAGCTGCAACAACAGTCTTGGTACCGAAGTTCCGTTTCTGGTGCGATTCGGGGAATGGCATTTACAGTCGGTGGTATCTAAAAAAAAAAAAAATCATACTTTTTGAAATTAAAGATGGTAAAAAAAAAAAAGCTAAAAATAATATACTGGTTTGATAATAGTAGCAACATACAGGCAGTGACACAAACTTCTGAGACTACTCCTGTGCAAATGATAACAGAGCAACAACTTGAATTGAACCAGCAATTGTCTCTAGACATAAACAACTACTGGGAGGGAGGGAGGGGGGGAAGGGGAGGGGGTTATTCACAAACATAAAACGTCTTCCTTTTTGGCAGTATATGAGGCCGCTAGCTTTCAACGGAACATGATTTGCTCATTTGTTTCAGGTTTTTTTCCCCATCCATGAGTCCATCATCCTTGTACTGTACGTGGCCACGCCATCTCCAATGAAATAGGTCTCAAAGAGTTCATTTTTTTAAACCAGACATCTCATGCCTGTCATGTTCAGGGGGGATCCCAAAGGGCTGCAACAAAGAGTTCCTTTGGACCGGTCTCCACCCGGATGCATGCTCAATAAATAGTCCCAGTGGTGAGAGAGACGAGAGAGGAGAGTCAGCTGTGGGTTTTTCTTGGACTGTGGAGTGGTTTTTTTTTTTTTCTAGTCTTGCAGGTGGTCTGTGTGAGACAAACAGTGCGGCGGGGCGGAGGGATACATTGACCAAAAACTGTATCCTAGTCACTCCAGGTCCTCTGATAAGTTCCCTTCCTCCAGCTCCCGGTCGTCATCCAGCTCTGGACTGTGATTGGCTGTCGTCACCAGTGACATCGGACAGTCGTCGTCGTCCATGTTGAGTGGCTCCTCCTTCACGTGAATGTGCGGCCTGTGACACAATCACAGCGGCGAGAAATGTTAGACTTTTGTGTGTTTGTATGGCAGATTTCTAACCCTAAGCACAATTTGAACAAAGACTCAGAGAAATGTTTTCTAAAATGACTTTATAACACGTTTTCCTGCAAAAGTTTTTTATATGTCGTCATTTATTGTGCTGTCTTTGAAGCAGTTGAAGCATTTAGTACCTTTGTTTTAAAAAGTGCAACATAAACACATATTGTACCTTAAAATAAGGTTTATAATTGAGAGAGGGTTTCTGGTCTTTTATCCTCTGCTGCATGTGGACTGTGAAGTGTGGAGTTCAGCTACCAGACAAATATTTTGTTGTATCAAAAAAAAAACCCAGGCCATTACATGCCTTATCTAGCAGAGCAACAACCATGTTGTTTGCAAGACGCTAATTCGACATGATGCCTCACGTCTACTGTAAGTAAGCGCATGAAAATTGCATGAAAAAACACGGCCCCTGTAAGGCCGATAAGCTGTGATGTTCCAGACATGTTTGGCATTTAAAAGTTTACTGATGACACCAGGTTGAAATACATGAAAAAGGAAAAAGCGGGGGGAGGAACAAAAAACAGGCCACAATGATAAATAAGGGAGAATTTCTCATCCCTGAGCCCCCTGGAGCAAAGGCAGAGGAGAGGCTTTTTTATCTAGTATAGAAAGCGCAAGCCACTCGTTATATGCAGGGGCTGTGCGTGTCGCTCCTCAAGAGGAAAAAAACCGGCAGCTAGGTTCTGCCATTAATCAACTTCAGACCCCGGCAGTCGTCCCCCGGACACCATGATACATGTTTTTTAACTCTAAATGGATGAATAGCTTTAGCCGCTGTCAATAAGTGCTGGGCAGGAAGCAGCCGTGGTGCAGGGAGCGGGACGTCTCTGCCTTCAGAACAACAGAAGAGTGGGCGGGAAGAGGAAAAAAAGAAAGTGTTGGGCGACTAACAAGAATAATATGCTGTCACACACAAACAAGGCATAACATGATCTGGGGGCCCGAGTCGGGGAGCGGGGTTTTTGGCCACGATGATAAATCTGACAAAACCTAATTATTTCTGACACATAGGATGCATCAGAAAATCCCCGTAGACTTTGAAAGAGGAGAGCAGAGGGGGAGAGAGAGGGAGACTTATCAAGTGGTAGTGCGTTAGGACTCGTCTCGTAGCCGCTCTCCTGGGCTGCCTTCATCACGAGAAGAGGAGGAGGAGGAGGGGAGGGAGGGGGGGTTGCTTTGAATTTGAAAAGAATTTTAAAAGGTACAGATGACTTTAATATTCAGAGCCAAATACTGTAAATTAATATTCTGATGTGGTGGGATAAAGCGAGGAGGCTGATCTTAGCAGGATGCAAAGCAGAGAGATGAATATTTCTGTTTCTGCCCCTCAGATTGAGGCAGGCAGCGAGAGGAGGAAGAGGAGGAAGAGATCAGTCAGAGGTTACAGACACAGAACAACACTCACTCTGCTCCTCCTGACCAGGGAGGACAGAGTCTTGTTTATCAAAAAGCTCATGAAATACTATTGTTGATTTTATAAGACGAGAATTAATTTAATGTTGAAGGCTTCAGAGTGAGTCCAATGAGAAATCAGTTAGCTGATATATGAAGGTAAATTGACAAGCATGTGTCTGTAGCTCTGAAAATGTGAAGATTTGCTCATTTTTATTTCGATTTTAAGCAAACATGAATGTGTTTTTTTGACTGTTATATCTTGAACACCTAAGTTTTGGCTAGCAGAGGTGTTTTCATTTATTAGATGATATGTCATAGTTGAAATTCTAACGCAATAGAAGATAAATAAATGACTAATCACTTAAGAGAAATGTATGAAAATTAAAGGAGGCGAAAAATTATGTTTGACAACTGAATTAGACCAAAAATATTAAACTACATGATGACAGTTAACTTTAGACCTCTGTATTTAGTTTGTATTGACAGCACATACATATTGAATATCTTACATTGTAAATAATTAGTTGAACCACATAACCTCTTTTTCAAAATCAAGTCACACATCCTGTGTCTTCTTTGATCTATAATTAATAATTATATTAATTCAATCTCTTCCTGTAACGTGTAAATAGTTGTTGACAAATCCGCTTTAAACACTTGCGTGCTTAGATTACATTAAAGTGTGTTGTAAACTTTTAAAAGGGAAAATAAATGTTACAAAAATCTGCAATGGTTACAATTAAAGCTTTGAAAATTTAGTCGTAGCTGGTTTTTTTTCAGTTTAGTGTTTCCTGAGAGCCCTATCACAACCTCCTCCTCTGCTCCTGCACCCTGCATGTCATCATGTGTTTGCGTGGCTGCAAAGACAAACATGCAGCTCCACACTCACGAGGCCTGGAGCGCTCTGTCACTTTATTAAATATGTGGATGAGCTATTTAGTGCGTAATGCTAGCTGCCATTATTGAGTCACTCAGGAGTAAACGCCGGACTTTGGGGGTGTAATAAACACTTGCACGTATTTTAGTGAAAGTGCATGCGTGTGTGCGTGTGTGTGTGTGCTCTCAAGAAGCCTGCTCTCACATCAATTGGAGATTAGCACCAGCCATCATGCAGAGGTATGTCAGGGATGCAAATAAGGTCATTAGTCCACGGGGCCTCGATGGTAGATGGGGGGCAGGGGTGAGGACTGGAGGGCCAATCAAAGACTTTCAAAACACTTTACTGTGATTCATTAAGGAACGACAAAGAGAGGTGGTCACTGAGCACTTAAACGTGATGTCACTGATAAATAAACGACATTTGAGAGGTTTTTTTTGCTTTACTTGAAGTTTTTTTTCCCTGTGATAATATTTAACTCTACTCATTTTCATTTGTGCAAAGTTGCTAATTTGCTTGCGATGGAAAACCTAATTTTACAGCTGCAGTTTTAGTCTTGTATTCTTTCTTTTAAGCATACCCCTTAGGGTGTACATGAGCGTATTGCACATGCATCCACAAAGCCCATACACACACACACACACACACACACACACACACACACACACATGCACACACATGCACACACATGCACACACACACACACACACACACACACACCCTGCATGGCCTGGGGCGATCTGGTTTGTGGTTAAGCAGTTAGCATTAACCTCCAGACGTTGCGGGGAAGGAGGGGCTGGTCTAATTGTTGGATTGACTTGGTGTTTCTCCTGAAGGAGTCCTCTCCTGAGAAAGGCCTTCAAAAGGTGATGTGCTATTTAGTTTAGTGCTACAAGCCACTCCATTATTTAAACAACATGCTGGAAAAGCCAGTCGTGAAAAACACATTTCTTCCATTTTGAGGTTGTCGTGGGGGGTGTAAAGGCAGGCGGGGATGGATGAATGCATCCCATCCTCTGGTGTCAGGGCAGCGTGGCCAGAGAGAAAAAAAAGCAAGCAAAAGAAGAAAAAAAAATATGAAGAAACGTCAATGCTGTCCGGTTACTAAAACTTAAATGAGCTGGGAGAGTGGGAACACTGGGATTCTGTCTTGTGCTGGGCAGACTTGCTCACTTAACAGCCCATTTCAGAGCAGCGTAAACACGTCCAGATAGATTAATGTATGGACGTCTGGTAGAGCTAACCAAACACTCTTTTCTTCTCACAGATGCACTAAAAGATAGCCTGAGTGCATCCTTTATATCCATTACAGACGGCGGTAAGCTGATGTCGCCTGATTTTGCAACATCAGATTTGATGGACGGCAGATGAGAGTGTGTGTTTCCTGAGTGTGTGTGTCCCTGCATGTGTGACATCGCTGATGCTTCAGACGTCCCTGAAACTCACACATCAATTTTTCACAAACACTCTCTTTCTCCATTAAAACAGAGATGAGGACGGAAGAGATTTTTAGGGTAATTAATGCTGCACTTGCTTAATATTAATAGGAACAGTCTTGCATAAAATATAGCAGCTAAACCCCCATAATGCAGACAGTGGTGTAATTAAAAGGGGAATGTGTAATAGAGTCTATTTTAGACGTAGAACTAACTGTTATCAAAACGTCCGGCTCACCTCAGAGAGAGAGAGAGAGAAGTGTGCTTATGATACGACACACTCTGGAAAGTGAACCTTGCCCTCAGGTCATGGCAAACTGAAGAACATTCTGGTACTGTGTGGTAAAATATCAGGCAATTAAACTAACAAAGGGCACAAGAACAGGGAGTGAAGTCAGTGTAAAAGTGGAGGCGGGGGGCGGGGGGGGGGGGGGGGCTGAACATGTGCTCGCATTCTCAGATAGGCGCTCATAAAAATGTGAGATGTGTGAGTCTGTGTGTGACACAATTATCTCTCAAATAGTGCGGTGAGAGAACAGGAAGGGATTGTGGGGTAGCAGGATAATGAGTTCACTTTGTTGGGGGTCAGTGGACTCAATGGATTGTGGGCTTTGGAGTCAGTGATGTTTGGGTTAGGGGTCATTCAGCCACATTCTAACAGTAGATTTTGTTTTTTATTTATATGAACTAAAACTTGAAGTGTTTTTAGAAAAGAAGACGTTTTGTTTTATGGAAATAGACCAGAATTGAATCCCCACTGCAGTCAAAAGACGTGTTTCTTTTTAAAAAAAAAAGTACCTTCTTCGTTACAGAAAGTATGCAACAACCAGCAAACTAATGATTCATTTTCAAAAACAGTAATGAATGGAAATATAAAGCCTTATTCGTGTACTATAACAGATGCTTGCCCGTGTGTGTCTGCATTGCCTACAGTGACACACAGATCTGCAGTATCTCTTGCAGGAGTTCATCTACCATCTGAATAAACTCACATGTGTACTGGTGGGGAGTATCCGGGGCTGCTGTGTCCGTTGGTGTCCAGGTGGTCGAGCGAGCCGTTCAGTTCCTCATGGGCTGACTGCAACAGGTTGGGGGGGCTGCAGCTGAGTGTACCTGGGGGGCTGCCGCCCATCATTCCCGGTGGACTCCCGCCCAAGAGTCCGGGCGGACTACCGCCCAACAGTATGGATGGGTCACCGCCCAGTAGGCCATGACAGCTGCCTCCCATCGGGCCTGCGGAGCTGTTCATGAGGCCGGGGGTCCCGAGCAGAGGCAGGGAGGTCTCTGCCAGAGCGGCCTGAAAGGAAGGAAAGAGGGAGAAGACATATTTCAGGTGCGATCATGTCAGAAAGGTTTGAAAAGTTGAAGATCTAACGGTAAGATATGGTGGATAGAGGAAGAGAGGGGAAGCGTAGAAAGTGAAACAAGGGGGAAAAGTGTCAGGTCAGACAGGGTAATCATTAAAGCAGTTGTCTAATGCTTAAGTTTCATTCTGCGGGCTATTTTTCCCCCTGTGACACCTTGCTGACAACTACCTCCCCACTGCTGCCATTCTCATGCCCTTGTGTGGCGTTACGGCTATTAAAAAAAGTCCCTCGAAAACTTTACCTCAAAATAATAAAAAAAACTCCTGACACTTTCGCCTGCTGCGCATTAAAGTTATATACAGTGATTAAATTTTTAAAGTTTTTGCCATGAGCACCTCGCCGGCGTACACTATGAAGCCAAATCATTTATGACAGCTTAGATAAATATTAATGCACATGCCCTTGCATTTGCACATGCCGCCATCAATCTAGGAAGGCAGCCAGAGCTGAGAGGAGGAAAAGAAGGGAAAAGAAGGAGGGAGGGTTGCTTCCTGATTCGACCACAGGGTGGCCTTGTGAGTCTGACGAGTAGAGGAAAGAGAGAGGGAGGGAGGAAGGTGTAAAAGAGAAGCAGAAACCTGGAAAAAAAATAAACTTGCTTGCACTTATGCGTGTGAGCACTTATGTGGGACCCTATTGTTCACAGAAACCACGCTCATTCAGTCACTCAATTGGTCAATCAGTCAGGCAGTCGTCCTGCCTGTCAGTCAAACACACAGGCAGCTGGTGAGTCAGAGGTTCTCTGAGGCGGCCAGTTCGTACCTGTAAGCTGGCGTTTAGTGCAGTTCCATAGCCGAGGCTGGAGGGCAGGTTCTTGACAAGTGATGGGCTCCTGAATGCATCACAAACAATTGAGAAAACAAGAGATATATTAGTGACTGAAGAACCCGTCAGAGGGCGTGAATACAGAAAAACAGGCAGGGAGAAGAGGAGAGCCCAGATTTTCTGTGATCCTCTGAACATGTCATTGACCTTCAGATCTCGATCTAAGCAGGTGTGACAGAATCCTTACCCTGTGATCTTCTGCGACCTGCGTTTCTGGTACTCCACCTCGTCCACCGTCCACACCGCCCCCTTCACGTTCTCCACGCGCACAAAGCACTTGTGCAGACTGAGGTTGTGGCGCACGGCGTTCTGCGGAAACAGTGACACACAGGTCAGAGGGATGAGGTAAAAAAATGAATCATATTCAATCATTAACCGTCAAGATCAAAAAAAAAAAAAGAAGAAGGCTTGGAAATTGATTTTTTTCCTTGCATTTTGAAGAAATTCTTAACATTCATGCACCATTGATTTAATTAGTAAAAATTGAGTGAGAGCGAATGCTCTTACAAGTCCTGCACACAGTACATATCAATCAGAGTAAGTAGGCTAAAAGGAGGTAATCAGCATAGCGAATGGCTTATGCTGGTGACAGAAGTGGTAATGCTGGCCTTGATAATGGTGATGTCAGTAACCCTTCCTGCGCCAGAGAAGCATTCCTCTTAATGGACACGTCACTTAAAAGATGACAGTATTTCAAGAGAAAAGACAGTCATCAGGAGGACCTTCTTTAAGCGTGTGTCTGTGTGTGTGTGTGTGTCTCAGTGAGTGTGTGTCTGCATGCAAGAATATGGAAGATTAAGGTGTGTGACATCTATGTGTCCAAATACCCTCTGTGGTGTTAACAATGTTAACATGCTAACATGCTAACATTATCAAACCTGCGCTGAATTAAAACAGGATGTATCATTTGAGTGAGGTGTTTTAATTAATTACAAAATAAAAGAAAGCACAAAATAAAAGCCCTCTTCTATTAATACGACCAGATGACCATAATTAAAACATGCATCAGACTCTACAAATAATAACCTTGGCTTTAATATCCCTGCCTCTCATATTTATCATCTCCCTCAGCTTGCTGTATGTACTCCTCTTCTCCAAAGAAAAAGGGATTCAGAAAAAAAAGAAGAAAAAAAAAACTCATAAGCAGATCTCGCATCTGACCTGAAAATCCCAGGATTTGATTGATCTTAATGCCCATGGCTCTGAATATGATAATTTTAATATTAATGAGCAAATGAGCAGTTTTATTATGCATGCTATATAGTTAGAACTAATAAGCTTCTGGGTGAGAGAGAAAGAGAGAGAGAGAAAGGGGGGAAGAGGGGAGGGGTAGATCCTTCTTTTGAGCTGATGAGACCAAGCTGAGATATTAAACTACCTTTCATTTCTTTTCTCTCTTTTCTTCTTTTTTTAAAATAAATTCTCTCCATTAATCAAATGACAAGCCCATCGCTGATCATCTTGCTAATACTTACAAAGAGAACAGGGGGGATGGAGATGTAAATAGATCACCTTGGTTATTGTGTGAGGTGGGGAAACACGGAGAGGAGACATATCTAATGTCACTGGAATATCACTGCTGTTGTATCAGCAGGAACAAAGGCTCTACTTTCAGGACACCAATCACGACGGGGAGATTTTAAAAGGCTAAATTGTGTGTTTTTTTTTACAGTTTGTGCTGCAAATGCAACAGCCACAAAACAAGTGAGAACTTATCATGTCATAACATTATTACACAGCAAAACATGGCTCGTACTGTACCTAACAAACTGGAAAAGGGCACCGATCCTTTCTGCATGCCCTCCTGAATTGGTGATCACACGCCCATGTGCTCATTTGCATCCCAAATCCAAATTAATTCACTTTGCTAAATCTAGTGCTGCGCCATGTCTTGCATGCTGATGAGCGGCTGCTTGCAGTTTTCCCTCCAGTCCTCTGTGCAGTCACAAAGGCCAACGGCGGCTAACGAATGACACGCAGGGGCCGAGGGATAAAAAACGCACAAGACACTGACGCTCGGCGAGGCTTTCTTTATCAGCACGCAGACACACTTCTGGGTGAAACATGCTGCAGGAGGGACATTTTTCACCATCTTTGTGCGGGACGACAGGACAATAAAGTTGTCGGGACAGATATACAAATGGGCCCTTTTGTGCGGGTAAATAAAGAGTGCTCCCTCCATGACAGGCCAATTCTCACTTTCCTCTCTGCTTTAGTTCCACATGAACACACCCTTAACCCCTCAGTTAGACACAGTTTATGTGTTTTTTGTGTGTGTACATGCGAGATCCCCCCCCTCTCCTCCTGCACACGACAGAGAGCTGGTTAACAGGCAAACAGCCATCTTTCTTCCTAATTAACCAATGATATGCAAGGGAAGGTGGTTTCAGGAGTAGGAGGTGGGGTGTCTCTCTTAACAAAAGGTGCTGATGATGGAGTGGCTGCTGTATAATTAGTGCGTCAGACCCTCTCCTCTCTGCGCCAAGCCTCCACTATTAATTGCACCAAATTAGAAAACGATATCTGAGGCAGAATATTCTTTCGGCTGTCATTTCCAAACAGAAAAGGCAGAACAGCGGAAAAAATAAATAAGACAGAGAATGGGCTCTATTCAAGAAATGTGAGCAGCAGGAGGAAGGAAAAGCTTCTACTGTAAGGCGAGTGAAAGGGCACAGCGGGGTGCAGGTGGGTGAGGGGTTCATCAAGGTTACCTTCCAAGTTGCAGCGTTGCGTCTGAAGTAGGCGAACGTGCGTGTGAACCAGCTGTAGATTTCATTAAGCGTTAACTGCATGTCGGCAGAGTCCATGATAGCCTGAAATGAGATGACATCAAATAATGGTTTACTAACGAGACCACGTAACTGACATACACACACACACTGACACGTACACACCAACGGATTGAGAGAGAGAGAGCAGCCATGATTCATGCAGCAATTAATTTTAATCTAATCAGGCAAAGTTAATTTATTTCCCACTCACCTGTCTTATGAGGGTTGCATAAGTAAATGGCGGTCTGACATCTGCGTTCTTATAAAACTCGTAGTTTGGGGCAATCTCTGGAAAAATAAATACTGTGTCACCACCTGAAATAATTGGTAAATTTTATTCCTTTAGGTATTGAATTCACTCAAGGTTTCATCAAATTAAAAGGGGGGAGAGAGAAAAAGGGGAGGGGGGAGAGAGGAGAACAGGGATGGGGTGTGGGGGGGTTAGTGGGGGCACATCAAATCAGCATTTTCCATGTCTAACAAAATGCATTTTTAATTAATCTCTCTCGTGAGAGATCTTAAACACTAATACATCCATAAAATGAGATCCGTGTAGTTAGTTAGGGTGAGGTGAATAATTTATGTGTCTTCACACTAAACACAGAGAGTAAATATAAACATCAAAGACTGAACGTTTAAAATGCAAAGCTTAACACATGGAATGTCTTAATGTAATAAATATTGTATTTTTCACTATTATTTGAACTTAATTAACATTCATGTAATATTTATGCACAGAGGAACTTCTTGTCTATTTACATATAGAGTGATTAAACACAGGCTTGCTTTTACAAACGCACCAGACATCTCACATTGGCAAGACCAACAAGGTTCTGTGTGTGTTTATGTCAGTCCGAGTGTGTGTGTGTGTGTGTGTGTGTGTGTGTGTGTGTGTGTGTGTGTGTGTGTGTGTGCAGTTAAAACTGTGAGAAGAGCATTATAAATACTATTAATAGTTCAGTGTGCTCAGAGTGTAGACATCACATGTAATTTCCAGTTTCAACATGATGATGTCATTAGATGTGAATATAAATTCAGTTTAAAGGGGAATAATCTGCGCTAATGTCAACAAAGTCTGAATATAATTTGAATCCAAGTCAAATCAGAGACAATCCAATTACAGGGAACTAAAATGGACTACATTTACATTCAGTCCTTCATGTGTCATGTGTGTTGTTGTTGGTCAGTAGTCACGTCAGGGTCACATTTTATTCAAGCAATTTCTGATAGTTCTAATGTTTTCATGTGTATTCTAACATATTCTAATCTAAGGTGTATCAGTTGTGTGTAGTCCAGTCATAGTCCGTCTGTGTGTGAGGCGTGCAGTGCTGAGTAGTTGGTCCTACCTGACGACAGAGGGATGGAATATTTGTCCGAGTGGCGTCTGCGCATGGCTCCCATGCTGGGGACGTTCGCTCCTCCCAGCACTGACGGCACCTGGGGCATGGCGCTCATTGGTGTGATGGGTGCTGTGGGCGTGGTGGGTGTCTGAGGTAAGTTGGGGGGCGATGCTGAGGGCAAGTTCTTGGACATGGTGACGCTGGACACCAAGTTGAGCTGGAAAAAAGAGAGAAAGAGACAGAGACAAAAAGCAGGGGGAGGGAGGGAAGGAGGGAAGGAGAGAGAGAGAGAGAGAGAGGGAGAGGCATTATTTTGTGGTTTCTTTGACAGAGCCGAGTGTCTGCTCTCCTCCTCTCTAACACAGCTGTGTTTCCACTAACAAGGCTTGTGGAGAGGAGCCAGCCCATCTCCACTAATTACAACCACCAAATTGTATCATAAGAATTCTAATTAGAGCACGCTGTTCAAGATTATCCAACGATCAGCCTCCGTGTTATCCCGGCCCCATCTCTCTTTATCTCTCTATTTATCACTCCCTCCCTCTCTCTCCTACACTCCCTCCCTCCTGTTACATCTCTCCCCCTAATACAACCACCCATAATCCTTTCAGACGGAAGCAATACGCTGGTAAAACCTTGTTTGCTGTCAGTGTTAAGTGTTCGACATGGGTTACCTGACCCTGGTCTAGAATGCCAACCCATGACACTGTGTTCCACTCTGGTATGAACGGGGCCACCAAAGTTAACACGTGACCACAGTGGCACTACAGCGGTACTACTCTGATGTAAAAGACATTGGACTGCAGCCAAAAGCCTTGCTATCACAAGATGGTTTTGCGTTGAGGGTGTGAAAATCCTGTTGGATAAACCCAGCTGATTTACCATTTAGGTCTAATCCTCATTTTGAGTCAATTCTATGTCATCAATTTCAACAGAAAATCTTAGTTCCACTTTTTAATAGCCTTCTGCTGGCGATTACGATCAGATGTTACTCATATCTGCTTTGTTGTCACTTTTTGGTCATGTTCTACAACCATGTACCAGCATCTTTTTTTTTTAAGTTGTGTTTTTGGGCTTTTTTGCCTTTATTTTATAGGACAGCTGAAGAGAGACAGGAAATGTGGGGAGTAGAGAGTGGGGGAAGACATGCAGGAAATGGTTGCGGCCGGGAATCGAGCCGGCGACCCCTGCGACGAGGACTGTAGCCTCTGTATGTGAGGCGCTTAGACCACTAGGCCACCAGCGCCCCCCAGCATCTTTTTGATCAAGAGGAACATCTGGCTGATAGGGCAAGAGGTCTCAACACATATGTAGTGTAAAATATGTCCTATGAGCTACTTCTATAATTTGTTTCTATCTTAACTCCAAGTTACCTTGAAATAATTGGAGAGATAAAGGTCCCCATGGTTATTTTGAGCTGTAGAAATAAGGTCCCCATGTTGTACCAAAGACAAGTAGTCCACAAAATATACTTTCTTATCTTGATTGTTATTTTTTTTTTTTTGGGTGGCGAGGACCAGCAGTCCCAACAGGTATGCGTATAAAGGTTTTGTGAGTTAATGTGACTACATTTCAACACTAAATACTGAAGACCCCTACAGTTATGCATTTTAAAATCTATGGTCCCCATTTCATACCAAAACAAGAAACGCTCTGACTTAGTGTAAGCAGGTTTTTGGGACAGGGTCTGGATTGGAGAATCCTTGTGGACTCACACCAAGAGCCAGGGGCGATTGACTAAACCATCAAATCTGATAAAGGTTATTTAAATGCTGAGCCACAGCAAAAGAGAAATGGATTGGAATCATAAAATAAACATATGCTAACCCTAATTTATGGTGAAAGACAACTCATTTTGATACAGCAGCTCCTCAACAGTATACATAAACAGTATGTATGTTTCTGGAGTAAACCAGCCCCCTGTAGTGAGTACCAAAAATACCAAAAATTGACATTGGAGTTATTTTTTGGACTTTCATTTGAAATGCAATGCACAACATGTAAAATGCATTGGAGCTGCTGTATTTTTGTTGTTAAAATATTACGTTTCAACCAAGTATTGAATGGTTTTGAAACTTTTCTAGCTTGTTAAAAAGGACATACAGTGACAAAAAAAAAATACAACTTCAGAGGTGAATGGGCTAGAAATGCCTATGCAAAGAGCAAACTCTTGGGTCACTATCTTGAGGCCTGGTGAATTTAAGCTGATTCTGACTTGAGTTTTGAACTACACAACTGAATTTGTGAATATTGATTGTTGTACTTTATTGTTGTAGTCATGTTCTTCAACTTCCATCTGTGGAAGCACCATGTCATTTCTACAACTACACAGTGTAAGCCAGGCCGAAATGTGATTGTGGTTTAAGACAGTGTAGGTGCCTGTTTGTGATAACTGGTTTTCCAAATATCATTGGAGGTAGTTATCGTGTAACCTGACGAGTAAAGTAATATCAAGTTGCCATTCAAAGCCTAATTTATTGTGTATTGTAATCTGATTAATTTTGTAGATACTTTGGATTGCAGATATTAAGACATCATCATCTCAACAGAAAGTCTTTATAACTCCATTAGAGATTATAGTCAGAGTAGATTTATCAGCCCTAATTTAATGAGACTTCCATTGCATGAGGAAGTAAAACAAGTACAAGTGTGTGTGTTCTCACTGTAAGATTGAAAAGACAATGAAGGGAAAAAAAAGCCTTCATAGACAGTCATGGTGACTCCAGACACACTCTCATTCTCTCTGTCTTTGTCTCCTCCACTCCTTCAACATGAGGGACCAGAGAGAGTGCTCGTCACCTCTGGCATGAATGCCAACTGTGCTCGCTAATCGTCCGGCTTTTCCACCACTTTTGCTTTCGCTTTCCCCAAATCTCATGTGAGTGACTCTAACCGACTGGAAAATTCCTAACTGACCTTTTAGTCTCTGCGCTAATTTAGCCGGAATGGTAATGACATCGTTACATATTCAAACCAAATTGCCTTAATTGTGAGTCTACAAGTGGAATGCATCCGTTGCGAGAGTTTGAATTAGAAGCGACTTGAAAGATGGAAGGGAATGTGGGGCCGAAGGCGCTGAGAGATGGAGGAGCGCGGCTGAGGAGAAGGTATCAGCGGTCATTTGTGGCATGTGTTGATAAATAGGATAAAATGTCAAGTTTGAGAGAGTCGACTGGATGTAGGGGTTTTTCAGATAATTATGTGCCCACTTAGCTGTAATGAGCTGCTACAGTGATGGGTGGGGACAAGGTCTGGTTGCATATACAGAACTCTGCTGAGTACAGAGAATGAGTATTTGAGCAGCATGAGGCCATAATGAAGAGTATATTCATCTAATTATGCATCTGAATCAATAGGTTGGATTATTTTTATACAGAAAATCCTCAAAAAAACATCTTTCTGAAACCTAAAATGATTCTCAGCTCTCACACTTGGCTGCTAAAATCCAAATGTGCATTGTTTTCTCGACTAGCAGTGGAAAGAGTAAATATGCTAATCGGCTCTTAATTCATACTGGTTGAGGTCATGAGAAGTTATTTTGCCCAAACCAGATGCAGAACCATGAAATTCACACTAAATTTTCCTCAAAGGGTGAATTGTTGACACTCACACACTCCACAGCGGAAAACATCTTAAAATATGCTAACTCAATTCAAAATAAATGCCTCCATGTGTGTGTATAGGCATGTATATTTATAATGCTAGAACACAATTTCCTGTCCTTCTTTGCCGCTCCGTCACCTGTGCGACACAGCAACAAGCGTGACATGTTTGCAGGCATGCAATCCCATTTTTTGTGTGGAAAATTTAATTGATTACAGTGAAAGGGATGGAGGAGTAAGAGGGGAGTGAGCGTTTTTGTCACCTCTCGCTCACCTGGATACACACACACACACACACACACACACACACACACACACACACACACACACACACTCAATGGGGATTGAGAGAGAAGAGGAGAGAGAGATCTTATTATGCAAAACTTGCAGCTTTGCTAACTTTGATTCTCATCCATCCATGGCATGGCCAAAAGGAAGCATTTAATGAAGTGTGATTCGGGGAATAAATGGGGTCATATTGGAGACAGTGCACTGGTGTTATGTATCTGTGTTGCTTTGGTTTCGAGGGTTGCACTAATGAAAAAATCGTCCTCATTCCCAGCCTTGATAGGCTCACACAGACTTTTAATATTTATCAAATGTCTTCTGTCCCTGCTCTTGACTGGGTGTAAATCCACAAACCATCTCTCGTTTTTGTTCTGGCTTTGCATTTTTACTCAACATACACACACATACATCATATTCCTTCATTCCAATATGTCATGTGTGTGTACCTCCCCTTAAAAAAATGTGGGGCCTAAACTGAGGATCTAACTGTTCGTTTAGGAATTCTGTCTGAGTTGCCCCCACCATCAAATGCAATTAGCTGCTCTTTCATGTGTGCTTTATGTAATGCAATACTTCATTAGCATCATTCATTCATATTCAGGCATGGATTATAGGCTGCAAATTCTTTATTGGACGAGATGGAACCAAGCTGCTGGAGTTTTGAAGATTAAAAAAAAGAGAAACAGAGAGACAGAGATTGAATAATAAAACGGGAGTTTGATTCCTGATGGAATTATAGGATAATTATGCTATCTTGTGATTATCTGCATTCTATGTTGAGAGGTGATGAGAAAAATTATTCTATTGAAAGTAGGCACTTACTAAGCAGCAGCCAACGCGCTAACAATGCGCCCCCGAATGTTTCAAAGCGTCGACAACTGGACGAAAGACTGTTTGCTAAAAATGCATCATTGAAGTGTTACATTCAGAAACCAGTTCAAAGAAGCGCTTTTGTTATCACTCAATCTTACAGTTAAATGCTAAAGAAACAAAAAGTGGTGTGACATCGTTTTCTCTCTGCAATGACCCCTCTTTCAATTTTGGATTTCTTTTTTTCTGCAACCAATTTCAGCAGCCTCGTGGGTATTTATGTCAACATTGCACCGTCTCCGACACTCAGCTGTAATTTTCAGGTGTTTGTTGTTAAAATGACACATCTTCTCCTCTCTCATTCCACTTTGGAGAGCCACTGCGGCCACCGAGCCAAACAGTCATCAGCAGCCAACAGGTTGTTTTGGTCGATTATATCCATCACAGAGAAATGACCCTGCGCTTTAGCCGGGGACTCCACCGCTCTGTCATCTAATACACTTCCAAACTCTATTGTCCCCCCTCTCTGCAGATGTAACTCAGTATTACAAATCCCATTCCTCCCCCTCTTTCATCTTCTGTCACTCACTCCCTCACATACAGAACTGCCTGGTGCTTAAACTGTTCATTTTCTGCTATAGCAGGGAGGGAGAGGAGGGGGGCTTGTTTACGCTAGCCGGAGCAATATGCACTCACTGGTTTGGGAGATGACTTGGGTTCCGAGGGCCGCATGTGCAAGTGGGTCATCATCGCCTGAAGACGCTCACGTTCTTTAGAAAGCTGTTAAGAGAGAAGAAGAAGAAGAGAGTGCGTTAGAGTAGATTAGAGTGGAGGGGAGGAGAGGGAGAAGGGAGAAGAGGGAGTAAAGCACATGAGAAGTACGATTGTGGTGGAAGAGAGAGAAAGAAAGAAAGTGTTTGATATGAACCAAACAGCTGGTCTGAGGATGTGAGGAGAATATGAGAGGCCGGGGGGGAAGGAGAGGGGAGAGGGGAGAGGGTGCAGACAGGTCAGGCTAAACAAATAGCATTTCATCTTTTTGTCAATAGCGAAATTTAGGTCAGCGAAGACTCTGACAGTAACAAGCTAGTCGGGCCATAAATTAGGCGGTCCTGGGTGTCTGCTCAAAGTCCTGTGGACACTGTTAGGGGGATGGAGCGCAGCCAGCAGCTGCCGAGAGGTGAAGGGGTCTTCCAAACAGGGTGCCAGGTGGCCCCGCCTCCCCGGTCCAGTTAGTGGCCCCGGCCATCGCCTATCATCAATCTAATTCACGGGGAGTGACAGGGACCAGACCATGTGAAAGGCTCCCACAACCCCTCTCATTGCCCCCCTCACTGTTAATATACACACACACACATGAGGAGCAAACACACAGAAACAGACAAGCAAGTAGGCGTTCATACACACACATACAGAGCTGGGCCTCATTACTAGTGACGGCTCTCGTGGAAAAAAAAGAGGAGAGGAAGAGAGGGATAGTGGGAGTGAGGAATGAAAGAAGTGGGAGAGAAGGCGAGACACAGGACAGACAACACGAGTGCAGTGCTGTAATTGGTCACACTGTAAAGCTCAGGCTTCAGTAGGTTTGTGTTTCAATAAAAAACAAGACACAGATAATGAAATAGAACTGAATAAATAACACAGATCCTTTTTCCTCGTGTATTTTTTGAACATGCACACTGAATTTATTTACTTGTGAGAGCCCCCAGATGAACAATTAAATACTAAATGTTTATGAGACGAGAAAATAAGCAGTGCTGGAGGAAATACTTGGCTTAGGACTCTAATAGAGAGCTTAAGAATGAAAGTTAGAGTCTGATCTCTGTATAATACACCTTTTTTTCTTTATTTGAGATGTTGATCCAATTTAATTAGCAGTACCTTAACAAACTGAGGAGCTCTGACCCTAAATATGCTGCTCTGCACAGCCTAAAGGCCTGACTTTAAGCAGCAGACTTCACGTTTCCAGCTGGCACTTTCTCCAGCCCACTTTAAAACATACATATCTATTTGTTTCCAAAGGAAGACGAGCGCCTGTCTGCAGTGCTGAGTAATAATGTCGCTCAATCAGCGCTCTCATTATCTAGCCAGCATGACTTCTTAATAAGGTCACGCTCCACCTACTGAAAATAGTTCCCTCCTTTTGAGCTTTCTTCAGGTGCAAAGTGCAGTTAATTAACACAGCAGACCGAGAGAGATGCGCTCGCTATTAATTGGAAAGAAAAAGAGGAGGAAAAAAAAAAAAGCAGAAGAGAAAATAAAGCACACGCTTAATTCAATTAAAACAGCCATAATGGCTTTGGTTGTAAGGCCCAAGGATTCCTTTGTTTAGTGGCTTTGTTGAATTCAGCAGGTCTTGCTTGTCTGGAAGTGTTCGGTGGACGACAGTGTGGCCTTTTCTTTCGCTCATGAAACTTTCAAAATATAAACTTTTGACTGGATGATTAGGGACTTAAAGGAAGAATGAGTCCACTATAGCTGAATGTGACAATGGAAGATATTCAACAATGCACATAGCTTTGTTCCCGCTCTGCAGTGACGTGTGCTTTTTTTGCTCCTTAAAGAAAACTTACCTGAATTTCCAGCTGCTGTACGACTTGCATTTGGACTCTACACTGGGCTGTGCTCCGGTCATCAAGGGCATGTTCACTGTTTAGATGCCTGGAGGACGAAAGAAAACACAAAACAATTGCGCTCAGTTTTAGCATGATGGAAATTCTGAGGATGATAATTACAGTATCAACTTCACCACTGTTTTGTTTTTCATGATAACATTTCTATAGTGGGACATTTATCTATAGGAACCATTGTTCTGCTGTGAAATGAGGTAATTAGAAGTAACATGTTGGTGTGTGGTGCCATGTTTTACATCACAATAGGCCTGCGTCAGTTTCGATGGCTAACTTCAGTGCCACCCCGAGCGCTGCTTTCTACAGAGAATAAAAGATGCTAGCCCAGCAGAACGCCTTTGTCTCCTTCGTTTACCGAAAACAATGCACACAATTTAACACCGGCAACATTTGACACACAAAAGCAGCTCCTCATCTGAAGGTTGCATTATCCGGGCGGCAGACATATTAAATGTATCTGGTGTGTTCGCCTCATTAGAAGAAAAAGGCAAGCCAGACAGCCATAACAGTCAATGAGGGTTTTTGTCTTGATTGGATTTCGTCTGTAGGACACAAAAGAGGCTCACCATTAAGATAGACCTTTATTCCTGATAAAACTACACACGCACGTGCACTCAAACACACACACACAAAATATGGGGCGAAAAAAGGGGTTTCTAAAGTGTTGTGATGCTGGGTAATGAGCCTCTATCTAAATGATCATTGGTGACAAACTCACAAAGCAAGCTTTGAGGAGGCATGCTTATGAAATGCCAGAGCTGCCACTTTATCTCCAGTAATTATAGGTTAGCTTGCAGACCCTTCAATGATCATTTACAGCGCTGCCTCCAGTGCATTAGAGGGAGAGCAAAATCTCCCTCTCTCTCTCTTTTGCTTTCACTTTATCTAAGAATGCACACACAGTTGCTTACATTATCGCCAACTTGCACAAACACTGAAGACCTGCACACTCACTTGCACACACACACATACACACTCTTGCACATATTGTCTTCAGAACCCCCTCACTTCTTGTTTATCTACAATGTGCAAAAACAAGAACTCACTGAGCCGGCCTTTCTTGAGCTGTCAATCAAAAGCTGAATGTAATCATAATACCTTTCAATTACGCTGCACACGTATATAACCATTCTATTCCTGATTTATTTAAGGAACAACTTGGAGGTCTAATACTCCATTTTATAAAATTATAAATCAAGAATGAGGTAGCTTAAAAAAAAAAAGGGGAAGGGTGAGGAAGAAGAGGAGGAGTGGGATGGATGAGGGGACGAGGGGAGGGCCATACTGGTGGATTTCTCCAGCCCTGTGCCTAATTGCTGTTTCAGAATGCGCATGCAAAAAGGGGGCATTACATTAATCATTTAATCACGTCCCTCGCAGGATGAGGGAACTAATGTTGCAAATACCCTTTTCATTTCACTGCCCATAATGCTATCTTATGCACTTGATGTATGGCGTGTGTCATGAATTACAGCTGCTTCAAAAGCACAGAGCGGGGCTGCTCGCTGTCCCTGAAGATACCTCATTACAAAAAAAAGAAGGGGAAAAGAAAGAGAGAGATCTTTATTAAGTTTTCTCTTATTGAAAATAGCTTGTTTGGTTGTGTTTTTTTCCACTGTGGACTCTACTCTGTTATTCTCCTGCATGCACACACCTTCCACTGCTGGCTGGTTAGTAAGGTGATTACAGGCAGATTACTACATGTGTTTATGAAATATTCAAATGGCAGCATGTCCTACTGTGCATTAATAATGCCACACAAAGACAAAAAAGAGGAGGGGGAAGGGGGGAGGGCACAGCCGGGCAGACAGAAAACAATAATGAAAGAACACCTTATTTACTGAGATGTGGGCAAAAAGGTACTTTGTGTTTCTCTCCTCTCTGAGCTCCAAACCGTCTTCTCTAATTACATAAAATCCCCTTTACTCTTATCTCTTGTTTCATCTCCTTCCAAAGCCCCTCTCTCTTGTATAATTTCTCATATACTCATTTGAAAATTGTCATTACACCGCCGCTCTGATCTTTGCTTCCCTTTGGTCGCTTCTAATCATAAACAAATCTAAATCATTTGTAGGTGGGAACGTAAGAACTAAATTAGTTTGAGAGAATAGACACAGTGAGAGTGAGACATCTAACTGAAGCATCTTTTGAAACCTCACTGTGGCGGTTCATGTTTACTGTTCAGGCCTCATTTTTGAAGAAGTATTGATTACTGCCTTGAAGAGGGGATTACACGTGATGAAGGCAGGTGAGAACAGGGGAAGAAAGATATAGAAATATTGCAAAAGGTAAAGAAATCAGACCAAATAACAACTAAAGAGACTGATAAAAGGAGGACAAGGGGAGGGAAGTGCATATATTGTTTTTGAACCACTGGATATCATTTATTTTTCTATACTGGAAAGGAACAAAACATCTCAGAGGCTTCCCCCCACAGCTGTGTGTATGAATATGTATAGGCCATCAACGTCCACTAAGGGCCTAATAATAAATCTACTCAAGCCAGCATATATGGATGATACACTTGTGCTAATTGACTGTGTGTATTATCAGGGGCTACGGAGGCCCAGAGGAGACAGAAAGAAAGGCCTCTGTGCTGTCTGGGTCTGACACACAAACACACCAGCTGAAGCAAACTAATGTCCTTAAATGCACATGCAAAGAAATGAACCTATCACACACCTACAAGCAGCACAAACAATCACACACACACACACACACTCCTCCAATGCTGGTGGTGCATAAGTAATGCCCTCCGTTTTAAAGGTCTTGTCACAGAGCAGCAGACATGTGGAGGGGTAGCGAGGAGCATGGCTATCCAGGGGCCAGGGGCCTGCCTCTACAGTGTGTGTGTGTCTCTGTGTGTCTGTGTGTGTGAGTGTGAGTGTGTGTACACTGTACAGAGACACTTGGCTGCTGCCTTGTGGGTTTAATTAGCAGCGGGTTACAGACACCAGCGTTCAGGTTAGCGGCTGAGCTTGCCGTTTTAACATGGAAGTCTGCCTTCCTGCCAGTAATAAGGAGCGTGGAGTGGTGACAGAGAGGGGAAGAGTTAAGTGTGTGTGTGAGTGTGTGCACGACACTGTCTGTTTATGTGTAGATAGACTGTATGTTAGTGAGGTGGGGAGATATTGATATACAGGGTGAAAGGCCGAAGAAGAGGGGAAGAGACGTGTGCATGCTGGAGGATCGAGTATTTTTACACCCCAGAGAGGTGTAGCATCATTAGTTATTTAAATCAATAAGCACGCTGGTTTACACAAAAGCATCAGTAAGGTTTTGAACTGACAAATATGTCTGTGCAAATGACACATATGAAGGGCTAAACGCTCAAGCTTTAATTGCTTTTTCTATTTTTATGTTTACCATAAAGGCTCCCTGCAAAAATAGCTCCAGCGCATGTACTAATAGCATTTATGTTTCTTCCTTCCCCTCTCGTTCTCATGTAACTGACACAAACACACAACCAAACACGCGCACTAATGCACACCACTCAGGCAACATTCCCAGCAATATCATTTCATTTTGAACTTCAGAGAGCTAATTCAGGGTGCCAGCCACCTCGCGGCTACCGTTTCCAGGTGAGAACACTTAAAAGCAACACTGAGGAGCTATTAAATGCTGATCTTGACAAGTTTCTTCATGCAACAAAACAATAGATGACTAAACGTGTCACCGCCGCTGTGCTGAGCTCCTACAGCGAGGCCCCCCCACCCCCCCTACCCTCTCTCTCTCTCGCACACGTAACCCACACCCAACTACCAACATCTAAACTGTCATCTGAATCTGACACCCGCTTTATGTAACCCCGTTTAAACTGCGCCTGTGTGTGTGTGCATGCCCCTGTTGTGTGTGTGTGCATCTCAGGGAACATGAAAGCGCTCCCTGTGACACCGACAATCACTGCTCCGAGGCACGCCACCGAGCAGCCATCTTTGTTCTGATGACGAGTCTGTTGCTTTGTTGGCGCCTGTTTTTATGTGCTGGCTGGGTTACAGTATAGAGCCAGCCTCTGACTTGCACAGATGTGTGTGTGTGTTTGGTGTGTGTGTGTGTGTGAGCAAGTGAACCTAGACACTGTTCTGTTTTGTAGCAGCAAATGTTCTGGCAAGCGTTCTTACAAAACCGTCTGCCAACCTGTGCTCTCGCTTTCAAGTTTGAAATCTACCTCTTTTCTCTCCATCTGTGTTTTCCTCGCTCGCTCAGTTTGTCTTGCATCCTTTTGCATCGGCTCGCCAGCTTACCGGATTCAGCAGCACATCTCTTTAAACCTTGCACCTCTGCCCCTCACCTAAATATCCAGCTAAGCTACCCAGACACAGTATCCTTACGGCACACAGACTTAGGTTTTTGTTTGTGAACGGAGCGTACAGTGCGCAGGGATTGACTGATGTCTTCTTTAAGTAAGTGTACTGAGGTGATAGGACAAGAAAACCTGCTAATCCGACACAGGCTTGCCTTCTCACACACACGTTTGTGACCAAGCTGCAAGGCAAACTCTTGTACCAGGTAGAGGACAACGCACTGCACACAGAAATCTGGCTTTCCATAAGCAAGGCTTGGAAAATCATGCCTATGGATGTCTGCTGGAGGAAAGTGATATTGACTTTGACATGTGTGTGTCACATTTTCCACAGGGGATAAGCAAACACTCCTGTCAGGGTATAAATGCAATATATATTCACCTCTGCTTCATTTAAATCCATGACTGTCAATTACTGTTCCTTTGAGTGTATTGTGTGTGTTGATGGAGTGTGAAAATCCAGCTTAATGTCATGTCTGCTTCTCTTTTAAAGTCTAATAAACACTTTATTTATTGGAGTCATTTCACTTCACAGACACACCTTTTAGCTTTTAATTCACAAGCTGCTGTAGCGAAAGCCTGACCTAAATCCTGCAGCAGCTCCCCATGGGTGGACTACTTTCGTGTATCAGTACGTTGTTTTTTTTTCCCTTTTTTTGCTTTCTGCAACTTATTACAGTCGAGAAATGCATAATTTAGAAAAAAAAGATACGCTGGAACAATGTCCTGATTTCAAGAGTTTGTGCGAAATTCACATGGACATTTACAGCCGGTGAAAAACCCTCACCAGATCGTTATTTCACAGTTAATTACAAATCTAATTAGAATATTCAAATTAAAGCTTTTCCCTTTTCTTTTCTTCTCTGTGTGAGAGCAGGGAGCCAGGGAAAGAGTGATAGAGAGAGAGAGAGAGAGGGAGAGAGAGAGAGAGGGAGAGGGAGAGTCTCAGTGAGTGGCAATGTGATAACCTGTAATCGGCAGTGCTGCAAACACCTTCTTCTTTTGATGTCCCCCCACTAACATCCAGGCAACAAAGCCGGCCAATTACAAATGAGCTAATTAACTAAATTGTTGATGGAGCATGAAGAGTTCATTCGCTCCGGCGCCTGCACCATGACAACAGTGAATGGGGGCCTTTTGTTGTGGAGGTAAGTGTGCGGCCGTGCGAGTTGCCATTAGCTCTTGACGCTTTTTCCTCACAAACCTATCAGGCCCCTCCACGCCACGGAGGAGATTTGTTATGGATCAGAGTTGGTTTGAATCCTGCGCCGCCAGAGCTGAGCCCTGTCAACCGGCTGTCTGCAAGGTCAAAATGTGCTCTTTGAAAGGCACTGATGTTTTCTTTGTACCCGCAGAAAGGAGGTGCTGTGCTGTGGTGTGGTGCGTGTGTGTGCAGGGGGGACTTTTGTGGGTGGTACAATGAGGGAGAAATTAGCTTCTTGTACAGACAGACAAAATCCCACATGATGCTAACAGGGAGAGGTGAGCAGACATCATAACGTCTGTGTCATGGAGCGTGGTCTTACTTCAAAAACTGTCCAAAGTCATCGCAGATGTTCTCACAGCCGGGCCATTTACACACACCGTGACCGTACAGGGGGTGGGTCCCTCCGCTTTCTTCATGTAGTGAACTGCAGAAGGAGAGATAGAGAGAGAGAAGGAGAGATAGAGGGAGATAGAGAGAGAGTGTGTGAGAGAGAAATGAAAATAAGTACACAAGAAAGCAGAGGGAGTCAAATGAAGAAGGTCAGGAGGGTAACAGGACCTTAAAGGGGCAGTTTGTAGAGACTATAAAGTTCACTTTGTTTATGTTAACTTGGAATGAGCCTCTTAGATCTACACAGGACCGATTCCCTTTCCAGTGAGGCCGCCATCTTGCAACGCCATGTTCCTACCGTGGCGCAGAAGGGACAAACTACAAACATACACGTTTTCATATATAAAGAGTGGCTGCGAAAAATGCACTAGTTTGAACACGAAGTAGAAGAGAAGGGTTAAATTTGTAGACGTTTTTTGATGGTGAAGACTTGATAATTGGTGTAGGATTCTTGTCCTAGAGGGCCACCCTCGCTTCAACAACAGGAGGGGCGAGTAAGTAGACTTCTTGTTCCTAATAGTTACTTTGTTCTACAGTATTTGTACCTATAAGCAGGGGCGTGTCCAGGCTTTCTTGTATGGGGGGGCCCCTGACTCAGATACTAACTGATGCTGGGGTGGCATAAAAGTTTACAAATATGAAATAACACCCGGAGTGTTAGGAAATGCTTTGTTCATGTTTGTATGTTAAGATTTGTTTGCATCAAAATGTTTTTTTTTGCTTATTCAGCAAAGCTTGATGGAAATACAAGGGAGATTTGCGCTTTTTCAACACCTTTAGAAGTTATTAAAGCTTCTTGACTTACATAACCATCGATGCTGAACTATTTCTGGAGACATTAAGAAGAAGAATATGCAGAACTCACATTACACTAAGTAAAAGTACTAATATCTATATGCATATCTATGACAGAGCTAGTATATTTAAGGGAGGTTTGTGCATGCTAAGTTAAGATCAGAAAGGTAGGGGTCAAAAAGGTCCACCCAGTTGAATATTTAAATGTAGAAGCTACAGAGGAGAGACAAATTCTAAGAAACAAACATGATGATGTATAAATGTGTAATGAAGGCTATCATAAACAGTTCAGCAGCTACAATAACTAAGAGGTGATGAAGATCAGTGTGTGACTTCCCCACAATTAAGACTCTTCAGTAAGATTCAGCTTTGTCTCCACCACAGCCTCCATGCCAGCTTGTAAAGCCATTACTGGGAGGAGGAGGGGCTGCACGCTTTCAAGTAAACATTAAAAATCCAGACAGCCGTATAATTTTCATCAGGAGATTAATACTGTGTGTAACTTATGTTCTTTGAGGACAAGGGGAGCAGGACGAGGGAGGGGGGTGGGGGGGGGGGTTGCTGTGGCGTTTTTCAAATGGCACCCAAATAAGTTACGACCCTGCCTAGACAGCACATCCTATTAAAGATGACAGTTTAACCTTTAGGCTTGGCACTGGTGTGTGCGTCTGTCGCAGAGTGTGTTGAGCACAGTGTGTGTGTGTGTGTGTTTGTCTGCTTATAGGTTATGCCTGTGCATGTTTGTGTGTGGTCCATTTCTATGTGTGTATGTGAGCGGTCTATGAATATGTGTGTGTGTGCTGGCAGGGCTCACACTGTGTTTTACAGAGGGGGTTTCCCTGCATCGATCGGTGGCATGTTAGTAAGCAGCGCTCCTGACAATACTCCTTGTTCGATCATTATGAGACAGCGCACACCCCTCGGGACACAGGCGGATAGAAACCCCTTTTCTTCCCTCCTTTTTTCCTTCTCTCCTTATTCCCTTCATTCCCACCTCTGTAGGTATCTCTTTCAAGCCTCCTTTTAGTGGTGCTGGAGAGATAGCATCTACTTTAAACCAATTACACAGCACTTCCACCTACAGTGTCTCTGCACAGACACACACGCCGCCACCCCAAGTCCTTATTATAATATCGCCCAAGAAAAGCCTTTGAATAATGCATGGGCCAGATAGGCAGATATGTGAACAGTCAGTGTTTTGGTGCATTTATAAAAGACGCCATCACAAGGATAAACATCCTGGAAACGCCACTCAAGGCATCACGTATTCTGTTTACATGACAAGCAAGCAAGGAAGGTAATTTTCAAAAGAGGGGGAAAAAAGAAAGAAGCACTAAATACTTAATGTACAAGGAGGTTACCTTGTTGTTCCTGCCAGAGAGGCTTGTTGTAAGAGCGCCTGCCTGCATGGCTCCTCTCCCTGCGTTTGATATCTGTGTGCAAGCTAAGTGCGTTCAATGGCACACGTGTTCCCCTGAGACAACCCGGCTCTTATTTTCTTGAATATTACCAAGATGCTAATAAACTATTGAACAAATAAACAACACATCAGGCTTCCCTGCTGAATCCACAGTGTTACTTTAAACGAGGAGTGTGGATGTGTTTCTGCGCTGAATCAAGAAACAACAACCTCATGTGACGGGCGGCAAACATGCCTCTGTGAACTTTTCTGCTTCTATGATTTTTTTTTGTCAAAACAAAAAGGTAGGTGGGCGACATTTCAATTATTTTACCTCTCTCGCTCCCTTTCCCTTTCCCTTTCCCGTTCCCTCTCTCTTCTGTGGTTGAGCACGGGGGACTGTCCGTTGGCGATGGAATGGTGGGAGATGGGCGGCGATGCTTTGGCGGGATTGGAGGAGGTAGTTGAAGAAGAGTTGTTGGTGGAGAGGTCTAAGCCGCCGCTGACTACTCCGCCACCGTTGCCTGTTCCAGCGTTGCTGTTGTGTTTGATGCCGTTGTCCTCCATGTTGTGGCCGCCGCCACCGCCTCCGGTCACGTCCTTCCACAACTGCTGGAGCTCAGCTGGGCTCAAGCCAGCTAGACGGAAGAATTGGAAGAGGAAAGGAAACATCAATATGGCTGCTCAACAAGCTGATGTCCTAACTCTGCAAACTTTGCTTAACAGTCAAAAGTTGTCCCAAGCTGCAGGAATACCACCCTGAAGACTTACACTTAAAGTTGTTCTGTACTTGTCATTACAAACAAAGTGTGTTCTCCCTCTTCCTCTCACTCTGATTCTGGTTTTAACTTGATAACTGACAACTTTTGTAGTCCAGGGTCTCTGAGATCTGTGTGTGTTTTCAATGAAAAAGAACTATCAAACTGAGTCTAATACAAACAAGCTGTGTTCACTGCTTGTTTCTGTTTGTATCCAATTACTTCTTTGATTTCCCTCTAATATCTCCCGCCTGTTGTTTTCCATCTCCGCCATCTTGGAGGTAAACAACAAACATAGGTGTATACTTGGCTCAGGAGGAGGAAAATGGAACCAGCTCTCCCTCTCTTTCTCTCTCTGTCCTTTTCTATTCTTCATCCTCTTGCTGGCTCTCGCGGTAAAGGCAGTAAACAACAACAACAACAACAAGAATCGGGGGAGAGAGGAAGGAGGGGAGGCTTGGGGAGCGGGGGAATAGAAACAGAGATGGAAAAACAACAAACAGAGCAGAGCAGAGCTGGTAGACAAAGAAAAGGCATAATCAGACAAGAAAAGAGAATGGAAGACTAAACAAAATGATGATGTGGAGAGTTAGGGACAAAGTGGATGGCAGAAGAGCATACAAATGAGGGGGAGGCAGACAGAAAGACATACTTAGAGATAAAGCAAGGGAAGACACAGGTGCATACAAATGAGAAAAACAAAGACAGGCAGGATGGAAAGACAGAAACAAAGTGACTAAAGCAGACACTTAACACCTGCAGACCAAACCCAGGGAGCACGTGACCACCGCTGATGCAAGTCACGTGACCTAGATCAACATTCTCTTCCTCCTTACCTTGTGGGGGCAGGTTTTGTCCGGGCAGGGCGGCCTGGCCGGGTGCAGGCCCGGGCAGCGAGAGCAGGCCCTGCCGCTGCATGTTGAGCAGGTGCTGCTGCTGCTGGAGCTGCTGCATCTGCAGAAGCTGCTGCTGGAAGACGAGCTGCTGGGCGGCCAGCTGCTGCTGCTGCTGCTGTTGCTGTTGCTATAGAGAGAGGAGAAGGAGGAGGAGGAGGAGGAGGAGGAGGAGGAAGATGAGAGGAGGAGAAGAAGAGAGGAGCACAGAGGAGAGAGAAGGAGGGGAGGGAAAATTACAGGCGAATTAACAACAGAGAGGTAGAGGAGAGAGAGGACAGAGCTGTGTTTGTGCTAAGTGTGTGTGTGTGTGAGTCTGCACTCACTTGCCTCTACCGTGACCTTAGTTATACCTCTCTGCTTCCTTCTCTCTCTCTCTCTCTCTGTGCCTGTGCTCTCTTACTCGTCCTCCTGTTATTTGGGCTGTACCAGACTGCCTCTCCTATCTGTGTGTGTGTGTGTGTTTACGACTGTGCGCACACACAAACAGGCAACAAAGCTCTGCTGATACACCAGCTCTCAAGCCTGTCTGTGTATAAGGCTTGTGATTGTGTATGATACTAAGCCTCTGGTATAATTCCCCCCCACCCCACCCCCTCCTGATAGTTAATTGTCTCGCCTTCACTGATGGTCTGTTACAGCTTATGTGGCCAGAGGGAGCTGGCAGAATGAGAGATTTACAGCGTCACGTGTGTTTGAATGCATAGACACAAACGTAGACGCACACATATGCACGCACATGCACAACACCACCACCCCCATCCCCATCCTCCGCTGCTCCGCTCACTGCCTCACTGAGTTGTTTATCGCCTGGCCAAGACTGGCGATTGCGTAAGTGGTGTGCAAAACAACAACAAAAACAACAACATGGAAAACATCAGACTTAATCAACTCAGCGAAACAGAGAGGGAGTCGGTCTCAGTGAGGAGGGAAAAAGCTTTAAACCTGAGATGCATTTTCATAAATGCATGTAATGAAATATTAAAAAACCGAGGTAATGATTAGCATTTAGTCTGCCAGAAGAGACAATGTGTCCAAGCCTGTGGTTTGCAGCTGTTTTTCCTCCTTCTTCCTTTGTGTACAGTACTCATGTGTTTCTATATGTTTCAAGAAGTGTAGGGACAAGTAGGAGGGGGGGTAAAACTTGTGATGCGCTCACTGGAAAACAGGCTGCATAATGGCATGATGGAGAGAGGCAGGTTGCCGCCCCCCAACCACCCTGCCTCAAGAGAAATAAGGGAGCAATTTCTATTCCATATTTGATGGCGAGGCCCCCTGAAAAACTCTATTCACAAATCCAAACAGAAACAAAGCCGCCGGGAGGTCAGCGGCGGCTTCCTGTCGGGGCGGCATAATGGGCTGCTTGAGGAGACACTGAGAGGTGCAGGGAGTGGAGGAAAAAAAGGAAAAACGAGAATGTGTGTGTTTATGTAGCATTTTTTTCTGATCAATTTAACCGCCTCCACACAAAAAAGAAGTGGCAAGGCTCGGCTGCTTCTTCGGGAGGTTCATCACTGAGTGACACTCCAACGCAGATACGCAAATACAGCCAAGGCTGTCATGCTCATCTCTTCTTCTCTGATAGCAGAAAAAGGACGGGATGGTGTTGTGTTTGTCCACCTGCTGCCTGTCAGGGTGATTTATGAGCGTGGTGCGCTGTAACTTTAGAGGTGATGCATGTGTTTGCATGTGTTTGTGCACCCATAGATGCACAGTTTGTTAATGAGTTGGACCTGGGACCCTTTGTCTCTGGTCTCCTTAATAAACCAGGGCTGGAGAGTCTGCATGCGTGCATAGAGTGTATGAAATATGCTTGAAGCAGGAGTTGGATCTCCAGACTGCATAAAGGGGGAAGGAGGAACAGTTGCAAAAGTATAGCAGGCAGAGATTTGCATGACCTGTAGCTATCACCAGTTGATCCTGTTGAATGTTATTGCTAAAATATGCCATACACCTGGAACATGTTTGCTTATCTCACTTTTAACATATATTTCCAATCCAAAGGTCCCTTATTTTTACTTATACAAGACTGTGGATCCCTTTTAAGACAATCTAATCATCGATCCCAAAGACAAATCACACATGTTGATGAGAGAGTGTGCATGTGCATATGTGGTGCACTCACCTCTTTTACCTGCTTTCCAGGGTGCTGCTGCTGCAGAAGCTGCAGATGAAGCTGCTCCTGTTGTTTCTTATAAAACTCCTGCAGGTGTTGCTGTACAAACAGACACACACACACATACATGCTTGTTTCAGTACAAACCTCCACATTGCATTCCTTTAGTCCCAGCTATACTTAACATGTTGGTTTTGCATAATCTGTTGCAGATTATAAATAAATATGTCTCCTGCTTTTGGCGTTTGTATCCTGGCTGTCGTACACATTCCTCTCCATGTGGACTTTTAATAGTCTCACAGTTCTGTAGGGGGCAACAATTCATCATATTAACAACACATTTGGCAGCCAGAGAGCGCTCGCTTCCATTGGACTGGCTGAAATAAACAGAGAGAAGCCTCAGAGGAGCAGCTTTACAGCACTGAACTGATTTCTTTACCACACATACTGTGACAGCTATCTACATGATGATCTTGTGTTTATTTTATGTAATCTTCAGGTGGGTCTCTGGCCTGGATTTATAAAGCAGGCCAGAGGAATTCTCCTTGTACTGCCACAGAAATATGCACAGGATTTTACAAAGAGTAATATTAGAATTAATAAGAGCACTTGGAGCAATTAGTTTTATAACTCAAGATAAAGTCACCTAAATCAACGTAAACCAACTTTAAGGCTTCATTCTATGACTTGGGAGAGGTTTTACCTTGAAGTTCTGCTGATTTAGGATTGTTGAAGTTAATTTTTCTATTTTCAAGGTGATAACTTTGCTATTTTAAGACTTTCATGTACTGTACAAAAAAATCTAACTAGAGAGCCTCTTGAGTTGCTGTAGAAAAAGCAGAACACAAAGGCACTGTACTCAAACCAAATCCAGACTCTGAGCGCTCTTAATGAAGAGCAATAATCAGAGTGACTAACGTTCTTAATTAAACAATTCTCTCTCCTTAATCAAATCTATGAATGAGAAATGCATTTCAACTCTGACACCCGACTGAGCCGAGTGTGCACTTCCTCAAGCTGATTCCAAATATTACATCATGCGTCGCCCATCACTCAGCTCCTGTCGTTCAACCCAACTGTGCCCTACTCTCCCGGTCCCTGATGGATGCTTGTCAGGGAATTGAACCAGCGACACACAAGAGGCGGTTAATTGAAGGTGACATGAGCGTCAATTTCCGATTCCTCTTGGTAAAGCGTGTCAAGGACACAAAAGCTGTGGTGAGTTGGCTGGTGGCTGTGAGAGTGACTCAGGGTGCTGTGTTTTAGTCTTTTTTGGATTGTGAGTTGTTGAACTTTAAAGGTGTCGTATGCGTACCTGCTGCAGCATGACAGCTTGCTGCTGCTGGAGCAGAGCCTGGAGCTGCTGCGGGGAGAGGACCTGCTGCTGGAGGATCTGCTGCATCTGTTGCGGCGTGATCACCTGGGGACTCATCATGGCCACTGACACTGGAACCTAGATGGGGGGGTTGAGAAAGGGGAGAAAATTAAGAGCGTGTAAGAAAAATAAGAACTGAGGAAGGTAAACAACAAATAACAAGATTGCAATGGATGAAGCATTGAGGAAAAAATGAGAAAGTTGGATCATTAGATGGGGCTACTGGCATAGATCCACTGGGACTGGGTAATTGGTGACTGAAGGCAGGCAGAGTGTGCCTCCTCTGGCCGTGACGGCCGGCAGCCTAGAGGAGACGCTGAAGGACAGATGGGTGCTGTGCCTTTGTGTTTCTCGTCTTATTTTGCTCTGCCACCGACCCCCGCTGGGAAAAGTACGAGATTTAAATAGACGTAGACCTTAATTAGCAGGACCCTTGAACTCCCCCTACTTTAATGTGCCTGTCAGTGCTGCTGTTGTGAAAAGTGGGAAAATACACAACTGTACAGCTGATTAAAACTACACTGATGAAGTGGATAAATCAACATGAGGTTGTGAGTCAGGGCTGACACGTTTGGGGATCACCTGAAGCTATTTTCCAAGTTGAAAAGCTGGTACACATGGGAGAAAAAACATGTCAAGTTTCACCTAAACAACCAAAGGAACACTTGTTTGATACACTCCTTTCTTAGCTTGAAAAAAGTTGATGTCATTTTTAGGTGACAATCACTGAACTGCTAGCTGTCAAGCACACGCTCCATGTATGGCTATGGGCTCTGGTCCATGAGGCTCTGGTCCTTATTGCGGCAGTCGCTGGTTCAACCCTGAGCCACGACCTTTTACTGCATGTCACTTTCTTCTCCCCACTTTTCTCTCCTCTCCATAAAGGCAGAAATACCTCAAAATAACTACACAGAGAACGCTCCAGTGGTTGTGTGAGCGACTTTTAAGGCAGCAGATCAACAGAATAATGATACAATTTATTTTTCCTCTTTGAATGTGAGCAGCATGCTAACAGGGTAGTGAGGGCGAACAGTCACAGTATGGCTGCTTGAAAATTGAGCACATTTTTTACATCTGTGTTAAAAAGTTTTTACTCTTCAATACAGTTATGGAAAATAACATGAACAATCATGTAATCACGAGTGCACAATGTAGCATCCTACACCACCAGTTGCTGCCCGTTGACTCTCATGGACTCACTTCACTTGAAAAACTGACGAGATTTAAACAACCCTGTGCTCCTCTTTAACCTTTAATATGTTATTAAAGCTCTTGTTAGTAACTTGTGGTTGGTGTCTATCTTAGTGACATATTGGTAAACCACATCTCCTTGCTGACCTTGTTCTGTACACGTGTAGGTAGCTACTCTTTTAATCATAAAAAAGTATCAGTCCCCTCACAATCCTCACAGGAGCTTTAATCAACTCGGACACAACAGTTGGATGTTTACAGCACAATGATTCAAACAACATCCTGTAGAGCTGCATGAATGTATTCAAGCTATATGCCAGCCAAACACAATTAAAATATCAACATGTAGCAGTGCCTTCGTGGATGCTAATTGTGACAGTGTTTGGTATAGAGCAGCCATGACAGTAGCCGGCCTATATGGTGTGTCAAGGGGCCAATAAGACATCCCTGTCCTCATCGCCAGCTAATCAAGCTGCCTTGATTACTTTCCATGCATGTCCTCCTTCTCCCTCTCTCCCTCTGTCAGGCCTTGACACGTCCTTGTTTAGCTCTCCTCTCCTCTCCTCTCTACCCACCTCCCCGCCCCACCCCCAGGTTTCCCCCCTCTTTGATTAGCCGAGACATTTGCATGGTCACTACACATTTTTCATTTTAGAAGTCATTATGCATTAGTGGCTCCTGATCGCCCGCCTTGACTAATCCTGATGAACTGAAAATCACAGCTGAAGGTCAACTTCCAGCCGGCCCCGCTGCACATTCATATTCATATTCAAACAAATCCTGCCTCCATTGTTCATTAGGGGTCTTAGAGAGAAGGGACTCCATCTAAAGGTGGAGGAGGAGGAGGAGGAGGAGGAGGATGTTGTGGTACATCTCTTTTCTTCCTTTTGGACTCCTCTATGCAAGAGTGCGAAAAAGGAAAAATGCATTCACAATAAGCGAGGTGCAGAACAAAAGCCGTCAAAAGTTGCAAATTAAACAGTCCGTGTGTAATTATGCAAATGCAATGCTTACACCTTCAATGTTATTAACCCTTAAAGGTGCATTTGCTGGGTAAGTAATTACCCCCGCAGTCACTCCTGGTTTTGTGTTGATGCCATGACAATAGGAGGAGAAACAACATGAGTGATGCTCTCATTAAGACTATTAATTGGATGCTGGTTCAAAGATGTTTTGGTTCACAAAAGGGATGCAGCTCTAGACATGTAGGATTTCAAATGTATGCGCATGCATACATAAAGTGGAATTAAATATAAATTCTACATTGCACTTCAAATGCTTCTCTTGTTGTGTAAGTAGCAAGTACAAGCATTTATATTCCAGTACCTGTAAATGAATAATGCAGGATTTCAGCAACAATGAATAAAACAAAACAAGACGTCAAGAAAAAAAAACAGCAGGAAGGAAATTTTAAAGTGCAAACAACAAGGTTATAAAACTGGAAGTGCCTTTTACACTTTCATTAGCTTTTTAGAGACATAATAGGTGATAATCATCTTCATTTCACCACTGCTCCAAACAAAAAGAGGGGAAGAGAAAAGGGAGAAAAAGGCAGCAGGAAGAAAGAGAGGGGAGAAAAGGCAGTGGCCCACGTCCATTGTGAAGTGCAGCACAATGCTAATTCCAGCATTTAACTGCATGCTTTTCTGCTTGACGTATCAGAGGCTCCGAGATGAAAGCAGATAAGTAATTGCTCTCCTGGTTCTTATTCTTCACTGACAACCCATAAATTTAATTTTACACACACGTTCATTTACATTTTCGAGTATATGACATGATAATTGCAGGAATATAACACCTCCATTTTGCAGGATACTGCACGAGGGCTTGATTGACGGGAGCGGTGAATTGAAAGGAACAGGAGGCTGAATTGCCTCTCCTAGAAATGATTTTGCCACGAAGGGATAAAATTAATGAGCATTTACGAGACGATGGCAGCGGCGTAAACATCCACACACCGTGAATAGACTCGGTTTCACAGAAGAGGAGCCATGATATCCAATTGGGCTGTGCCTCTGTGTCTCTGTAATCCAAAAGGATAGATTTCTTAAACTGGTTTGCAAAAAATATTAATGGGATTTATTTAACTGTTTGAAAATTAGCTGCAGCTGATGTGGCCACTGGGGGCCTTCATAACAAAAAAGGTGCTTCTCCTGTTTTTAATGGTGCACATTTGGATGAAAAAGAGGTTTGCAAATTACTTTTAGACAAGTCATTTGAATGCAAACCAGATTTGCAAAGGACATGCTTGTTATTAACTGTGTTCCCCATTTGAACCCCTATTTGTTTATGTTCCTTGTCCGAAAAAGAACGATGAGCTGTATTGACATGAACTTTGAAGCCATGTGGTTCGCCCTGAAAGTTGGAGAGCAAAACAAAGGACCTTTAAATTGGCTCCTGATGTGAAAACACTGGCGGGGCCCCTCACCAGAACAAGCAGATCATTACACCACTCTTGTCACAGCCGCAGCCTGTAACCAGCCTCTCCAATGCCTTGCAAAAGGTCAAGCTCTTTCATTGGAGAGAGCTCAGGTATCTCTTTCAGTCACAAAAAAAAAAAAAACTGGCACCCCGAGTCTCTCATTATGTTTGATTTAACTGGGCATTCTGGCATTAAATGCAAAACACCACATCAGCAATGAATGTCCCTCACTGACTGGCTAACACAGCTATCTGTGGCTAACTATCTGCACCAATGGACAAATGCACTTCCAGCAAATTACGCCCACTCCTCTGTGTGGTGCTTTATCTTTACAGTTTTTATGACTGAACTCAAATTACCTAACGCGGGAGATAAGTGGTGTATCAGGGTTCAAACTTAAACAATTAAAGTCCAGCAGAGAGGAATTCTTTTATTCGATTTCCCACTGTACAATTCACTTAGCAGCAATAAGAAGAGGGGGAACTAGTGATTACATGTCGGCCATAAACATCGCAGGGGCAACGAACATGGAGCGGTTATCATGACTGAGGTTGTTCCTGTAGTGCTGGACAGGCAGTGGAGCAGCCTCTGTTGAGATAAATGCAATGAGAAACAGAAGAGGGTCCTAGTCGGTAATTACTGAGGATCCTTGGCAGGGGGAGTCACTGCTAATTAAGCCACTAGCTTCATATGACACACAGAAATAGAGAGAAAGAAAAAAAGGAAAGATTCTCCTCCCTTGCGTCCCCTTTTCATCTCAATCTCCAGAGCCTCCCAGGGGGTGCAGGAACCCAAACTCAGACCCCACCTCCCCTCATAGCTTGTGGACTTCTGACCTCTCAACTCCCGCTCAGCTAACGCTCTTCGTTTTCTTGCCAATTACCGCCAAATATGGCCACGCGATTATTGATAGCTGGGACTCTTCACTCGAGGACCACAGAGGCCAGAGGCTGGCCTTAGCCGGGTGAGCGTGTCACTCAGAAGTTCAAGTGTGTGGTCCAGCCAGAAGACACACATGTATGTTTAGAAGGTAAAATCACGTGAGCACTCAAATGCATGTCGTGTTTTCAGCTTAGGGAGATCAATACCCCGGATTGTCAGGAGTGAAGCTAAGTGGATTACTGAATGTTTTCCCGAATCAATTTCCATAACAGTTTGGCAGCAGCGCATGGGAAGCGCAATTTATCATAACATAAAGACCCATCATGTAAAAGGCTCTAATAAAAAAGCCTGGGGAGGTTGGCACAAGCTTAGAACGATTTCCATATTGATTTATCTTGACATGCAGATACTCATTGATTAAGCCTCTGGAATGTGGAGTACACTACTACACATTGTTTGTGTCATTATCGGTGCAAATCATGGCGCAATTCGCTCCTGACTGACGCCTCCCTGCAGGTGTACATAATTCAAGACTGAACAGGGAGTGACACAGAGAGCAGGAGAGTTGGGGAAAAAAAGAAAGTGCAAAGAGGGGAAGAGTGTCGAAATAGAAAAAAAAAAGTAAGAGAGAGGGAGCACAAGTGAGAGCGAGAAGGGGGTAGGCACTTCCCTCTGATGTTGCAGGTAATATGGCCTCCACTGGATCAGCCTCTTCATCAGTGACACACAGTAAATTACAAGTGCTTCAAGCAGCTCAGTGAATTATAGTTCATCACTTGGAAAAGGCTTTCCCCCCTCACCGACGGGGCCCGGGCGTATCAGATCTGCCGGTTAGGATCCAATTAACACCCTGGCCAGAATCATCTGATTGCATGTGTAAGGGCTGGTATAACTCGTTTATTGCACCCATGTATCTTCTGTCACAAGGTAAATTTGTTGCTGCTACATCAAAGGTCTGAGCTACTTTTTTTTTCTTTATCCTTCCCTCCCTCCTCCTCACTTTCTCTTGATCCCCCTCCAAACTCAGCTACCTCGCCTTGGGGTTGCATTTCCAACTTCTTTTGCATCACAATGATGAACCTGCTCTGTCCTCGCAATTTAGCAATCTTGTCCTGTAGGTGTTGTAAATGCGGAGGAGGGGGGGGAGAAAAAAAAAGAACGGAGGTGGGGTGGGAGATGGGGACTGAAAAAAAATCTTGTTTTCTGGTTACAAAAGCAGTAACCAAGGGTGTTTGACTTAGAATGTGCTGACGTTTTTTTTTTTTCTCGTTCTTTCTTTCAGAGTCAACAGAAGTTTTTCTCATGAATAACATAATATTTTCCCCCTCTCTTTTTTCCTGTCGCAGTGATAATTTTTCTCTATTTTCAGATCCAACCAGAGGGGATGCAGTAGAAAGATATATTCATAAATGTAAATGTGAACTAGCATGCTTTAGCCACGCACGTTTGGAGTTGGCTAACCTATACCGGAGCCTAGCGTCGCAGCCCTTTTCCCCCTGCATCCGCATGTGTGTTCCGGATGAAAGCCAATAAGCAGATGAGTGCTGAAATCGAGATGATATTGGCTCAGTGGTGGAACGTGTGGACCTGACCTTTAAGATTGTGACACTTCTGAGGATGGCCCAGTGCCCACGACCAATCGGACTTGGCCTGGAAACTGGAGAATTTAAGGAAAGCACAGCTCAACTGATGTCTGTAAACCAAACCTAAAACCGTCAACATTTTATTCATACTTAAAGTAAAGCACTGCACAGATGAGGCTGAGGTTATTAGTCTTGTAAAAAGCCCATTCACAGCTTGACAGTGTGAAAGGGGCAGAGCAGCAGTAGTAACACTTCCTTGGGGTAAGCTCTTAGGTTTTTGGTGGTTAGGAAGTAGTCATTAAGTACTTTGAGGAGATGGCAGGGGGTTCCTTCACACTGTCAAGCCCTCATCTCTCACACAAGCAGAGTGAGGGGTCACTCCTGCTGGTTTGTACATGCCCTTTGCTACACAAAGGTGGTGGTTGTGTCACAAAGGAAGTCTTGGGGTCCCATGTTTGGAAGGTGATACTTTATTTTGATGACAACTAAAGTGCAAGGCCTGCTCAACAACTAGCTAATTTAAGTCCAAGCTTTCTTTTCAATAGTTAGTATTACAACTCGACTTGCACAAAGTCACTTCAAGCAGTGAGAAAACTTTAAATAACTGTCATTGTTCGTGTGTTTGTGTATGAGAGTGGCATGTGCGTGGATGCATTATGTACGCGTGTATGCGAGCGAAACAACTGACAGATTCGTAGGCCACTGTAATCCTCTCCGCCTCTCCTTGTCCGCGTTTCTTTATTTGTATTTGAAATGTCAGTGTATAAATGCCTTTTCAGTGGCGGGAGGGGAGGTGGGTGGGTGGGGGTATTGCCACAGAGAAGCGGGCGAGCGAGAGGGGAGAGAGGAGCAAAGGAGACGAGAGGGTGGCGTGTGCCTTGGGAGAGCGGTGTAAGCGGCATGGCGGAGGCAGGAGGGGATTTACGGGGAGAAATAGGTGTTTATTGAGTGCTCCCGTGGGCTTACTGTGTAATAATAGACCTGTCACATTACGCAAATGTGGAGAAGCAGCTTGTGTGTGTGTTTGTATGTGTGTTTGTGGGACTGTTTTTTTTCTTCTTTACATGTGTGCGTGAATGCCAGAGCTGCCTGCCTTCGCATCATCAACTCAGCGATGAGCAAGCGGATAGAATTAGTCAGGCGAGAGCCTTTAGCTGCTAATACGCGTAATTAAAACTGCGAGCTGAGGCACTTAGATGCTTGTGTACTAAATAATTTACATGCCATGATCTATGGATCATTTCCCGCTCTTAAATACCAAAGATGGGAGAACAAGAGGGAAAAAAAGAAAGACTGGCAGAGGATTTATCAGTATCTCTGCCATAAGCAGGATGTCATGCTAATATTAATCCTTTTCCCACTTTATACTGCGCTAATCATACAAGGGGATCAATGTGCGTGATTCCTCCCGTGGAAAACATACAGCTTGATTGCCACTGACTCTTATCAAGCCGCGATGCTTGCAAAACATTGCACTATGCCAGCCACTGTGGCCTCCTAATCCAGGTAAATAATGCAGCTTTATTGGGTAAACTCCCTCCAGGCATGAATAAAAAAAGTATCTGATGCTCAGATGAGGAGAGATTCAGAACAATAACAGTGGCACAACAAAGCTTTTTAATCAAAGTTTCATTGCTTTATGCTCATGTATGCACAATGGAGTATTACAGCTAAAATGTCATTTGAAACGAGTGGATTCAAGCTGCATTTTCCCCGCTGCATGAGTGATCTTCAAGCAGAATGCACAGTGTGCATCGCTGGGAGAGTTGGCAGTGACTCTCTGCATGGAGACTTTTTGGAACAAAGAGGTGAGGATGTTAATAAAAGCTGGATCAACAGATGGATTAGTTTGGAGCTGAGGACAGGCCGATCGGCAGGCCCCTCTGATTCATATTGATTCATATCGCCAACACAAGGCAAGGATGGAGTAAGCAAATGTAAATATTCAATATTTACCATGTGCTGGTGTTATTAGAGGCAGGGGCTTGAGCAGGGGTGGACAGTTATCATACACCCGCACCGCTCTCGTTCAATATTGTTCTTCCTGCCTTGTATGTATTGCAATTGGCGACTATGCAGGCATTTGTAGATCAGTATCCCATTTGTTTG
Organism: Notolabrus celidotus; assembly: GCF_009762535.1. NCBI lineage: Eukaryota > Metazoa > Chordata > Actinopteri > Labriformes > Labridae > Notolabrus > Notolabrus celidotus. The sequence goes on from NC_048292.1 coordinate 9,601,968, forward strand.
AATGCATTCACCTCGCATACAGAACGCCAAACAGAGGAAGAGCAATGGAGCTCAACGATGAGCTACAGAGACCTTTGGTTTAATGAAGTATTCGGTTGTTTTAATGCGGCAAAATAAATAAGAAATACACACTGTAATGAATAAACACTCTGCGAAAACATATATGTGAATACTGGAATTATTCACACTCTTGATGAGGTGGAGCAGAATTATTAAAATGCAAAAGCATGACTGAGTCTTATCTCTTCGCCTGTACGTAATTAGGTACACAGGGGTGTGACTCCAATTGAAGGTGTCGCCATTGTTAGACTCTGTGAAAATATCAACGGGTGAGGTTAACGCCAATTTCCCTGACATTAATGAAATGCACAGAACCCCTAATGAGGTAAACCATTGCTCCTTGATAGTACTTATTAGCCGAGTGGAGGGCACAAACTCCCACACTTCAATTTCAAACGGCGAAAAAATAAATTAAATAAAAGGAAGAAAAAAAACTCACTAATAATAAAAACATGGAGCAGATGTCAAGAGGCCTTACATAATTTGGGGCCAGAAAAACCAACTAACCGTCTTGTTGGTTTAAACGAGCATGGAAGACGAGACTGTGAGGAAAATGGCAACACCAGGAAGAAAGAGGGTTGCAGGCATTGTGTTAATGTGTATGTATGTGTGAGTGTGGTGTCGGTGTGTATGCGTGTGTGTACAAGTGTGACCTTTTCCAAATCACTGACAACAGAAATAGACAGCTCTACGAATCAATAAGGCAAATTAGCGTTGAAGAGTGAAAATGACAGGCGGGTAAAATTAGCTGTCTGTGTCAGGCTGACATATCTTTCAAATAATAACTAACCTCTGCATCTTTAAGTGTCAACAGCACTGTGGATAGAGAGCAGAGCTGCTTAGATAGGAGGGTTTGTAATCCAGCATACATTTGAGGAAGGATGGAGTAGCTATCGTCCAGTTTGATGGGAACTCACAATCCAATGGCTCTAAAACGCTCCCTAACATAGAAAATGTGAGCTTGAAAATGACACATGGCCTTTTAATCTTACATTTCTCTTTGCAGTCTGCCTCTGTTTTGTTTTTCTCGTATGTATGTGACGCTTTGCATCCTCAGGGACTAGCTTTGTCCAGCGTTAGGATTCCAGCGGCAGGTCCGAGGATTGCGTCGGCAAATCAAACACACTTGTGGAACAGAGGAAATCTTCTTTTGCCGAGGAGCATGTATTATGGATGGACTTAAGAGATTAGACGGGGGGAGGCAGCTTCTTTTTTTTTTTTTTTTTTCTTACCTGCAGTGGACGCTGCTTGTCCTGGCTCTTTGGAGATTTCAGGCCACTGCCTGGCTGCTGCAAGAGTAATTGCCTCGCTGCTTGTAGGGCCTGGGTAGAAAGGGAGACAAGACAAAAGGCGGTGTGAGAAAAAGAGAGGAAGAAGGGAGACTTTCTTGAAGCTGACTGCACAAGTTATTCAGATTTTCAAGGGACAGAAGAGTCATCTTTTCCTGTCAAATATCAGCAGGTTTTTCTTAGATTCACACTGCATTTGAGATGCGTTTTAGTAACAATTTCCAGTCTGTGATCAAGAATAAATACAGTGAAGAAGAAGAGGGTGGAGGAGGGTGGTGGGCTGGGGGGGAAAAAAAGGCAGAGCGTCAGTAGAATTGACCTGTCTAGTGCATGCTCAAGTGAAATACCCACTTCTCTCTGCAAATTACCAGCGCATTTGCATATTCATAATATCAATTTGAAGTAGAGGCAGCGCCATGTGAAGTGTCCCTGGGAGCTGTAATTAAAGTTGACAAAATCAACATCAGATTACATTTAGAGTGAATTAACTAGCTGCACAGGTTTTACACTGTGCATTAAAGGGTGCTCATAAGCAAGGGATGGTTGGTCGATAGGTAGAAAGACGGAGGGATGGAAGGGGAAAGAGAGACCTTTCATAGATGTTTGCACGACACATGCAAAATTAAAGGAAGTCTGATTATAAGTTGTAAAATTTGCTATCAACACTCTGATTTGCTTGCTAGACATGGATGATAAGAATCAGAAAGGGCCGGGATGTGGTGTAATTTATTTCTCCAGGGTTTGATGGGATTACAGATCCCCTCCCGCCCCTTTTTTTCTCCCCGCATTTGTTTGACGAGCGAGCTCCAGCTTCACACAGGTACGGCGGCAGCTGGGCCAGCAGCTTCACTGCGATTCTTCAAGAGCAGCTGGATGAAAGAGTCTGGCAGAAAAGAACATTGTGCACAGCTGCTGCTGCTACTACTACTGCTGCTGCTGCTGCTCCACACAGGAGTATAGCTTGTATTCCTCGGGCCCACAAGCATCAAGTGGGGGGGGGGGAGAAAAAAAAACATGTATGCGTACACACAACACAACACAACACAACAACTTCACAGGTGTTTCTTTTTTTTGATGAAAAAAGAAGAGGACGAGTAGGAGGGGAGGAAAAACTCAGATGGAGAGTGACACCTCCTCAGCTCATTTTTATTTTCTGGCGCTTGCCAGTATCCATGACAACAGCTGCCTTGACAGGGCGTGCATATGGCGCAGCTCTACCAGCTGGTGGGAACAATGTTTGAACTAGTACATTGAGATCCTGAGCAAACAAGAGGAGAAGACGAGAGAGGGAGAGGGACAGAGCGAGGGAGAAAAAAATGAGAGGGAGGGGAGAAAAAAAAAAGTTGCCATGTCTTAACCCCTCAGGGAGTGCAGCCACCCCCTGATCAATTATGAAAAGACAGAGCTGAGGATGTAGGGGGAGGAGGGGGAATGCGTGGAGTGGTGGGGGTCTGTCTGTCTGGGTGCTCAGGAGGAGCCAGGCTCTCTGAACTCAAGTAAACAAACACATTACACTGGCACTGGGTCCTAAACGCATTGATCCGTCTCCTTGGTAAGAGCAGCACAGTCTCCACTGCTTTGTATGCGTGTGAGTGTGTGTGTGTAATGTGATCCGTTTCAAACACACACACACACATTCACGTTTAAAAAGTTGCCACTCGCACACCTGCAAAAATTAAGCACACGCACCACTTTGTTCCTTGTGGGTTTTGGCTTAATGGATGGGAAACCAAACATTTGCTGCATGCACTGAAGGCAAAAGACAAAACAAATTCACTGAATGCAGCCAATCACGTTGCTAATTAAAAACACAGGGCCTAATTAATCTCCCCGTGATTGGTGAATCAAAGTAATTATAAGGTTTATTGAGTCCTGCACACAGTAGTTAGAGGGGAAGGCTGCCTGATGAGCGCAACCCGGCGTCGCTGTCAGGAGGAAATGTTTATCCGTGTGTGAATCAATAATGACTCACTGTGTTATATCCAAAGTCAAGAGAGCCACTCGATATATTACACACGGTCAAGAGTACAGAGGGAGAGATGTTTTTAACCACGCTGCCAATATCCATGGCAGGTAAATATCGAGGGAGGTGCAGGCATGAGAGGTGACGTGCAGGGGTGAAGCAGAGAGATCAGCTACAGCCGGCTTATTAAAGAAGAAGTCTGCTCAGACTGCATAAAGAGTTCTTCTCCAAACATAACACAGGGCCTATCAACGCCGGCAAAACTTTTCCACAGCGGTTTGTCATGCCTGAAACTGTCTGTCACCTCTTCCACGGAAGCAGGGTTAGCCATTTTTCTGAAAGTCTGTAACTGTGTGGAAGGTAAGAGAGAGAGAGAGAGAGAGAGAGAAAAAAAAGTCCTGTCTGCTCGCTTTCACTGGTTCTGAGTATTCAGCCATTACAGTAAAAAGCACCAATTTGTGCCACCCACTTTTCCCACTCCACAGAGATGGCAAGCTGGAGCCCATCTCCTAGTACAAAAAGCGCAAAATGCCAAGGAAAGTCATCAAAAGTTTGCTGAAGAGCTGCCGGAGCGGACAAAAACACAGACGAGTGCGGGCGCACCGTCTATTTAACCTGGGTTGCTATGCAAGAAAAAATGACATCCCCGGTCTATTAATGCACACATTGTATAAACAGTACAATGTGACACATTCTTCAGAATGGGCGAGCGAGACAGACAGACAGAGAAAGAGAGGGAGAGGGGGAGAGAAAGAGCCAGACCCCACTATATAAATAACAAGGCACTCAGAGGCATATTTGATGTTGATATCCATCACCGAGGTTGGAAAAAAGGGAAAAAACAAGAGGAGGGAAAATAACACACGGAGCGACCGAGACCGCGACACGGGGATCCTTATGAAAATAAGATTCAGCCCAAATGGATCTGCTGTAATTGGTTTCAGATAGTGAGGTCAGGAGAAAGGCGATACAGGCGACTATTATGCGAAACGGACTGAGAAACAAGAATGTTTACACAGGCATTCCTCTGCTACATTAATAGGCATGCAGAGATCACCAGAGAGGGAGAAAAAAGAGAGTGAGAAGAGACTGACAGAGAGGGGGGGGGGGAGAAAAAAAACACACATCAAGCATCCATTCATCCCTCTCTAACTCTATCCTCCACTCTCTGGGCCCCAGTGTTTAGACTCTGTACTGAACAGGGTAATAAGCAACACCTATCACAATGCACCTTTGTAAAGAGCATGCAAAGATCTTAAACAAGCATGAAACACATTAGCAGGCCCCGCAACACTAGGCCGAACCATAACAAATCTCCAGATTGCTTATTGTGTGTGGTGCAGGGGGGGGGGGGGCGTGGGTGTGGGGGGGTTGCGTGCAAGAAATAAGCCTTCCACTAAGAATGTCACTCTTTCAAATCCACCTGGAGACTGACACGATATGCAGCCGTGACATTGGAATTGGATATATCTGAGGGGCTGTGACATTGTGTTTGGACAGCGCAGATCACTTCCTGGCGTGGGTCACGTTGGGAGTTGTTGTTATTAGAGGATATAGGAGATATTGGAATGATGACACAGGTATGAAATGAGGGGCCCCACAACACCTTCATGGCAGTGTGACCCCTTCAGAGTGTTTCTGTAAACACTAGGTTTGAGGGAAATATCGAGATACTTTAGTATTATGATACTGTATTTCATGATCCTTCATTACTTGTAATTAATGCTGAAAATCAAGGCAATAGTGAATTTGGTGTTGGGGTTTGAACTATAGACTGTGTGAAAGAATTGGACAAAATGACCATGTGATCCCCAGTTGGTTTATGTCCATCCATTTTCAAGCCTTGACAATTGCATTTTGGTCATCGCCATCTTTTTTTTTTGAACCACAAGAGACCATAAGGCGTTTTTCAACCGCAGGAACTTTACCCCTGAACTATGTGCGTTTCGACCGGAGGAACCAGGGTCTCTAAATTTAGATAATCTCCCCCCTGAAAAGCCCCTGCTTGGGGGGGGTAGTACTTTCCAAAGGTCCTGGGACATTCGGTCAAACATGTTTGTGGAGTTAACACAGATGTTAAAACACAGAGGGAGATCCTGGGAATGCATACTAGTCTAGTTTTTTATTAAGATTTCAAAATATTATTTAACATACATTTTTTTTCTCCATACGTCACTGGCCTGATTTGCACAATCTACCCGGGACTTCAGCCTGTGGTCAAAACGCAGACAACAATGGGGGCACAGGAACCTTTTAGTTCCGGGGAAAGTAGTTCTGGGCTCTAAAAAGAACCCCGGAACTCTTGGTCAAAATGCACCTATAGATGGGCAACAAGGTTGGTAACCATTGCCAAGTCTCTATCCTGGTTGACAGGTTGAAGTAGCTGCAACCTGCCAAACACAGACTTACTTATATAAGACTTTTCTACTCTTTCTGGCCAATCAAAAGGGCTTTCACACTACTTGTCACATTCACCCAATCAAGTCACATTAATAAACTGATGGCAGACAGTCCTACAGTTAGGGAAAATCAACATCAGTTCATCTCAGCAGTTTGGGGTTCAGAGTAACTGTCATAATTTGTCTGCCGGAGACGGATATAAGCATTTTGGCTTTAATGTTTGGCATTTTTGCCGCAGTGTCAACAGGCAGAGATGAAACGTGCCTGATTACTTTCCACTGATTGTTGTGATATATGATGTGTTTGACCAGGTTGACCCTAGTGTCCAGTTTGTAGTTGAGAATGAATCACCCTTGTCATTGGGTTTCGACCAATCAGCGTCAAGTATTTGACACAGCTCAGTAATAAGTAGAAAACCAGGTAATAAAACAGCTGTAATAGACTCAGAGAAAGTGCACTATATAGTCTTGTGTAAACTATCATAATATATTAGGTTGGTAACTTTGTGTCATGATATGTATCTTATCACCTCACTCCTGCCTTTACACAGCCTAAGCAAACATGGTGTATATCAGTTGTTGATCAATAAGAAATGTGTTGACTCATAAAAACAGTCTCACAGTGGCGTGCAGAACAGATGTTTTGTGTGTATTCATGTGTGTGTGTTTGTTGTGGGGAGTAGAGGGCTGCTGTTCCAACACCAGGCTGTCGGCCAGAACAACTCCAGTCATGCTGACAGCTTTGACAACTCCCCCCACACTCACACACATTTTTGCACACATAAACACACACAAAAGCACAGCACCACACCACCAGGCTTATCTATCTTCCCTTCCAGGAAACACAGACACAGAAGGAGGCGAAAAAAAAAAAAAAAAAAGGAAAAAGTGTGACACTTTATCAAGCTGCAGTGAGACTCGCAGGCCACGGAAAACAAGGCACAAACAGTTTAAGCTGAACAAACAAACATTGCTGATTGGACTGAGGCTGTGGCCCCGCTGGCTGGGGAGATATGCGCTGACACTCCACACCAAAATATTTACACCCTATCTTCTTATATAAGTGGATTCAGGGCAGATGGATGGATGGATATGGATTTAGAGGGGCTAGCTGGAGAGGATAGACAAATGAGAAGAGAAGGGGGAGGAGGATAAGATGCAACATACAATGTCTGAATGCCAAAGTGGGGCCTGAGTTTGTGAAAACAAGCAAAGTGGAACATTGCTGCAAAAGCAGGGGCCTAAAACGGTCTTCATGCAACAGTAGAGGACTGGCAAAGCTTCAAAAGTTACTGCTACATAAATAAAGATTTAACTCTGATGTGTGTGGGCTTCGATTGATTCCATTCACCTCAAGTAACTCGACCAGATGATTAGAAAGACTTGTATACTTTTGAAAGGTCAGAACTGGTGATGATGCACTAGTGCCTCAGCAATAGCTGCAGATTCAGTTCCCCCATCGCCTCCACAAAGCCCACGCAGAGCTCAATACACACCTGGATATAACCACATCTGCTGAGTTTAGTATTTAGGGAAAGGAAGTAAAAAATAATGACTTCTTTTGACTGGAATTGCCGACACAGACAGCAGCAGGGTGAAAAGTTGCAGGAATGCAAATTAATAAGGTTGTTGCAACGTGAAAAGATTGGATTTTGTTTTTTGTTTTTTATGTCAAATGCAAACGCTGAAAGTTGAAGCTAATGAGAAAGTGCCTGGAGGTGCACAAACAAAATATTTTTAGACTTTGAAACATGCGCATTTGAGAGCATATTTGCTCGACTAATGAGTGGATAAACAAGTAAGATCAGCCATGTTGGTTGCAAATCTTGTGATCAACCCGGAATGCATTTTTATTACTCAAATGTGGCTTAAACAACTGCTCGTGTTTGCGGCACCTAAACGCAGACAAAAAGGTGATTTCACAAATGGTGTTTTCATGAGAAACTACCGGAGAAAAAATAAAGGAGGGGAGAGAATTTGGAAAGTATGTAGGAGTAATGAGCATTTGAATGTATGACTCAATAAATCAACAGTCTGAAGTGAACAAGGGAGGGAGGGGAGAGGTCCATGGAGAGTCTGCTCTGGCCTCAGGATGGAGGTAAAGCTATCCGGCAGAACAATGGGCTTCTGTGTCCCCTTCTGCTATCTCTATCCCACTCTTTCCAGCTACCTGCTACCTCTGTCTCCACGTACAAAGAGCAAACATTTCCTTGGAAAGAAAGCCTTAAATATTGATCACTTGCTGTCTTTTACTTCCCACCTCTTTAATGCACCTTAAATTCAACTAAACTTCTTTCTCTCTCCCCTCCTTCTCTACTCATATCCCATTATTCATTTCTTCCTCTCATCTCTCTGTCTTTCTTTCCCCCTTACTCTCTCCCACGCCTCTCACCCCTTGTTTATTGATTCTCTAGATTAAGAATTCCTTGGGTGGAGGATTGTAACACACAAGCATCAAATTATTTTGGGCTGTGCTTATTTGCCTTTCCCTTGCATCTATTTGGCCTGCGTCTGTAGACAATTATGCCTCCCCAGCCCCAGACTCAGGTGCTAATAATGAAGGACAAATAGAATCATATGTGTAAACTTCCCCCACTGATGAAAATTTATATTAACTTTCTGCCACAGTAAACAGAGCTGCATAGCTACACCCTCCCGGGAGGATTGCCGAGATGAATTTGCTCGCTCCTACCCCAGGAAGAAGAGCACTGATATGGGGGAGAAGAGTGTTAGAGGTAGGAGGGGCTTGGGGGTGTCTCACTCCATTGTGTAACCTTACACTTGTTTTTCCACTAACTAAGACAAAACATAGGTCTGTTTTGCCCATCAGATATATTAAGTGTGTGTGTGTTTATGTCTGTGAGAGGGAGTTGAAGAGTGCATATGGACCAGAATGTATGTGTCTGCTTAAGCTCTGCCGTTGGGAGGTTGGCCAGGAATAACAAAGGGCACTGCTTGCTAACCGCTAACATTGCACCTCCTGTTGTTATAACTATGGATATTCTGTGCAAATACAATGAAATCTGTTCTAGTATGAAACAAATGAGTGTTTCTTTTTATGTTTAAACTGCGGTGCAACACATTAGCCTTAAACTTTGCATTTTGTGTATTTTTAGCAGGCTTAAAGTTAAACCATATGTGCTAGCCTGCTGTTGTTCACAGCAACGGCTAATATTTGCTAGTAGCATTCACGTGTTGGGATGTTATCACTCCGGGTTATCTGTGCAAATAGCCCCAAAATACATTAAGTGCAGACATAGACTGTATTAATAATGTATGTAGTATCGGTGACGTCACTTATCTGTTTCTGAAGAGCTGTTTTGAGGCCAATTATCAGCAGCAGCCATATTGCTGCTGTCGAGTGATTGTGAAGTAAAGAGGCGGGCTTTGAGCCTCCTAGCCAACAGCTACAGTGTTCCCGTCTGTCAATCATGTCAGCTGTGCCTCTCATTGGAAGACTCGTAATTTCAATATCTTTGAAATCGCCACGTTAGAAAAAAAATCATCCTCCATACAGTGTGTGCCGATCGAGAAATGAGCTATCCAGATTACACCCGTTTTTTGTACCAGGCTGTAAACATGTTTATTTCTGCTGTAAAGATCGGCTTTTTTGAATTGGTGTGTATGTGGTTTCCAGTACTTCAGGAGACAGCCTCAAGTGGATCCTCGATGAACTGCAGTTTTTAGCACTTCTGCATTGGACTCATATTTTTAGACTGGAGGTTGCCGCTTGAGTGCAGATTAGCAAGACCAACTAACAACTACAACGTCTAGCGTGCTGTCGTTCACTGCAACTGCTAACCTTCACTAACATTGTACCTTTGAGTAACACTTTATTCTCTGCATATAGTTTAACCCTCCTATTATCCTTGGGGTCAATTGGACCCCATTCAATGTTTAACATCTCTAAATTAATGACTAACATCTTTTTTTTGGCTTCATATTTTATGAATTGTCCTAATTTAATGGGGACAACTGGGAAAATGTAAAATTTTAATATTGATGTGTTCTAATTTCCTGAAAAAAAAATTACGCATCCGTGTTCATTGGGGTCAATTCGACCCAATGCTGTTTTTGCTGTATATGACATAAGAAATATCAACATTTCACACACATTTGTTTTGGTTGTTTTGGATGATATTGAGGTTACTACAACCAAGGACACTTCCACATGTGACTGCGGGAGCTGGGATCGAATCGCCAACCTTTATATTGAGATATAATATTTCCAGCCACGATGTCTCTAAAGACATTCAATGATGTATCCTGTGTCATCAAATGTTTCAATAGCATAGAAACAAGGCAGGGCCAACAAGAGCATGACAGACTCCCAGCAGTTTGATGTTCTGTTTTACAAATAAAGTCCTTCTAAATGCTTTATATTGTGTTTATGTTGGAATATATTTTATTTAAAGGGCTATTTAGACAGTCAACAAAGAAACATAAAGTACCTGACACATAAACCTAGGTAACAATCAGTTTCTGGAGGTTTATTGCTGGGTTCAAATTGACCCCAAGGATAAAAGATGTTAGTAAATTTGAGGGTAACAGGAGGGTTCATGGACTTAATATAATAATAGCTCTACTTTAGCTCTACTAAGATGAACTCTTACACAGAATACCATCACTCCATATGAAAGAAGGTTTTTGTGTATTTTTAACACATCTGAAGTCCAAACATAAATTCTAGCCTGCTGTTGTACACTGCTAACATTTGCTACCACCGCATCACCTGCGCTTATCACAACAGATGTTCTGTACAAATGGTAGAGTATATGTTCAAACAAGGAAGAACAACTGTTTGAGTTGTATTCAAGCTGAGTTTCCAACCCCTTATATAAAAAAGAAGCTAGTTGTGTAGTTTTTGCATGTTTGAAGTGGAGCCATAAATCTCAGCTTGTTAGCTCTTAGTCAAACTGAGTCATTTTGCTTCTTTTTCAGCTATTCTTCCTTTATCCCAGTATTTTTCTTCTGTTCTTTATCACTTAAAACCTCACAAAGCCCCCTTTTTACCCCTCACTCTCTTTCTCTCTCTCTCTCTCTCTCTCTCTCTCTCTCTCTCTCTCTCTCTCTCTCTCTCTGCTGGTGGCTTTAGCAAGTCTTCACTTTGACCTGTGCCGCAGCGCTCCGTTTAGATAAGGTGACAGCAGACCCATTCAGCAGCGCTCTTTATCTACTGCTGCTCTTAGGGAAGTCCTTTAGAGGCAGACAAGTGAGAGCTACTACAATATACTATCACAAAGAGACAGACTGAGAAGAAGAGAAGCGGCAGAGGGAAGGTATTTGTGTGGCTGGAAGATGGGAAAGAATAGCGTGTATGTGTGTGTGTGTGTGTGTGTTTGAGGTCAAGTGTTCCCTTTGACCAAGTAAAGCTGGTATGAGGCAGCCACAATAAGAAAAAAATATTACAAACACACAACATTCTCTGTTGGACACACACGCTGTCTAGCCCCTGAAACGCTTGATTTCTTCTTTAGATGATTATGATCCCTCTCTTTTTCGCAGTTCCAGGCGAGTGGAGGTCACACAGCTGGATGAATACCTGATCTGAAATGTTGCATTCAGCCCAAGCTCACGCTGAGAGCAGTGGAAAAACTGGAATTGTGGAAAGAAGACCTCATTGCTTAGACATAGTGACTAACAAATAGTACAAAGATTTGTTTAAGATTGAGTAATCTTTATATCTTAAAGTAGCATATTGATACACACTAAGTATATGGCTATTTAAAAGCAATTATAGCACTGTAAAAGAAACAACCTTATTCCAGCACAAACTGGGATCCTCATCATTATTTCAGAGGATCAGACCCAGAATGAAGTTGTTTTCTGGGGCGTTTGCGTCTGTCTGTGTTGACAAGGCTTTATTAAGAGCCTTCCACTCCAAAAACAACATGGCCAGAGGCGACTAGCACCACCAGATCTGACTGGCACTAGAGAACAAGCTGTGGAAGAGCTGCTTTTTGTGCAGAATGCCAATACCAATAGATGCTTGGTAGAAGAATGTGCTGACACGTGTGCATGAGCAGACAAGGGCCGAGGGTAAAAGAGGTAAATAAATGGTTGCTGCATCCGGGGAAGGTAAACCACATTTAAGTGTGTTTACACTTCATGAAAACACTGATAAAGAAACGCACAACATGTACACAGCTCATACACACTCATATCCTGAGAAGGAACGCAAAACAATGATTAGGAAAAAACAGGAAAGCTGTTGAGTGTCACTGTCATCCATCTTTAAGCCAACAAAAGCAGCAGATGTCATTTAAAATCCACAAAGTGTGTGTGAGTGAGTGTGTATCTGTGTGTTGGTGTGTATGAGTACATCAGATCTCGTCTTGGAGGGGCTCTGCTGTTGCAGGTCAATAGTATGAGTGTGTGTCTGTCTGCTGGGGCCGAGCTCAGGTTCAGTGCTGAGTCTAAGTGTTCTCCTGTTCTGGGGTCGATGAGAGAGCACCGTGACCTTAGCTGTGGATGACATCACTCTGCCTCTTGGCTAACACTGAGAATCGCCTTCGGCTGTAATGACATGCAAGTGACATGAGATATAGGCCTATTAAGGCTGAGTGTGTGAAGCACGCACGCCAGGTTTATCTTTCAAACAACCGCTTTGAGTTTACAGATATTGGGTAATAGTCACATGACTGGTCAGGAAAAAAAAGGTGTACAGTTTTTAAACATGAAATCAAACTTTTGCTGGTTGTAGCTTCTGAATTTTAAGGATTTGAGAGAAGTCTTTGGTTAACTGTTAGATAATTATGGGAAATTGTGATGCACATTTTCCTCAACGTTCTGACTTTTTACAAACTTTTTGAAACAATAATCATTAACTTGAAAACACTCTCCACTTTAACTGATGACAAAGATATTTGTTAGTTGCAGCCCCACTGCCACTGAAGAATTTGAAGTTTTTATTATGAAGTTTTTGTCACTTTATTTCTCTTGCCAATAGCCCCAAGGCTTAAAAATTAGCATTCCACTAGAGGTGCTGCAACTTAAAAAGACTTCCCCAAAAAATGGCCTCAATAAAAAAAGCACTACATCAGCCCGTGGAAGGGCAACAGATCACATCCACCCTCCTTCTTCCCTCTCAATCTCTATCCTTATGTAACATATATCTGTTCCTGTGATCCTCCTCCTCCTCTCTTCTTCCCTCCACCCTTCATTGTACTCTGGTAGTTGTCTTGTGAATATTCCAATTACAGCGGTGTGTGTTTGACCTTTAAATGTCCTGTAGAAGATATAGTTATCTGCCTTCCACTCTGACACCCAGCGTCTATCAATCAGTGTTTCACCCCCCAACATCCTCACTCGAACAGGCTGCTGGGTCTGAAAGTGTGTCGGTGTGTGTAGAAGTGTGTGTGTGCCGCAAAAGAAAGAAAGAGATGGAGCTATCAAGAGCAAAGACTGTGACTTATCCTGGCGATAAAAATGTAAAAATGCATAAGGTACACACACAAACACACACAGGAAAAGAAAGAAAGGCAAGTTTAATGTTTTTTCTTTCATCTGCCACCAGCCTGACTGAGCTTTCCTTCCATAAACAAAGCCTTTTTTCCAACAGCATCCTATATCACGCTTCTGAGAACAAGCAAGCGTGAGCGGAGTCATACTTCTTTAGTTTCATTTTTGCTCCCCGCCCTTTTCCAAAGGGCTAATCTACATCTTTCATTGAATCAAGAATGGAAATTCACCAGAAATGCTTCTTTTTCAATTTCATGCTGAAGTAGCTCAAGTTAGTGGATGTAATTTCTCCTAACAAGAAAATTTATCACTCTGTCGCACACTTAGTCCAGCTCCTTTCTGCTGTTTTTTTTTTCATCCCCTTTTGCTTGAGCTTTGATAAATGTGCCAAAAGCATGATCACTCCCTTCATAGCACTCAATACAAGGACGGAACAATTACAGTGGTTATTAAAAAAATAAAACCTCTGGCTGGAATTTGTATGAAAGATAAATGACATATCATTTAAGAGTGTGAAGGCATTACAAAATTAAGTCAGGAGTAGGCCAAGAGGGGGATGGGGGCTGTTTTACACATACTGTAGGGATATTAACATTAGAGTCTGGGAATTATGTCATGGTGCAGACACAAGCTGGTTGGCGTGAAAGAAAAGCAGCTATTTCAAGTTGGATTCTCTCTGCACACATTTAAAGCTGCAAAAAAAGTAGTCCCTCTCTGTGACAATAGTTCTGGGAAAGACCAACGATGCACAAAACTCTCACAAATCCATTTGAAGTTTTGTGCAAATTACGATTATCAGTTCCCACTGAATTGGATGATGAAGTCCAAACAGGTGAAAAAGGGGAATGCATGAAGAACAGTATCGCTGAAACAATACCACGCATGGCCAAGCCCCCGGGCTAATGTATATTTATCATGTAAACTTCTGATAAATGCATATGCAGAAACAATCAAATCTCCGGGTTTCAATTGGAGAGATTTTCGCACCACGGACTCAAGCGTGAAACCAATATCAGCTTAGTGTCTAGTCGAGCTTGAAGTGCCGCGCCTGGCCCCCCACAAAAGCATGTTCTGCATATGCTTGTGGGTTGTCGCTTTTATCAGGGTGGAACAAGCAGCTTTGTGGTGCTATCACCGATCAATTCGTGCGAGTTAAGTCCCACAGTGTGGGTAAATAAGCAGTGGTTAGGTGTTGATGAGGAATGGCGGGCTGTTTGGCGAGGCTGTCTATCTCCTGCGATGCAATAGTGTGACTTCCATCATTAACCTCAGGGTAAAGTACATGTTACTCTCTCTATCTGCCTTCAAGACATGCTCAGTTTACCATCCAGAAAGATTTTTTTTTTTGCCTCTTACCTTTGACAAACTGTTTGCTCTGTTAGCCTACATTTAAAAAACAAAGCAAACAACATGTTTTACGTCTCTACAACGTAGTAAATAATACAGACGTCAGTCCACCTTGACAGCAAAGTAAGCACCTGGCCTTGCCTGATACACTTGAAAACCCAGCAGCTTCAGCTCTAAAGCCAACAGTGAAGAGAGCCAAAGCCGGCGCTAAGTGACATGTCAGTCAGTTCGTCTGTTCGAAGCCTTCAATTCCCTCCGGCCGCAGCTTATTTACTGCATTTGTATGAAAAGCTGTGAAGGGGAGAGGACCGAGAGCCCCGACTGGATCTCTTACATATGTATACGGTGTTTGGAGGCAATGCGTAAAAGAGCATCTCCCCTTTGCAGCATGCTTGCGTTACAACTACAAACAACTGGGGAGAGCCATTTATATATTCAAAAATGGGTCAGGGATGAAGGTAATCGGAGCAGCGAGGAGTGTTAACAAGTGCAACAGAAGGAGAAAAAAAAAATGGCATAGATACCTGGAATCTGCTAGAAGGGAATCTGTGCAAAGAGAGCACAGGTGACATATAAGACGCCACATTTTTCCACCAGTCATCTTCTCAAGCAGAAGTCATTTTAGTTAGAAGAGGGGAAAGCAGGGAGGGGGGGTACACACAACAAACCATCAGGCAAGCGTTTCAGAGTCTGATTTGTTACTATTCATGGCTAAAGCGGAGAGGAACTGTAATACTAGACATGCTTGTTAAATTCACAACACTCCAAAGCTGCCTTCTAGCAAATCCTGTCTTTTGGTTGTCAGCTTAAGACTACCCCGGCATATGCATATGTAGGATTTTTAAGCTCTGTTAAATGGATAGCGGTGTCGTGGCCTATCAAATGACTGTAAGCCACTTGGATTTTTATTTGGTTGGGGGAGGAAGGGAAGCATTTGCGTTACCTTGTGTGCATTGGAAATCAAACTCCCCCAAATAAACGTGTTTTCTCTGTCTTGTTAACACCGCTTTGGAGCACAGCAGAGCTATTTACATGAGTGCTTTCAGGCTGTGGGTGACAGTAAGACTCCACCTCACCATATTAATGACTGGTACTCTGTTTAAGCCGACGACAGGGGAGTGGCAACAAACAATGACAGAATGCTTGTTTTCGATTGTGAGGCCACGACAGATGACGCTCTATTCGCCTCCGAAGCAAATAAATTATTGTGGAGGGTATTGAGCTGAAGCAATTGCTCAGCTCACTCAGAGAGAGTGTGTGAATGTGTGCATGCATGCCTGTGTATGTGTTTGCGCTCGTGTGAGTGGACGTATAGATCCAGTGCCATTTATTTCCCAGAGCTGGAGCGGGGCAGTTAGGGAGGCGTAAAAGGAAATGAGTTGTGAAGTGGCCATTGATCCCGGCCTGTGCTAGGTTGGCTGGAGACTCTGGGGCGACTGGCCACAGTGTGTGCTACTCAATGGCTGCCTCTTATTTACACTGCGGTGGTTAACCCTGGCCCAGTTCATTTATCACTGGGCTAATGCGCTACACTTCAAAAGGAATGGGTGGAAAAAAAAGAGAAAAAATGTGCCAGCTAGGGTGTTTTCAACACAATACTGAAAGATACAGTACTAGTATGGATACTGTTTATGGCCAATACCATCCAAGGCAATATAGGTATTGGCATTGGCCTCCAATACTTCCTTTTATCTCATATTGACTACCCAATGGCTGACTATCATTTACAGTGGAGTAGTTAACCCTGGCCCAGTTCATTTATCACAGGATTATGGGCTACACGTAAAAAAAATGGGAATATAAGACAATCCCAAGTGTTCAATAACAATACTGCTTTCAATAACAATACTAAATGTAGCTCTAGCGAAAGTTCAGACAACTCTCTCCCGCTAATTCCTTCTTGCATTGATGGCGCGCACCCCTCCACCTCCCCATCTCCATCTGGTCTCCGCAAAGTCTTCAATTCCTGGAATTCATCAACCACCACCACCAGAGTCTGGACTCTAGGGTTTTTTTCTCTGCTGCCAAATTCACACATCCTAAGCTCACAAAATTACCCCCATAGAGTCCTTATGCCAAATATTTCTGTCAAGTTTCATTATTCATTAAGTTGTAATAAATAACATTTAATCTTCAAATTGCGTCTCTCCTGATTGAACTATGCTGGTGAGGCTGGTAACATACCGGTACTGATACCAATACCCAAGTTGATAAAACTGGTACTTGGTATCATCCACTGATACTGCCTACAATGTACAATGTTGTAATGGCTACCCAATCAATGCCTCTTCTTCAATAAGGTGATTAACCTTGGCCCAGATCATTATTACTGGGCTGATATGCTACACAGTAAAAAAGGGGAAAGAGAGAGGTAGAATGTTTTCAATACCAGTACTGATGGCTAGTCATACTGGAAATGCTACCAACACAATCTGGTGTAAGTACATTACCTAAATGCTACACTATCTTCAACAAAGGATGCCTCACGTTTGCGCCAAGCTAGCAAACCTTGGCCAGTTCATCACTAGGCTGATGTGGGGCAAGGGAAAACATAAGTACTAGAGCGGATCCAATACCAATACTGGCTGACATGATACTGGTAATGATACTGATCATGCCTGATACTGGTATGGACACACTTTTTGTAAGTGATATCAATACTGGTCGCACTCTCTGCCTTTTAAGGTGCCTATTATTTGGTATTGGTGCCTCAATAACTGCCTCTTGGAGGGGTTAACACTTAATGTATTACTTGGCCAACATCATGTTCCCAATTTGGTACTGGGTATTAATGATCAAACTGGTAAAAAAAATCTAATATAGGCCCCAAATGTAATGTGTAAACTGGCCTCCATTAAATGCACGTGCCATTTTATAACAAACAATTTTTCGCAATATTTTTGGAGAGCAAACAGTGTTCAGTATTGTCTGCTTTTTTCTACACCTGCTGCCCCTCAACCTGTAGACTACCCTTGCTACTCCACACCTCCCAACTGCTTGAAGCATAAAACACCCATAAGTATTTATTTCCAGCAGATTTCCCTCTGACTATCTCTCTCATCCTCTCCGTCTCTATTCCTCCATCTCCTCTGCTCTCTCTCTATCCGTCTCTGTCCCTTTCTCTTCGTCTCTCTTTCAATCCGTGCAGCTTGACATTTCGCCGTGCTCTCGGGGGACTCCTGTGCGAAATGGAGTTACTGGGAGAGCGCCACTGTAAATTCCAGAAGGCCACATGTAATGTGTCTTAAACATAGATGGACAGGCCAGGTTTGGAAGGAGCTGAAGAATGAGACGGAGGAGAAAAAAAGGGTGGCCAGGAGAAGGAGAAGGAAGAGGTGGCGTCTGGATAGATAATAGAATAATACTGTGTTTTGTCTGGGGAAGGGTGAGCAAACAGTAGCTGTGCTGTCATTCACACCCTATATCTTTAGTGTCATCGCGGAGGGGGAAACTACAGGCCTATATGTCACAGGCCTGTATGTACTATCCTGTAGGGACCAGCTGCCAATAGCTGAGCTTGAAATAAAAAGAAGGATGGCTTCCATTGTAAATAAGTCCAACACAAGGATTGCCAGAGAGGAGCTGTCTTTTCACTGAAAGAAGGAATAATTTTACAAAGACATACAGTACGCGCTGCTTCTCTAATGCCTCTCCAGCCTTTACAGGAGGCCCTTATCTTCTCACAGATGATGATGGCCAACAAAAGGCCCCTTTATGAATTCGTTCATATTTCAGCCGGGGTCTGTCTCCTGTCCTGAGAGGTGATTGATGCGCCAGGCCGGGGCCGGTGTCTTATTTACACAGTTGAGTGGGGCAATCTCAGGCCTGAAAGATAAACCTAATGAGCTTCTTTGTGTAAGGGTGCAAATGAGAGACACCATCCTCCCTCCCACCCCTTCTTCCCTTTTCCATCCAAAGGGACAGTCTGGGTGATTAGGCCTTTAAATTATGCTCAAGGGCAAAGCACAGATTTGCATCTTAGGTGTGTGTGTGTGTGTGTGTGTGTGTGTGTGTGTGTGTGTGTGTGTGTGTGTATGTGTGTGTCTTCTCAGAGGAAGGCAGAGAGGCAGGTGAAGGGCAGAGAGAGAAAGATGCTTGAGGCTTGTTTGTGAGAGGTGATGCCAGGTGAACACTGTGACAGTATTTTTTAGTATTTACCTGCATTAAACGACAAACTTGAGTTGTTATAAGACGGAGGTGAGCTCACACGTCTGTCAAAAAAAAATGCGCACGCACACAAACACTGACTGTCTTTTTTCTCCTTTGTCTGTGGGATAACTTTCTCCCTAATGACTTTCATTTTTGGGGAGAATTTCATTTGCCCCTAAACCCTAAATATTACCCATCACTGGCTGTCAGATTTCTCATCCCTTCCTTTCCTGAAGCTAAACAGCGAGGAAGGTAGGTTAATTGCTGTCACTCTCAAGTTGGACCACTGCCTAACTCCCGTGTAGCGACAGGGTTAGCCTGGGAGTAAGATGGCACCTCGGCGCACTTGTGGTAATTTATGTCAAAACGCTGCAGTCATTTAAATGGGGTTGGATGGTTTGCATTTTGCTGCATCATGTGCCTCAGGAAAACGTGCAAAGATGCATTTAAACCAGTTTACCAACATTTTGTCTTTGACAACACTCCAATATTAACTGCTTTTTTTGTGGAGTAAACAAAATATTGTCATAAACATGAGCAGTTCACGTAAAATCAAATGTAACACATGACAACTAAAAAGAGAAGAGAATAAAGGCTTCATTTTGGAAATAAATGAATCTCTCAAGTTACAGTTTCTCCATTATGTTAGAGTTTTACGAGTCAGTGATTGGGACAGTGACAGACCATGGATAGGGCCTCCCTCCTGCACTGAATATCAATATACTTCTAAAAGTACTGACTCCATTTAGAAGGGGCAGTAGCCCTGAGTATTGGCTCATCAATCCAATGATACCCCGTGCAGGATTAAGTCCACAGACCACTGTAATCAACTAACAGCCTCATTATGGTACATTATGCTATAGATCCAAAGATCAATGCATAGCTCTGATGTACACACACAGCTGCATCTAAGATTAAAACATAAGACTAAGTACAGTCGATGATAAATTGATTGCTAATATGAGCTCAGCACATTTTTTTTAAGCAGGAGGAGCTTTTACAGTGATCGTTTTAGCGTAGTAATTAAGGCTGTGCTACATTTATCATTTGCTGTGATACATATCT
Organism: Notolabrus celidotus; assembly: GCF_009762535.1. Classification (NCBI taxonomy): domain Eukaryota; kingdom Metazoa; phylum Chordata; class Actinopteri; order Labriformes; family Labridae; genus Notolabrus; species Notolabrus celidotus. Next base: position 9,621,701 of record NC_048292.1, read on the forward strand.
GGAGCTGGCAAATTGCAATCAGATACAGTGGGGATCTAATCTGTGATCTCAAATCAAATTAGGTCTATTTAGACAACCTTGGGAACAGGGTGATGAAACCCAGACAGAAAATTAAGGGTTGGAAATTCAATTGTGACATTATGGTTATTATTCAGATGCATGGATAAGGAAGTGTGTGGCTTTTAAAAGGGATGCACTCATCTCTGTGAGAAGGTTTCAGAGAGGAAACGAAAAAAAAAATCTGATTTATCAATATTTGAATAAAAGGTAAAATTGCCTGTGTGTAACCCGGCTGAATCTAAAGGCAAGGAGACCTTAAGATGCTGCTCTTCTAATTATAGCTGCAGGTGGTATTTTGGAGCTGCTAAGGTAATGGCAGAAACCCACAGGGACAGTGGAGAATTCATCAGTGCTTATTATTAATCATCCCCCCAGCAGCGTGATGAGAGACCGGAGCTTCTATACCCACCGGACCACTCAATGTCATTCCAAATATGGGTGGAAAATTACACCCACAGCCTTCCTTCAAAAATGGACTCAGAGCGGAGAGAGAGACGTGGGCTGGAATTTTTAAAAGCTGCTCACAGGTGCAAAAAAAGGAAATATGACCACACCAATGCGTGTGTTCACACACGCGTTCACCTTTCTTTAGATGAGCTTGCTAACAGCAGCAAAACGGCAAAGCTCTCTGCTAACTAATGCATAAAAAAAAAAAAAGCCTCCGTGTTCGTCTTCTCTCTTGGACCGAGCTCTCTCTCGACACAGGAAGTGTGTGTGAAGTTAACAGCACAGGGCCCCCTGTTTAAAAAGCCTCCAGAGACCTGTTAGCTGGACTGCTCATTTCAATGTGTCTGTCTCTGGGTTTGTGGAGAGAAGGGCTTGGGCTGGCCTCTTTTACAAGGCGCACACTGTCACATCCTCTCCCAACCCTACCCACCCACCCACCCACCATCCATACCCCACCACCACGAGCTCTTAGCTGCACGTCAGTCTCAGAGTCTTAACTACGCATTTTATGCTTACCTCGCTTTTTCTCTCTCAACACTCCCTTTTAAAAAACGGCTTCCATGCTTTCAGATGACTTACTGAGTTAGATTCACACACACACACACACACTCACTCACTTCTAGGTATTTTCCTATACACTTAGTCTTTGTTACGTAGGCAAGATTCTTAAAATAAAAGTCCAAACACATAATTTGAAACTACTCCTTACCTGCACATTCTTATCTTTCAAAATTTCAAATATCTTACAACAAAATCCAGAGTTGGTCTTAATATACCTCCACACATTTTGCTGTGCTGGTAGGCAAGTGTTCTATATTATTAAAGCCACAAAACACTCCTCGATTTATCTGAAAACTAGTTATTATTTACACCTTTTTACCAAATCTAAAATGAATTGCAAAAAAATACAAAAAAAACTGTCTCATAAGGTCCTTACATATTTTTACTTTTATATGAAGTTCCTACAAAAGTCCCAAAAATGAGTGAATTATCTTTTTTTGGAACTTTTTTTTTCCTTTAGTATATAAAAAAGAATGAACTCTTTTTGTTTTCTTGTGCAATATAACACACTGTCTACAGTTCCTTCTTATCCTGCTCTTCATCTCTCTTGTACCCTTTATCTGCAGAGCATCAACACAGATAGAGGCACTACCGTCAAATGTAAAAAGAGTGATGACTGAGAGAGCGAGGGAGAATTGACCCCAATCAGGTGTCTGTCTGTGTGTGTGTGAGTGTGTGTGCAGGAAGAGTAGTAGAGTAGTGATAAATGAGAGGGTAAGGCTGCTGCTGCGGCCACCAGCAGGACCGCTGGGGTCGGTTGTGTACGGAGGATGGGTGCTGAGATGGGATGGGGGGCAGGGGGGGGGGTGCAGAATGAAGGATGGAAATCTTGCTACACCAAACATCCCCTTCAGCACACATTCACATAGAAACACACAGGGAATCTGTGGTGCAAATCTGACCAAAGGCGTTCAGCTGCTTCACACACACATGTAGGGGGTTAAAAAGAAAAAAAACACTTGCATGAGCATCCCCAACAACGCGAAAGGACAGCGCGCATCATTACAACCGGCGGCGTTGTCCCCCGATCGCCTCGCAGCACAGCCCTCTGACCTCGCCTCCCACTGCTCTTTTGGCGAACTGTCAAAGCCATCATTCACCGTGAAAAGACACGAGAGACACTTGACTCTTTTACTCTGCTGGCGACTGACTTTCACAACTCCTGCACCCCCGCTTCAGACACACACACACAAACACACATGACCACACAGTCTCCCTGCAGCTCATTCACCCCCAACTTGCTCTGACTGAGAAGAATAGAGGAGGACAATAAAACATGGATATGAAAAGGAAAAGTTAAAGCGACAGAGTCTTAGTAAGCGGTGCCTCCAATTAAGTAACATAAAAAGATAAAAACAAAGAACATTGGGATTTGTTCGGGGTTATCAGAATAATCTTTGCGTGTGGTAGAAATAATCTAAATAGTTTTCTAGTCAAGTCTGAGTGAGACGGAGACACTGCAAGCAAATCATTCTTCCAAAAGTGTCCCGGTCAAAGGTTTTCCTGCTGCCGGTGGGTCTGTATCTGTGTGTGAGCCGAGTTAGGAGGCCCTCTGGTGGATACAGCGCTGCCAGACACACACACACACAGTCACAAACTGGTCCGGGTGCGATGCTCTAACACACACTCTTTCCCTTTCAACACCTATCCCTCTCTCGGTGCAGCTCTTGCAGGCACGAACAGACCCGTCTCACATGGCTTCAAACGTCTGTAATGCTCTCTCTATACATACAAAATTCAAATGCGACAACAACAACAAAATCTAAAAAAACAACTAAAGCATCTTTTATCACTCTGCAGGCAAAACACTTCAGGCAAAAACAACCTACCAAGAAAATTCACCCACAACAAAAAACAACCATTATTTACACTTTGTTTTTCAGCGTTAAAAAAAACACAAAATATTTACATAAATTCACACAAAATACTATTTTTTTTGTGCCTCCTGTCTATGTAGAAAGAACCCAAGCACTGCCTGAGAAGCAGAGAAGAGTGGGAGAGCAAGGGGCAAACAGAGTGGGAGAGAGAGAGAGAGAGAGAGTGAGAGAGCGGCAGAGGGAGAGAGATACAGAGACGAGACGGGGGAGAAACACAACTTACCTGCTGTTGTTGCAGATGCAGCAGCTCGACTGTGCTTACTTCGCTGCTCGTGTCACCAGCGCTTGATCTCCCATCTCTACTGCCAGCCTCTAATTGGCTGCTGCTTAGGGTGCTCATTCCATTTTGACTCATTGAACTGTTGCTTATTGTCTCTGTGGCCGACTCCTGCATCATCATGATTTTAAACCTAGAAGTGATTAAGAGGCACCGGTTAGGGCTCTTCTTGTTACAATTCACTCCCCCCCTTTTTTCCATCCTATTTTTTTTTTTTTTTGTTATGCTTCTATTATCAAGCCCTCAGTCCCCCTCTGCAAATTAAAGCATTTAAAGAAGAGGGAGGGGAGAGGAGAAAGGGAAGAGGGGGGGGGTTGGATGCAGGAGGAGCAATTATGCATTCATTGTGTAAATGAAGCAATACAAAGAGATGCACGTCCTGGTGCTGCTTCAAATGGGAGGGGTGGCTCAACGTGGTTTTATGCACTAAAATGTAAGCATCTAAGGGAAACAATAACTCATCTGTCATTAATATTTTTTAATTCAAACACATTCATCTGAAATATGCCTGAAAAAATGTGCGATTTGCAAATGAACAGATTCTCCACATCTCCCTCACACTTAAGGACAGTGAGCCTGCACACACCGGAAAAATAAAAGCACGGGCTCTCCTCAAAACCTTCCCCGTCTTGATGCTGTCAGAATTTGAGTGTGTGTCGCATGTGAATGAAGTTGCCTAATGACGCAAAGCTAATCATGCAAAATTAAAATTTGGAAGAGGGAAGGAGGAGGAGGAGGAGGGGGAGGAGGCAGAGAATCACATGGTCCAGAGCTGGTGATGAACATAATGGGTTTGTCATCTTTGCTGTGGAATAAAATCTGCAGGCTCAATCATCTCTTATACGCTTCTATTTTGTATTGTTACAATATTTTTGATATCGGGGCACATGATCAGACTTTGTAGTGGACAATTTACAATCCAAGACAACCGTTTTCACAGAGAATAAACATGTGATCTTGTGTTCCTTTTCTCTGCATTTATTAGATATCTTAAAAGAGAGAAGAAGGGAAGAAAAATCTATCATGAATATCACTAATGATTGTGCTAAAAACAGCATAAATTATGCATATTACCTCCTCTCTCTCCAGTAATAAATGTTTTATCATTTCCCCCCTTTGCATTTAATGCTCTGTACCTTCACTGGGACAGAGAGGAGCCCAGCGACATCAGTCGACATTCTCAGAATAAATAAGAGACACTCAGACCCAACAAACACTGACTGGGAATGCACTCCAGAATCATGGCTTAAGTGCTGTCTTCATTTGGAAAATTAACAATCTGAATATATGAGAAAATGTATATATTCTAGGTTTAGAAACTACTACAACTATCTTTATTAGAAGGAAAAATCTTTTATCTAAAAACATATTTAAAGCTTTTTTTTTAAATAAATCAAACTTGATGCAAGAGAAGCCACACATGCAACAAAAGAGCACAATGCTGATAATGATGGTGTGTGTGTGTGTGTTGTGTTTGTGTGTGTGGTGGGTGTGTGTGTGTGTGTCTGTGCATGTGTTTTTCTGAGCATTTGTGCCCAGCTCACATGGGTACCGTCTGTGTGTATTCTTTGGCCGGTAAATACCGTTTTAATAGAGGTGTGTACACGTCCTTCAATGTGTTTGTGTGTGTCTATGTGTGTGTGTGTCTGTGTGTGTGTGTGGTGTGTGGTGTTTGACAAGGGGCAGATACAGGACAGGCCTTAAAGGATGTCCACAGCCAGGATAAACAGGATCCAGGCGGGGAGAACAAACAGGGCTGAGCTGTTACACAGAGCAGGGCGACAGCTGCCCGGGACACAAGTAAATAGGGAAGAGGCCAGGACAAGGCGTGCTTGTGAACAAACAGGCCCCTGTTTAACACCGCGCCGCTCACTACTGATGGAGAGAGACACGCAGAAGAAAAAAAAGAAGACAGAAAGAGAAAGAGAGACAGAGAGAGAAAGAGAGAGAGAGGGTGGGGAGGTGACGGAGAGAGACAAATGAAAAGAATGTGAGTGAAAAAGAGGGACTGAGTGGGAGGGAGGGAGGAAGGTAGTGGAGAAGGTGGTGGAGGAGGGGGGGGGGAAGACTGGCACAATGTGACATCCAATCCGGTGATGAATCTCAGCATAAGAAACTCAAGGCTGCAGCCGAGATCAGCCGGCTAATAAGTATTCAAATTAGGCATAAATTTTACATGCCCGATGTTTAAAATATTCAGAGAAAGACTGTCTGATTGCCTTTACTACAATTTTATGAACATTCTAATGGAGCCTGGATATCTCTCTCTTTTTTTCCTGCTTTCTTTCTCGGACCAGGGATGGATGTTCGGGAAAACTTGAAGATATATGAGACAAGGAAATAAGGTTTTTTAATAACATCTGAATGCAAACTGCTGCGGAAGTCTGAGCAAAATTGCTACTTTGATATTAACAAACCAATGAAATATGGTTATAACGTGCGTGCATATGATTATTGTAATAAAGCATTAATATGATAAAAAGATAAAGGTAAGAAATTAAGAATCTAGATATCTCTGCAGGAGTGAAAAAAAGAGAAAGAGAGGATAATTTGAATTTAATACACAAACAATAAAAGCTCAATATGCAGCCTAATCTCAGCCCCATAATCTTCCCCTCCCTCCTCCAAAATACAATCCCTGCAATATGTCTAACTGCAACATAATGATAATGCAGATATATGCAAAGTATATTCGCAGAGATCAGATGGTGCTTTAACCTTAATGACAGCGGTGAGATAAATTAATTAGCCATCTAAAGGCGGCATTCAAATCTGCCAATTAGAATGTCAATTAGAAACACAGCCAAGCTGCGGTGATGAGCGGGCATCCGAGCTGCCGAGTCGACTGTGGGGGTGATGGAACTGTCACACACTCACACAGAAACACAATACTCAAGAGAGACAGATAGTGACAATGCTTGGCACCTGAGGGTGTGACTAGATGCATGTGTGGATCTGAATTTGTGTGTGCCTACGACGGCTCCCTGAGGCATACCAGCCTGACCCTGGCTCAGCCTGGCCTAAACCAACTGGGTCGGAAGGAGTCACACTACCTACCCCCCCCCAGCTACAACAGCGTCAAACTTGGGGGTCTCTCGCTCAGCTTGAGTGAAGGCTGCCGGCTTTGCCCGCACATGTGTTTGACATCCCATAAATTGCCGGTGTCCCGCGTTTCAACACACCCGCTATTTGATGCTATTTCCTCAAGCCATAATCTTCCAATGAGGGAGAACCTAGACCGCTTATTATCATGATCGGAAACAGAGAGGAAGCCTGTTATTGCCCTGCTAATACGCTGTGGATGTATAGCTGTGGGTAGGAAGATGATAGTGATACTGAGTGTTTAGGTTGAAGGGTGGTGGGAAGATAGTGAGAGACGGAGATAACTCTCGAAATTTACAGTTGTCTCCGACGTTTCTATCGCTGTGGAGGCTCAGCAGAAAAGAAAGGCATTTCCTGATTAAGCAAAGCTAGACACAGAGCTAGACACTTTATTTGCAAAGCTGCAGCCCAACACCGGCTTTTGTCTCATTCCTTGAGCAACCATACCCCTTGCTTACTATTCCTCTTCAGCTTGAGCAAATATTTACCCTCGAATCTCGCACTACGCAAATCTGTCTCTTCCATCAGGTGCCGAATCTGAGAAAGGACCTGACGACGCATTTGGCCCCGAGATTGGGAGAATTTCTCTCTTTTCTTCCCAGAAGTGACATAACAAAGGTGTAAGGAGAATTGAGCCTTTCATTGCCCCAAACACACACACACACACACACCACACACACACACACACACACTCTCTTTTTCTGCACATGCACACCAAACACACACCTATCATTAAAGGGGAAAGAAGCAACCCTCCATCTTTGTTTGCGAGCTCTAAAAGCCCTTAATGTAGCCTCATTACCTGGCCTGTCTCCCGCTCTATCATGTGCAGTAAACACACACTATGACACTGGCCATCCATCTAGTGGGAATACACAGCTGTCTGCTGGGGAGCACAGGGGAATTTAACACACACATACACACACTCACACACACCTTACATTGTTAACACACAACAGGCTTGACACTGGGTTTTGTTCTGAGTCTTGGCGATCCATTTTCTGTGAGGATCCACTTTTTCATCTCATTTTTTATGCATGAGTTGCAAAAAAATGTTTTCATTAAAACGACTAAAAAAAAAAGGTGACCGGTAAATCTGTGATCCTAGACGTCCCTTCATTATCAGTTCACATTTCAGGTGGCAGGCTGGAATTCTTTCGGTTTGTGGGATCAAAAATAAAAGGAAATCATAATAATAGAAATTACATTTCACAGTCTGCTGACTCCTCACAGCTCTGTGATCAAGTGGAGATATGCTTACCATTTAAAATAATCACAGATTCTGTGCTTGAGTGAAATTAATTCATCATTGCCATAAGTTACCATGCATACAAAATAAAGAAGTAACTGGGCAAGGGCGCACATTTTCAATACTTCAGATTGCTTAATAAATCAAAATGCCACATATTTGCTGACTAAAAAATGGTGCTGAAAACTGCAGGAATTCAAAATAATACATTAAATTTAATGATGGAGCGAGGAAAGAAAGTTTAAACTAACTCATTTGAGTGCTTAGCATATATTAATGCAAGTGTATCATAAATTATGCCTTCAAGAAATTCCCTATTATGATGATTGTTTGTTTTTACGTGTCACAGAAGCAGTTTATTACAGCCTTCGGATTCAGGAGGTGAATTTTGAGTCAGAAGTGGAAAAAGTCCACTTGGAAAGCCTCATCCGACAAAACCCAGTTTCCAGGATTATGTATGGCAAGCCAGGCAGCCGTGCCCCAGAATTAAAAGCTTCCTTTTTGGCACTAAAGGGCCACCATAAAGGTGCATTAATGACTACTTCTTATAAACCTGTGTATGGTAATGGTTTCTGCTCTCAGATAGAGGAATTTCAAAAGTGTTTCACCGGTGAATAAAGATTGCTTTGGAGAGGAAAAGAAAGGGAGAGAGGGGGGGGGGGGGCTAAAGAAATCATATTTACAAAATCAGGAGTGGGGCCAAATGAAAGGAGATGAATATGAATAATGGACTTTGCTTTTTTCACGGGATTAACATTATTCAAAGCAACAGAATCAAATGTGGTTATCTCCTGTCCAATGAGCCCTACATTGAGAAAACCCTCCGTCATATTTCAATTCTTCATTTGAGCCGACAATAAATCGTAGTTCTGTGATAGGACACATTCAGTCAAGAGTGTTCAGAACTTAATTCTCTTCTATTTACAATAAGGAGATGAGACAGAATAAGAAAAGACAGACTATTTGCCACAGTGTGTGAGAGTGTCCCTGAATGGAGTGTGTGTGTGTGTGTGTGTGTGGTGTGTGTGTTGTGTGTGTGTGTGTGTGTGTGTGTGTGTGTGTGTGTGTGTGTGTGTGTGTGTGTGGTGTGTGAATGTGACAGGCAGTGTTTGTGGAGTGCAGAAAGGGAGAAGAAATGACAAAGAAAAAGCAGAGGAAAAGGGTGTAAAGTGCATGTTCAATTGTACAGTCTGCACAATGTCTCCTTAGAATCAAATGCAAGAAGCACTCATGAATAGTGTGCATGATACAATGTTAATACAAATTCATTTTATATGAATACAACCGGCTTGGAAACGTGACAATAGCAAAACAGTTATTGTACATGGGCTATCCTTTTTCTAATAAAAGAAGGGAGAGTGGGCCGACGTCAATAAGAGAAATTAAAATCCACAATGAAACTCAAAGAAAGTGAAAAGATGTGGGATCAAATTGAATCTGAACTTTATCTGTATTCTGCAAATAAAATAAAAACTCCACCACAGCAGTGAACGCACACCTGTTCAATCTTCTCCGTATCGCAGCACGCCCCTCTCGGAAAAGAGAAAAAGAGGAGGAGAGGAACTAGTTTCCTCCACGTCCCGTATCATTTCCATGTTACCCATCAGCCACCTCTCTCTGCAGACGCAGGAGACAGCACCCGCCGCTGTGTGCATGCGAGAGCGAGACAGTGACGAAAGCTGATCAGTCAGCTCTCATTTGCATATTTGCCAATTCTGTTAATTAACTCGGCCCACCTAATCAGGGCTAATTGACCTATAAAGAGGGGAGGCCTCATTGTCTCGTCCAATCATCTTTACCCAGAGCAGAGGAGGTGCGCCGGTGAATGCGGGGAGCTTCCGACCTTACTGTATTTATAGAGCCTGTATGTAGAAGTCAGAAAAGATGTTAAGTTCTCAGGACAGAGCTGCTCGTGACACGGAGGGAGATTTGACAACAAAAAGGGAGACGCTCTTTACTCTTTTTGGGATTTTTTTTTCGAGGAAAAGAAGGAATCAGAGGAGCTAATGACAGTCGGATGGTTTGACTTTCTGATCCTCTCCACAGCGCACAGGCACATCCAGTGGACAGGCGCAGGGATCCAGCCGCGGCCGGCGCAGCTACAGAGACATAGCTCATTGTGACGTTTCCAGTTATTTCTGGTTGATTAGGGCCATTATGTCTCCAGCTCTGATTTATGTTGTCATTCCCCCTCAGCAGTCCTGCATCGATAGATCTTAATGAATTGGTAAATAAGGGCGAAGATTGCAGTTGACAACACCGCAACATTTCTCATTCATACCAGACAAGATTTATGTAACCAATTAGGGGCAAATAACAAGGGGAGGGGGGGAGACTGGTCAGGAGGAAAAATAATCTTTCCACAGGAAAATTACCAAAGTGTAACCCAGGACAAAACAGATAATGGGCTGTCTTTAGTCACACTTTCTTCATGCCCGGTTGGGGACTTTTAAACTGCGAGGATCACTCCTGCTCCTCTTAGGATTAAGAAATTGATTTTAGAGAAAATACACTCAAGCTGGTTGACAGTATGCACTGCTCAGCTTTACTGCACCTCTACATTAAAATAAAAAAATCACACACCCAACTCATTCAACCCACATCTGCATAATGTCCAAACCAAAGATGATGATGGAATCAACAGATTAAAAATTAAGCCCTTGCCGACAAAGCACCACTTTGATATGGAAATATTAAAATTCAAGAAGCTCTCTCCCTCTCAACCGTCCCAAAAAAGAACCAATGAAACCGAGAAGTTGAGGGGTGTGTATGTGTGTGTAGGCACACAATCAGTTGTTCAGTTTGATTCATCCATTAAAATAATAATCATTTGCATTTTTTTTTTTTTTTACAGCCTCAAATTTCCATTATTTAATTTCTCAACACTCTCCTGGTTCCAGGGATTTTTTAAAGCAGACAAATAAAGGCCTCTTTGTCTTAAAAAAATTCAGATAAAAGTGCTGATCATCAATAGCCAGCGACAGGCCAGGAAGACCCAAAGGGCAGAAGTGAACAGAGGTGGAAAATTAAAGCAGAGTGATACGGGAGCCGGCTCCCTTTTTTCCAGCCTCTCTCCCTTCAAGCACATGCAAATGAGGCCGTGCTGCTTAACTGCATCATTTATGTGGATAATAGCGGCATCATCATTACGGGGGAACTCAAATTAAATTACATCACAATTAGCATAACAAAGTGATTGGTTAAACTTTCAAAACAAATAACGCGGCTCGGCTAATGAACGGTGTTAATTGGAGAGTGTGCGTTCTAAATAAAACATGTAGGTAAACATGTGTTTTTAGTTAAATACATCTTTACATTTTTTTTCCTCTTAAATGAGACGGACGTGGAGAAAAAAAAAAAAAAGGAAAGGAAAAAGAAAAAACAGAAACAGACGACTCAAAAGTGAATATTGCCAGGGGGATTTGTAAGCTGGAATACAAAATGTGTAGCTTTTAATTTTATTGCGCTAAAGAACCTATTATATGGCAGGCTCTGGAGAACAATGTAAATTATCTGCCTTCAAAATGGAGTTTGGCCAATTCTCCATGTGAACTAATCACATAGCTCATTATGCATTAGGGTATTAAATTATGAAGAGGAGTCTCTTTCGCATTCCTGCACAAAGCCCTATGAAATGTTAATAATATGCCCACAATAGCCCAATAGCATGACTTGCTCAGACTCATCAATATTTAAGTAAACAAATTATCCCGCTCGCCTTTGATAAAGATAATTAGTGCCTGGACGATTATCAGTCTGTCGGTGACCTCTCCTCACTTCAAACTGCTCCAAAGAGTTCAAACATGTTTTGTTTTTTTTACACACCAAGACATGGGAGGAAACCACACGAGTCAAAGTTGAAGTAAAAATCTTTGCTCTCTTAAAATCTACAGCTGATTAAAAATTCATTGTTATTAGCTTATAAAGGTTACACACTGATGATCAATGATTAGCTTAGCAAGCATGTAGCAACATCTGAAAAAAAACCAGCCAAAAGAACCCACGTCCAAGTATAGTACCAGAGCCCCCAAAACACCACACTGAGAGTTCACAGTCACATGCACACTTACACACACGCGCGCACACACACACTTCATGCACACACACACACATATAGACACACATAGAGCCATTCATCAGTACTAATTAAGCAGCAGATTAACAGAGCAGCGCAGAGCAGAGCGAGGCTGCACACTTCCACAGTGGGACGAGCAGCAGGGACGGCAGGGAGACACACCACACGGCAATAAAACACAACCATTAAAACACAGCCCAGAGATGATGGATGGATGATTGATGGATGGATGGATGGGTGGATGGATGGATGGATGGATGGGGTCTTCCTGACTTTTTTTTTTTTTTTTTTTTTTTTTACCTGAAGGTGAGGAGTGCCACAAAGCTTGACCAGAGAGCAAAGGAGTGCTCGCCTCTCTTACCGCCACAGCCAAGGGTGTCTCGCAGCGACGGCCGCAAGTCGACTGGTGTCACCCCGTGGAGAGGCAACACTATCTGTGTCATCACTTCAGCTGTGTTTATGGGGGATGGCATCATAAACAAGCCACCCAGCCCCCGCCCCGCTTTCTCCCCCCCTCTCCTCTCTCCTCTCCTTTCCTCTCCCTCTCTCGCCACCTCACCACCACCACCACCACCACCACCACCGCCACCGTGGTGCCATTCATGCATACTTAAATCACCCTCGCCCCCATTAAAAAAAAGAAAGCCAAGACGCCTCTCCTGACAATTATTCTATCATTTCCAGTTGTCACCGGGGCAATTACCGACCGGGGGCCCCCACCCTGAGCCGGTCGGACATGCAGGGCCCCCCGATAGGAGAGGCTCCAGTTGGGGGGAGATAGAGTGGGACAGCCGAGGGTGTGTGTGTGTGTGTGTGTGTGTGTGTGTGAGGGCACATGTGTGTGTGAATGGAAGGAGAAGGAAGGAGGGGGGGTTAGTGTACAAAATGGAAATTTATGACAGAGACACGTTGCCTTCGTTCTCCCCCCACACTGGAAATAATTAGACCATCATTTCTTATGCCTGCCGCTGATGAAATATATCACCATTACTGGAAAACACTACTTATCATTTTAGTCCTCAATTTATTAGAAATGGGAGACAAGGTAATTATTAGTTGGATCTTTTTTTTGCCGTCTTTTAATTCAGGATTTAACCTCCACAGCTTAATACTTTAATTCATCTGAACTCCTTTTTGTTTGAAAGTTTAAGATTTTTTGTTTTTCTGTGCTTCAATGTGCAAGAGCAAGTGTGTGCAGGCACAGTGTGTGTGTGTGTGGGTGGGTCCTGTGTGTGTAAGAGAGTGTGAGTGCGAGGGGTTCTTCACACGGGGAGTGCTGTGACTTCTCGCAGGATGCTCGCCGGCTCTCCCCTCGCGCCTCGGCTCCGTTCTTGCCAGCCAGCCAGCTCGCTCTGCTCTCGCTCTGATCCCACATCTGCTCCCCTGAACGCTCTCTATTTCACTCCCTCTCACTCTTCTCCTCTCTCTCTCCTCTCTCTCTCTCTCTCTCTCTCCTTTCTCTCTTGTGCAAGTGCTCCACACACACACACACACACACATGCACAGGCTCTCACACAACCGGCAGGACTGGCTCTGTTCTGTGCGCGAGAAGGAGACGCGAGGGAAGCGGAGACAGACGCCGAGGCTTGGAGGACTACCGCTAAACGAGAGGTGCATTCGCCGCAGCAAAGGTATGTGTGTGTCCCTTTATCCTCGCGCAGTTCACCGCCTTTTCTTTTCAGCTCAGGTCACAGAGTGTGTGTGTGTGTGCAGACGTAAAGAGTCTGAATGGGATTAGTGAAGGGTTCAGCAGAGAGTCGGCAGCCTCGGCATCGGGCTCTGGCAGAGAGCGTATAGGGCTCTTAAAAACTATCAACCATATCACATCCATGCATTAACAAAGCACCGCTATGCTGTCACAAGTACACATCCAAAAAATGACTGCAAAAGACAGAGAGGGACAGACCTACCTTTGAAACAATGAGTGAGAAATCCACTCTCTCCGGTAAGGAGCATTTGAAGAAGTATTCTCAGAAGCCTGGAAGCGTTATCAAAAATGAAGAAAGGGGAGAAAACGCCACAAGTAGAGAAAAAAAGTCAAGAGAAACTAGCTGACGCGTACTGTCAAAGACATCAGCAGGGAAGTATTTACAGACGTATTTACAGTAGTGCGAGGGGGAGAGAGCACCTCTGCCTGGTCACGTCTGAGAGACAGTTGCCGTTTCAGCGCTGCCTAATTAAAACAAGTCAGGCGGCCCCGCTGGATTGTTTTGACGCCCGAGGACCAATAGTACACAAAAACCAGCGGCTTGATCGGTGGGGTAGGGGGGGAGTGAGGAGGAGGCGGGGGCGGAGGGTGGTGAGAGTTGGCAAAGGAATGGTGGTGGGGGGGGTGTGACTGTGTACATGTGTGTGTGTGTGTGTGTGTGTGTGTGTGAGAGAGTGTGTATGAGGGGGTTTTGAGGCGTTTTGTAGAGGAATCTGAAAGGGGCGGGAGACCACAAAGGTTCAGAAGTGGGGAGACGTCCACAAACGCTCAACACTCCTCACTTTTCTCAGACAAAATGACGCTTTTTAACTTTATCTACCTTTATTAAAAAAAAAAAAAACACCATTTAGATATGAAATAGTGGAGCCTTGCAAATTAAAAACCTCCATGCAAACACAGAAGAGTCTATTTCCAGGGTCTTCATAAAAGTGCAACACATAAGCTGACAAACATTTCACAGCTTTTCCCCCCTCAGCCGCAGTTTCTTTAAAAGCGTGGTTTACCACTCGATAAAAGGCAGACGTGTCTGCGCAGATGTCCTACACGAGGACTCAGATATTTGAACAAGTCTCTCCTAATGAATTACTTCACTATCTCTAAACTGGGACCGCAAAAGCCACCACAGCAGCCTGCTCCAGAAGCCGGAAAAGCTGAATGAAGCATGTGCTGGGCTCAGATGTTGCTGAATCTGATGTATCAACATGTTTCCTCCCACTGTAAACAACACACAACAGGCAATGAGCTGGAACATTTAGGGGCTAATGGTGTTTGCCAATCCTTTTTGTCAATTTTTTTTTTAATTCCCCCCTCCCTTATTTTCCTTCTCTCTTTTTCCCCTCTGTCTCTCTCCTCTTGCATGCCACAGATGTTTTTCTTAGTCGCTCCAACAGACAGGAATCTACTGGCAAGAAGAAAAGGCTCGGTTCCCCAGGAGAGAGGAGTACAAAGCCCCCCAGTCTGCGCACGGCAGATGCAGAAAGCCAGTCCATCTGCCACCAGCTCGCTCTGCCACATGGGCCTGAGAGATTTAATAGAAGAGCGGACTCCCCTCCCCGTCACATAACTTAGTGCCATATACATTGAATAAAACACAAACACAAATCTGAACCTGGCGAGGATGCAACTCCAAAATTAAATTCTTAGTCGCACACTCAGGAGCAGATGTGTGCACACAGCTGCAGAGTGAGGTTACAGCGAGTGCAGGAACTTTTATGTTTTTAAAAAGAAGCACCCAGGGCAGCTATGACAGAGATTTAGTAAAACATGTAGCCCCTAACGCAGGGTGAAGACCACTTGAACTTGCAGCTCTGAGCATTGCACTGGCGTGATTTAACAAGCTCTGAATTGCACATTATCTCCCCGGCTCTGCAGGAGCATATTTCAGCCGTATGATATCATTTAGGGACCAACACGGAGCAAAAGATGCAGCATTTTCATTAGTGTCAACTGTCTGGAGCTGTGAGGCAAGGAGGGTAAACACTAAACAATCATGGGAGAGAGAAACATAGAGAGAGGGAGAAAAGAGGGCAAGAAATGAGAGAGGGAAAGCAGGCTAACATTGAACAACTGCTGTTAATTGCTCTAAGCATCCACATTATGCTGGTAATTTCTCCCCATTTCTCTTTCAGCACCGACGGCTTCAGGCTAGAAAGCTCCTTCAGCCCCTTTAATAAACTACCCAGAGTGCCTCACTGGAAAAGACAAACAAGAGGCCCCTGGCCCTTAGAAACATGCGCTTCACTAAAGGGGGAATGCTACGCCTATTTCTACACATCTGTGACAACTGTGCGCCTCCTCCCTTCAGGTATTTATTCCCGGCGTCTCTTCTTTTTCCCTGCGCTTTCCGCTGCCAAGGTCAACGGAGACGAACGGGCCCACCAGCGTCTTGATGTGGCGGCAGAGAGAACAGTGGAAGGAGGGAGGACGAGAGAGGGAGAGAAAGAGAGAAAGGAGTAAGAGGAGGAGGAGGAGGGAGATAGACATGTGTAGCGGGTACAGTGAGGAGGGGGTGATGGTGGCAGCAGCTGGCGGCCAACCCTGGCATGAGAGGGAGCAGGGGGGGGAGCCACTAGTCGTTCAACGATGCAGTGCAACGCCATGACGCTAAGACGGCGTGTTCTATCGTTTCCACAGTTTACACACACACACACACACACACACACACACTTGAGCTAACTATGCGTTTTCAATTAAAGCCGATGTGAAGTGCACCGCCTCCGGGTTTTAGGCAAAGTTAAGCAGCAGTCTTTCCCTCGTCATCACTTCAGTAGTACTGAGCCACCACCGAGTACACACACTGCCATGAGGTTTGTCAGTCAGCAGCAGCCTTCAGACACGTGAATCACTCTGTTAACCCTTTACAACCATTAGCCTGAAAGATGCAAGCTAATGCTTGGAAAAAAAGAGAGGGAAGTTTAGAAGAACAAACGGTGAGTATGTGTTCGAAAAAATCCAATCGGAGTCTTTGGAATCTAAAAATTTGAAGCACAAAAGACAATGTTGAATCCCAAGTGCCAAGTGCACCACTGATGCCCCCCCCCTCTCGTCCATTCTCACATTTAAGAGCCAGCCAGACAAAATGAAGTGATTTTACTGTCTGCTAAAAATGTGTTCAACCAGCCCTGAAACTCCCACACAGTGTTAAGCGATGGGCCCAACACACACATACACACACACACACACACACACACACATGGAATAAAGCCCTCACATCAGCACCATTCATTAGTCCACACACTAATGTTCACAAGCACCATTCAAGAGCCGCCTACAAATAAATAAAAAGCCAAATAAGGCGTTTTTTTTTTTTTAAAGTCTGTGGCTATGTTGATCACACGATATGTTGCTTATGTCCACAGAGCAGAGACCATTACGGACCGGTGATTATATAAGTGGTTGGAAGGCAGCACCATTTTAATATACTGTACTTAAGCACCAAGGTATCCATGGCAACTTGCCCTGCACAGTGCATTCAGAAAATCCCTAATGAAATGCCTATTAAGTGGCTGATAATGACAGTGTCCAAATAGATTTGCATATGTGTTCCAGTGGAAAAGGAGAGCAGAGACTAAAGGCAGAGAGGAGTGTGATTAACACAATCTTTGAGAGTAAATAAGGCGATTGTGTTGTGTTGCTGGTCTTAAATATGTTGTTTAGTCTTGATCTTACAGAATATGAGAAATGAGCTTAAGAATTTCTTGTAATAAAACCTAAACAAGGCAAAGAAGAAGTGGATTTTGGTGTGAATTGAGGCCTCAATCTCATCCTCTGGGAGTCTCCACATGTGACTTCCATTTGCGACTTTGGCTGACTGCCCAACAGGACATCCCTGAGAGAGTGTTTGCTTGACTCAATATCAACAGCCCGAGTAAGCAGCCGGGGGATGGGAGTGGGTGGGAAGGGGAGGGGAAGGGGGGGGCTAACACTCTGGCCAAGCCCGGCCTCAGGTTCCTATTGAAAATAAACCCGGCGGTACATTCACCGGGCCCAGAAACATCAACACTGCTCTGCGAGGAGCCACGTATAGCACTCAGCAGCGTTCCGCTGGTGCCTCTCCAAGGCTTAATGATACCTGCACCTCCCCTCCAGCTGCTTCTGCCGACGCTGCTGCCGCACACAGACAGCGGGCGGGCGGGAATTAAAGTATACATTACAGCAGAAAAATAAAAGAGATCGAAATGACAGAAGTCAGACGGTTCAAGCTGACCGGGCCTCTTGAAAAGAAGCAGCTAGCAGACTAGCGACAGACACTCCAGGTTAAATTGGCCCTCCTGTGCCTCCTCTTATTCTCCCACCACCACCACAGCTGCCTCCAATGCCCAACCTCCCCCTTCCCCTCCCCCTCCCCACAATAAGAAAGAAAAAAAGCTTTTCTTCAAAAGAGTATTTGAATTAAACGAGTTGCTGAAATCAAAGGCTCGGCTGAGCCGGGTAAATTTAAACAAGCAAGTGCAGCTCACAGCAGTTTACCTGTTATTCTGCAGATTGGAATTAGATGAAAGAGCGGGGCATGGCAGACAACTTCCCTTTATTCACAATAGTAGATATCATCATATAGTAAAGGTGCTGCAGTGTAAAGGATGTCTCTTTTCAGAGAGACATGCTACTCAGTTGGTGTTGTAATGTTCCTGGTTGATGAGATGTAATCAAGATGAGGGAAGAGAAAAAAATCACTTAACACATTTTGATTTCCTGTTTGGGATTAATCTGAGACCCATTTATGACAGCGATCTCCAGCTCTGCCAAGACATTGTCATTCCCAGAACCATGGCTTCACAGATGAATGAAGCAAGGACAAGCTCCACTGGCAGTCAAAAGAGCACAACACCTGTGTGTGCTGTGAAACAACCACTATCTGAAGGAATCCTGTTGTTGCATCTGAAAGTAGCAATGAAAGAAAAAAAAAAAAACACACACTTCCATGGGGGATGACGGAAATCAAACGCTGACCGTGAAGAAGACGATGAAGACAGTTCAGATATTACCAGAAGCGATTGAGACATGGATCCCAGAGTCCTCCGATTACCTCGGCCTTCTGACTCCCTGCTGACACAGAGGCTATTCATTCATTCATAACTAAAAACACCATTCAACTAAAACCCCCTGATCAAATTAATTCAGGAAAACGGCATTCCTGCAAAGAATAATAAACTCATTAAATGGAAATTTCAAACTCCTCTATTCTCCGACACCGCGGCTAATTCAAACCTAATTTTACTAGCCACTAATTTGAGGGCGAAGGGCGAGGGGGGGATAGGAATTACATCTGGAGGTAATTCATTGTGAGGAACTGAGCCCAGAGGAGGCTATGATACCCCACACACCCCTACCTCTAAAAGAAAGGGGGAAAAAACAGACGGAGAGAGGGAACTATTTAGGTGAGTGGGACGTCCGAAGCATTGACCAAATATTTTCATTATAAAGTCATAAAAGACGGGCTGGAGACGATGTATGCACAGTCGACCCAGAGACACACTGAGATAAAAAAGGAGGGGGGGGGGGGGGTGTCAGGAAATGTGTGACTTCTATTCTCTTGAGCTGGTTTTTAAAAAAAGGCCAAAGATGTGGCGTTCAAGGAAAGGTTGTTAATTTGGACTCTCAGATTTGGGTGTTGTGCCCACTCTCAAGGACCAGGGTTTTACGAGGACGTCTCCCTCTCAAGTGACCAGCTCCATCTGGGCTGCCTAAGTGGGCTGCCCAATAAATGGCACACTTTTCACATGATCTGCACTTTCAAAGCACTGAGTAAAGGGAATCCAGCTGTATCAATTTTTACTGTATGGATGCAAACTTAACAGCTATTTGTAAGGGAGTATTTTGAGCAGAGGAGAGGACTGCTTTGAAAGATTTTCCTTGATTATATAGAAAGAAGTCACGCTGATCAGGAGTGAAATATGAAGTTTGGCTCCAAAAAAAATCCCTGCAGGAGGACATTAACATACGATAGAGAAACTTCCCTCCGTCCCTTCCACATCCACGGCTCCCCACCTCCATCCCCGCCACCCCTCCAACACTAAATGTGTTTTCCAAATGAAATAAACGGAGTCCGACCGGTTTGAGGCAGTCATACTCTGGAATATGAGATCAAATAAAGGCTTCTGTGGAGGCTGAAAGGAGAAATGAAATGGCTTCTGAGGGGGAAGAGATGTACCGAGTAATAAAATTACTCCTTTATATCTTCCTAAACAGCACATGTTCCCCTGGAGTGGGGGTGAGGGCTTCACTTTGGTCAAAGACAAGTATGCAAGTGGCAATTTTTCCTTCAGGGAAGATTCCCCCGATACACTTCTTGAGACTCAGCGCGCAGCAATTTTCCTGAAAACGAGAAACTATTTCGGCAACAAGTTAAGCGGAACTTTGGAAGTTTCACTTTGATGATGTGCTGGCACACGCTGTCATTGAAAGGTATGTTCCATTAAATTGGAACAGCAAGATGACTCATGAGGCTATTGCTTTTCAATGAGTTCAAACTAGGCTGAAATGTTCGGATGAACAGTTGTATTTTATAATAAAACATACAGTTGACTCGGAACTGACCATGATGTCACTACTTGAAATTGGTTTGCTTTTCCAGCCTTGCGAGCACCGTTCCATTTGGCATTGGGGGAAATTTACAACAAAAGTATGAATCTAACTACTTAAAATCATGCAATTGATTTGTATTCTTAAAAAGCTGCTCACAATAATATTCAGATGGACTTTTTTTTTGCTGTGGCAGAGGGGCTATATTAGAGGACATTTGCAATTGGAGAGAATACATTATAATTCATTATACAGTAGCTATTAAACCTTCAGTAAAATGCTTTAGTACAAGGATTGAGCCACTTATCAGAGCTACTCACTACCTTTAAAAGCTGTCCATGTTCAGTACTCTGAGTGGCAAAAAAGCAATCGCTGATGACTCTGAAAATAGGGCTTGATGTACAATTTATCAAAACAGAAACGGCTGCCGAGGGTTTCAGAGAATCAAGAGTCGTAACTGTTTGTTCAAAAAAAAAATCACAGGAGAAAGGAAGACTGCAATTTACGGAATTAAAAAAGGAAATTCAGAGACAGGGTTTTGAAAAGTTACCAATAGAGTGGTTTGGCCACCCGTGTCCAAAAACAACTTTAAGAAAATTAAATAAGAAAAGTGTATTGTTCGAAAAATGTTCCGTTTGTTGGATGCTGCATCAATGGATCTTCCCAACGCAAATGAAGGTTCGTTTAAGTAATCATACAACAAATTAAGTAAATGACTTGCAGATGCAGGTATTCTTTTTTTAGTTTGTTCCATGCTCTCTTGGCATGTAATTAAGTGGTTTACACCAGCTCCATGATGTTTGTGCTGTGAATTAATTTCCTGTGCAAGCATAATGTAGATCTTATTCTTAGTGACAACCTGTGAGACTGTTGTGTACAAACAAACACAAGTCAGGAGCAAATTTATTAGAAAGCTTGTAGCACCAGAGCCAGAGATAGTTCAGAGTGTGCATCAGACGCTTAAAGCACTTGTCATGCTATCGTCATGCTTGACTTTTAATTTACATTAAAGGCATCCAATTATACTTACAGCAACTTTTTCCAACACTGAACTTGGGAAACATGATTAACTTTCCCTGTGTTTTTGCCTTTTGCCCCTGTCTCAGCCTGTAACCGTCTCCTCAGGAAGACGAATGGCAAAGGGGATGTTTCTGACAGCTTAAAAGTACCCATCAAGCTGCCTGCGAGACATCTCCCCGCACATCCAGGCCTCCGAAACCTCCCCAAACAAACAGCAGGCTCCACTTCAAATACATAGCAGGACTTAGGTAATCTTCTCCTTTGTTCACTCTCCCTGAGCCTCGGTGACTAACCTCAATCTCTCCCCTGTTCCACCTCCTGCTCTGGAGCTGACAACACAGCACTTAATGCTACTAGGAAAGGATCATGATGAATGGCTGGGAAGCATACATATGTTATGTATTGAGAGGTGTTTGTTGTGTTTTGATGACAGTCCCACTCTGGTTTTTAAAAAGTGAAAAGGGAAGAAGTGGAGGGTGGCGGGACAAGGGCTCTTTGTTTTAGGACGGGACAAATCTGAGGTTTCCTATTGGATATTCAATATCCTGCAAGGTACAAAACAGAGTTACAGTAGTCTAGTGTCTGGGCTTTTTTTTGGAGGGATGAGGGGGGGGGCAGAGGCTCAGTAAGTGTGTCTGTGAATTGTTGCATGCTTCTTAGTCAATTGCTTGCGTGAGTCGCTTCCAACAAAGCCTGGGAAATCAATCAATCTGCAGAGAAATACCTCTTATGCCAGATGTGGCACTTGGAAAAAAAGGGACTTAAAAAGACTTGCTTGTATTAGGGACTGTGAAGGTCCAAACACTATGAAGCTGTGTTGAATTTAAATATTTATTACAAATGGATCAAGCTGTCAAAATTCTACCTACTCCACTTTGCTTGTTATTTTAGGTGGCTTCTCTAAGGCGAAGCATGTCAAATCCAAAAGTGTGTAAATGTCTCACTCTGAAATACATCTCCGCTGTTTACTTAACAAGTTGCCAAGGAGAATGAAAGACAAATGTTTCATTAGCAGGTGACTTTTTTTTGTTTCTTTTACAAGTCTTCAGTAGTTCCGCTCCCTGACACATATACGTGCACTCTTGAATACAAGGAGTGTAATTATAAATGCAATGCTCGCTATAGGGAGCTGAACTTTTCACACCTTTCAAAGCCACAAAATTGGATGGTTTTGTGGTTGTGCAGCTGCCGCTCCACGCTAATGCAAGGCGGTGTCATATGAAAAATATTTCTCCCCAAACCACAGGGCTGGTCATTAATGAAACACAGGCGGCGCAGTGAGGTCATACAGAGTCTAGATTTCAGCAGCCACACTTAAAAACCGCTCAGAGAGAATAGAGAAACATGAAACACAAATCAGATTCCAGCTCCAAGGACGGGGAAAATAAATAAATAGAGAAAAGGCACTGGCCCCCGCTCACATTTTCCCCCAGCGCTCTGCAAACAACCGTCAACTGCGGCTCAGAAACAGCTCACAATGAGAGCAGACTAAACAATCTGGTCCCGGCCAAGGAAAATGCTAAGCAACTCTGCACACAGGATGTCTCACCCTAATTGCCAACTATCAAATCTCACAATGGAATCTATCCATTTGGCGAGATCTTCACAGCAAACTTGGCAACGTACTTTTTTGCTTTTAAAAACTTTTGTGATGAGAAGACAGGAGGAAAAAAAAAAAAGATAAACTGTCGAGATTTTCATTTTAATCCTGGATTTTCAGGGTTTATTGAGCTTACAGGAAAACTAGCAATAATGTGTGCCAAGAGAAGAAAAACTTAGATTTGATAAAGGTGCTAGGGGTCTTGTAAATGAGTGATTAAAATCCTCAGCATTAAGATAAACAGACTAAATAGGTCCCCAAAGACGTGAACACTCAGGAAGGAAGAGTGCTGCGTGCTGGAGGAGGGCATGGGAGCGTAACTGGAGCCTTGGGACTGGTATAAGAAAACAGGGGTTTACCAGGAGGGGACCGTGGCTTTAAACAGGAAACTAATGGACAGTCTCCAGCATCCACCATGTGGCATTGTATTTTCCAGACAGTGAAAGCCATGCGCGCAGAGACCCTGTGACTTCAAACAGCCAAAATAGCAGCACATTCATGAAACAGAACAGAACTACTGGGAATTAAAAGAAGGCAGGGGAAAAAATGCACACACACTAGAAGAAGAAAAAAAAAAAAGGTAGCAGGCCTCGACAGCAGATGGTAAAATTAACATTTCAACAGTTGTCCTTTCATGTAGGTCTCGGCAGAACTTTTTTTTCAGAAGGAGGGGCTTTGGTTTTGGTAAAATACAGTGGTGGAGGAGGCATCTGGAAAAGGGGGAAGAGAAATATTGGCTTATTGCTCCTGATGGTCCACCTCTATGAAAAATTAAATAGGTCTGTTTTGCAGGTTTCCCCTCTCTGGAGTGCCCTAAGCTGTGTTATGGAAACATCATCTCGGTAATTTATACGCCACAGAACACCTGGTGATGAAAGAAAATAAACTACACCGTCCTTTCTTTCTCCGTTTTAAAACCCCAACACTTTGGCTTTGAGTGCTCTCCACTTTTGATGTTCCTTTTCCCCCCAAAATTTTTAACGTCCATCCATTTGGCTTATTTTGCAAAAAGTTGGCATCTATTGTAGCATTAAAGCGTTCACTAAATGCTTGTCAGATTTCATTTTCAAGTCTTGATACACACTTCAAAAGATGCAGACGTTATCGTGGACAGAACGGGAAACTGAGGCATCTCTAATAAAGACCCAAACAATGGACAGCCTCTCTCATTTCCAACCCTGTCCAATGGAGCGTCTCAGTAGTACCCATTAATTTGGACACAGTTCTGGCTAAATTACATGTGTTCCACCTCTGTGACATTTTAAATGCAATTAAAAGCTGGTTATGGAAGTGTGCGCGGACTTCCCTGTGATGAAGGGAAATCACCGACGTGATTAACATGCAAACGAGCTCACGCTGGCAGACTAGATTGGGGTTTGAAAACCTCAATTACTTTTGTGTGATTATCTATTTACCAGTACACAGATTTCCATTTCTCATCTCCAGCCGAGTTCCCCCATGCACGAGGCTCAATTATACGTGGCACACCTTTATTTATGATGCGCACGATGCTGAAATACAAGCGCTGGTTATTTTTCACCATGATATATTGCGTCTTTACGGGCAGGGCCACCAGACCAACACTTCCTAATGCTGAGCACTTAATATGATCTTGATCCCCGCCACCCTGCACACCCCCAATCCATCCATCCAACCCTTATTTAAACCCTGTTTAGCCCCCCTCCCTGTTCAACAGCAGGATGAGTAATGGACAAAGGGCAGACATTTGTCCCTTTCAACTGAATTTTATGCTTAAATACTTTTTATTTATGTCTTAAATATTCCACTTCTAAAAATAAAAGCCTCTTTAAATGCATGAATGACTTCTTCTGTGTGTGTGTGCGTGCATATGTGTGTGTGTGTGTGTGTGTGTGTGTGTGTGTGTGTGTGTGTGTGTGTGTGTGCATGGAAATGTGGTGGGGGTTTATTATCTGTGGACTAATTGCAGGTAAGGATCCAACTATATCAAGCAGTGGCTGAGAGGAAGGTGTGGATTGAAATGAACTGCAGAAACACTCCAGGCCTTATAGTATGTATCATCTTGTTGATGCAATTATTAAAGTAACGCCTCGCCGCACAGGAGGAACACAATTTAATTAATTTAAACGCCTGAATAGTGACAGAATTCTAGTTTTTTTTCCTTTCCGTTTTGAATTTACATTAAAATATACATCACATCTCCCGAGCGGGCGGGATTTAAGATGCAGAAAAAGCGTCAAACTTTCAAAAAGGGGAGAAGCAGCACAAAGCAGGAGGATGAAAATATTCCAAAACACACGAAAAATTAATGAACTACAGTAAAGTAACTGTGCCGATGTGTACTCACTTTTCAACTGCTTTATAAGAAGTGAAATGATGTTTTAAAAAAATGTGTGGCGCATGATTTTATTGTTTGTCAGTGTTCCTTGCCTGTGTCTCGGTGCCCAGGGACAGGAAGAGAAAGGGAGAAAAAGACGCGCAGATCTGTGGCACAGCCGGGCTTTTCACATTGTGCCCAGCATACATAAAACATACCCTGTTGCTTCAGCGGGAGCAAAAAGGAAAACAGTGCCATCAAGTGAAATTTCTGAGGATTCCTCAAACACCTCAGCAGACAGATCTATCACCTTATCAAAATAAAAGGCACAAGGAGTAGAGAGTCCTTCAAATGCTAGATTAAAATCATCCAAACTGTAAAAGGACGTGTTTTTACCTCATCACTTCATGTGTAAATTTCCCTAAAACTGTGATTCAGGTTTGTTCAAATGCATATTTTTCCACTTCAATATTCCTTAAGCCTCCCTCTGAATGGGAATATTAGACAGAGGAAAACCTCCAACTCAAATAGTGAGATGATAAGACAAGAAAGTACATGATGCTCTGCTGACTCCATGTTCAGAATCCTGTTTGAGGTACCTCAGGAACAAAGGGAATCATTATTACTATTTGAACTCCAGGACTTTGCTACAGCACTGGTATAAGGTTGCTAGAGTAGGTAGTAAAAAAAAAAAAAAAAAAAAGGAGTGGATACAGCATACTGAGTGAGTGAGTGAAGCTGGTGGTGACGGCTAGAAATCATGAGAATAAAAGAGAGGGAGAGAGGGGTAGAGCTTAGATAATAGCAGATAATGGACAATTAACTCGGGCTGGTAGTGCCGGCTGCAGTGAATAGCAGCTTGTGGTGCGGCGAGTCCCCAATCACCACTCAGCCATATTCACATTGGGAATACAGGCGATATCAAGCTGCAGGCTAGTGGGGCCTCTGAGGTGTACACGCTGCATTAGCAATCTCCACAATGCCTTCAAACAATGCTTGATACCAACAAAGTGTCCCAAAGTGCAAACGCAAGCACTCTGCCGACGGGAAGTGTGGTGCCGTAACCTTGTCCATTGTTTCATGTCCTTTCAGCGTCAAAATAAACCCAGGAGCCGTAAATCCATTAAAAAATAAAGTGACATACTGCCATTCCTGGGTGCAGACATAGGAATTAGCATAATTAAACCTATATATAAAAGCTAATTGCAATGAAATGAATGAGTGAATGTCACCACTGTGCATCACACAAACAATGCATGTTTCATATCAGGGGGCTCAGAGGTGTTTTAACTGCCCCCACACACACACATACACACACACGCACCCCAACCCCCTTCAAGCTCCATCTAAATCTATTGATCTGTGAAACACAGGGACCCAGGGGAGCCAATTCACTTAATATCATACATCTAATGATGATGAATAACGATTATACCATTTGGTAATTAAACGTCTTACAAACCATTTAACTGACTGTGCGTCAGGAGGGGTCGCTGGAGGTCGGAGCGATTGTTTTTCATTTCTTGCTCAGCACGAAAGCAGGAGACACATGCAGGAGGGAAGGCTGGGGGGGGTGGTGGTAGAAAACAGTGCATGACACAATGGTGAAAACACACTAATGATTGTTAGCAGCTATGGCCCCTAATCCCTAACGCTGTCAAGACTTTGAAGGGAAAAACAATTTGGAGGGGGCGAAGGAAGCTGAAGAATAAAAAGCAAGACAAACATCTTAGCCTGCCTGTTTTTTTTTTTATTTAGAAATCTCATTAGCTCCCTTTTGCATCCTTTCAGAATAAGAGGTGATTGAGCGAGGGAAAAAAATAAGCCTGTATTTATTTGTGAACTGTAAATACATTACAAGGGTGACGTGCACTAGAGGGAGGAGGGGGGGAGGTTTCTGTACAGACACCTTCACTCTTTGAAAGAATGTGTCTGATCCACACAAAGGTGTGTTAAACACTCGCTCTGAGAGCCAATTTACTGTCAACATCCACAACCTTAATCCCTACTTACAGGCAATAATTACCCAACATTGCCGTGTCTGTGTGTTGTACGGACAGGCAAACTCCAAAGGACTGTTCAGGGCTTATTTTTTAACTGCAGTGTAATGTATACACTAAACATGGATGAGACAGAGAAGTCAGGTGACAAAGTTCGAAGCGGTTTCAGGGGTTACAAGAGCGGAGAGGGGGGGTAGGGGCTAACAAGGTATCAAGACCCTTGGAAGGCGTCCCCTCCCTCATGTTATTTTGGTATTCAATTTTTACTATACAAAAAGTTAAAAAACATTTAAAGAGAAAATAAACTGAATCAAATTTACAAAAATGAAAAACACATGTATTAATTGCATTCCTGTAGTGTCTGTGTTCACGCCTGCTGGTCTTTGCTACTTCTGCAGTTTCATTGGATGGTTTCATTTCTAAGTCTAGCAATCTGCCCCAGGTGTCGGATCAACTTGAGGAAAATCAATATGGTTGTGTGTATTTGTGTAAAAGCTAGCTAATTATTGACTGGTTGACTTATGTTACTCCAAAAAAAAAAAAAAAAAAGAGCAGACTACATTATTGGTGACAGCTAATTCTAGTAACTATCTAGTAACTTCTAGTAGCTGTATTGAATTTGACAATGAACACTAAATTAGTGATGTAATGTGTGTATTTGGCAAGCGGCAACCATCGGTCTCAAAATATGAAGCCCATGTGGAAGTGTTATAAACTGCAGTTCATTGAGAATCCGCTTGAGGCTGGCTGCGGAAACACCGGAAACCAATTAGACACCAATTCAAAAAAGAACGATCGTTGCAGCATTAATAAACATGTTTACAGCCTGGTTCAAAAAAAAACGGCTTTGGTCTACGTAGCTAATTTTCTCTATCGCACACACTGTACGGGGGGTGAATTTCTTTGGAACACGGTTCAGAAGAGATTAAGATTAATGAGTTTTTTGGCCAAATAAGG
Source organism: Notolabrus celidotus (assembly GCF_009762535.1). Lineage (NCBI taxonomy): Eukaryota > Metazoa > Chordata > Actinopteri > Labriformes > Labridae > Notolabrus > Notolabrus celidotus. The sequence goes on from NC_048292.1 coordinate 9,649,452, forward strand.
ACATGAACTGACTTGACTCCCTGACGGGAACACATAGCTGTTGGCATAGGAGGCTCAAACTCTGCACCTTTACGTCACACTCTGCCTGGTTGAGTTCTGCATTTCCAATATGGCTGCCACCGTCGACTTGGCTTCAAAACAGCGCTCAGGAACAGATGGGTGACCTCACGGATAGTACGTCCATTATTTATACAGTCTATGGTATTAGGCTATCATTGGCTACAGCTAACTGCTACTACTAGCTAGTTTTATAGTTATGTTATAGGAGTATGCTTAGCTTATTCCACTCTCACCAGCAACTGAAGTTGTTTTTGCTTACAACAAAAGCTCATTGTGGAGTGATTAGATGTTGTTGCTATGTTGTTACTCTTAATCTACTACTTACTTTCAATCAGTCTTAGGCAGTAACAGCGAATTAATGTAATTACTTGACTATATACAAGTACAAAATAGCTTTGGTGGAGCAAGCTACTTTTGCTGTGTTGCTGTAGCTTAGCTTGCTATATTTCTCTAGAGAGGTGGCTTTGGTGTTGTGAAGAAAAATCTAATGATAACTTACCTTGCTACATTTTACAAGTTGCTTGCCCATCACTGCTTTTAACATTAAGTAATGTGTAACCCATACCTGGGATAAATTCAAGTCAGTTTTTCTAAAAGGATACAGAAAAACAACAATCAGGTCCCCCCCACTTGTAGATTCCCTACAACAACATTGTGTTTGCCCCTCTGCTGTGCATGAATGTCTCATCACTTATTGTGAACATACCTCCCTCTTCCATCAAATCCTCACAAGGCAAACAATGCCTTTCTTCTGTATCTGGTCCCACACATTCACAAGGCATTTACTGACAGAGAGATGTGTGTCACGCTCCTGGCTTCTTATTGAATGATAGCTAGTAAACACTGTCATTCCAAAGAGAGACAGGATTAAAACCTGCTTTGCCCATTGAGGGGAACACTACACGGAAAAAGAACCAGAACAATGGCCAAATGGAGGACGGTATCACAAGGTTCCAATGTCTGCTGTGATGAATATGTGGGAGATTATAACCCATTCCATCATTTCCATAATGTAAAAAACTCTCTTTCTTCTTCGCCCAGCGACTATTCACTAAATAAATGAGAAAAGTATCACCCGCACGGAAATATTCGACAAAAGGCAGAAGGGTTGGGAGAGTGAGTTTTGAATGCCCCCCGTGCCTTTGACAATACAGACGCTGTCCGGACACATTCAGAGGCAGCAGAGTGAGTAAGAACTGGTGGGGTATTTATCACTGGGCACAATGCAAATGTATTACCATGTCACCTATACCACTTTACGGCACAGAATGGAACCAAGGCGAACACGAGAGTTTTATATATATCAGGTGGGAATATGAAAGCGGTGTTCTGCTGCCTCGCTGGCTCTCTAAACTGAGGGATCATTCTGACTCTGGTTTGAAACCCTGTAGCCACAAAGAGTCAGGCCTTGCATTTAACCAATGTGCTAAGTAGCCTAGCTAATAACTCTTTCCAACAAAAATCATTTGAATTGGACCGACTGGAAAGGTTTGAAAGGACTGTTGAAAGAAAAGTAGAATAGCAGAGTGAAGAGATGGTGAATAAAAGAATTTGAAATGATCAAGACCACCTTTGTCCGTGGGTTGGTTAGTAACCTTTAAGACTCTTTTAACATCTGGGAGAACTGTGTGGTTTAGTAGGGTTTCCAAAGTCCAAAGAATGTACCTTTGCAATCTAAAATTATACTTCATGCTGACTGAACTTGAGCTTCAAGCCTAAAGTCCAATTGGTACCATTCATATGTTTGAAAGAAAAATACTATGCTGATATTTTGGTTGGTTATTTAAGCAGAAAAGCCAACATTGGTTTCAGCTTGTTAGATGTAACACGTAGACTCAGTGACATCACCCATTGGTTTCTGAAGAGGTGTTATGAAGCTCAAAGATGGCTGTAGCCATATTGGAAACGCTGGCTCCAACAATCTATCTGCAATTCTAGAAACACTAACTGGATATCAGATCACAGCTCTTAACCTTGTCTGTAGGTAACAGCAGAAAAAAGTAGAACATAATTATGAACATTAACCCCTCTTATGACCATAACTATATCCAGTCTGCCTGGATTTATTTTGATTTTATGGCTCTAGAATTGTCAAAAAATGTGCAATGAGTGAGTGCTTCTGCCCCCTTTTTCCAAGATAACCTCAACTTTCAGTATCTGGCAGTTATTCAACATTATTGTGTGTTTATGACACTATAATAATAGTTAATAACGGTCATACTGTGGAAGTCCTAGGGGCTACCGTAATGACAACTTTATGGGCGCAAAGGTCTATTTCCCCGCTTTCTGGTGTTTTTTTTAATTTTCTAGATATCTTAAACGGTTCAGGAGTGACAGTTTTGAGAAGTACGCATGTGAAATCCTGTCAGTGGCGACAGTTTGGGAACAAGAGCGTTAAAACCGGCTAAATATTCACAGACTAATATCCAAACAAGTAGCAGAAAAGCATAGTGACCTGGTGAAGGTATACTGCTCTCTGTGTACATTGTAGTTGCACAATCTTGACACCCCTACGAGATTTTGTAGAGCTCTCACGTGACTTTGTGAACACGCAAGTTCAGCTGCTCTGAGCTGTGCTCCACTGAACTGTGCTTTAGAAACAGTTCCGGTGGGCTACTGTGGAAGCTGTCAGACAGAGCAAACCAAATGGGCTCTAATAGCGTTTCCTTGGCTTTTGGAGCCAGCCCCCCAGTGGCAAATTGAGGAACTGCAATGTTTGGCACTCCCACAATGGCTTCAGGAGGTTTCCCTTTGGCAAGGATTTGCTATTTCTTTGGCTGTGAAGTGTCAGTTTGACGTGAAATAGAAATGAAAGACGTCACTTTGAGCTCATGTTGTGACACGTTGACTTATCAATTACTTGTTAAAATAATCATCAGATTCATCAATACAAGAATTACTCACTTGCAGCCCAAGACTGTACACTGTTGACTGACAATTTAAGCAGCCACTTGACTTTCTGCTCTTGAATTTAACTCTTACTTTTCTAGAGAGCTCCTCAAAAAACATTAATCCTGTGAAATACCTGAGCCATAGAAAATCTCAACCCCGCCCTGCTGGCACCTCAACATCACTGACACCTCTTCAACCATTCAATCGCTCCATGTATGTGTGTCTGTTTATATGTGTGTGTGAAAGAGAGAAGGCCTCTGTGCATGTGTGTGTGTGTGTGTGTGTGTGTGTGTGTGTGTGTGTGTGTGTGTGTGTGTGTGTGTGTGTGTGTGTGTGTGTGTGTGTGTGTGTGTGTGTGAGGCATCTGCAGTCTATTCCAGAGATTTCTCCCATGGTAACCTAGTTTATTTACTTTATCTACAATATAATGCTTCAGTGAACATTAGCAACTTTGAGACACAAGTTTCAATCAGCTGTCTGGCGGTGTGGCGTGCGTGTGCTCAGCCAGGTGCAGAGAAGAGATGAACACCGCCGCTATAGAGATGGCAGCTCTAAACCGAGGGACTGACAAAGAGGTCCTAAAAAAATAATACAAAATAAAAACGGACAGTGGGAGAAGAGGGAGAGGGGAAACAGAGGAGAAGCAGGGGAAAGGAGAGCCAGATAAAATAAACTGAACAGGACAGCAGGGAGAGGAACTGGGAGGAAAGGTTGAGGAGGGTTTTAAAAAATAAAAGCAATATTGGCAGAGAAAAGGGGGAGACAAAAGAATGAAAAAGACAAAAAGAAAAAAAGTGAAAGAGGAAGAATGAGAGATACAGAAAAAAAGGGAGGGAGACAAGGTGTTCTCCCTGGGTAGTGTGGAGCAGGTCTTGTCCAATAAACACAGGTGAGCAGCTCGACAGGCCGGGACCACCGGGCTGACTGACAGCTGAGAGCTCTCACTGACCGCCAGCTTTATGTTACATGACATGAGGAGTGCAACTGGACTGACAAAAAGAAACACACTCTGCACCTCTCAGAGTATGGGAGGGAAAAATATCCACTCTCGCACACACACCCCGACAGTCGGACAGCCGTGCCTTTTCCCTTCACAGGTGAGCAGAAGAAGGAAACACCCGGGTGCTTCGGTTCCTTAGTGGGAGAAAGTGAGGAGTTGTAAGGGTGGGTGGGTTGAGGAGGGGGGGTTAGAATGTATGCTGTGTGCCGACTGAATCTTTTCCACATGACGGGCCTCGGGCTGTTTTTGTCAACTGCACTCTTGAGCGGCAAGGAGTCAGGTAGTGTGACCACATGATTGCCCGAGAGGCACTGTGGTGAGAGAGGGAGAAATGGGGAGAGTGAGGGAGGCCGGGGACAGGAGCGATGCAGCACGCATGATGAGGTGTAATCACAAACCCCATTCAGAGTGCAGTGGAGTTTGTCAACATACACACATTCACATTCCACTGTCTGTCAGCTCTATGACCCAAATCGAGCATGCTGTGAGAGCGTGTGTGCGTCGAGAGTTTTTTTTTTTTCCACACAAACGGATGCTTTCTGCCCATTTTCGTCTCCAACCAGGTAGTAACGGTTGCGCTGTCTCGGCTTGTGGTTTGTGGCGAGGAAGTCAGATTCCAAGTGCTTGTAGGATTTCGTCGCCGCCTGTATCCCTTTTCAAGCTGCGATCAAGTGATCATTATGAACAAAGGAGTTGGCTTGTTGCCTCTGGAGTAAAAGCTTTCTCAGTGGCTGTGACTGTGTGGTTTGATTTAAAACTCTGACACAGACAAAAAGAAGGAAGAGAGAATGAGCTAGAGCAGAGGACGACACTATCCCATGATGAAATCTGTTAAATATTACACTTAAGACAATCAAAATGTCACTTTCAGAATAAAACTTCACTTTCTACATCCTAATTTGTAAAAGTGAGTGACATTTGAGTCTGAAAAATCTCAGAAACATTTCTTTAGAATAGAACAACCTTGTTTACATTTATACCAAATGTGTGTGATTGTTTCACTTCACTACAACAAGCCAAAATCACGTTTCCAAACTTTTTCCTGAGGTCAATGAAGTACAAAATGTATGATATGTTTCCTAGTAACCAGCTCCTGCAGACAAAGCAAACATCATGTGACAATTTTGATGTAATATTTTCATTTTGGAAATGTCAAAAGTACTTAGAATTTGTCTTGATTTGTTGGCAGCACAAGATATTCTATACTCTCTCACAAGGTGCTTTTTTTCCTATTACAAACATAGATCACCAGTAGGTTAAAATAGTGTACATTCAGTGTAAGTCATAATGACTGTATCCCTATAAAACACTGGACTGTGAAGGGCTAAAATAAACTAAGTGCTACGTGTGCAGGCTGAAAAATGAGGCTGCGTGACAGCTCGGTGATAACACACGAGTTCAATCTGTCAAGACAATCAGCATTTAGACCTCGGGAGAAGAATGCACGACTGTGTGCGACCGATTCATTGGACACGATCACCTGCGAGTGAAGCCACTCATAATTCTTCCCACCTGAAATAAGGAGTTCAAACTAGTGTCAGGCCGCTCTGATGTCATGCCTGCCTCGGCTTGAGTTTCACAATAATCTCAGGCTCTTGGAGGGATGCCATCGGGACCGGCTTCCGCACCCAACATTTCTCCAATTAAAGAGCGGGGAAAGAATAACACGTGAAACACTAGATCCCTGCTAGTTTATAGAAAATGAAGGTGGTGAATGCAGTATTTGCAATCAGTCATTTCCAAAGTATCAATCATTTTTAGTATGAGGTGTGCTGAACAGCTGGAAAAGTGCCAGAGTATGCTGAGGGCAAAGTGACATTTTTCGCTCATTAAAATGTCCTAAATTTCATATTCTCCCCAAAAAAGCACAAGATTTGGTGTTTGGAATACAACTGGAGAAAAGATGAAGTGGGGTAAAATGAAAGAAAAGCAGCCACAGGGATCAATAGCCTCACTGGGTGTCTTTATCTTCTCCTTAAGGAATGATAGTAACACTCATTCTAAGCCTCCTCACCTCCCCACCTTCTCACCCCATTCTCATGGCAACTGAGCACTCAAGACAAACACTCTCCAAGCAATCTCTTTTCTTCACTCCTCACTCTGCATCTCCTCATCCTGTTGTTTTTCTATGTTGCCCTCAGTCATTGTTCGTTCACGTCAGAACTGCGGTCATATGGAGTTAGAGGAGATCTGGACTGAATTCAGCCTTGTTATTGTTATATTTTCAATGTTTGATTAGTTACATATGGGGCATTGTCATCGGCAACGAAAAAATCTTGGAGTGTGTACGTATCAGGTGTGAAAAGTATTTCCTCTGCGGAAATAACGTCAGACAATTCTGGAGTTTATTTAAAAACAGGACAGCACGTAATCCCGGGGATCAGCAAAGGCCAAGAAGTCATTGGTCGATGTACTTGTGCTCCACTTTGCTCGCAGCACAACACGATCAGACCCCGAAACCAAACCTCATTAGGTGGAAATATAGAAAGTTCTGGAACTTACAAAACTTCAAACTTCTCATTTCCTAAGTGTGAAGACAAAACAGTAGACCATAGAGATAAGGGTGCATGAAGAACAGCGGGGACTGAGAGCGAAAAGGAAGGAAGAGAGGGGAAAGTAAACCTTTGATGAGTAAGACTTTTTTTGTTAAGCAAGGGGGGCTTAACTTTAAAATATTCTGGGTGGCGGTGAATAGGGGATTGACCAATGGCCCTGATCTCAGCCACACACTGGGGCACTGGGGTTAATGGTGGATAAAGATTAGAAAAAAAATAAGGGAGTTGCTTCGCCTGATCTCCATCCACCCCCACACTCCACCCTGCAGTTTTTCACCTTCTCCCTCCAATCCCAAATCAGCTAGACAATGGAGGCTGCCAATGGGGAATGATCCCAGTCCCTTTGATTTCTGCCTCTACCCCCTCGACGGCTCCCAGTGCCCAGGGTAAAGACCCGTGGAGGTTCCCCCTGTTTGCCCGCTCACAGGGGCGACACTTAGCGGGCTCGGAGGAACCATTGAGGATTGGAAATGGAATGACAAGAGGTCTCTGATCTATGACAAGAAATCAATTTCAAACTGGAAATGTGCGCAGAGGGCTGTTCAGTCCGAACTGCAGCTTCTTTCAAGCAGCCAAAGATATATCTAATTGCTGTAGATCTTTTTTTTTTTTTTTACATATGTCTACAGTGGAAGCACGGCTCGCAGTGTTGGGGCAATTACACTTTTTTGCAATGATTAGAAGGCCTTTTTTTTAGGCCAGCAGATATGCAGTAAGAGTTCATCTTTGAAGATTTAACTGAATACGAGACAAATTAAGAACTAATATTTAAATCTCTTTTAGGTGGAAGAGGAAATCTGGACTCTGCTTCACTCTGGGAAGATAGGACTCTCAGGGAGGTAGACCTGGTGCTACAGCCAAGACACCCAGCTACTTTGCTCCTGCCCACAAGCTTTAATCATATCTAGACCTCAAGGGTGCTACTTCACGGTGGTGCACAAAGATAAGAGATTTTTTAACCCTTTGATTGGGAGACGAATATCTGAATAAAATCATGGTCTTAATTGACATTAAAAGGCAGCACTTTTAAACTTAGAATTACCCATCTATATTCTTTTGAATACCACGGTCGATTTATTTAATGGAAGCAATTATTGATGATTGAGAGACTGACAAAGGAAGATACCTTCCATTCAAAAATTCTTATACAGCCCGAACTCCAAAAAAGTTGGGATGGTGTGGTGAATGTTGATAAAAACAGAGTATGATGGTTTGCAAATCATTAAAACTCTATATTAAACTGAAATCAGTGCTAAGACAACATATCAAATGTTGAAATTGAAAAGTTAATTGTTGTTGCGCATTACTAATTTGATGCCAGCATCGCATATCACAAAAAGTTGAGACAGGGGCATGTTTACCATTGTGTTGCATGCGTTTCGAAAGTGAAATGTTGTCCCATTCTTCCCTGATTTAGGATTTCAGCTGCTCAACTATTCAGTTCCTTTTGATGTATTTTTTGTCTGATGATGCGCCAAAGGTTTTCAATGGATGACAAGCTGGGACTGAACACGGGCTAGGTTAGAACCTGGACTCTTCTACTACAGTCAAGCTGTTGTGCGAAATGTGGTTTGGTATTGTCTTGCTGATACATGCAAAGTCTTCCCTTCAAAAACGCTTGTTGAGATGGCATCATAGAAATCCTTTATATATTATTCAGCATAAATGGTGTCTTCCCAAGGTGTGTAAGCTACCATAGCCAAAGGCATTTTGCATCAGTCATGGAAGATGACTTTCAAACTGTGCGCTGATAATAAGCTGGTTTGTCTCTCCCCTCTTTAGAGTAAAGGATGCAGTGTCTATGATTGCCAAAAAGAATGTCAAGCCTTGATTTTGTCAGACCCCGAGACAGTTAACACTTTAATTCTGTACATCTGTTATGTGTGGATGTAGTGATAGACTGTGTTCACAGACAATAGTTTCTGGAAGTCATTTTGAGCCCATGCAGGGATTTCCACTACAGAGTCCTATATATTTTGAGAACCTCAGCCTCACTGGAATTCCCCTTTTTGTACCCAGTTATCTCACTAACCTGTTGAATATTAATTCAATTGACAGAGGGACATTCCACCAAACACTTTTCTTAACACTTCACCACTCTTTCCGTCTTTTTTTCGGTCCCTTTTTCTGAAATGTGTTGGTGGCATAAACTTTTAAATGAGCTTAAATTTCTCATATCACACTGACAATCTTTCTATTTTAACATGTCATATGTTGTGTTTGTATCATCTTAAATTAAATATAATGTTTAACTGATATGCAGACCATCACACCCAGTTTTTATCAACATTCTACATGAAATCGTTACTATTTTTGGAATTTGGGTTGAACACACACCAAAGTGTTTAAATGTAAACCTGATCCCCATCTTACATTCTTCTTTTACAAACCACCAAAGTGAAAGGTTTGTTTTTAATGTTCGAAGGTGTAGGAGAGTGTGCACTTATAGAGTATGGATGCATGAGTATATATGTGAGAGATTGAAAACACTAGAAAAAGCCACATTAGCCAGGTTCAAGATATAATTGGTGACCTGAGATTCCTCGCTCTTACTTGTCAACTGACCTGGTGACAAATACCATGTTGTTTCATTAGCGTTGAGAAAGGAGCTGACTGTGTCTGAGTTAACCAATATAAGAGATGGAGGACCAATTAAATCATTGAGTTTGTACACAGAAATAATCAGATTGATAATTTTGGTATCACCAAAGAATTGCGTGTTATTTTTTTAGTTGCTTAATTTTCTTCTAAACCAACATTAAGCTTGATAAAATAATAAAAAATATATATGACTTGGAAGCTAAAACCAGTAACTTGTAGAGAATGAAAAACACTCTTTGACCCCTTTAAATGACAGCATTTTAGTTAACATTAATCTGAATGTGACTGAAGAAATCTGGTTTTAAGTAGAGATTTTAATACTCACAATTTCAAGGTTTTGGCTTTTAAGTTAAAATTACTTGATTATCCTTGGCTGATGAAATTGTTATCAAAATTGTGTAAAATTTGTATTCATCACGGGCAGCGTTTTCTCCATTTCGCCTTTTTCTTATTAGGATCAAAATAACATCGTCCACACCATATAATCAACATTCATTCATGACAAAAATATGTACTTTTCTTGTGTTTGGGTTCACTGTTTGTTGTTTCAGCACTCCATGTGTTAGCCTAAAGCCAAACCCCAACAGTTATATGACTGATGTGGCTCATTACAGTGGACACATTAATCAGAAGAAGGAAAAAAAAACACACTCACAACACCAAGCATGCGAAAACAATGGAAACTGTTTTCACTCACCACTTTGGACTTTACAGTGTGTGTCGTCTGCTTCTTTTTACGGGCGCAGAGTTGGCATATTTCATCCTGAAAAAGAAACACGAGAGAATAGATGTTTTGACTCAAAGTGTAAGCAGTGCATTAAACCAGCCTTCACATATTCACTCTCTAGTGTCTGTAAAGAGAGCATTAAGTGATGAATTTAACCTTTTGCACTTTCCTCTGTTCTGTTCAGCTACAAATCTCAATCAAGACATCAACAAAATAAATACGAAACCTGATACCGAAGCTTGCCCACATTTGTCGGCCATAATGCATATCATAACTTCTAAGCTAGAGTAGATTGAAAATCCTTGGGGTGTGAAAACCAAACAGGCACACCTGAAAGGTTGCCCAGTGGAGGGGGAATTCTATCAAGGTGGACAAGATGAAGATTTGTTACATTTGTGCAGGGAATGGAGCCCCCGTTGACCTCGACTAGCCGCTACAATCATCCAAACACAGTGGAGCTAACAATACTGTAACACCACAACCAACGAGGCAGTTTTTATCTTGATGAAAAACATTATCAGTTGATCTTTTTGCTGTGACATAAAAAAAGGCCTGAAAGGTGAGTGATCTGGAGAAGACGCTGTAGGTTACCGTTAATTTCAACACTGATCCTGCAAAGACACTGTTAATGCTACTGTAATCTTCCTCAAGGTTAAGGATTCTTCGACAGATGGACATGAAAAGGGCCGTGTTCCAATACTCACCCTCGGGGAGAGAACTTGCAGTTGTTGTCCGTCACAGGAGTGGAAGGAATCCAGCAATGTCAGCTATCTGAAACAGGAGAGAAAACAGTTAAGAATACCATTAATCCAAATCTATTTGAGATTTTTTTTTCTTGTTTCCTTGGCACATTTAGCGCTGGGCGGACATGTGTGGGCTAGATCGTATCTTGCGCAAGTATTGTCTGTGTGGCTTTTTGGTGAAAGCAATAAAGTTCAGAACAACAAAGTGCACCTGGATTTTGCTGTGAAGCTTGAGAGCATATGTGTGTGAGTGCATGCACAAACAGGCAACTTACAGTAAAGTACAAGCTAGTCGCCCCCATCAACCCCCACCTACCACATCACACACACATACACAAACACACACATATCTCACTCACTCTTAAGTTAAAAGGTGCAGTGCCTGGAAGGCTCGAGCTCTCAACGCTGAGTAAATCACACTGTTAACCTGACACGATTGATTTCTCATGTAGGAGCATTCAGCTGTCTGCATCTAAGCACACATGCTATGGCGTCTGTATAATTTAAAGACCATTAGTATTGATGATTTTTGGTGTTACTCACAGAAGTAGAGCAAGTGTGCACAATGCCACAACTGCAGCTACAGATTGCTCTGGACGTTTTTACTGCACATGCATCACATTAAGGGGGAAAATTGAATTCCCATCATTGACGAGCAACCTGGAGGGAAATTTCTGCCACAGGGGGCAAGAGGGGCACAAAACGGCCTGGACGTTCCTCTCTGTGTTTTTTTTTTTGTGTTTTTTTTATGCTCCTTTTTCTTCTCCCAGAATTCCAATGACCCCTACAGGCAACCAACGACTGCTGAATCCCAAGGAATGTGCTCTCTGAACTGTACAAAAAAAGCCTTCAGCTCAAAGAGCACAGCTGAAAACAAAACATGCCAACTGCTATAATTTTTCACTGTTGTGAGTTTGTGGAAAAATGCTGCACAGATTGCGGTGCAATGTTGACTCAGAGTGGGGTGAGGAGGGTTGGAGGTGGGGGTGGGGGGTGGGCACCAGGCAAGGCAGCCAGACAAGTTCAGAATCAAAAAGGGTGGAAGAAAGTCATGATTCATTTGTAATGTGCGTATCCATACACTCCAAATGTAAAACAAGATTGTTCTATGTGTATCTAAAGATGCAAGTCTAAAAAGTGCTAAGAGATTCAGCAAAATCAAGCTGTATGGGACGTCTTAAACTGTCAGCCTTACAAGTGGATAAAAGGAAACTTTTTAATGTAATTTAGATATTAACATTATTATGTTAAGTTAATACTGCTTTCTTGCTGGGTAAACTTTACTATCACAACACCTCTAGGCTGTGCAGATGTCATATTTTATTCACTGGAATAGCATTAGGAATGCTATTAGTCCGTATGACCTCCAATTCGTAGGGATTTACAAATACCACACATATCTTTATGCCAAATATAAAACCTCTGGTAAATTCTATCAACTTATAAATATGGCAAATGCATTTCAAGTATTCATGAAGGCCTAATAATGCTATAGGCTGATATTTACATAAAGCGCTCGCGCACTAAGTCAAGATAAACTATTTAAGACCCGGACCACAAATACCTCCACAGTGCAGAAAAAGGAGGGTCCCTGCAATGAAAGAGGACATTATGCTAACAAGTCAGATTACTGTACACAATAACTTTATCTTAAAAGTAAATACCATCCCCCGTGTTGGGGAAAAAAGAGGGAGGGGGGGTTGGCATTATGGAAAGTCACTGGCAATATTTCTGTGGGGACCAAATGCTCCTTATCAGTGTTAGTCGAGCAATTCAGGCCCGCCCGAAGAAAGATGAGTCTTCAAACTCATTCTATTCATGGTCAGACGTGTAATTACCCTCAGCTCACAGTCTAGACGTAACCGCTTTCACAGTATTTAAGACCCCCTATGCAACGTGTGGACGCCGGCTCCTACCACCGAGCCCTGCGCGTTAAATCTGTGGGCAGATAAATTAGCGAAGAATGCAATAAAATAGACACAATGAGAGGAACTTTATCCTCCCCGCTGCTAAATGAGATTTCTTTGAAATGCAGATCAGTGGCTCTAGATTAGTGAATTTTAGCTGCTGTCAACATCATAACAAAATACAAATGCGATTGTTCGCCGGAGCCTTATCTTCTTGCTTCCATCTGTTGGCTGGTTATTTACTCCCCCCTGATTTACTATGCAGATCTAAATAAGTCGCATCAAAAGGAGGGCTTACTGCACAATGCCTTCTTAAGCTTCTACATCAAGGTATTTGAAAAACTGGTAGTCACATGAAAAGGCTGCCCATCAAAGGCACATCTCTAATGAACTCTCCCGTATCAGAGGGGGCTTGTGGGGCCTGGCTTTAATGCCGTCTGCGTGGAGGAGAGAGAGGAAAAGAACTACAAATCAGACCCACCAAGGCATGGCTGAGGAGGGAGGAAGAAGGCAGGGAGAGGAGGGAGGGGGGGAGAAAAGAAAGGAGAGGGAGGAGAGGGAGGAGGAAGGCCTCAGTTATCAGATGAGATTAGCTCAGCAGAGGGACTAGTTCTTGGTCTATCCATCCATCCACGTAACTCTTCAGCGTCAGCGGAGTAAGGCACTTATGAAAGACTACAATAGAACTAGATTAGAATGATTATTACAATGGATTTGACTGGACATAGGTTAGTCATGAAAAGAAAACAGAATGCTGAAAAATAATCAGTTAAAGTGTAAGTTTCACTCTAAAAAACTACCTGAAAAGTTACTCTCAATGCAGTTTTTTAGACGCATAATGAGTTAGTTAAAAAGGAAAGAAAAACCATCCAGGTCTGAGAGAGATAGAGAGATTCTTGCACTGTCAAAAACAGCAAAGCGAAGCAAGCTGTCATCCCCCTCTCTTATTCTCCCCAGGTCTGCAAACAGCTCCGGTAATCTCAAACAGAGCTTTAGCATTACGCTCCTGCAATAACCTTTAATTTCATGGTGTATTTGTTGCACTCGGCGCACAGACCGGATTACAACCGACAATCTTCAGACTTATACGAGGAAAATAAACTGCATGGAGAGATCACGATCTGTCCCCCACCCACTGCCATCGTCACCACCGTCACCATCAACATCCTGCTTTGTAGCACCGTGTCTGCATAAAGGGGGAAACCCCCCCTCCCACCAACAAGCATGCAGTTTACCAGTGAACAATTAGCCCTGGAGCAAGAGCAAGGCCTGGCACTGGCACATGTGGTTAAGAGGCGAGCGCTGCGGGAGAGCACCAGATGATGAAGGGATGAGGATGGGAGAAGGAGGAGGAGGAAGAGGAGGGGTGGAAAGAGGCGTGTTGCGTGTGCCAGACACGCGTTTGCTAGTTTTTTTGGCTACTGGGTATGTCCTTTGTACTCAACTAACAGAGACTCTTTTCAAAGATAAAGAAGTCCTCGATTCCAAGACAACTTTGGCTCCAGACACATTCAGATTGAGCCGTAGTCTAGAGACTTTGGATGGCTGAGTCACTTTCCAATACAAACCCAAGTTCACCTCCCTCCCCTCGTCCTGCCTCGAGCGTCTTTCTGCACTGTGGCATGCCAACTGGGCCCAGTGCCAGTCGCATTTGCAACCACGAGGGACGCTAGTCTTTTCGCCTTGCCTAATGAAATGACAAAACAACAGATTTGCATATGCAGAAACAGGTGTTGTAACAGGTTTGACTCCTCTTGACCCGAGCCATGTTAAAGAGAGAAACTGCAGAGGAAAAAAAACATGCAGGAGCAGGAGAAAAAAAAAGAAAGAAGAAAAGTTTATGACCAACAGCTGCCTGGAGGTATTTAGGCTCTAATGGGCACTCAAGTTTGCACCATCTGCCCTGCTGCTTGCCAGAAGTGACAATCCAAATTAAAAACCACTCATCAAATATCATAAAAATAAACCATTGTTTTTGCTGCGTCCATATGTTGTGGCCACTTTATTTCTTTCTCAGAGAGCAGCGTCGGAGGCTGAGCTCGGAGGCCTAGAGTTGTGATCCAGGGAAAATCCGAAGAGCCGCACAGTAGCCTGTAATTACCCTCCTGCCGATCCGCTGTCTTCAGACCAGAGCTCTGCGTCATCCCGCACATTATCCGAGTCCATCCTCTCCACATTACAGAAGAGTAGACCTTACTGAGCCAGTGTGGTGAAAACATGGGTCATTGTTTAGAGTGGGATTAGGGGTTGCCTTCAAGGAGCACAAGCTGGGTGTTCAGATGTGAAAGTGGATAAGATCACTGCAGCGTACTTGCTTTTAAGTAGAAATCTGCTCTTAGTTTTTCATGCAAACACAAGGAACAAAAATAATAACGGAGTGTGTTGCTGTGAAAAAAACAAACTTAAATTGAGGCATTTCTGCAAATGTCAAATGTCTCCCCTAAACATTCTGACCAAATTACATCCTGACCCAAAGGGCTCCACTGGCAACATTTGTTTTGTCCTTCACTGAAAAACACAGCCACTGTACGACACCACCACCACCACCACCACCACCACCCAACCCCCCCACTTCCATTTTGCCTCCTGTTTTTATTTAGACGAGTGAGACAGAAGGAACAAACCTGAGACAGTCGTGACCCTGCGCGAGTGTTGTAACTTGGTCTAGAGCTACGCCGGCAGAAGGCAGCACCATATGCCCTCAGCCCCGAGCTGGATGCTCTTTCTGCAGCCTAATGTGCCTGTCAAAAACTGTTACTGTCACGAACCCCCTCCTCATGTTTTTTTTTCTCTCTCTCACAACATGTTTGAAATAAACATTTGTTCCCCTTTTATCTGTGTCTCTCTCGGTAAAGAGAAAAGGTCCTTGAAGATGTGAGGGAGAGTGGATGCAGTGATTGTTTGTTAGCATTCGAAACGAGGGATGAAATTCCCCAAAAAGTTAACTGAGGGTTAACTATCATAACCAGACATTCATTAAAACCTCATCTTACTCAGTTTGGATGTCAATTTTGAGACCCTGATGGGTTTGAAAATGACCTATAGTGACTCTTTCTAACCTGAAATGACTTATCAATTAATGGGTTAAAGACCCCCTATGCAACGTGTGGGCAAGTCGATTCATCATTGAATCTCTTCAAAAATGTCAAAATATTCCTTTATTTCAGAATTTTCAATTTAAAGATTTGTTGTTTCAATTTAGGACATTTTGATGAGCATTTTCACAACTTTCTGACATTTATTGGACTTGACGATTAATCCATTAATCAAAAAGAAAATCAGTAAATGATGTAGTTTTGGGATTTATTCTTTTTTTGTGACCTTGGTTCTTTTCCTTTCGCTCATTTTATGTAGCTGTTAGTCAACCTATCACACTCATAATACTAAAACTGTGTTTTCCCTGTTAAAATATGCCTAAATTCTTTATACAAGGCCTTTTCCTAAATGTCTGAGCTAGCTTCCACTGTTAGCCACACTGCTGCCTCACATCATGTTTGCCTGTTTACGGAATGACAGGCTGATGGCTGAATGCAGTCAGAGCAACAGTGACCTTGCCTTTTACCACGAGTGACCCTCTCTCTTTAATTCAGGGCAAGACCCCCAAAACCAACACATTTTTTCACACCAGGACACTGTCCATCTGAGCGTGACTCGAATAAAAGCTGTCATGCCTTCACACCACACTGACCAGCAAGTAAACATGCAATTGTTAACTCAACAAGGAAGGGGGAGGGAGGAAAAACTGAGGGCGGAAAAAGAAACACAAGCAAGGTCTGTGGCTGCTGTTGGTGTACTGTGATTCAAATGAGTACACAGTTTATAGGAAAAACACATCGACAGGTCAGCTAAATTTGTAGGCGAAGTCAAAAGTGTCAGCTGAACGGGAGACCACAGGGATCGCTGTCAAGATCCTGAACCTTTTGAAAAGTATAAATTACAATACTTCACATAGCTTTAAAGACATACTGTGCAAACAAACCCAAAGTTTGTTTTACAAAGCATGCATGTCTCTTTCCATTTCAGGATATGACACACTGCAAGGGTTACAATGCACAAGCCAAAAGCTACACACTTTGGTCATTTGTTTATGGCTTTACAGCCCTTTGATGGAAACAGAAAAAAGAGGTGACGTAAGATTTAATATTTGCAAAACAATCTTTGCAAGACATTTTGACCCCTGGTTGTTTTGGTCAAAGTAAAAATATAAACACATGCTTGGCCAAGAAAACACAAAACCCCTTAAAAAGCTCAAATAAACCAAGTCCACATGTGGCGATGAACTCAGATAAAACAAAGTAAGTTACTGACTGCAATCTGCTTTCTAATCCTCATCTCCTGACCCCACCCTGCACTGCTTTTCTCCGGCCCAAGAGTCACAACGTTTCTCCCTCACACCAGAGCGGAGTCGGGCTTAAGAAGTGACCCAGAGCGTAACTAAAAAAGTCTGAGCTGTCTCAAGACTCTTAGTAACTGTGGCACACAAAACATCATTACTGTGATGTGGATAATTACAGTGCAAAAAGGGGTGGCCTCTTAAGCATGTAATACACTCTTTTATCTTAAGGAGTCAATCTGTGTGAGCCTGACAGCTCGCAGCATATGATCCTGGTAAACAAATACTTTGGAGCGGCACAAAAGTGCCATTAAAGGCCAAAACTGTCAACACAAATTCCATTCTTACGGAGGAGGGAGGGGCAGGAGGGGGGAAAAAAGGACTTGATCACTTCTGGTTGCTTTAACTTGCATGGAGGTTGTCATGGAAACATTTCTATGAAGTTAAAAGGGATAAGACCTGCACATTTGCCATTTAATTGCGTTTAAGCTTTGTTGCAGGGCCTTGTGAGCTGTGCACGAAAAACACACTGTGTAGGTTACATGGAATAACTCTGCATGGTGTTTAGAAAAGTGAAGCTCGTGCACCACTCCCTTGATTTTCTTACCCATTTTTCCCCTTTAAATGCAGCAACACCTCAAGGGTTGAGCGAGCAGTCTGTTTCATTACAGAGGTGTTGGGGGATGGGCGATGGTGCAATTCAAAAGCTAATCCAAAAGTGAGCAAGTGTTTCATTGCCGAGGAATTGAAGTGATCTGTGTTGATAAAATTTAAAAAAAAATCCACTTTCTGACCTGTGTCTTAATTTGCACTGAGTCATTTTGCACCAAACCAAACATGGACAGTAAATTTGGTCAGTTTTGCACACAAACTTTTTTTTTACATGACTCACAGAGCTACAATTAAACTGCAAAGCATTTTCTCCTTCAGCTCATCTGTGCAGCAACAATTTCCATATCTGAGATAAAAAAAAATCATGCATCAACCAGTGTTCATTGAGCTGAAAGCTGAATCTTAATTTTGATAAATGATTGAAACGTATGACAGGGTATACACATTAATCCTGTGGAGGACATTCATTTTCCTATTACCATAATGTAGAGCACGACCGCCCGATGATAAATGCAGCAATCAAAAAATGGACGCAGAGAGGGGAGAGCCGGGGTAATAAGTGCACTGCTCCCAACAGCGGTCAGTCTTACAGGGAGACAAATGGCAAAAGTGGAATAAAACACATCCTGTTCAACAGAATAAAACCACCGTCCTTAGCTCCAGCAAACACACGTAAACAAAAAAAGTATGGACAGTTTAAACATGCTTTGAGAAATGATTACAGGGGCACTTCAACAAAGGGGCTGATTGTGCACCGTCGCTGACATATTTCACGAGGGGCATTTATTGCCGCCTTGGCCTTTGAAGAGTGAGAGCTGCTGAGTGAGGGGGGAACTGGCCCACACCTGCATAACTGAGGAGGGAACACCTGTGCACCCTGCGGCTCCAACAAGGAGGGTCCATGCAGCTAATCCAGGGGTGAAAGCTGATCAGAGGACAGGCCTGGAGAGTCCAGCTTCTCTCACTACACCCCTGTTAGCCTTTCTTTACCACTAAAAAAAAAGATACCTGTATTGATTTTTTAGGGCCACAATGATTGAGAGGACACAGAGAGTGAACTCAGCAAGGTCTTACTGTTCAGTTCAACCAGATTTAATTTTAGGATTTTTGAGTAAGTCATCATGAAAACTGATTTGCTACCAGCATCCCGGTTTGTTTCTGGACAAGGAAAAAAAGATGGAATATAAAAATGGAGCAAGCAAGAACGGTAAGGTGTTGAATGCTGATGATCATTCATAATAATCATGCAGATAAAGCGTAGATCATTCTACAGTGAATGCTTTAAATCTCATATCATTGCACTTTATATCATATACATTTACTTCAGTATTTTTAAAAATAGAACATAGATGAGAGATGCTTTTCAAAAATAAATGTGTCAAAGGTGAAAACACTATGTCCACAAGACTTAAGGAATTTGTAAAAGTGCCCATCTTGACAATGAAAATATGAAAACAACATAAAATATATATTGAATGTGAGATAAAGTAAACAAATCAGTGTATTTATAGGCTGTATCAATTCTTGCAATAACAAAACAGTTACAGCAAACACCAAATAACTTTTTAAACAGCATTCAGTGGCTTCAGTGTAAATATAAACTGTTATTATAAGATGTAAAGGGTGTAAAATACAAATATTTTATACGACGTAGTCTTGCAGGGCAGTTGTCAATCTTTTTAAAGCACGTTTATGGACACATTGTGATACAAAATAACTTTTCAGGTGTCATAATCACGTGCTCGTAAATATCAACCTGTTTGTTGACTACAATTGGCACGCGGTATTTTAACATTCATTTCAAAGGTTGAAACAATACGCAATAATCGCCTTTTCAAAAAGTCTAGTGCTCCGCGTTTAAACAGGCAAAGAGTGGCCAGCGCTGTGTGGAAGGTCCTCTCGTGAAACAGCCCGAAACACCATGCAAGGTGAAATATGTTCACAGCTGCACGCTCATTAAAAAGATACAGGAAGTGCACGCGACAAACGTGTAAATAAAACCTTCCAAATCAAAATGCAAAGCGAAGAGATAACACAGAGAAAAACTTGTGGCCAGCGGTCCACTTCCTAATTCAAAGTGCGGTGGGCAGAGCAGTAAAAAAAAAAAGTCAGAGTGCGGAGAGAGAAATAAGCGCTTGGCTTGGGCAGAAAAACTTACCACAGAAAAACACGGCAGGTATATTTCCCTCACGGTAAAGTCAAAGGGACACACACAGGTGAGAAGTCGCCGTCCTCTGTACTTGTCGAGATCTTCACACGTGACTGTCCAAGTTCACCATAATGTAGAGGAAAACGAACAACAAGCTGCAGAGTAAATAAAAAAGCTCAAATATTCCTCCGCTGGGCACCGCTGTCTGAGAAACACACACACACTCTCTCTCTCCTGCTGTCTCCAGTCAACGCCGCTGTTATTACTAATGCAACAGAGGGGAAAAGCAGTACACCGAGTCCTGTTTGAATGACGCGCAATAGCGAGGAAGACGCGGCTTGTTTTTTTCGTTACGATTCAAACACACACATCAAGCTGTATCCCAGCAAGCAAGTATATTTGGGACTAGAACCCCCCCCCCAGGGGAGGCACTTGCTTGTGCGCGGAGGTGTGTTGTTATTTTTGGGCGTACTGCGACCCCGTGTGACGTCAGGGCCACCTGCTTGCTACAAAAAAAGTATTTTTGTTAAAAGTTTGTTCCCCTTTTTTTTTTTTTTTGCAAAAGCTTCACGCTGCTGTATTTCCTTAATAGTAGTTGCTGATTGTTGAGGATTCAGCTCCGTGTGTTAGAAAGCCTCACACGTTGTTGTTGTCGGTTGAATGAACCAGTAACCTTTCACTAACGGGACGGTTCCTCCGACGGAAAGATGAGTGCGCCTGGTGCTGTCTGTATGAGAGAAACTTGTGACTGTTTGAGGAAGATCACCGAGAAGAGTCTTTGTTGCAACTACATCCGCAAGTGGGAACTATATCAAAGGGAGGAAAAAAAAAAGAAACATACATATTCGAGTGTTTGAATATCAACTCATTTTTATGTGGTATTCTACTAACCACAGAATAAACGAGATTAAACCCCAATTTATTTCATAATCTGTCCGATTATTCTCATAAGTATGGTTTTGTGTTGTGTGGTGCGCATACAGGAAATACGTAATCATTCTTTTATAAACAAAAGCAAGTAAATTGCATTAAAACAAAATTACCATCACCAGGAAATACAAATAACAACAATAATAATAATAACAATAATAATAATAATTAGCGTCTTACAGGTCAGAATGTAAACACGTACAACATCACTTCAATAAGCCTTAAATCTCGAATACATTTTATATGCCCCTCTGTAAATAATCAGATTAAGGAGAACTTGTAAATGGTGTTTGCATTTCCTTATAGTGTAAGAGAAACGGAACTGTGAATAGTTTAAACTGTAACAGCAAATAATGTGCAGGTTATTAATGTTAGGCAATATAATTTCAATGTCAACATATATTTTTACGTAAATGACTAAATTCTATCACATGGAATAAGTGCAGAATATCTAAGCTACTGATAAAAAAGATGTAGTGTTTACTGAAGGAATTTTCTTACCCATTCTCTCATACCTTCACAATGTCATTTGTCCTATTGATTCATTTATTGCTACATCCGAAGTCAGTTGTAGTTGAAGTTGAATCGACTTTGCTTTATTCTGCCTCGTCTTTTTTCTTTTCTTCTTTTTCAAACCGCTGAGACGTTCACGGTCTGGGGATAAATGGCCAGGTTATTATCAAGTGAAGTGAAGAAAAATATGGGGGCAAGTTAAAAAAAAAAATAAAGGGGACAAAACGTTAGTATTACAGTTTGTCTCATTCTCTTTGTCAACATTGAGGGTGCTTTATTTAATGTTATTTATATCATAAAAGAGTATGCATGCAGAATGTGATTTTTGAGGCTTTGATTTGTTCTTCTAAATGAAAGGAACGCAGAAACTTTCTGTGTGCGCCGGTGTCTATTTCAATTTGCGTAAAAACAGCGTCTTTTATTTATTTTTGTATTGATTGGTGACGTCAAATAGCAACTCGACATCTCTACTTCTGTCATATAAAATAATTAAGAATCATGAAACTTTTTTCACGTTGTTGTGCATTCAAGGAACATCCTGCGTCGGTGTCAAATCCAGACTGTCATAAAACCAGCCTGGCTTTCTTGGGAAAAAAAAATAGTTTTATTTATATTTGATGCAATAATAAAAAATATCATCTCAGTTAAATATAGCAGACAATGTTGTCATATTCCTCACGAAGAAGGGACACTTATCTATGACATTTTACTGTTTCTATTTACGCTGCTGTTGTTATTTGCTGTTTGGAAATTAAATAAAAGCAGAAAGAAACTGCATTTTGGAGAGTGTTAGGGGGGAAAGGGAAAACACGAATCATAGAATTGTGGTGGTATGCTGCCACCTTCTGGTCACTTTTAATAACACTCACAAAGGAAACGTATGAAAGTGTCTACAACATAATGAGTGTTGTTTTTCCCTCTTTATTATTATACTAATAATTTCCCTCCAACATCAGCTGTGCATTTGAGCTCATTCTCAACACATAAGTTCAACTTTAAATGAAAACTCAACTTGCTGAGGTGGAGGTTAATATTCTGCTATGTTTTAATCTGATCACTTAGTGCCATCTACTGATATATAGTGGACATTTCCAAAAAAAGTCATCAGTAGTTTGTAGTGGAAGGTATTCCCCACATTTGGTTCCACTTTCTTTTTGAAATAGAATACAGTAACAGATTTAAAGATATTTGTTTGCAGAGCAGTACAACACTTATTTGTTATTACAATGTATCTGCATTTGGAAAGGATGTCAAGACGAACCCCTGACACAATTTAAATAATTAAACAGCAATTTAAGGTTACTGAAGAATGTGTTTGACTTCAAACTGTAGAATAGGGGGGTCTTTTGAGGACAGGAACTCAAGCACCTACCTGTGAGGGATTGTAAAACCATCCGGGTCTATTTAAATTAAAATATGCACTTGTTTATTGGGTACTGTTACACTGCATATTAGAGATTAGTCAACATTTACATTCAACAGGGCAGACACACACTCAGAATCTGCAACAAAATAAGGAGATAATGTTCAGTGTTCTGTTACTGGATACTGTGAAACTAAAAAAATGAAGGCTGTCTGCAATGGCAGTGGCTCAAGTGGACCTGTGGCTGCTTTATCCAGACAGTCAGGTCTTAACAGGTAAGTCATCTTATTTTTTCCTTTTTTTTTGCAGAATGCACAAAGAAGTCAAAGGTCGGCGCCAGAGCACTCTTCCTGCCAAAGGTAATGTGATAATGTTTTGGTTAACCTCAGTACTTGAAGAGATAACTGCTACAACACAGGCCCTCCACCACATGCAGATCTACTTACAGTGGCATCATGCTGCACAACTTCATGTCACTTCTACAGACAGTGTGACAAATACATCAATAAGTCAAGACTTTCTATTTTACAACATGTGACAGCAGCTGTGTAACTGAAAACATGATGATCACATATACAAGCAGCTTTATAATAGGAGAATTATGGCCAAGCTGTTGTCTCTGATGGACATAATTTTCTATATATTCTTGTTGGAATTCTTGTACTGTACACCTCCTTGTTTGCTGCTGTAACTCCATGAATTTCTCCGTTGTGGTATGAATAAAGGAGTATCTTATCTTATCTTATCTTATCTTATCTTATCTTATCTTATCTTATCATATGAGGCTGAATTTGAGCACATTAGTATTTTGAGCTAAATGCTAACACTGAATTGCTGAAGTCAGAACCACAGTATTGCCATGCTTATATTTACCATGTTCTCCAGCTCAGCTACACATGTTTTTATGCAAAAGTTTGCCAATTGGCAATTAAGAATAGCAACCGAGGATGCTAAGAATGTAAGTAGCATTTGAGGTAAGCACCAAAATATTTAACACACTTTAACTCTGACTTGATGATCATACGATATGCAAAGAAACAAAAGTTATTGAAAGAAGAGGCAGCTCACACATCTGATAAGACAGTCTGATGAAGAGCAAGTCAAAACGTCACACCCCTGGTGCATTAAATCATCTGGAATATTGGAGCCCTGCAGAGTTCAAGCTGTCTTTCTTTGTTCTTTTTCTGTGACACTCTTACTCGACTCAGCACCTGCCCTCTTTGGTTTGGATGTGCATGTTACTTGATTTTGGACCAAATCACCAAAGAAGTATTTAGAGATGGACACATTTTTTATGACAAACCAACCAATATTCACTGAGATATTTCAGTTTAAATACATTAACGTTGTGTATTTTCATTTCCTGGATATCCTGACAGAATTCCTATGAAATGCACAGATTAGATCACAATGTAATATATTCAATTCACTAAACAGAGAAAACACGTTCACAGTGTAAACATAATGGGTGTTAGTCATTTCCAAAAGTTCAGAGTTAAGATCATGTATTTGCAAGTTTAAAAAATTAAGCCATTTATTTAGGTATCATGCCAGCTGGTGTTATTTGCTGACCACTGTCAATGAGTTTTCTAGGGTTGGCATTAAGTATGTGTTCACACACACATGAATGGATCACATTATTTACCATGTATATCTGGACAAATCACATCTACTTGGACTACAAACACCAAAGTATCCAAAATATGTTATATTCCTCTTTATTATCTTTTAATTTTCAAAAGTACAAAACAAAACATGCAACGTAGAAAACGAAGAAAGTCTCAAGCAGCCGAAAAAGTTTAACTTTACTGAGGTCCAGCCTTTGACTAGGCCAAAAGAAATCATAGTTAAGAATTTTTGGGTGGCTAATCAGAATTGAAGGGAAGCACAGTCATCGCTGATCACACCCTGGATCTGCCCACGGCCAACATGCCACTGTGTGATGTCATTAGATTTATTAAATCTCAACCCACATCTCTGATGTATCATCATTATATTTTGTATCATGTCACAAACATAAGCTCAAATGTACTTTATAGATATAGAATTAAAAAACAAACATATCATGTGTATAAAAGGAGATATAAGCTACACACCAAACTTTAAATCATTCTTAATTTTCACTGATTTTTAATTTAATTTGGACTTTTTGTTTTCAATTTTAGTTTAGTTTTGATTAGTTTTAAATGCTGGTTTTAAGGTTTAGTTGAATTTTTATTATTTAAAAAATGCGAAAGTTCCAGTTAGATTTCATTGGCTTGAGAGTTAGTTTTAGTTTTAAGGCCTGTCATGAGAGACTTGTTAGGGGTGAGACGTGTAAGGGCCAGAAAACTATTGTGTGATAAAACCTCAAATCAACTTTTGTACTTGAATAAATATTTAAAAATGGTGTTTTAATAACCACCACCATCCACAAAAAACAAACTTTGAAGGATGTGTCAGTCAGTGTGCTTCTGTCAGAGTTATTAAATCAATTTCTGTTATTAAAGATGTTTGTGAGGGTCTAGTTTTCTCTCTTTTGTCAGTTATAAAAACCTTGATAGTCCTCTTGATAGTAACTTCTAAGTGTCCAATGAAGTCAAGATTCCCAGTTATTTACTTTGTAAATAGCAACCACATTGTGAGAGGATGACTGAGGGGATAACTGGCCTGCCCTGCTCTCATTATACGTGTCCTATTAATAGGCCTGGCTCAGACTCACAATGTTCAGCT
Organism: Notolabrus celidotus; assembly: GCF_009762535.1. Lineage (NCBI taxonomy): Eukaryota > Metazoa > Chordata > Actinopteri > Labriformes > Labridae > Notolabrus > Notolabrus celidotus. Next base: position 9,674,549 of record NC_048292.1, read on the forward strand.
GTAACCGAACTCCATCTGTCAAGTCACGTCCTCTCCGTGCTCTGCCTCTACAGTATCAGTGCAGCCAGACTGGGGGCACTCTGCTCTGTGCCACCCTCCGAGCCAGACAGACGGCAGGACGGGCAGACAGCTGCCTCTCAGACCATCCCACATTATGGAGGCTCTGTACATGCAACCCTTTGAAGAAAAAGTGCTGATACCAGAGAAGCAGGAACAGGAAAAATGTGGCGAACAGGAAGAGGAAGGATTGGACGCCTCAGACGAGGAAACAGATGAGGACTCTGAACCAGAACCCCCCTCGGTCATAAGGAGAAAGGTGTCATTCGCGGATGCATTTGGCCTTGACCTGGTGTCAGTTAAGGAGTTTGACGATGTTGAAGTGATGGAGTCAGAGGTCAGCTCGTCCCCTGAGGGTAAGGGGACCTATCCGTCAGAGGAGTTTTACATGTCCTGTCTGTTTACTGTCCCCTCATGTTCTGAGGAGCTGGACCAGAGACTGCTAGCACAGATGATCGAGCTGGAAAGCATCGAGCTACTCCCAGGAACCTCCACTATCCGTGGCATCATCAGGGTGGTCAACCTCTGCTACAGTAAGTCTGTTTACGCCCGGATTTCCCTTGATCGCTGGACGAGCTACTTTGACCTGTTAGCAGAGTACGTGCCTGGATCCAGTGATAGAAAAACAGACAGATTTACATTTAAGCACACTCTGATTCCTCCTTTTGAGAAAGAGGGAACCCGAGTGGAGTTCTGTCTGCGTTTCGAAACTTCAGCAGGAACTTTTTGGGCTAATAACCATCGTATGAACTATGTACTGTTCTGCCACCATAGAGGACATGTACAGGAGCTGGGGGCCCAAGTGCAAGAGGAGAGTTGCTGCTTCAGGAGCAAGAGGAGCTGTCTGAGAACCAACCGGTCAGAGAACCTCAAATCTTTTTTTAAACATAGCTCAAAGGATGCTAGTCACACACCCCTTGTACATCAAAAGATGTCTTTACACAGTGATCCATGTTTAAGTCAGTGCAAACCGAGCATAGAAGTTACACATCACAAATAAGTTCGTTGCTGGGGTTGTTTTTAGAATCTGACAGTGTAGGTGTCTTTTACTCCATGCTACTTGAAGCAAGAGCAAACATTGCTTGATAACTGGACCTTGTGTGTGTATAGGAAGATATTACATAACTTTTCACTCGTGGATGTTCACTAGAACTCATTTTATTGCCCATTTAAGGTCAGGTGTCTGTCCAAGATTCCATGACGTCCTACAATGTCAGGGGATGTCAGATATGCCTACTTTATCCTCTCAGAAACAATTTCCTAAACCGCCTATTTTCAGCTCATAACTGTTTTTGTATTTATGCATGTGTCAAAACAACTTCCTGCTGTTTTAAAGTAATACACATGTTGTAACTGAGGGTGAGGAAATCTAGTAGTATTGAGGATGTTTGTCAAACTATGAGAGAAGAGTGCATCCAAACACTAAAAAATAACTTAAAATACTGTGAAAGTAAAAAAAAAGGCACACCTCCCATTTGAAGATTTACAATATTTGGTCAAATTGTTCTTAAATCAAGTTTGAAACATGCTGTAAGAGAAAATATGTCAGAATATTCAAAGCTGAGAAACACTGGAACAGAGTGTGATTCATAGCTGTGAGCTTATGTAATGTTATTGCTGCTTTGTTTTGAACCACAGGAGGGGAAGTGCACAGGAAAAGGCCTTGGAGACCAGTTACACATCAACAGTTTTTGCAGGTGTGCACACATATTGTTTATACTGTTTGTTTGTGTGCATGCGTAGATGTGTGTGCTTCATTGTGCAAGCAAACTTTGACCCTGTTTGTGTTTCTTTTGCAGAGGGAGAGGCTGCACATAGAGCACAGGATGGGAACATAAAGACAAAAGACGATGCAGAGATACAATCAGTACTAAATCATGAAGTACACAAACCTTTGGTGAGGTTCATTTGTTATCTTTTTAAAAATGAAACATTGCACAGAAACTGCTCGCTCAAGCTGCAGATAGAAACTGTAATATATACTGAGGAAGCATATGTCTTCTGCCAATACATGATAGCTGAGTCAAAGATGCATACTGCACAGTGCACAAGGAGTCCCAGAAGGCTCTGCAAAGTCAGCTGACCTGACACTTGAGAGCATGTCTGAAATCACCCGTGTGCAAACTATTAATAATAAATGCAACCTGCTGGAACACGTGAAGCAAAGTTGATGATGTAAACAAAAATAGGGTTGTGTGCTGAGGTTGCAGCAGTGTTGCAATATGTTGCATCATCACAGCAATGTTACATATCAAAGAATACTCAGTGAACGGGCTATTGCATTCACTTTTTGTCATCAAGCCAGGATTTAGAGTGATTTATGGCCTGAAAGAGTTCAAAACCACTGGGCTGGTAGCCTCTGGTTATAGAACAAGCAGTTCAAGCATTAACACTTGGCTTGACCTTTTGACTATTTGGCCTTTTTGACAGGTGGATAGCATTAAAAGCAGACACAGAACGACACGCTTGGCACGCGTGCAGGAACGTCTGGCCCAAAGGAGAAAGCCAGTACCACAGGCTTATTCCCATGATTCAGGTGAAGGCCATGAACTCTCTCAGCGCTGGGCAGCCCCGTGGTGTGACTCTGCAAGCTTTCTCCAAGACCGCCAAAAGAAGCCATCCAAAGAGAGTTCTCAGGTTCTCACCTATCATCAGATACCTCTGCTGACACTGGACTGGAACAATGACAAAATCCAGCAGTGGGGGTCTGCTGACATGGATGACATCTGGACTGGAAGAGCTAAAATCACCTTGTCAAAAACGTCAGAGAAAAGAATAGATGAAACACCTTCTGTTGTTATGTGGGAGACCTTTCATAATGGTACAGATGATAGCACTGATAAAGGATCCTCTGTGTGCGATGTATGGCAGGAATTTCTTAATGGGGCGAGTTGTACGGACCACTCTGGTGTTCCAGAGTCAGAATGGCTGCAGACAGCAACCTCAGTGTCTCCCTCGAAGGATAAAGAGCCCAAAGCCCAATTTGCGTCAAGCAGTCGAGAGCATGAATTTCAGGTGGGGACGGATCCACCCACCACCTTAAATTCGCACACCTCAACTGCCTGTCAACTGCTGTCAGACTCTCACCAAACACTGTTGGTTTTTGCTGCCTTGAACACTGAAGACCATCAGCCAGCAGAGGCGTGTGTCAGCAGCCCAAGAGATGACAACACGGTGACACAAGAGGCGCCCCAAAGGTCACAGACAAACTCTGTAACAGATATGCCACAGGAATTTAGCCTCAAGGGGGCGACGCCTGTGTCCGAGGGATCTGTTGACGGTTCAGCTGAGTGTCATGAGCATGTGACGTGGGAGCGAGGAAGAGAAGGAATAATAGGAGGAGCAGAAAGCGCAGGAAGAGATGTGCCCCTTGCAGAACACACAGCTGACTTTGAAACAAGCTCAGGGGAGTCAGTGACAACAGACTTGACAGAAACGCCAGAGTCTCAGAATGCCAACACCGCTGATAGGATCTCACAGGGAGCAAGGCTGGATGGGGGTCTTTCTTCTAGCAGGGAAGGAGAGGTTACAGGTACTGCTACAGATGACACGTTGGCATTTCATGGGACAAAGGACAGGGAGGGGTTTGCCTTTCCAGCATCCAGGCAGGGAGAGGAGAAAGCAATCATGAATAACTGTACAGCAAATAGAGTTTCCGCAGAGGAGGAGGAGGTATTTAGGCCACAGAAAACAGAAGGGTGTGAAATCTCCCAGAGGTATGCAGATGAAAAGCATCATGAGGAATTCAGGCTGAACCTTAACAGAGAAAATCCATTACAGCAGAATGAGAGAGATGAAAATGAAACAAGACCTGCACAGTCGCATTCAGATGAACTCAATCCAAGCCGAACGTGTGAAGGCAATATCAAGGAAAGCCAAATGAGAGCAGGCGAATTCAGAATGGATGAACTGGGGAATGGAGAATTGTTTGAAAAGAAAGAGGCGGAAAGAACCTACAGTACAAATGGAGAATCAAAGAGACCAATGGGTGCAGAAGCTGAAATTAGCAAGGTATTAAATGTGAAAACATGTCAGCCTAACGACAAAGCTTTCATGCCGAATTCATTAAAGCAGAGGGACAACACGTCCATGATACCACAAGCACATAACAGACAGTTAAAGCCAATTCAAGCACAGGCAGAGTTGTGCGATCAGGAAAATGTTGGGCTGAAACCTGAAACCTGTGAATATGCATTCAGCTCTGATCAGAAAGAGGAAGTATCAAGCTTGAATTGTTATGGGATCAATGGTAAGCCACAGGAAATAGCATCAGCACAGTCAGATGAACCAAATGAAATGATAAAGGTCTTTGATGGTACACAAAGAACTTTTCCAGCGGAGGTGGTGGAGATTAAATGGACCCATTCGCAGGAGGATTTGAAGGGTCAGAAAGAGGATGGAGGCAATGAAACAAGAACAGAAGTTACAGCAATCGAGACTGTTGCGAAGAAAGACAATTCAACAGAACTTCAACGCCAACCTGAGTTATTAGAAATAATAGAGGAAGATATGAGCCGGAGAGACAAAGATGAGAGGGGGAGTATTGGGAAGCTGAAAATAGCAGCGCAGGGGGAGTTGATGGGTAATGTGGAGAACCCTCAGGGGAAGAGGAAGAATGCACCAGCCGAATTGGAAGAACAAGAGTTGTCAGCAGAAGTTGAGAGCTCTCCACGTGTTGAATGTAAAAAATTGTCAGAGGGAACAAAGAAGTATATTAAAGCAGAAAGTACTGAAGCGCTTGAAGTGATAAAGTTGGGATTGGAGGAAATGATTGTTGAAAGATTTGGAGAAAATCTGGTCAAGAGGATTTGGGAAGAGGTGTTCGATCTGAAGGTGCAGGCGTGTAAGAGAGACACAGGAAGCAGTGATGGATTGGGGGGCGAGGAAACAGATTTGCTTGATATTTCACAAAATTGTCATCTCCTTTTAGAGAAAGATGATGATGCTTTTGATTCAGGTGTATTTTCCTTGATAGAATTGCCCACAGATATAAATGGAAGTACCTGCCAAAGCTTAGAACAAACCTTCACGACCAACAGCAACGAAGGCTCCTCAGAAGAAATGAACCTGTCACTCTCAATGGCAGAACAAACTTACCCTTTCTTGGAGGATTCACAGGCACAGACAGATTTGACTTGGAGTGTTCATCTATGTCAAGATTTCAATCCCATCTTGGCTGCTAGGAGTTTGGAGTCATTGACTGAACCAGCCTCAAGCTCTTCAGAGGATCGAGGAAACTTAGCTCAGATCAAAGAAAGATCAGTCACCTGCAAGGAGGCCATTCGATCAACAGAAGAGTGGGAGAGCTGGAATCAGTCAGCGCAGCAAACATACAGAGTCCAGAGTTCCTCCCAGGAGAAATTAAAAGCGTCCAACCGTCTTGAATGGCAGAGTTTGTTATACATCTTCTATCACATCACCAGACTTCTAATCTGCATCATATTAGTCGCTGGATTCTTCTTCATTGTCTTCTTGTATGATTTCCCAGCATTCTTTGCGCTCTACATATTTTCAGTGTGTTGTTGGGTCTCACAGTGGAAGAGACATCGAGTGACACCAAACAAGGGGATGGTGGGATAGAATGGGAAATAGGTAGGGACAAAAGGATGTGGTCAACTGATATGTGTAGCACTTTTTATCATCAGTAATCACAGCTCAATCAATTTTGCTGATTTTTTTCGTACTGTATTTCAAACGGGTGAGCCATTGTTGGTGCATAACAAAGATACACTTGCAGCGTGTGTGTTTTCATGTTTGGTTGTTCCTTTTCTGACTCTAAGCTGATTCCGTGCAGTGGTTCAGAACAGTATTTCTTTTGGGCTAGTAACTTCTTTAAAAAGGATATGTTGACTTGCGACCCTTTATAAATCTTTATTTACGTGTACTGGTTAAACTAGATCAACCAAAGATTACATTTAATACATTTACTTTGAAAATTATTGGATGGAAGTGTGGAAAGTAACATGTGATGCACAAGTGCTGTGTTTTTTACTTTATTACTCTCACGTATGTCCCACTACAGCCCAATTTTGGAAATATTTGTTGCAGTCTCATACCCAAGATTAGGAATCAATAAATAAAGATTTTTAAAATCACTTTTAAAATTGCTGAGAAACGCCCTTGTTGAATGTTTTAGTGTGTCTGATGTGTGAGTATTTGCTGTGTTTTATGGGCCCAATATCACTTACAAATGTACTCATGTTGGAACAAAGTCAGTTTGTGTATGCAGATTGTGTGACGGTAACACTTTTCTTTCCTTGGTTTTCTCCAATAAAAGAAGTTCACATGACTAAAGAAATTAGTGCCACTTGATTTTTTGTCTTCATTTGTTCAAAATATTGTTAGTAAGACATTTTATATCACAATAATCAACAAGATGTGACATGCTTAACAAAACGTTAATGCATAGATGCAAGACACAACAACATTGGTCTATGCCACCTGTTGCTTTAGCATCATATTCAACTTAGTAAATTATTAAACCTATTGTAATCAAGCAATCAATCAGACTTTATTTATACAGAGCTTTTCATACAATGATATTGTAACAGTAAGTGCTGTACAAAAAATAGAATAAATTAAGAAAAATATTTAAATTAAAGGTATAAATAAAAAATAAAAAGACCCCCCATCCTAATCCCAACCCAGCCCCGACCCCAAACCCACCCCACAATCCTAAGGTGAAGAACACAATATATGCAACAATAATAATACAAACAATAAAAATAGAATAAATAAATACAAATAAAAAAGAAGTTGCTGAACGAACTGAGGAAACGCTAAAATAAGATGTTAAAACTCAACACAGGAAATTAAAATCACCAAAATAAAATACATTTCTAAGACAATAAAACACCAAAATATTAAACCATTAAAAGACAATAAGATGCTAGACTTCAAATGAATAAATAAATACAATAAAATAAATTATTAACATAATAAAACACTAAAACATGTGCCATTGAAGGAAAATAAGATGCTATACTTAAAAAATAAATAAAATATAATAAAAAGTGACTAAAATTTGAACTAGATAATAAATAAATAAATAAATAAAACTGTTATGAGAATGAAACTCAATTAAAAGCGAGACAAAAAAGGTAAGTCTTGAGTTTGCTTTTAAAAATATGTATGCTCTGTGTAGCCCTCAGATCTTCAGGTAGGCTGTTGTAAGACTTAAAGCTTTTGTGGCATATGTTTTGAAAACTATCAGGTTCTGCTTTTTAAACCTTTTACGAGTATAATATCTATCATTAGTTCAACTGGTCTGTTGTACATTTAATCCTGTAGTTTGTGCGCTTGAGTGTTTTTCTTTTTCTTCTTTCGTATTTCCTTGGAAATATATCAAAAAGTGAATTATCACTCATATCACTGAAGTACCTCTTCAAGCCTATAAAGCCTTGTTTGTCCACTAAACAGCTTACACTGAACTCCGCTGAGTCCTTGTGAATCTGACTGGATCAAAGTGTCACTTAAATCATTGATTCACATTTAGTTAGAACGGATGTGAGGACAAGGCATAGAATGATGTTTTAGGACTTCATACTTCGGATAATGGGTTTGGTCAGGGTTCATCTGCACTTACCTTCAGAGTGACCAGAATCATTCATAACCCTTGTTGGCAATCGTTCCCACATACTGTGTATTAACAGCCACATCCTCTTTCAGTGTTATAAGATAGCTCACTGAACCTGAGAAGTCACTCTTCACAGCCCCTAGGATCAGTCAGCACTTCTTTGGTCTTGGAGTTGGAGACTATAAAACCATAAAGGCAATTGAGTCCTTTTCATGGAACTTGTAGCGTGTAAAAAAAGGTCAAATTGCAATGACGTTTCAATGATATCTTAGTGCGCTTCGGCAGAGTTACATGTTGATTATAAGATAAATCAACCCTTTGAAGCTAAGCAGTGTGTCTTTGAGATGACAGGTATGATTTAATCTTTCGTCTCTGTATCAGTGAGTAGTCATTTGATATTTCGATTTTACTATGTGCCAGCAGGAGAATTCAGTCACAGTCACATGGTAAACAGGCCAACATTGACCACATTTGACTTGTTAAATGCTACTTATTTGAGGGTTGAAATTCATTATTTTAGCAATAATGTAAAGTCGAATTAACTGCTCTTACAAGATGCCTCCTCAAAATGTGCACATGTCAAACACAGATGCAGTGCACTTCATACACGATGGGATTTTTGTGTTATCATAAGAGTTTTTTAAATTATTATAGTCATCAAGCAAAAACAAGTAATATCAAAAAGTTCAAAATAAAACAAAAAATTTAGGGCTGTGAGCGTTATCGTATTAATCGTGATGTGATTAAGGTCTTAAATTAACATGTTGTTTTCTCTTAAGTCACATGCTATTTTGTCCCTTCCAGCTCACTGTAGTTAAGCAGTGTCCTCCTGCTTCCTGCTGCCACCACTGTGATGGAAAAAAATATGACACCACTGCACTTTTGTGAGGAACATTTCACCTTTCAAAAGTTCCAGACCACTCAGTTGACAAGTCAAAAGTAATATGCCATTCATGTCAAACAGAACACTGTTCATTTTGGGTTGGGTGCTGGTTTGGCCTTGTGGTTAAGTCGGTGGTTAAGTAGCCTGAACTCTCCCACAAATACAATGCTTCTGAACATATTTTGTAGATGCACTTCTGAATATTTCTTAATGTGTAACATTTTTATCCTTACAAAAATAAATAATAATAATAATAATAATAATTCATTTTATTTATAGGCACCTTTCTGGACACCCAAGGTCACCTTACAAGATAGCAATAATAAAAGCAACACTCAAAAGTAAATAAATACATACATTAGAATAAAGAATACAATACTAGAAAAATGAAAGGGAAGGGGAAGCCATTCCAGTCCCAAAGAGACGGATTAGAGTGAGTACGCTTGGCAGAAAAGGTGAGTTTTTAGGTGGGATTTAAAGGTGGTGGGAGAGGTGGAATTTTGTATGTCCAGGAGGAGAGAGTTCCAGAGGCGGGGGGCCGAGCGGCTGAAGGCTCTCGACCCCATGGTGGTGAAGCGAGCAGGTGGGAGCGTGAGTTGGGTGGAAGAGGAGGACCTGAGACTACGGGTGGGTATTTTTGTATGGAGGAGGTCAATGTGGCACTGAGGAGCTAGGTTGTTGATGGCCTTGTAGGTGAGGAACAGAATCTTGAAAATAATGCAGTATTTAATGGGAAGCCAGTTGAGTTGCTGCAGGACAGGTGTGATGTTGCTGGTGGAGGGGGTTCTGGTGATGATGCGGGCAGCAGAGTTTTGAACCAGTTGAAGTTTATGGATGGATTTGTTAGGTAAACCAAAAAGAAGGGAGTTGCAGTAATCTAGGCGGGAGGTGACCAGGGTGTGAACCAGAATGGATGTACTGTTGGGGGAGAGAGATTAACACAGGCGAGAGATGTAAATAAAAAAACTCTGTACTTTCAGAATGAGCACCTTGAAGCTATCTTTACTCTCTATATCGTGGTTTTAGACCACATTGGTTTAACAGTGCCGCTTTTATTTGGAAACCAATTTCAAAAGTCAAGACCACACAGAGCATTTCATTACTATTATCAGACACCAAATCAAGATACTGGTAGGAATACTTTACATTGTAATCCACTTCAACAGTATTTTACAATGCACAGTCGTGGAATTTTAAATATGCAATTAAAAAGGAAATTGAATGCAATAAGCTTTTGAAATGCAGCGGTTATCAAGGTAAAAATAAATTGTTTGAAAGTCATACATTTTATAATAGATGGTATTCTTGATTTTCATTAAGATGCGTAGAATTTTCTGGACCCACACAATATTTTTATTCAAGTGAGTTACTGTGGAGCCTGTTATTGAAGTTGATCATACTTCACTACTCGGCTGGAGTAATACAGAAAAATTGCATTTCATCTGTGTGTGGCCACAGGTGGTTGGTTTGTCAGTTTTGTTTACTTACACCAACACACACTTCCATCTACATTTAGGGATAGGAGAAATAGTTCAGCAAACTGGTGGATGGCAGCCATGTCAAACCTAAAAGAAGCACAAAACAAAGAAAACATGATTAAGATGTATTGAAAGAAATATCAAAATAGGTTCAAGCATATTTTGGCTATTCAGAAATGGATGTCACAATGTAATGCACTTCATTGATTTAACCTTCAATCTGTAATATTTGCATAGGAGGTGTCAGTGCATGTTTTCTGCTTTTGCACAACAAGCAAGGAGATGCCTCCCTGTGTGTCACCCTGTGCGATAGTGACTGCTGTCACTTGATCCCGTCTGGAGTATGTTGACCTTTTGTAAGCTGGCTCCAAACCAATGCTGGCACCTTTAACAATCTGTCCAAAAGCCAATGTTGGCACAGCAAAGGGCTACTCTTCACGGTGCACGTCTCTAAGCAGGCACAGTACAAACCTGGCACTGCTACAGTGGAGGGTGTGCAGACAAAAAGTAGCAGTGACAGGAAGAAATCGAGAAACAAGGACCGAATCTTGATCAGCTGGGGTCATTCAGGTGCAAGGCTGCTTGTTATATTGACTGGATCTCGTGCCAACATGTAGGGAATGGAATTATAAATTATTCAATGCTGCACTAGATACAGCGATACTGTGGCATCTACTAATCCAGACTGCAGTAAGAGAGACCGTATCAGTTAGCAGACTCAAATATCCATAAAATATGCAACTATTTTACATTTCTATCTAATCAATCTGTCTTTAAACCTGCTGAGCAATATCTAAAAAAATAAACAAAGAAAAAGCAATATTGAATCGTGAATAAGATGGAACACAGCGGGATAGATGCTTATAAACATGGAAAATGAATCGTCTGAATTCTTACACGGTTTAGAGCAGTGTTGCCAAATCCTCAGTGAGGAAAGTAGCAATTGGCTGTCCTAAAAGTCGCTAAATGACGTCATCACTTAATTTGCATAACTCTAATTGTAATGGACGCTGTAGGAGAGACGTGTAACGTTGAGTGGGAGACAAAAAGGGGTTAAAAAACACCCTAAATATGTTTATAACTACACTCAGGAGCCTACAACAAATCAAAGTAAAACATGAAATTTTTCAAGCGTAACATTTTCTTTATTTTTATTGTATACAATCTACATTAACAATCTAAAAAGAGACAGTAGGCGGGGTCAGCCAGCGGTGTCTTCATACGTGTGTGATACATTTGCAGTCTGGCTGCTGAGGGGTGAACGCCTCCTGCTCTGAATGCATCCTAGGAGGCACTCACAGCAGCACCAATTGCTCGTTGAGTAGAGTAAGAACGATTCATGTCTCCAAAACTCTCCATTAACACCAGAAAAAGTGGCTAGATTTGTTTGCCTTTTTGAAAAAGAGTTGCTACAGGGGCCTGAAAACTTGCTAAATATAGAGACAAAGTCACTAAGTTGGCAACACTGGTTTAGAGATACTTTTAGGAAAATAATGTTAAAACAGAAGACTTTGTTTAAGAATAAAACTTTTAGAAATTGGTATAGAAAGGAAAAGTCTTGGATAGCATGTACCTTGGTTTGTATTACACTGAAGGTCCCTGTGGTGGCAACAAGAAGACAAGGGAATTGACTCTTGGATCACACCCTGAACCTTGTGATACAAGTCTTGTCTAAAATAAGAACCTGTCATCATTCGATGAAATGATGCTCTCTCAATTGGCTCTTGCTCATCACAGTGTGTATACAAGATTCAGCGTGTTGGTATGAGATTCAATGCGTGTAAGATTACGCAGAGTCAAGCTGTTATAAGGGTCTCTGCCTCTTATCATGGGAGAGATATTCTCAGGAAGGCATTCTAGGATGTAATTTGTACTCAAGCTAACTGTGGTCCCATGTACGTCATCAAAAACTATGAGAGACTAAAGTGGTTAGTTTTTATTTCTGACTATGTCCTCTGATGATGTGGAGAATCAAAGTTTTCTGCAATACTTTTTAGGGAGGCCAGATCTGAATATAATAATAATAATAATACTAAGAAGAAGAAGAAGAAGAAGAAGAAGAAGAGAAGGCTCACATGACAGGTTAAAAGTGAAATGCACTTTAAGTCAAACAAGATTAATATATCACCAGAGTATTTCAGGATAAGCATACAGGTGCGACTAGGTAGACTGACGTCTGCATCACAAAAGCCGAAACGGATCATTATTTTGGAGTGCGTGAATCACCACAGTCCTGTGAATTAAAATATATCAGAGAGGTCAAATACAGTGCTTGCTAGGGGACATCCTCCAGTAGCAACGTATTGCTTCACATTGTTATTATGGACTTGTTTTAAAAAGCAAACTAATGGAATTTTAAGCAATAATTAAAAAAAAACATTAATCACAATTAACATTTCAAGTTCAATGACTAATTATGTACAAAAAAATGGTTTAAGGACCCTAATTTCTACATTTTTTTTCATCCATGATTGTGAACTAGATTGAGATTGCTAAAGGGTCCAACTTGGTCAACTGCTGCAAAAGGAATAGGTCAGGTGTATGCACTAGCTTTGTTTTAGATCTATAACTCCTTTTTGTGCTAACTCTCAAAATGTGTGTATGTACTCTGTTCTGGTAAAAATTGCATTTTGATTATCTATCTGCATGTTCTGCACATAAGGCAGAAACAACATACATACTTGCTTGCTTAATCTGGAATAACAATGATACTACTAATGCCAAAACATACATCTTACCAATAACCAAATAAATAGAAAACACATAGGATGTCAGTGAATGACGACAGCTCAAGGTTGAAAAAAACAGAAAACAATATTGAACAAACCATGGTGCAATGCTACATTTCTTCCAGCAGATGACAATGCAGCTCCACTTTACAAGGAACCCACCACATGTTTAGTTTAACAACAAAATCTTGTTTAATGGTTTAGATTCATCCCAAAATAACATCAGAATCATGTGATCACCTCAAGCAAACATTTGACACACTCTATATCTTTAAAACCTAAACCTTAAGCCACAATTTTACATGAAAGCGACAAACACATAACAGTCAATGTTTACTCCCTGTGGCTAAATGACTGTGCAGTGAAGTGCTCTACTGGGGACAAGAGGGTGCATGAGGACGCTGTATGTGAGTGGATGAGAGCGCAAAATGAAGCGGGGCCTCTTATGTTGTGCTTCCTGGGGGGAACAGAGGCACTCCACTGACAGATTGGAAACCTGACAGGCTGCATCGTCCACACTCTCCCCCGGTCGCGGGAACCTCGTTTTATTCACACATCTCTTTGTTTCGACTGATTGTGCTTTGATTCAACCTCCAACCTCGCCTGCATCATCTCCCCCTTCCTCCCTCGCTGTTCCGTCCCACCAAACCTACACATGTGCCCTCCCCTCCCTTTAGCCTCCCTCTCTGACTCCGACATTCCCAGATGTCTGCTGGCTCTTGCATCACTGAGACAGCCGGGCTTTCTGCTGTTGTCACTTGGCATTTGGGAGCTGTGCATGCGTGGGACACTGTCACCTCCCATTCAACACTAATTGCAGTGTACTGACTGCTGGAGGATCCATCTGGGGGTATAACAGCAGTATGAGAGGTACTCACATCCTTAGGTGTTGTACCATCAGGCTAGAGGTTTCTTAAAACTTGGGTTTCTTATGAAAATAAAAGCAGGTACAAGTGATTGATGGAGGCCAAAAACTATTATGTTATATTCTATCAATATAGGCATGCATTGGTATTTTAGTTATATTCCTTCACTACTGGGACACCTAAATCTGTGTACCATTGGATACCAAGTACCACATCAGATCAGATAAAGTGAAACTTAAAAGAATACAGCTTCATACTACTTCCCCTTTATGGATGTGATAGAATAGTTGATGAAGAGCATACAACTAGGAAACATATAAATTCTCCAGATACTGGTTTCAAATACCTAGTGAACCACAAAAACAACCTAAGATTAATTTCACCCATTTCAAAGTTCAAAAATGTAAAAAAAAAAATTTAAAAGTATTTTTTCTTTATGAAACTTCTTCTGCTTGGCTTTATTAGTGTGAACAACATATAAAATGAAAATGGTTCATTTCACACATTTGCAACAACTGAATGTATATCACATACTGTTCGTGGGTCAATTTGACCCGGCAGTCAAAGTGGAGGCTAAAAGGAGTCAGAAGTGTCAAATACTAATTGTTTCTTTGCAGCTGTGTGACATATTTCACCCCAATCACGAACACACACATGAAAAAACAAGTGAGTTATCCTCATTGAACCATGATCTGTAAGAATTAAAGAACACCATTGCACTTAATATTGATTTAAATGGTTAGTAATTGAGTTAATAATGAGATTTAAAAAAAATTGTATTGGGATTTTTTGGGTTCTGACACTTTTGGATAATTAAATATGCCCTGGGTCAATTTGACCCAGGAACATTATTGCTGTTCCTGAGAAATAAACACAACAGGAGGGTTATTAAAAATAAGTTGAGCAAACATTAGCAGCAGCTCAGCTTGCAGCTCTTCAGACCTTTTCACTAGTTGTACTGACCAGATCCATTTAGGATGAGACCTCTGCAGTTAATTCAGCTCCCATTTAAAACCACAAGAACAACCAACAACAAGCAGAGAGGTTATACAAGTCAAGCTAACATTAGCAGCAGCACAGTCCCTTAGACCTTTTCACTAGTTTAATTAACCAATGCACTTTATTTCAAAGAGAAAGAGACTTTTACCATGAATCCACTTCTCATTTAAAACCACAAGAACAACAAAAAAATAATGAATCAAAACCTAAAACAGACAGAGAGAATATAAACAAGTTAAGCTAACGTTAGCAGCAGCTCAGCTTGCAGCCCCTCAGACCTTTTCACTCTTATAATTGTCCAGGTCTGTTTGTTTTAAAGACCACAAGAACATCTAACAATAAAACGAATCATAATCTATAACAGGTAATGCAGCTTCACACTAGTTAAGCCAACATTTGCGACAGCTCAGCTTGCAGCCCTTTAGACCTCTTGTACCATCAATCAATCAATTGATCAATCTTTATTTGTATAGCACCAAATCACAAAAACAACAATATCTCAAGACGCTTTTACAAACAGACAGGATAAGACTCAGTCTTACCCCATCTTAATCCACCATGAGCATTGCACCTTGCAGTATTTAGCTAGTTACAGCGGGGAGGAAAAACTTCCTTTTAACAGGCAGAAACCTCGAGCAGAACCAGACTCATGTTAGACAGCCATCTGCCTCGACTGAGTTGGGTCTGGAAAGAGGGATAGAGGAGAATAAGAGACAGAGGAAGTGGTGATAGTGATGAGACAGAACCAGAACATTGAAGAAATTCTGATTTTTAAGTGAAAAGCTCTGGCTAAGTTGCATTCTCAACTAGCACTACATTGCTTTATTTGCATATGTCACAAAGTGAATGATCCACTCTTAGCTCTCTGCTGCTCTAACACTGCACTTAGTTGTTTCAGCAATAACCTTCCATAGTCGCAGTACAGTACAGCTATCCAGGCTACTGTTGTGGAGCGACAAAGAAGAAATTATTTTTGGTGATACACATATTTAACTCTACTAAGAGTTGACAGTCGGATTGGATCAGTGAACAGGCTAACGCACTCTTTGATCCCAAATTGCTGTTGGTATCCTTTTTTGAATCGGTACAGGAGCAACTCCTCAGTTTGTACACTTTTACAAAAAAACTAACCGCTTTTGTCTTTTTCAGTCGACCTGCAGTGTTTTACACATTAAACGCATATGTCACCTTTCAGCTGTAGAGACCTTACTCTTAAATATACCATCTTGTAATCTTAGAGTGCTCATTAAAACGCTCCTACTTCTTCCTGCTTTCATTCGCAGCATTACCAAGAGGTGACAGAGCTGTTTGTCATCTTCAGTGCTGTCAACCGGGTTTGTTTCATCACAACGAGGAGGTGTGAGAGAGGAATGAGGAGGAAGATGAGCAGGAGAAGAAAAAGAGGAGGTGTAGAGTAGGAGGAGGAGGAGGGGCAGATGATATACTCAGAAGGAATTTTTAAGGTGAGAGTGAATAGTGAGAAGAGGGTGAAGTTAAAGAGTTCATGGTGAGAGCATCCAGTCCAGAATAAAACTAAGAGAGGAAGGGAATAATACAATATTAAACCTTATATGTGTAACAAACTTAGAAAGTGCATCACACTAGGAGAGCAAATAGATGATGAGGGGTACATGGAGAGCTGCGTATGTCCTCCAAACAGTTCTGGATGGCTGCAGTGGATGACAAGTACTCTGGGTTAACTGTTTTCTATTATTTTTGGCCTTAATCATCTCACCCCGAAAAAGAAAAACAGCACAAGAGCTAGGTGAAGTGGCTCTAAAGATGGACGTTTTTGGTTTTTTTGCAGCGCAGAGTGAATCACGATGAGCTGTTGTACTGCTCCGTCCTGCAACTCAGCCAGCTAACACAAAGAGACATGCCATTCCTGATAAAATTTCCCTTTGGCGGCCTTTTCTGAACCTTGGAGAAAAACAACAGTGTCAGGCAGTTTTTTGCCCACTTCAAGGAAGCAAGCCTGCTGGCCACATATTCTTTTTAGGTAGTATTTTCATGCTCACTAACCTAACGTTACATTTTACCCGATAACATACAATCACCTAAACCCACACATCCATTGTAGTCCTACAGTCTGTAAAAAAAGATGTGTCTATTCAGGTATATATGCAACTCATTGCCTCCGATGTCCTTCTTTATTCTTTTCTTAATCTTGAATAATTTTGGGGTGTTGATAAGCTTAGTGGCTCAAGGCTGGTTTATACTTCTGCGTCGCCCCTAAGCAGGTGCTGAAGTGGACATGAGCACCACATACTTGTGCGTCGATGTGTCTTTGTTACGCAGCAATTATCTCATGAAACACTTGAGGGCAGTGTGGTCTCTATGATAGTCTGGTTGCCTGTTCCCGGCCCTGGTACGTTATCTGTTTACTATTTCACAGCGATTCAGAGCGTGTTATGTTAAGTTACAGCTGATACATGTTGCTGTTTATCATACAGACATGATTGCAGGGAAGAATAGAGAGGACATTTCGGAGGAGATGAAAAACACGGCCGATGTGTGGCCGATGTGTGGCCGATGTGTGGCCGATGTGCTGGGATCCCGGAAGTGCCGTAATAGTAGGAAACACAATTCTGCCAGGCAGACCAATCACAGGGCTTGCAGTCAGCATCAATTTGAACGTGTAGTTACATTTTTGAGGAGGTGCAAATCAGCTACTTGTGTGCCCAGGCCACTGCATAGGTACGAGAGCTATACAGAGCTACGGCGTCGATTTGATGCTGAAGTATAGATCAGGCTTTATTGCGTATAATTCTAAAATTTGAAGGCATTTCAATTCATATCACCCTACATTTTCACTTGGATGACAACCATATTAAGAAAATAACTCAATAGGATAACTTATGTGTGTGTGTGTTCAGACTGAAAGTACAAGGCTTTATTAGTTTATTCTTGGGTTAGGGTTAGTTAATTAGTTTGTCATTATATTTTCTTAATGTAGCTTGCTCTTGCTGTTTTCTCCACAGTAGTGTTAACCAACTTTGACAATAGCTTCACCTGCCCCACTTTGCAACTACAGTGTGACCACTAGCTAACACTATAGACTGTATAAATAGTGGGCGTAGTATGGGTAGCCATATTGGAAATGCTGAACTCAAACAAAAAATTGTGACATGAGTCGCGGGGTTTTCAACCTCCTAGCCAACAGCTATGTGTTCCCGCCTGTCGATCAAGTTGGTCATGTCCTTATTTGGGCAAAAACTCGTAATCTTAATTTCTGAACCGTTGCGTAAGACAAAAATTCACCCCAGTACAGAGTGTGCCGATAGGCTGTAAACATGTTTATTAATGCTGCAAAGATCGTCTTTTTTGAATTGGTGTCTATGTGGTTTCCGTTGTTTCTGCAGCCAGCCTCTTCTCGATGAACTGTAGTTTATAAGTGTTTTACAGCTGCCAGCAAGTAGATTAAACAAAAGCTGTGTCTGTAGCAGCTCATCTCAAACAAACAAGGCCTGTTGTTACCAGCATTTTGACTGATGACTTGTTACAATGTTAGCTGAAATAGTTTGGAAGCTTACTCCAAAAACAAAACAAAAAGAAGGAGAAAACAGAGGACCAATATATCACTTTTGAATTCTGGCTTCCACAAGCTATAGTTTAAAATATGCAGCATTAGAATGTTTGACTCAAAAAAGTGGCCTTCTGAGCAACTACTTATGCAAAGTAAAACTTTTGAATTTAAATTCAGAAAGTGCTATTCCCTATAGGGACTCAGGGAGGACAAATACATCTTTAAGGATCTTTACAGAAAATTGAAGCAAAGGGTCAAGACTAGCTTTAGCAATGACCAGGCAGGCCCTGAGTTTGTGACAGTCAGAAGACAAGCAGCCGACCTCTCTGAAAGCCCTCAGTAAATCTGTCTGCATGCCATTTAGAGCGCTGGCCTGACCTAAATGTCAGAGCAACATTTGACAGAACCAAATAACTCTCCTTCACTCTCACTCTCTCACTCCTTCTCTGGATTATTTCTCATTCCCTTTGCAATGTCGCCCTTACAAAAGGGTTAAATCAAGACACAGCTCACGGTGTCTGTTCATTTCGAAAGCCTTCAGGCTCCCTTAAGACCACTAAAATGGGAATTGAATGGGGATGGGCTTGCAAAGCTACCCGGCAAGCATTTCTCAATTGAATAGAGGTTGAAAAAACTAATATTAACACAGCTGAAAAGACGATCAAAAAGTGGTTTAAAAGTGAAAGTTTTTCTCTGAATATCTTAAGACGTTGATTAAATGTTCCTGTTTAGATCATATTTCACCGAGGGATCTGCTTCTTGTTAAAGATTCCCTGGTGACATATGATCTTTCATCCCACAAATATTGAAGCCAATATTCAAGTTGCATCTCCCTCATTGTATAAAGCAGCTACAGGATTGTATAAGTGAGCAGTGCATCTCAGTCACCATCAAGAAAATGATGTTAGCCAACATGATATGAACCTACATCAACTGCACTCAAGTCTTGTGTGCCACCAGGGTCTCTTGAAGGCTTATACTTTCTTTAGACATTCGTCCACCATCAGCATCCAGGGGTTGTTCAGCCATCGCAGTCAAGGCTACATATCCCAAGAGTGAGTCCATGTGCGGTCTTCATTTTTCGTTCTCTGTGGGCCAGTGGCGGTTCTAGACCAATTTTACTGGGGGGGCCAGGCCGGGGCCAAGGGTGTTGTCAGAGGGACGATTTCAACCCTGACAAAAGAGACTGAGAATGGCGAGGACCAGCTGAGAACAAACTGGCAAAACATCAGTGCATCCCTATATACTAGACATATATACTACTGTGTACTATATCAAAATGCAGACTGACAGCAGCTGTTTGGATGTTTACACTCAACATGAGTCCCTTTGTATAATATTTGTTTGGTGTGGAGGGGGGGCCACAGGTGGGGTCCAGGTTCAGTTTTACAGGGGCACTGGCCGCTGTTGGCTCCTCCCCAGAACCGCCACTGCTGTGGGCAGGTTGAAAACCGCTTCCAGTAGGTGGGCTAAACAATGCAGACGTTTTTCCTCTTACACATTCTCAGGGTTTCTGGAGGACGACTAAATAATATTATGTATAACCAAGGGGAAATTTGAAATTATATTTTGACCTTCTGTTTTAAATTCTAATATTTTATTTTCCTTGACTTCTAATGTCTCGGCTCAATGGTTTCTAAATGTCCAATTTTAACATGTGTCTTCAGCCCTTCGTCATAATGTTGGAATGTCTTTTGGAAGCACTTTAAATTGCCTTATTGCTGAAATGTGCTTTATAAATATACTGACGCACTGCAGCTAAAAAATGACTTTAGAGAAATACTGTCAAATAATAATTTCGCTATGTCCTCCTTTCACCTCTAGAGAAAAATATGAAATGTATAAAAGGAAATGTGTGTTTTCTAACACCTTGAATTGGTATGAATATTTAAGCTGGTTGGAAAATGTTTGAAATTCGATCTGTTATGTTCCGACCCGATTTCACCCTGTTTCAAATTTCAGTGTTACATTCTGGGTTTGTGCTCAGTAGGTAAAGACATTTTTGAAGGTAACACGATCATTTTGTTACTCAGAAATACCTTCTTTTTTTTTTTTCATGGAGCATATTTAAACCATTATTTCTGGATCATAGGTTTATACATAAGAGAAAATCTGATGGTGGAAATGTCATGACGCATTTGGCATTTTTTGAAATAGGAGATTTTTGTGACAGTGTTTGTTGTATAATACCTTTGTCCTTTGTAAGACGAGTCAAAGAGACATATACGCATATAATCCACTGATTTCATTGCCTGCTTTTTACAGAAGAATGGGATTTTGAGGCTGAGAGTTTTAGACAGAAGGAACAGATTTTTGGGTGAATCATTCCTGAGTATGGAGCCAAGGTAAAACTGTGTCATGTTTCGTGCCTGCAAATCCCTATGAATGTGTGTTTCTGTGCATCCTAGTGTGTACATTTGTGAAGCCTGACTTCACGTTTTTAATGCTCAAAACAATGCCTTTCATTTGTGGGTTTGTAGGGGTATGAATGTGTGAAATGCTACAAAATAGCATGTTTGATTCTTCTACATGTTCGTAATATATGCCATGTGTGGGCAGGTAGGATTACTCAAAAAGAAGCCCCATATTGAGAACCAACATATTGTTGGCAGGCAGGCACACACGAATTGGATGTCATCATAAGCCTTTTTCCTCTCCTGCTCTATCAGGCTCTCTTTTTGAGGAAAAGGTCATACATTGAGTAGAATCTGTCTCTCTCTTTTTTGATTCCACTTCAGTCTTTTTCCTCAATTCAACTTGTGTTTTTTTCCCTCTGTTGCTAGTGCTTAGCTGCTGTTGCTAGCTTTTTTCTTTATCTGATTTAACCCTTGCGTATAAGCCTGCAGGAGTCTTCACAGGCTATTTTTGGAGGACTGATTCAGTGATCACAGTATCCACGTAACTAGAAATCCTAAAACATTTCATCCAGCTTTGGAATTGCACCTTCTAAAAGCATTACAGTACATTCTGAATTCCGCTAATAAATTACACAGTATGTCCACTGACATTTAAGCCTATTCAGGTAGAATCTAAAACCGCAGCTGTGCTGTCAAATGTTCAATTTTCCCATATTGAATGGTAGTATTTGCTGCACTCTCATTCACTTTTGTAACACCAATCACTCCTTTGATGCTCTTGCTTGCAGCCATTACTCATTTTCCTCTCTGTGTCCCCACTTCACCTCCCCTTGCTCCCATCCCTACTCAAATATAGAACTTACACACACACACATACACACACACGCACGCACGCACGCACACACACACACACACACACACACACACACACACACACACACACTTCACTGTGAGGCAAGCGACACCATAGAAGAGAGTGAGACACAGATGGAGCAGAATACCAAGGGACGTGAGGGGGGGTTTAAGAGGGCAAGGGATAGAGGTTTGTGACAGAAAGATGCAAAGAATTTATGAGCAGTGGCAGCAGACCATGTGGAAACATGCAGTCAAGACCAGGCATGAATGAAAGAGCTCACTGGAAGACAAAATTGAGGGCAAAATCTGGGGGAAATAAACGTATGGTAGATGTGGGGTGTTTTCCAGTTGGATGGCATCAAAGAGTAGTTCTAAAGGATGGAAATGAAAGGGCTGTGATGTGTACATTGCAGCGGCAAATGAAGTGACCCTGAATTAGATTGATTTGTATGGCTCTGGCGCTGTAAATCAACACTGTAAAGCTGGGTCTCCTGGTCCCTCTGTGTGCGCATTTTAATGTACAATATGTCTGTTGCATTAATGTGTGCAGCGTAATGTTACCGTGTTAACTCTCCTGTTACGTTTGTTTCTTAGGAACAACAATAATGTTCCTGGGTCAGCTTGACCCAGAGCATATTTAATGATTCAAAAGTGTCAGAATCAAAAAAAATCCCAATAAACATTTTTTAAATCCCATTATTAACTCCATTCCTAACCATTTAAATCAATATTTAGTGCATTGGTGTTCTTTAATTATCACAGATCATAGTTCAATGAGGATAATTCACTTGTTTTTTTTTATGAAGATTCATGTTAAAACTTTTTTTTATGTACATTGGAAAGTGATTGGGGTGAAATATGTAACACAGTTGCAAAGAAACAATTAGTATTTCACACTTCTGACCCCTTTTAGCCTCCACTTTGACTGCCGGGTCAAATTGACCCACGATCAGTATGCGATATAAACATGCAGTTGTTGCAAATGTGTGAAATGAACCATTTTAATTTTATATGTTGTTCACACTAATAAAACCAAGCAAAACAAGTTTCATAAAGCAAATTACTTTTAACAATTTTTTTTTTAACATTTTTGAACTTTAGAATGGGCCAATTTGACCCGCAACATAACAGGAGGATTAATTTAAATATGGCCGTTGGAGCATTATAGCATTATGGAAATGACAACCAAGCTACAGCCCTGGCTAGTGATAGGTAGATGTGCTACAGCTTTGACACAGCATACATTTAATAGTTTTGTTTTCATGGAATGTCATGACATTTTCCTTCTACATTCATAGTTCCCAGAGGGTGAACCCATCTTACTTCAGTGATGGTTTGTTTTTCATCAAGCAGCATAATAACACTAAAATGTCTGCCTTAATTACCCATACTTCTATTCAGGGACATGCTTTTGAATTTGTTACAAATATTCAAGATCCCCAGAGGATAGATCACACTGACTTTCATCCATAGCCTTTTCATCTAGCCCCAGTGCTGTCATGTCTTTGAAGCATTGCCGTGGGTTGAATTTGGTCCGTGGGTTGGGTCGACCTGTTTTCCATGCAAATATCCATTCTAAAATCAATTTTTGTTTATTTATACCTAACGCCTACTGAACTGATTCCAGAGCATTCAGCACTTACTCACATGGCCATGAGACAAACATGCCCTCATACATGTGTCACAATATACTCCCTGATGCCTACCACACTCCTACCATCATCTGACTCTTCAAGGTTTTTAAATTGTATACACTTTGTTGTGTTGATTCCAAACCTGCTTGTTGTTGAAGCACACTGATGTTCCACATTGTTATTTTACATTGTCTCATGTTGCTCAGTTTTTCTTGTTGTGTAGAAGGAGAATAAAAGTTCAGATGGACTATAACTGACAAATGGGGGAAACCAACCTCAACAGCTACCCACCTATCCTTATAGTAGCAGTGACAGTTGCACTATGGTAATGCTAGCCCACTTCATAACCACAGTCTTTGTCATTGATTTCTTCTAACAGCATCTGTGATTTACACATCACACTATTAAAGTAGGATTTCTATAACAGTCCAATGAATTTAAAACCCCTATAGCACATTAAACCTCTCATGGTTTACTCTGTATATGTACACTCAAATTAGCAATGCTACTGGAATTTAAAGAAAAGTTTAAGGTTTAACTGGCCATATTTCACATTTTTGTGGTTAGACAAAGACTTTACAAAACATGGACATAGTCTCAGTGATGTCACCAATTGGTTTTTGAAGATTGGTTTTGAAGCCCAATGAAGGTGGCTGCCATATTGGAAATGTTGGCTCAACCTAACTTTCGGTCAATCTAGTAACAGACAAAGAGGTGGAGCTGAGGCGGGCACGTCCATCTGTCAGTCCCATGACAGTTTTTCTCAATTGTTTACACACAAATACTGGTTCTAGAGACACAATGACCTCAACATGTAACCCATACACCAACCCCCTGAACCAACTCTGCTAAACTACAAGCACAATTCCTGCTTTAGACTCAAATTACTGTTCTGAAACACACTTTTTTTTCCAAAAACACTACCCACAATTTTCTGCATTTGGCACAATTTTCATGAAGAAAATCTCTTGTTTTCACAAGGAACACACTGTCATTCAAAATCTAAAGTGAATTACCCTACTATACACACTGACTCATCACATGGGCAAACACCTGTCACACAGTTTTACAATTAGCAATCAGAGCTTTATTTCCCCTGAGAAAACATTGCTTGTGATGTGGATGAGGTGCTGTGGCCAGACTGAAACAGAAGAGAGGATGCAGCATAGTTCTTTTTTTCACTGTAACTGTATACAGTAAATTCTTCTGTTTTGTATGTAGACCACTGTATGTGCAAATTTGTGTTGGTTGGGATGTACACTGTGTACACTGTTTTTTGGGGGGGAAATAAAAAAAATTGTTACAGTTAATTTGTGTGTTTTAAGTATAAAAACAATATTCTAAAATATTTTACAACACACTTATGTATGTACTGTCTGTAGTAAGTGTAACACTGAACAAAAAAAAAGGCCTTAGCCATTATGATGAATGGAGAATAAGTGTTTTCCATTCATCATAGTGTTTTACTTTGAGGACATCAGTGTTCAACTGGTTCTTATGAATGTCTGGTGGTTTGTGTGTGTGTCATTTGAAAATAGCAAAATACCATTTTGAGAAGAAATAAAATTGTTTTGAATGTAAAGTTTCATTTTGCAGGAGAATTGAGGGGTTTTGCCCATTGTGTGTGTGTTTTTCGATTTGTGTGTAGAGTTCTGAGAGTTTGAGGCACGCTTTCTGAAAATGTGTGTAAACAATCAAGAAAAACTGTAAGCACCTTCATCTCACACTTTAGAGCTTATTGGCTCATGTTAGCATGTTACACTATTGTGGTAACATCTTGAACAATATTTGCTTAACATTGATGAAGTCATTTTGCATTCAAATGAAAGCACCACATACAAGAGCTACAACAGGGTTCCCACTCTTTTCCAGAGATCATTTTCCAGGACATTTTCAGTGATGACCAAGCTGGTATGACAGTCTAAATTTAGTTCCTAATTTAGTTCCTAAATAGTCTAATATGATCCTCTCAGTGGAAGTCTACATTGAAAGATGTGCAGTCTATGGCTATCCATGAAATCATCTCTTACATGCTTAAAAATGATGGCAAATTAATTATAGAGCAATGTAACCACAGATGTACAGCACCTTATTAGTGCAACCAAGTACAATGATGGCCAACTCTCATCTCAGCTTTCTCTTTTCTCAAAAAATATTAAATTAGCTAAGTAAAAAACAAAAGACTCTGGAAGCTGCCTTACTGAAATAAATAAATAATAATAATAATCAGAGGATCAGTGCATTGATTGACCTAAATACAACTGAATGACAAAAATGGCCACAAATGTTGAATGGGGATGTGTTTTTTTTAACCTTTTCAGGTCGCACGCCGTCATGTTGGAATAATTTTCCAGGACAATCTGTGATTTTCCAGGACATTTTACTTTCTCTCCCATTTTCCAGGTGTTTTCCAGTACTGGAAAACTGGTCAACTGTTTTCCAGGTTTTCCAGGACGCGTGGGAACCCTGTACAAGTACATCTGTAGATTCACTTCAAAGTCGTAACAATGCCCTGTTTTGGTTTCCAGTTGACACATTTCCATCTCACTTCTCTTGCTGTGTTATCTCTGGTCATAGAACATCAGTCAACAGCAGTTATCTTAATACTGCCCTCAACCCCTCATCACACTCACACACACACGCATGCTGACCCGGGCACACACACCCCTTGTAGTAGGCCCTGTCTGAGCCCCGAGTCCCCTGCGTCTGATTAATGTTCTCTCTACAGGACTCCCAATGGGAGATCACTCACACAGCACACACTGGTGTATGCGCTGCTCCGCTTTATACACTCACATTCTGTCACATAGCGAGTGTATGGCAAGAGAGCTGCTAATAATGCATTTGCCTCCAGAGCTTACAAGGCAGTAGGAGAGGGCATTTTCTGTATAATTTGTTACCCCATCAATGTGTGTGTGTGGACTTGTGGGAGAGATTGCAGCACACTTTCAGAGCACATAAAAATAATATGGTGTCCTATAATAGACCAATAGATAGTACAGTTACTGTTTTTCTCAAAGTAATATTCCTCGAAAAGCAATTTTATCTGCCGCTACATTCAGAGTTCACCGCAGTTCATTGGATGTTGTGGAAGTATGTGTTTCATTCGAGAAAATTGCACTCGAGATTAAAGCTGCACACTGTTGTTGTCTCCAATTCACAGTCAGAACCCCAAACTCTTCCAACTTCATCACTCTGTTCTTTTCTTAAAGTCATCTGGAAATCAGTGAGCCTTCATCTCACATAGTGACATGTAATTATCTCGCCTAAAAACAATCTCAGTTTGAAAGAAATAGCCTTTTATTCTGCTGAATGAAAGATGTCTATCCAAAGAAAACAACAACCTAAAAGGCTATCAGGTAGTTAGCCTCAGTACAGGTTGATCTTGTGTAGTGTCAGAGAGGTAAAACATGAATTGCCACAGTGACATGTTTCAAAGACATGTCTGACTTGTGCACAACCCTTTGAGAGTGGGTGGTGCGGTCAGATCCTGTACCTTAATGCATCAAAATCATGTAACAAGAAAGGAGGGATTAGGGTTTCTGAGACCTTTTTTTTCATGAATATGACTTTAAAAATCCCAATTGTACCTCTCTCTAATGGTCCTTTTCCACCGGCCAAGCTTAGCCCTACTCTACTCGACTTGGTACCAGTTTTTCGTACCTGCTCTGCTCTGGTTCCAAGCAGAGCCAATACTAAAAGGCGACGTCGACAGACTGCCGGCTACTGATTGGTCTGAGAATGTCGTCACCGAAGAGTCATGAGCGCGAAGCCCAACACAGGAATCAAACCCGACATTTTTTTAAAAAGACATCAGTACTGTACAATATCTGCACGAGAGTTTCTCCGTGGTTACAGACAGAGCAGCAAGTACACCATTGCCTCCATGTCCTCCATTGTTTGTGATTGTTCTGTTTGTGTCGCGTTCAAAATGACCCCGCCCACCTTGAGTCGGTACTCGGGCTGGCGGAAAAGGTACCCAAACCGAGTAGAGTCGTGTCAAGTAGGGCTGGAACTGTGTAGTGGAAAAGGGACATAAATGTACCGTAGTTCTACTTGCCTCTCTTTAACCCTCTCCTCCTCCCTATCTCTTTCTCTCTCTCTCTCTCTGCTAACAAGGGGCAGGAAGAAAGACAGGCCTGTTATGGTTCACCAGCTACACAACCAGTGAAATGTGAGAGTATGGATGTGTGTGGTATACTGTAAAAGGAGCATAGTGTGTGGCCATACAGTGAAAGAAAGAGAGGCAGGAGGTTTGAAATGAATATTGTTTGTGTGTGTGTGTGTGTGTGTGTGTGTGTGTGTGTGTGTGTGTGTGTGTGTGTGTGTGTATAATGGGATGTGTGTCTGCAAGAAAAAGTGAGAGTAGAGGAAAGCAGGCAGCTAAGTCCAGTTTCCCATATTGCTTTTTACACCAATTGATTTTAGTTTGAGTGACAGGCCAGAGGAAGCAGCACCTCAGCCTGCTGCTGTCAGCTTATGTGAATAACTGCCTCTCCAATCTCTCGCCCTCTCTCTGTCTGACATCCCATTCTTTCTTCTTTTCCCTAACAAACACACACACACACACACACACACACACACACACACACACACACACACACACACACACACACACACACACACACACACACACACACTTCATCTTCCTCACTGACTTAAACAATAAAAACGCACAAGTGTTTTTATTGTCAGCCTCAATCTAACTCGAGTTCCTCGTAACCTTTCATGAACTCTTCCTCTCTTTCCATCAGGCAGGTAAAAAGGACCCTTTAATAAAAAGAAGAGGCAGTATATTAAAGAAGCCGCATCAATATGCAGACAAACTCTGAGAGAATGAATGAAAAGCAATGGAGTCCGCCCGTCAACACCATCAAATAAAACATCATAACTGCTCAGTGGCGTCAGCTGTGGGAGCCTGTATATACCTTGTCGGTGAGCAGAGCGAGAGGGGGCGGAGAGTGAAAGCAGCTTACAGCAGGACTGCTGTGTTGCCATGGCGACTGTCTTTGCATTGAATCGATAAAAAAGAGATGCTTGGATTTTTCGCACACTTCTACTGCCCTTTTTTTTCAGCCCTACTTTATTTTCTTTCATGCTGCTGCTGGCTTTGTTGCTTCCTGCATTTGGCGTCTGTAATGTACACACAACTAAAACGCACACATTCAAGCTTTGACACATGGACATACAAATACAATTAACAGAAGTCTTGTCCTTATTTAGTTCCCTATCAATGTCCAGTTTTATCTGTTAATGAAAGGGAATATGTAAAGAACCAGCTCCCAAGCTGCAGAAATGGCACAGAATACCAAACTCTAATAGATGGTGCTGATACATACAGAATGGTAATGAAGGAATGTGCTTTTTTCAATGACTTTTGACTTTTCCATGGGTCACCTTTGAGGACTGGCAGGTTGCCTTGCATCAGAAATCAACAAAGACCTCAGGTTCCCTTTCATCCGCCCTGCTGCAAACACCTCATTTTCCCCCCTTCCCTTCTGATAATTAGAAAATGATAAAAGTGTAAAGTCTTGTACGATGTGTCATTCCAATTATCCTTTGATCAGACATGCCTTTGATACAAAATAAGATGGATTAGCAGGTTCATTTCATAGAACTAGAACGGATGTGAAAAGGATCATTATGATTAGTCTGTAACAGATGCTTGATCACCGGGAATGAGTGTGTTTTTGAGCAGTGCACACTTCAGAGCTCTCAATGATTAACACGACTGCGACTGAAATCCTCGGCTAAATGAGGCCTTTGCCATGGTAACAGATCAGTTTCAGAGTCTCGTGTGCTTCGTGTACCTTTGCCTATTTCCATGACAACATTTTCTAACATTTTACAGTCACCATCAAAAAGAGTGATCTTACTAAGAGCTCCGTTTAGTCATTGTTTTTAGCTCAATTATCAGTATTGGTCTAGCACTTCAGTGACAAAAATACTGCATGTTCCTATTTTTGCAAATGAAATAGGCGAGCATTATATCACTCGGTTTGATTTGAAAACCAAATGGCAGATTAGCAACATTCTTATGCTAGCATTTAGTATGTTAGCATACATAGAGGGGACTTTGTCAGGACTCATGCAAGAAATAAGCCAGCACACAGCCATCCATCTCCAAATAAGTGTTTAGTCAGGTGTGCTATCACCAATTTTGTTTTCATAATGACATCATCAGATCAGATCTCAGATCAGCTGAGAGACTCAACATGATTATGCTGTTCATAAAGCGGTTCATACTATGTGAACCAAGCGGCAACCTCCGGTCTCAAACTATAAAACCCATGAAGTGTTATAAACTGCAATTCATAGAGAATTCGCTTGAGGCTGGCTGCAGAAACACCGGAAACCACATAGACACCAATTCAAAAAAGGCGATCTTTGCAGCATTAATAAACATGTTTACAGCCTGGTTCAAAAATGGCTTGGCTCTACGTAGTTAATTTCTCTATCGGCACACACTGTAGCTACTTTTTCTAATACAGCGGTTCAGAAGATATTAAGATTACGAGTTTTTGCCCAAATAAGGACATGACTGACTTGACTCCCTGATGGGAACACATAGCTGTTGGCTAGGAGGCTCAAACTCCACCTCTTTACGTCACACTATACCTGGTTGAATTCCGCATTTCCAATATGGCTGCCGCCGTCGATTGGCTTCCAAACAGCTCTCAGGAACAGATGGGTGACATCACGGATACTATGTCCATATTTTATACAGTCTATGGCCAGACCCCAACATGTGTGGCTGTTTACACTAACAAGGTAAGTTAAGCCTACATTTATGTTTGTTTCTTGCTTTTGCAACTTTAATGTTATAAGTTATAATAACTTAATTGAAAAGCTGTTAATCAGAGATTCAGGATAGGTCAAACAACCAAAAAAGACTTGTTATTACAGAAAAGAAGAGTAAATAAATTGTGTGGATGCATGAGATATGAGGCTGAGACTACATTGACAAAAATACTGCATAGTTGTGATTTTCTATTTGCAGATAAAGGAGGTGAGGATAAAACATTAGTTTGTTTGATGTGAAAACCAGACGTCAACAACACAAAATTGTTCACGTTAGCACCTACACAGAAGAGACTATAATTTTTGTTCGCAGCCGACAATAGTTAATCCATCACTTTTGAAAACCACACACAGATTCACAGGGCTTTTTTCCACACTCACTGAGGGTTCAATTCAGTCCAAGCTTAGCAGGCAGTATCTGCAGATGGCTGAGAGTGAATGCAAGCCTAGCAGGCTTAGTGCACTGTATGTAAACACAGGGGAAATGAGATGTGACCACTGTGACACTAACAGAACACTCATATACCTCCAAGAAGGAGTCCATGAACTGCAGACTGGCGAGTGAGAGAGAAAAAAAGGAAAAATAAACCTATTTATGTGACTTTTGTTCTCATATCTGTCTCCCTCTCTCATGCACTTGTCCTCTCTTTCTCTCTGCCCTCATTTTGGAAACCAGGGGAGGGGGTGGGGTGGGGATTCCATTTGAACAAGCAAGCCTCTGCATCGCTTGTGGGAGACAGCTTGACTCAGAGAGAGAAAAAAATGTGTGAGAGAGAGAGAAGGAGAGAAAGGAGGGAGAGAGCGTGAGAGGTGTCTTCCATGCACCAGACGATGCAATCCTTCATAGGAACGCAGCGAGTGCTCCGCCAATGGCAGCTCACGCACGGGGCCGACGCATGGAGGGTTTCCACGGCTACCCCCATCCTTCCTCCCCATCTCTCTTTCTCTCCCTTGCTCTTTTTCTCTCCTCTTCTCTATCCTCCTCTCTTCTGCCTTGGAATAAATGTCAAATGGTTAATAAACACAGCAGTGAATGTGGTTCTTCCAAGTGACCACCATGGTTGGTCAATTTGTCAGGATTGAACCACATAGCAACAGACATACGACATTCTCACACGCACAAATACACACACACTTGCTTATGAGGCAGATTACACACTCCTGATGAATGTCAAACCTATCAAGTATTCATTTCTGCATTCATTGTAATTATCAACGGTATACAATGCCCGACTAAATCCCAACCAATTCAATTCTAACACACACCAATTCAAAAAAGCCGATCTTTACAGCAGAAACAAACATGTTTACAGCCTGGTACAAAAGACGAGTGTAGTCTGGATAGCTCATTTCTCGATCGGCACACTTTGTTCGGGGGGTGAATTTTTTTCTTACGTGGTAATTTCAAAGATATTAAGATTATGTGTCTTCCAATGAGAGGCACAGCTGACGTGATTGACAGGCAGGAACACTGTAGCTGTTGGCTAGGAGGCTAAAACTCTGCCTCTTTACGTCACACTCGCTCGACAGCAGCAATATGGCCGCCGCCACCATCGATTGGCCTCAAAACAGCACTTCAGAAACAGATGGATGATGTCACGGATACTACGTCCATATTTTATACAGTCTATGAGTCTCTCCAGATTTTTACTATCCATTGTCTTTGCTCAAAGTTCAAGGTTTCTTTATTAATATCTGATACAGTATATTTGTTGTGCAATCAGGAAGTAGTGCCTACCAAAGATAAAAGCATAACAGAACATGTCGTGTGGATATTTGAGGTTGGGGAGGTGAACATTATAGCTTAATAGCTTAAGCTACATAGCCATCATTTAGCATCTATAGCTCTGAGTACAAATGAGGCATCTTGGCTAATGTTGCATTTGTAAGTAAGCTAACAGCTAACTATGATATAGATACAAAAGCCTTTTGTAACTCACCAATTTATGACCAATAAATATAGCTTTTGTCGCCGGGGCTTTTTCCTCTGATGCAAATGTGTTGTTGTTGTATCCAATTAAAAGCTGTTTAGTTAATACAGTTTGTGTGACATCTTGATTATATATTTAACTGAAATACCCTTCAAATATTTATACTATCCCAAGCCAAGGGTATTTATTCATTAGTTTCACCATTAAGCTACCCTCTGATATTGTATGATTATCTTTTTGAACGCATCTACAAGAGCATATGCTTTTTTGTTTCTGTTTTAGAAAATAAAATTCAACATTTTTCGCCTGCTTTGGATGTTTGATGTGAAAGCAGGCAGGCGGTCTGCTCTGCTGCTGTGAGAAGTGGCACACTCGGATCATTAATCAGACTCGACGGCACAGCGGGTGGAAGGCAAGCCACGGGAGAGCCCTAATGCATGCAAATGTATACTCGTTTTGGGGGCAGGTTGAGCCAAGGACAGAACCTAGCCAGCAACAGACAGAGAGAACAAGTACAGATAGAGAGAGAGAACATATCACCGCCTGAGTGGGGGCCTATTCATTCTGCCTTTGTCTAATACAACTGAAGCATGAATGTGCACTACATCAACATGACAGTGGAAAAAAGGTAAAACGGAAAAATCTTGCAGGTAAAACAAAAGCTAGCTGAGCACAGCCAGAAGAGGATCTGCAACGGCTTACAGTATATCATATATTATGCACTAATATGGAATAATTATAACATATGCTTGGTCAGATCTCATATCAGCAGCTCTGTAAATTCCTTCTGGTGTCAAACAGCATGATATGAGGATTGTCAAACAAGCTTCTCAAGCAAGACATCACTTAGCATGGCAAATGTAGAAGCAAGAGCTGATTCTGCTGCCAACTGAGGGCACAGCTTAGCATCCAAGCCCCTTATTATTCTGCTCAGTGCTTCAGCCTCATTATGGTGGGGATTGTACCTTTGGAGAAGATAACCTTACATGACTTTTTGAGATGAACCTTTTACAAAGAAGCTTAAGGGAATGTGAATAGAGTGAAGATAGCTTTGCTGGTGGGCGTCAGTATCATATAAGGAAACAGAAGCACCAGAAATCCTTCTCAGTTTTTTTGCCATGTCATGTTTTGTCATCAGGTAAGCTTATAAAACAAAAGATGAGGTGCTTGAGTCTGAGTATTTGCAGAAATGTTGTAAAGCTAATAAGACAAACAGTTGTTAATCAGGAGGGTGGAAAAACACTTTTTGGTTTATGGATTGATTCTATTACTGTTGCTATGCAGTTTACAATGAAAATGCCAGATGATAAACTATTCATTTTTCAGGAATGTTTGAATCATAGGCCTCTTAACAGGATTCTGCTTTCAGTTTGTGTGCATCATAGTCAAAAATCAAGCTGCATGATGGAATTCCCAACGTTGTTACTATAAAATCCTTTGAAAGTTAGACTTAACACTCATAAGGAGGGTGAAGCTGTTGTAATCAAAATGATGAAGTTGTACTTCAGTGTTCAGGATCAATAGTTGTGTAAGCTAAAGGAAATTGGACTGTTAACACATGAAATGATGGCTTACGCTGGGATTCAACCAGTTCCTATAGCAATACTGTTAGCTTAGAATTCCTGCCTTTCCCATCGTATCTTGTTTAATCAGTCGTTGGTATCTGCCATTGGTGTAGAATATGTTTTTTTAACTTTAAATATTGACAAGTGTTCCTGATGAATTACACCATCCATTGTCATTCCAACACAGGGACGTGCGGTCAGGGGATGAAGGTGAGGCAGAGCTTCACCTGCATCATGAAGAGTAAAAAAATAAATAATGATTAGATAAAGATATTTTCAATTTTAATTATCTGGTCTTTGCTCTATATTGATTTTCTTTTTGAAGTCAATCATGTCCATGATTTGTCAAAATTTCTGAATTTGCGAATTTCCCATTCAAATACATGAGCGAGACGCAAAGTGTGGCATCGAGCAGCCTCACCTCACCTCAGTTTGAGCAATTCCTCACTGACTGGGTTGAAGCTTGTAATTGGCGAGTGCCTCTTTCTGTCTTTTTTCACGTCTCCAATATAATGTTATCAGACACTTTTAATATGCACTCTAATTTTCCACAGACAGGCTAATGTATTTAATATTTGTGTGTTACATATTTAGTTTTGATGATCTTATATAACCGCAGATAAAAAAGCGCGAGGTGAGGCAGACAATACCCTGCCTCACTGAAGGGGGCCTACGAGAGGCTGAGCACACAGGTTCACGTTGCTGCCGTTCTTCTACGCAGAGACATAGCGCTGCAATTTCAAAATCAAATGTGCAGCTGCAGTCCGTTCATTCTAAAATTTTGCTTCAATTGAAAGCCAAACATGGAAGATATTATATCTAACCTCAACAATTTCTCAAAACTGGACTACCAATCGAAACGGGATCTAATTAATAAAGGAAGACCGACACCAGAGCTTAAAGATCTGCTTCAAACATCAGGTCAGAAAATAACCCACCCCTTTCAAACCGAGCTGTTTGGCTCATATATTTGTTAATCTGACTCTAATATCAGTGCCTCACCAGCCATGAACCTCACCGCACATCACTGTTCCAACAGCAGAATAATCAGGAAGCATTGAAAGCTGAGACAAAAAATCAGGAGTTTTTAAAAGAGACTAAACAGACACCAATGATGCACTGAGGAGCAGTTTGGGATGATTCACTCCTCTGCTAATGTAAATACTCTCGGAGGACGAACTCAAAAGACACCTCTGGCACACAAGTTTCAAGCACTTAGGTGAAGCATTTGTGTTGGTGTGTTTGCTGGATTGAGAGAGGGGGCCTTTTCTGTCCTGTTACTTCACTCACATTGCATTCTGTAAGATTATTAAGTGGTAACCTTAGCTAAAGAGTAGCTTAAGGCTGACATTTAACATTTACTCCTGTAATGGAATTATCAAATGGTAATGTTAGCAAAGAAGAGTGTTTA
The DNA here is from genome assembly GCF_009762535.1 of Notolabrus celidotus. Taxonomy (NCBI): domain Eukaryota; kingdom Metazoa; phylum Chordata; class Actinopteri; order Labriformes; family Labridae; genus Notolabrus; species Notolabrus celidotus. Next base: position 9,709,217 of record NC_048292.1, read on the forward strand.
GACTCATGTAAGCAACTTTTTTCTTCTCTTTATTATTGTTCCCTGCTTCCCATTGTTGTCTGCGTTTCGACCGCAGGGCTGAAGTTCCGGGTAGATTGTGCAAATCAGGATAGTGATGTATGGAGGGGGAGAAAGGTAAATGCACTACACCACCAGACCAGTAGAGGGCAGTAAAACAAAGAGGAATGCCATTCATCACAGATGACACCATAGAAGCAGACGGATAGGCAGGTATCATATGAGCAACACAACAGTTAGCCTGTTAGCATGAAGAGACTCAGCTGGCGCGGTTTTAGATGGCGCTATAGTTCATCACAGATGGATTCACTGAATCATCATGTGAGAGGAGATAAGTGCGAGTAGCAAAGACGTTTCAACACGGCTTTAAAATCCTTTTTAACTCAAAAGGCTGTGGCAGAGATCGGCCGGTGTTTTGGGTTTAAAACGCGACCCTGTTTCAGTTGGATGCGTCCCTTATAAATGTCAGACGATCATTAAATACTTATCTGATGAGGATATTTTGAATTTTGATAAGCAAAAAAACTAGTTTGCATTCCAAGGAACTTCCTCTGTTTCAACAGCTGTGTAAATGTTAGGGATTGTCACCCGGACTGGACCCAAAAGCAGTGCTGTGAAAATACAAGTCTTTTATTTGGAGTTCACCCTGTGGCAATGGCGCCGTGAGTACAGAGCGGAGCAGTCCCTCTCTCCGGCGTACTCACACAAAGGGTAACTGGAGCTCAGGCAACGGCAGGCACGTTCAGCAGCAGACAGGGAAGCGATCAGCACGAGAGTGAGAAGCATGCACGGCAATCTCTGAAGCAAGATGGAAACACACAAAGACATCAGCTAAACACACAAAGACAAGCAAAACATAAATGCTTGAGGAGCCACGGACTCAGAATACCACTGAAAACTGAAGTACGATCTGGCGATGAGTAGGAGGAAATCTAGAGGCTTTATAGTAGAGGGTTGATTAGTGAATGGCTTCACCTGGTGCTGCCTGTTGATCGGAAACCCCACCCAGATTCACCCACAAGAAACAAACAAGGGGAAGAGACACAGGAGGATGAGTAACAGACAGGGAAATGACATAACACACACACAAAGAGGTAGAGGGGAGGGCTGCCATGATGAGGATCATGACAGTAAACTCCACAAACAATGTTACGTTCAGCTGAAGGTCTCCAGTTACACTTTTAAAACTCTGGGTAGACTACTATTACAAGCTGCTAAATCAAGTGAATAACAGCGTCTTCTTATTTTGAAAAGTACACACACATACAATAAAGATAGAACAAATGAAAGAAAGAGAAATCAAGTGAATCACAGATGTGTGTGAAGTTATTGTGGACCAGCGGGCGGAATAAAAACACTGCAGGTAAATAAAGACACTTTCAGCATTGCAGGACCTGCCCCCCAAAAGCCCCGGGACCTTTGAAAAGTACTACCCCACTAGCAGGGGCTTTTTAGAGGGGAGATTATCTACCCCTGAACTAAATTTAGACGGTGGATCCATCGGTCGAAACTGGGGTAAAGTCTCTAGTTCCGGGTTAAAGTTTCCTGGTCGAAAAACGTCTAAATGGTATCATTAGCTAAGGTGCAGATGGAGGCTATTGTTAGGGTTTTCTTTTCTTCTTCTGTATGTCCATGGTATCCTTTACGACTATCAAATGGTACAATAGCAAAAGAGTAGCTGAAGGCTAAAATTAAAGGTTTTTCCTTCTCTGTAGGTTCCTATCAAATGATAATGTTAGCTAAGCAGTGACTGAATGCAAATGTAACCAGTAGTGTCACAGTAGCTAACGGGTCATGAAATATGAACTTGAAATATGGCTACATGTTCCTCCAGACTTTCTCTTTCTATCATGTTTTTACCTCCTGAGCAAAAAGAAAGCAGTGATTACTGAAATGTTATCTTCACAACCCTCAGAGAAAGGACATTATCTTAACATAATAGAGGCTGATGTGTCAATATGGTATTTTGTATCAATACTATTCCCTGTATCAACAGTGTAATAATATAATATTTATTCCAAAAATAGCAGAAAATAAATATCACTGCTCCAGATTGACTTCCTGTTGTCCATGTTGTTCCTTGTGTTTTGTCCCAAGGTAACGTCTGTCTACTGAGCTTCTGCCTCATAAATCAAGGTTTCACTCTATCTTTTTCCCTGGATAGATGTAAGGATGTAGGGAATGATGAAAAGATGGAGGGAACGAGCGATTGTTCTGCTCTTGCAAACAGGCCATTCAGGGAAACCCCCCGGGGAGTGGAGCTTTTTCAAGGTTGTGTCCTACTCTGCTAGCTACCTCTGTTTGTGCGTGTGTGTGTGTGTGTGTGTGTGTGTGTGTGTGTGTGTGTGTGTGTGTGTGTGTGTGTGTGTGTGTGTGTGTGTGCACATGCCTGAGTGCATGTAGTCCTCTGGGTCTCAATAACGTTCAGTCAGGCTGATACCTCTCCCTGAACAGAAAAAAAGAGTGCAAAACGTGGACGTGTATTTGTGTACGAGGGTGTGTGTGCTGACTCGGCCTAGTGCCAGAGGTTTGCACAAGTCTCCCAGGTCAGATGATGGGTCAACAGCTGTTGGCTAATAATGTTCTCTGCTTTTATTTTGCCTGGCACGCGAGCAAGGCCCAGACATGTGAGACGCATGACAGTGTTATTGTTCTGTGTAAAATGGATGACTCTTGGAAGGAAAATGCCACTCTGTGAATGCGTGCCTGCTTTGTCATTTTACATAACACAAACACTTGCCATCAAAAGGTTGCAGGCATTCAGGCTGTATAATGACTTATGCGATAAGGCTGTGTTTGTCTGCATAATTCACCCAAGCTCGACAATGTTTAATAAGGTTTGCTTTCAATTTTAATCACAGCAGGCCAATTTTAGACCTCACAAGCAGCTCAGTGTTATTTGATTGAGAAGTCATTGCAGACAAGTGATAACTTTGGTTCCAATGCAGCCATAAAAATATACAGCAAGGGCAACAACAGCAGCTTTGTTATGGCCCTTAATTCAAAATGAGGTTAATGCAGTAGACTTCATTTCTATCCCCAAACTGCTCTATCCTGCAAGGCATTGTTAAAATATATTATTCCACTATTCCTGCTTGTTGTTCGCATTGTTTGTTATTCAAGCAAGAAGAGTATGGAAATTGGCCTGGAGGATTTCAGAGGTTGGCAAATTGCATCTCCAATCAATGCCAGGACTCCGCAAAAATCTTTGTAAGCCCTTTGTGTAAAATCATGTTTTTATAGATTGGAGCAAAAGCGCTTACAAACAAACCAGACAAAGCAAAGGAAGAGCCATTATTTCGTGGCATTACAAATATTTCTCGCAGGCAGTGAAGGCAGCACCATACAAATGAAGGCACGGCAGCAGCGCAGGGAAATTAATTAAGAGGAGGGAAGAAAGGAGAGGAAAACTAGTGTGGCTTCATATGAGGTTTGTTTTAAAATTAGTCTCTGTAGACATCTCCCCTGCTGTTAGGATGAGTTTGAAAGGATTATGTCATGAAATCCCTGTCATCACCTTGCTCCCTCTGTGTTCCTGGCATCATCAGGCAACCTTACGTGGCCTCAGTCCACACACAAGCATGCACACACATCCAAACATGAGCACATGAGCACAACAGAGAATGCAGACATAGACAGTGTGCTGAGTGGCACTGGCTAGTTCAATGTGAGGCAGAGGATGGAGAAAGAATTATGTAATCCCACGCCCCTGGATGAAAGGTTTTAGCTTAGCTGAAGCAGTGACCCTGAGCCAATGGCTCTTTTCCCAAGAAAGGCATGAATGTTTGGTTAGTAACTCTGGTGTGAAATGAGTCTTGAAAAGTCAGGCATATCTGGATGGGAATTTTATCTTGGATCATGACTGACTGACCCCAACACCCTTTCTTAAATAGTATGTTTAACAAACAAGGTAGATGCAATTTCTGAACTGTATTTCCTGTTCTGCAACGTGTATGTTTATTTCTCTTTAGAGCAAATTAGCCATGAGAGCATTAGCATCCATTTTCAGTAGGCAGGTAAAGTGAAATAACAACATTAGAGAACAAGTACATTCTGAATTGTCCATCATTGTTTCATCCAGTTTAGCAAGACATTTGGACCAAGCGGTAACCCCGGTCTAAAAATATGAGTCCAATGCGGAAGTGCTAAAAACTGCAGTTCATCGAGGATCCGCTTGAGGCTGGCTCCAGAAGTACCGGAAACCACATACACACCAATTCAAAAAAGACAATCTTTACGGCAGAAATAAACATGTTTACAGCCTGGTACACAAGACGAATGTAGCCTGGATAGCTCATTTCCTGATCGGCACACACTGCACGGGGGGAATTTCTTTCTAATGCAGCAATTTCAAAGATTCTTCAAGTGACGCTGCAGCTGTTGGCTAGGAGGCTCAAACTCCGCCTCTATATATCACACTGGCTCGACAGCGGCAATATGGCTTTTCAGAAACAGATGGGTAATGTCACGGATCCTACGTTCATATTTTATACAGTCTTTGATTTGGACTAAAAAAAAGCTTTCTGATAATAGTTTCTGGCACTCATGGACTCATACTAAAGGAATACTTTTATTCTTACAAGGAAGCACAAACCATGCACCTAGCAGGTCATTCCATTCCCAAATCATCAGGTATGACAGCTTGGTCAGCCAGAATGTGTCAAAATATGAAGCTGTTGGTTTCCCTCTATAGTGACATTGTGGAAGTAGTCCAATCGCTTGATGTACTGACGTGGTGTTAAAGTCAGGTTTTTATAAATCCACAGACAGCTTCACAATTTCAACTCATCACTACGGTCTGTAGCTTGCCTCCCATAACTGAAGCACATCTTTATTTAACATTGATTCTAGCTTTGCATGATTGAAACACACAACCCTCTCTTAAGTCCTTCTCTTAATTTAAACAAACGTCACATACAAAAGCAAAGTATTTAAAAGTGCAAGACCTCCTGAATAATGGATTTGCAGATTCATAGCATCAAGGTTGATACATTATTCTAATAGCTTTTTTCTGGATTTTGATAATAGGTTTGATAAATTGTATTTCATATACTCTGTCAATTTTAACTCCATTTAAATTTAGTGTTATTTCAAAATGAACACTGAAACACTGTACTTATCATTACTATCAAAGTGTGTTTTCACCACATCAGCTCTGTTTCTACTGTTGTCAATAACTCTTTCATGTTCTCTCCTAGAACAAAATAACTGAGTATCATCTGCAAACCTAACAAATTTCAACTTGTCAGACACTCTGCATATTTAAGTCTGAATAACTTGGGTCCCAATACCAATTCTTCTAGCACACCACAAGTTACTTCTAAAATCAGATTCAGTAATATAATTTTGTACATATTGTGACATATTTACTAGATAGTTTCCATAATATTTTATTGAGGCTTGTGCATGATCAAGGATATAAAATATTTCCTCCATAACCTAAATCCTAAAACGCTATACAAATAAAGATGATCCATAAAATATAGTCCACAAAAGTGTGCCTCAGACACCAACAAAAGAGAAGAAGCCTCAAAATAGTGTTTGTGCTTTTATCACGTTGTTTACCGAGCCTTGACCAGAAAGTGTCTGACAAGTATTGCTTTGAGAGCTCTGACTAATGCATGTACTGCTGAGTCACCACAGAATAATGATCAAAGAATATTCTCAATACATTCATCCCTCCATCTAGCACCTTAGTATGGCCACTTACTGCTAATTTAAGGGGGCAATCAGCAGGGTTAAGTGACAGTTTGTACATTGCAGCCCACTATCGACATGCATTGTGTATATAAACTCTGCACTACTCTCTCGGTTTGGATGATGTGTGGGAGGGATGGTTGGGTGCCTGTCTTCAAAAAGAGGAGATAAAAGAAGCAGACGTTTTCTAAAGAGACTAAATAGACACAAGTGAAGTTCTGATTTGCACTTTGAATGGGATGATTCACTCCTCTGTTAATCTGAATACACTCTTAAAGGACAAACTCAAGAGCTGCCTCAGGCACACAACTTCTCAGCAATAAGATGAAGCTGTGTTAGTGTGTATGAAGATGTCTTTGCTGAAAAGAGAGAGGGAGTTTGGTTGCTCTATAATACTACTGGTACTGGCACACCTTTTTTAGTCACTGATTGGCTGAAATAGGGTCAAAACATGCCTGCTCAATGACTTAATGTTTTATGAGAAGGGCACAGCTGAGTTCTGGCTAGAAGCAAAGAAGGGTTTTGGATCCTGACATGATCACTGATACTGATACAGATGGCTATTCCCACAATGTGACCAATGTAGGGCACAAACCTGAAACTGTGCAGCACTATGATTAAAAAATTAACGGTTCCAGGTTGAATTTCAGTTTTTACATACAGTATGTTAGCATTTCAAGACAAATAGAAAGTTCAAGCAATGAGTGTTTGCAACATAGTGATAGTAGTTCTGAATAGCAAGAGAAACACTTACCTCACTCTGACCCTAACCCAGAGACAACGCAAGATAGTTTTGGCACACTTAACTTCTTCTTGTTGACACTGAGAACAAAAATGTTAGTTTCTATTTGCATGCTTAATTGGTAGGTTAAAAACAGTCAGCAAACGGAGAAAAAACTCAAACCACGAGGGGTGCTGATAATAACAAGTGTTGAAAGTTGTGACTATTGCTGCATTTATTTTGAAAGGTTTCAACCATAGACTGTATAAAATATGGACGTAGGATCCATGATGTCACCCATCTGTTTCTGAAGCGCTGTTTTGAGGCCAATCGTCGGTGTGAGCCATATTGCTGCTGTCGAGCGATTGTGATGTACAGAGGCGGGCTTTGAGCCTCCTAGCCAACAGCTACAGTGTTCCTGGCTGTCAATCAAGTCAGCTGTGCCTCTCATTGGAAGACTCTTAATCTCAATATCTTTGAAAATTGCCGGGTTAGAAAAAATTCACCACCCGTACAGTGTGTGCACATCGAGAAATGAGCTATCCAGACTACACTTGTCTTTTGTACCAGGCTGTTAACATGTTTATTTCTGCTGTAAAGATCGGCTTTTTCCCATTCATGTGTATTTGACTTCCGGTACTTCCGGAGCCAGCCTCAAGCGGATCCTTGATGAACTGGAGTTTTTAGCACTTCCGCATTGGACTCATATTTGTAGACTGGAGTTTGCCGCTTGGTTTCAGCTGCAAAGAGAAGAAGGAAAGCTGATGAGGACAAAAGTCAAGTCTTGTCTCACCCTGTCGGGATTCTAATACGCATCATTTCCTGTTTACCATACATTATCAATCCTATAAACCTTCATGCTGCTTTACCATGCTAGATTATCCATGCTGCAACTTATCTTGTTACTTTTGCAGTAATTACCCATGGTGAGGTGACGCCCTTTCTATTAACTTCAATAATACACTTCATTAGCATTTAGTTTGATACATGTACGATATGCAATTCATTTTTTGCTGCTATTATCTTTTGCAAATACACGCGCATATTTCAAATTTGCTTACATTACACTATATATACTTTAGTTTAATCAGGACTTTAGGTATTCACATTTTATTGAAAAAACTTACTCTACCTCAAGTCTCTCTCCTCTCTCTCTGTAGTGAGTATTTTGACACTATTCAATTATTCTGTTTCTGATATCAATTTTGCCCCTGTATGTATTTAGATAACATTTTCCCTGCACTCGCATTGATTTGTATGATTTATTTGTAGCCTGAGGCTTATTAACTTTGATGAGATTATGCCACCTTGCTATGTTTGGCATCATCATCATTGGCAACATCTTGCTATAGCCACAATAACTAACCGTAAACACTTACATGGAAACGAAGAAATTAAAAATGTATTTTGATAGTGGCTTTTGTCTTTTCAGGTAAATATTTCATTAATGTCTTCATAAATTTGAAATTGGTATCAAGAGTCAAACTATTTATAGCACTAGCTTTTGTTGAACACTGACACCAATGTTTGCAATGGTGGTGTCTAATATTAAAAATTTGAGACAATGCCAACTAGACTTTGTGTGTCTCACCAGTCTTTTCAGTTGAAGAGAGGAGCTATCAAATATGCATGTGCAACCACTTTCCCAGCTTAGATATAATTCATTTTGTAAACACAAGCCTTTGGAAAGTGTGTTTGCAGAGTGTGTGTCTGGACTGTGTAAAATTCATGTGTGGATTAATAAATGAACCAGCTGGGGACAGGTTCCATTGTCCCCTTGTTGCTTCTGTCTGCCAGAGAGCCCTGTTAAAAGCCACAGCGGAGACTTTGTGGCAGGGTCATTTACTACTCACTGCTTTATAGACTGCTGCAAGGACAGTTAAACTTTACTCAGTCGGTGACATGGCTCAGTTTTTAAATAATGTTTGTTGACTGCAAAGGAAGGGTGTGCATGCACTCTCATGCAAAAAGGTATTCACCGTTTATTTTTCAGAATGCAGCACTAATTGCATGTGTTTTTCACTCTTATGGACACTTTGGTCTGTTTCCTCGATAGCAGTCTTGATTAATGGACAATATTTTAAGGCTGATGACATGACCAGCCGTTTTATGGAAGAGCTGAATGGTATCATTGCTTTGACTACCTTTCCAGAGCACTTGCTGTTGGTTACCACATAACTTGAGACGAGAAAGAAGTTGGAGTGGAGAGGCAACGTCTACAAAGAGATTGTTGGTTTCACTTATATGTAGATATCTGTTTGTTGGCATTGAAGTATCTGATATTCAACCACATAAGATTAAGTATATGTTGCTAGTCTGTGTTGTTTAAAATAACTTCAGGAGCCTGCAAGAATGTGTAGAATGGCCCCAGAAGTCTCTAGGGAGGGCCTAAAAGAAGATCACCTCTGACCAAGACAAAAAATATGATTGACTGTGACAGTTGGCATCTTTGACCAATGGTCACTTGACTGTTGTCATTTTAAGGTCTTCAAAGTTGGAGTCCAAAATAACATTGTTGTACTGGTATTGAGAAGTCCATATATGTGAGTGTTGTGACGACACCTACACCCTACACGGACTTTGGAGACAGAGGCGAGGCGACTTCATCTGGCCTGGTCGTTCTCCAAGCAGTCATGTGCTTGCTACTGATGCTGATGCTGTTTGATTGTAATAAATCTAATTGCTATTCAAGCTGGCCAATGTCACAAAGTTCATTCTGCATCTGCACATCATGGGCCGTTAAGACGAGACAGTATTGGCATGACAGCCAGTGCCTCCCACTTTTTTAAGGTCCCTGTAGAATGTTTTCAACACACAGTCAATGGCAGCAAAAATGCTAGTGGATAATAGTATTTTCACTGCAGACAAATTCTTGTCCCAAACTCTGTGGTCCTGTGGCGAATCTGTAGAGATAAAGTACAAGAAAGCTTCTATTGCCAAAAAAAGAATTATCCCAGCAAAAGTATTTCTCAAACACGGTAAAAAATACAAGATAATTTGGCAGATTTTGAACTTTATTCCCCTCTTCCAACAAAAGTCTGCAATGGCCCGACTTTTCATTGGATCCAGAGATTATCTTGCCAGATTTTCAAGACAAACAATCAGGCCAGACCATTAATACATGTTCAGTATTTACTATAAGAAATCCATTTTCTGTATCAGGTTAACCCTGAGGACAGCCAAGCATGCACTCTGTCACACTTTACATAACGGTAACAACTCAGTTAGCAAGCCGACTGAAGAAAGCACAACAAATGCAGTAATGACAGTAAATGTGAAGCATAAAGCTAGATAGACCATATTCTTGTATTTCCACCAAAAACACAAGAGAGGAGCTGAACTTATATTGCTACTGCAATGGATGTTCCAGATAACTAAGCAGCTAGCAAAGTTAGCTTGACAACCATCCCATTGTCTGCCATGTTTGTTTACTTTAAACTCATGTTTAACACGATACGTTTTGCCAGATTTCCAGATTTAAGAGCCAGGCTGTGGTTGCTGGCGAACAGAATCTGTTAGTGTGTGGTGTGTTGTATTGGCCATCTGTTGCTCTCCATACACTTAACAAAACTGTTAAGTCTGACATTATTTGCTGTCATGGGAGAAATCTCTCACATTTTCAACATCTGTTAAGATTTTAAAAATCCCTTAGTGTGTGACAGGCTTAAGCAAGACTGAATTACTTCCAACAATTTATAAGTATACTGCTTTTAACTTCTTATTCTAGGAAGCAAGCAGAAGAGGCCCTCCTTCATGGATTGGTTACTTTATTGCACTATCATTAGGGGTGCATCATAATAAGCATTGAAACAAAAATGATCCACGGTTGACTTGTAGTGGGCAAAGATGTAAGATTTCTTAACTTGTTTTAGGCCACTGAAAACCTTTGACTGTCTGGTATGGCACCCTGTCTCTTACCGCAAGCTGCTCCTGTTGGTTAAACACATCCACTGCAGTCAGTGAGAGCCTCAGCTGATCCTCTGCAGAGCATTACTTGACCTGGCTGTTGGGAGAAAGGACAGACGTAAGCTTTAAATATCTCCCAGGCTTGACACAGCAGTGCTCCAGCTGCACTCTGTAATTACCAGCAGTGCAATCAGCAGACTCGTTAATTTCCCCTGACTGACAGCCGCTGACGGCTCAATTGCAGAAAATGCACTGGTACAACTTCATAAGTAAATGGAACTGACGTCCTGGAGCATTCTTCAGCCTGGGCGGTTGCACTCAGAAGAGTTCATATTAATATGAGCACATGAAGACATACTGTGCAGATGCAGACAAGTTACTGCTCTGTCTGGCAGCTTTTGAGATACGTGTTTGCAACCAATCCTTGGAATTCCTCATTAAAACACCAAAAAAGGCAGAAAAGTTTTGTCAATTCTTCTTTTAAGACTAGCAGACCTAAAGCCACGCACTCTCCACAAAGCCCTCCTATTATATAACATGTTTGTGCTGACATGAGAGGTGCTGCAGAGAGGTCTCACACATGGAAGTGCTCTCAGGTTCTAGAGAGGTATCGATCTGAGTGTAAACCAACGTGAAGTGGTCCAGAATGGACATTCCACCGGCAAAGTAATTGGGGGGAGTGAGCCAGCAGAATTGGCCCAGATAAATAGGTCACTTAATAGGTTGTTTACAGCAGTGGATTGACATGATGCATGAGAGAACAGGCAGCGAGGGCATCCAGTTGAAGCTGCTGTAATACACAGGTACAGCAGCTGAATATGAGAAAGCACTCATAGTTTATTAAAATACGTATTTGGCAGATATTTTGGCAGATCAAGGCCTCTAGAAATCATTTGGAGCTCATAATCAAAGCTACAGTATCCATTAATTCTGAGGTTATTAGTCTCTTTCACTAGTTGTAATAATTCCTTTTTGCTGCTGAGCCATATTAATTCATTCTCTCCTCCTTCACTTCACCTACGGTGTCAGAGTTCTTTTCTGAGGTCTTACTCTGCAGCAATTTTGTGCAACTCATTGTACTCTGTTAAAATCCAGAATGAAAAGAATGCAGCTTCTGGCAGCCTACAAGTGACAGGAATATAAGGTCAGCACAGAGCTGCAAGGAAAGCTTAACATTAACACAAATAGAGCAAGCTATTTGTTTCCCACCAGGGTAACTCGTGCTGCTTTACAAATGTATGTACTCATGCTACATGTGTGTTCATATGTGTCCAGTGTGTATATAGATGTGCTGTGTGTTCATATGTGTCCAGTGTGTATATATGTGGGATGATGTGCACCTTTGTTGTGAGGCTGGGTGGATGTTTATTGTTTATTTGTGTTTTATACATGTATTCGTGTACAGACCTATGCTCAATTTTAACATCAGCAAGTCATCATGCCCAAAACGACAAAGTTAACATGCTGATGTTTGGCAGGGTCAATATGGCCATGTCTGTTGGTTTGGTTTCCAATTTATGTCACATAAAGCTAGTTATCAACATGTTGAGTCAATCCAGAATTACTGAGCGCGTTCATGTGAACGGGGCGGAGTCAGCAACATGTGACCAATCACAGATACAGACAGTCAGCACATCCACATAATGATATTTGCTAGCTAGCAGTAAACACATGTAACAGTTAAAGAAAATGTTACTAGTACTTCTGGTAATAACTTTTTGATGTTGTATTGTTAGTGTGTACTGGTCAGTCAACCAGCAGAGACACCATTGATTGTTTACCTGTGCTTGCGATGTTTTTGCTAAGCTTATCGGGCTCATTATATTTGTTGGTAAATGCCACTGATTTGTTATTTATTTTTATTTATTTAATTTATTCTGAAAGGTTTCAACCATAGACTGTATAGAATATGGACGTAGTATCCGTTACGTGACCCATCTGTTTCTGAAGCGCTGTTTGAGGCCAATCGACGGCAGCAGCCATATTGCTGCTGTCGAGCCAGTGTGACGTAAAGAGGCGGAGTTTGAGCCTCCTAGCCAACAGCTACAGTGTTCCCACAGGCAGCTGTGCCTCTCATTGGAAGACAAGTAATCTCAATATCTTCGAAATTGACGAGTTAGAAAAAAATTCACCCCCCTCACAGTGTAAGCACATCGAGAAATGAGCTATCCAGACTACACTCGTCTTTTGTACCAGGCTGTAAACATGTTTATTTCTGCTGTAAAGATCGGCCTTTTCCCATTCATGTGTATGTGACTTCCGGTACATCCGGAGCCAGCCTCAAGCGGATAGCAGCTTTTAGGAGCTTTTAACACTTCTGCATTGGACTCATATTTTTAGAACGGAGGTTGCTGCTTGATTTAAACTCTGGACATAAAGGAAATTGAGTAGTTCAAGTATATTTTCTACGACGTCAAACTCTCACACGAAGGTGCACAAACACACACAAACGGTTTATCCATTATTGCATGAAATAGCATATTGATGAGCCCAATTCTAGATTCTGTATCTCTGTCATGTTACTGGTGATGGCTCTGACTTTTTTTTATTTCATTTTTTATTTTTTCCATGTGTGTCTGTGTGCCTGTGTGTTGGACTAACACTTGGAATGGAAATGAACTCTGCCGATGATGAACCAACCAGATGATTGCGTTCATCATTTCGAGCTGCAGAGGTGACATTTACACCATGACAGGAAATGTGATGCGCTATCAATCTCCCATGCATATACATGTGCACACAAGCACACATGCCGTGAATATCTGTGATGTACTCAGCTGTCGGCCGTACTTGATGAAGGGTACACATTAATGTGCTGCTGAAGAAATGTGATCACCTTGAGTGAATCAGTTCTGGTTTTCCATCTTTTTTGTTTTGGAGATGCTTACCAGTGAAACAGATGCTGATGAAATGAAACCATGAAACACGTTCCATCCATTATTGAAAAAAAATAATACATTACTGGAAATTCATTACTTACATATGACTACAGTTTAAGTGTCTGCCTCTTTAAGAGTCAATATTTGGCTAAACTAAGACTGAGGTTTTTTTTTTTTTACATTTTAATGTTATGAAAAAACATTTAAAGCTGCACACTCAATATTTCTACACAGCCAATAACAAATTAATTTACAGATGAAACCAGCGACCACTTTGCGTGGTCCGCCATCAAGTGTGGCTTCCATTACTGCAGTGGTAATCAGTGTCTGCTGCTGCGTGCTTACTGTGACAGAAGCGTAATTAGTTGGATTAAACATGTGAGACAGCTGCCCCCAGTTACCGATGAAGGTACCTCAACCATGCAATCTAAACATTTACCATATTGCACCGCAGTCTGATGAAATAATGGGGAAGTGGAAAAATAAACTTCACCATCCACCCCATACTTATGATACAGGGCTGTGTAATGTTTTCCTGCTAGATAGTTAGCTTAATCGATTTATTATGCTAGCTAACTGTGGGATTATTTTATTAATGTATTGATGTGATGAACAACAAAAGGCCTCCTTTATGTCATTCAGAGAGGGCCAAAGTTACTGATATAGTAACTGATCCAAAATAATGTAATAATCATAATATTCTGGATCCACAGACAAAATCTCAGTCCTCTGCGTGTCTAATCGACCTGAGTGTTTTAGGTGTCTGGTCCAGGGCTGCAGCTCGCTCAGCTGGAGGTGAAGCTTCCACAAAAACTCTTCCCCCTGGTGGCTGGCTGCAGTATAGATCAAAAACTCTGTTTACCCCATTCATTTCAATGGGGCTGCAGTCAAACTTTAAAAAATAAATATACGTCGTACGAATGTTTTGTGCTCAAGGCCTCTTTTTCTTTCTGAAAAGTTCCTTTTTCGTTAGTTATTAGAGTTTAAAAAACAGGGTTTTACTTCCTGATTCACTTTGATTGACAGCTGCCGTAGAGGGAAACTCCATAGGACCTCGTGACACTACGCTGTAGGGTAGCGCTCAAGAGACTGGCTGCACATTGGCTGTGCATTGGAACAGGTTTTTTTGGCTTCAAAACCGTACAACGGGAAAAGGCAGAGCAACGCTGTCCATTTTATATACAGTCTATGGTCTGGTCACATACAAGGGGCTACTTCATGAAGTAAAGGTTATGTATTACGCATTTAAGGGAATTCATAAAGAATGGATTTCGGCCACTACTTGCTAAGAGTTGCACATAATTTGCTATGTGCTCCATCTGAAGGTCTAATGCACAAACGTCTTGCGTCTTGCGACACGGCTAACAGGAACCTTGTTTCACCAAAGACAAAGAGATAAAACACCATTAACTGTTTTTCTTTACTTACAACATCAGTGTTTTAATGTTGGTTTGATTGTTTGAGAATTGGCTACTATGTGACCATAACATTGCACTCACATAAAAGACAACTAAATATTCACTGTGACTATTATCTTGAGCAAATTATCAAGTCTCCGAAAAACACAAAGCAACAAACACAAGGATGAATTGATTACCCTTTAAAGCATTAGAAAACTGTCACTGTGACACTTAATGTGTGATTATCAAACATCCACCCTCACTTCCTCCCCACGTTCGTTATGAATGGATAATTACAATGCTTCACTTATCTTTTTGTCGGTTTTGTTGGTGTAAGTTAAGCAGATCTACATTCCCAATCAGTCTATGATTCAGTGTGGTCCAACACTATATGTTTCAGAGAACCCAGATGACCTTACTTTCTTTTCATGGTGTTGATTTAGGTTCTCTTTAAGTATTTCACCATCCTGCACCCTGCCACAACAGACACAGTACAATCCATTTGTCATGTCCCTCACAGTACAATTCATTATGGATGGTGCGCTGAAGCACTACAAAAGCAGCAATTGCTTTAAAGGGTCAGCTTTTCAGTGTTTTCTGAGAAACCAATTTCAGAACATAATTAATCTTCAGGGAGAGATGTTTTGTGCTGGTAGGTAAAGGTGGAACTCACTGTGTCCGCACTGTTGTGGAAAGTAATTGAGAATGAATGCTTATAAAACCATGGACTCTAGGTTTCGTTGGCATAGCCTTCCCTGTTTATATGACCTGTGGACATTTGAGGACAGATAACTCAGTAGAGAATCCTTGGCAAAAGTAAACAAGATACACATTGAAGCTAAGGTATCCATATGATAGAGTCCTCAAAGTACTGAAAAGTAAAGTTTATGTGTTGAAATATTCTTGATTTTACTGGACTTCATAATAAAGGTACAATTTTAAAATGTTGCCCAAACTTTTTTTGGTATCAGAGACAATTTCACACACCAAAGATTCTATTTCAGGGGGAGATGGACAATTTTAAAGAGCACCTTTCCCTGCTTATTATACCTGTCACGCAGGGTAAAAACAAGAACAGAGGACTCATGCAGAATAGTGAAGTGTAATAAAAAAGAAAATACAAAAAAATCCAAACACACACAAAAGCTACCATAAGGATTATCAGAATGATACAAGGAAGCCTCAATGATCCAACAACATAAGGGAGAAAGTAAATACTGCTTGCACTAGGTAACGAGCAACAGGTGTGAACACCGGACACAGGTGAAACTAATTAGGGTAATCAAGGTGGAGGGAAGCACACAAGGGCAGGAAGTAAAACCATCCCAGACACACAGGGATCAACAACCAAAGACATAATAAAGAGTAGACGCCGCATCGACCGCTACTACCTATTGGCGCTGACGAGCCGTGGGGCCGCCATCTTGGTCCAGTCACCCACTCCACTCAGTCTAATCTGTTTGGCAGGCGCAATTAAGTGTCAGCGTGTTTAATCAATCATAACTCGCTGAATACTAAACTGATTTTCATGCAGGGTTTTTTTTCTTATGCAAACATCATACATGTAGGTATGATGCAGGACACATGGTTCGGTGTATTTTAATATTCATAGTGGGCTTAACAGTAATAGAATATTCTGATATGTGATATATGTGATGTATGATAGGTATTGCGCCGCACAGTGCTCAGGCATCTTGAAGTCTCTGCTGCTTCAGTTTACGTTTACAGGTAGGATCATGGGTAGGATGACCGGACCAAGATGGCGGCTGTATTTCTTACGCCCCAGCTGTCAATGTGGCGTCTACTCTTTATATGTCTATGTCAAGAACTACAAGATAAAGCAGGAAACACAATATACTTGATGAAGAAACACATGTGAAAATACACACACACACACACACCCGCGCACACAAACACAGACACACTGACACACGGAATACATGGATCACTAAAAAACAACACAAGAAAGCCAGAATTATAACTCATAACTAATACAGACTGTAAGAAAACAAGAACCAAAACTTAAAGAAAATCTACAACAAAAAATAAAAACAGGCAAACAAAGACTGACTACAACACAAAGATAATACAAAACTAAAGAAAAGCAACTCATTACAGTGCTTCTGATTTCTGGCAGCCAGTTGCACTTTAACTCAACTGAGGGCATGACATCCATAAAAGTCAAAAGACTAAGAGATTGAGTCACTGGACTCAACTTTACAAGAGCTTTGAGTTGAGCTGGAATTAGAATTGATTTTTACTTAAAATCTGGATATCATTGAGGTTTGTTTTGACTTATGTACAATGTCTGCCAAAACAGTAATAATAAATAATTGCATTGTCCAGAGGGTGTGGAATTTGGCTCAGAAAGATAAAGTTGGTACTGTGTCAGGATGTAAATAATGATGTAAAAGCAACCAGGAAGGTGTTTAGGGTGGTGGTGACTCACCAGGTAAAAAGTGCTGTTGCTAACAAGCAAGGCTATGTTGCTAGGTAGCAGTTGATCAAACAGGGAAAGCAAACAATTATTAGGAATGAGTGCTAATGCTAACAAGCTGGCTTTAATATAGTGTATTGTTCAAGATGTTTGGACTAGAACTCACCTTGTGATGAAATACTGAAAACCAACGACCAATGGGAACAAGGGCTAATGCTAAGGGAAACAATGTACACTACCAGTCAAAAGTTTGGACACACCTTCTCATTCAATATTCTTTATTTATTTTGTTCATGTATGTTAAAAAAAACCAAAAAAAAACTATTGTACGAAAAAACACTGTGATTTATACCTGCCTTTTGAAAAATAAAAATTATATATATATATATATAAAAAAAAAAAAAACATTCCAGGAGACCAATTCATGAAGCAGACTGAGAAAATACCAAGAGTGTGCAAAGCTGTCATGAAGGAAAAAGGGGGCTACTTTACAGAGTCTAAAATATAAAACATATTCTGGTTTGTTTAACACTTTTTTGTTAATTAAATAATTCCATATATGTTCTGTAATAGGTTTGATGTATTCAGCATTAGTCTACAATGTCTAAAATGATTGAAATAAATAAAAACTATTGAATGAGAAAGTGTGTCCAAACTTTTGACTGGTAGTGTATGTGGACAATTACCCATCAGGTGATGAAACAAAGAAATGGGAATCAGTCCCAATGATCACAATTTAGCCTGTTAACCTGTGGCTTGTTAGCCTGAGTAATTTGAATTAGTACAATGTGCACAAAGACTCACTAAGTGATATAACAAAGAAATCCAACATCTCATGGGTATTAGCACTTATACTGGCAAGCTAAGCTCTCTAAAGGCATATGAGTCACAAACATACTGGGAACCAGAGCTCATATGAGCTAGCCAGATTTTTAGCTTGTTGACTTCAACTGCAGGGAAACATTCAAGGTGTGGGTAATGTCTCATCAGGTGATAAAACAAAACAACAACATAAACATATGTGATGTGTTAAAACACAAAAAGAAAGAAGAATACAAATGTATCTTTGATCATGTTTTGATAAAGACTTGAAATACTAAAAAGCAGTGATAATATGCAGCCTCTTGGGTGAACTACACATTTAGGGCCAGGTCCCTGTTGAGAAGCCGGTGATGTTGCAGAACACGTTTGTGGTGAAGGTTAATGTTGCTGTCCTGGTCGGTTACACAAACACTCTCATTTCTGGAAATTCTCTCATCTTCCACTGATCAATTACGGACACCATTGTAACCCAGGGTAAGGGCTGCATCTGCCACCGTGTGAAATAACCAGTACAGTCCTTTAAAGCTCAAATGTTCCTTAGATTAAGGAACAAATATATCATGAAAGGAAAACACACAGAGATAGCAGCAGAGTTGGCTGTTTCATATGAGTAATGTTATAAATACGAAGCTCTTTGGAAGGCTTGTAATGGCCATGTGGTCTGCCAAACGCAGCCATAGAGATCACACAGGGCTCAGAAAAAGCTTGTGTTTGAGACAAATTGCCAAACAGACAGCAGGAGCATGAGAGATAGAGAAAGAGGGAGAGTATGATGAGAAAGCCATAAGTGTGCCTATTCATCTCACTGCTTGGAACAGACAGGTACAGAGGTATGGCACCCTTACAAGGTCAATATTTTACTCTGACTTGTGCGCTCTAATTAGATTACAGGTGAAGTGCCCCAGCAAAGCACACAGAGAGATCCTGCAGAGGAGACAAATTGTATCATCAGAGATGTTGCAGAGTTAAATCATTGCAACCTGTCTGATCTATAGTCATTTTAAATATGTTTCAGTAGATCAGGGGTCATGTGTAACAAACACTAACAGCCTCTGCATGTCAACACATATCTGTAGCTTAAAAACTTCAGAACAAAGCTTTTTTGGGCAGGGGCGTGACAGAGGGGTGGCATGGGCCCCCCTTAAAAATCTGATTGATGCGACCTAGGAAACTCTAAACTATGATTGGCGATTTGCTTTGTCAGAGGCAGAACAAACACTAAGATTCATGAAATGGACTGAGTTATCATGGACTGCAGGCTGTTTCCTTTTGATTTTGTGACAAAATGTGAAAAAAAATATATTTTTGACAGTTATAGTTTGCTTGCAATTTCAAGTTCTTCAAGCTGTTACTTTGGACAATGTTGTTACTCTGTTGTTTTACTTTTTGAGCTAACAAAGTTATATACTATAACAACTTTAATGATAAAGTAAATATGATTAGTGAAGGCAGAAATGGTAAATATCTCTTATTCATGTATGTGAGTGTGTGCTGACAAACTTAATGTCAGGCCACCCCTGCATAAGTCAGTTAGGCCAGTTGTTCTCAAAGTGGGGTCCTGGGACTCCTGGGGTTCCGTCAACCATAGCGTGGGGGTCCGTGAAATAATTTGAATACGTTTCTAATAAATTATAAAATTGTGCTGTGCCATTACAAAACAGCATACACACCATTGTTATGATATCATTTGGTGGCTCCAAGGGATATGTGAGTCTTGCTACTGTTAATTTTCTGAAAGTGTTTAAGATCAATTACTTGAAAAGTATAAATGCTGTCATGTTGGTCAATAAAACAGAACCAGAACCAAACTCAAGCAACCAGAACCAAACTCAAGCAAACCGAACCAGAACCGAACCAGAACCAAACCAGAACCGAACCAGAGCCGAACCAGAACCGAACCAGAACCTAACTCAAGCAAACAGAACCAGAACCAGAACCAAACAGAGCCAGAACCAAACTCAATAAAACGGAACCAGAACCAAACTCAAGCAACCAGAACCAAACTCAAGCAAACCGAACCAGAACCGAACCAGAACCGAACCAGAACCAAACCAGATCCGAACCAGAACCGAACCAGAACCAAACTCAAGCAAACAGAACCAGAACCAAACTCAAGCAAACAGAACCAAACTACAGCAAACAGAACCAGAACCAGAAACGAACTAGAACTTAAGAAAGCCAAGCCAGAACCAGAACAAAACTCAATCAAACAGAACCAGAACCAAGTCAAGCTAACAGAACCAGAACCAAACTCAAGCAAACAGAACCAGAACCAACTCAAGCAAACAGAACCAGAACAAGAACCAAACTCAAGCAAACAGAACCAGAACCAAACTCAATCAAACACAACCAGAACCAACTCACGCAAACAGAACCAGAACCAGCCCAAGCAAACAGAACCAGAACCAAACTCAAGCAAATAGAACCAAAACCCAACTCTAGCAAACAGAACCAGAACCAAACTCAAGCAAACACAACCAGAACCAAACTCAAGCAAACACAACCAGAACCAGAACCAAACTCTAGGAAACAGAACCAGAACCAAACTCCAGCAAACAGAACCAGAACCAGAACCAGAACCAGAACCAAACTCAAGCAAACAGAACCAGAACCAAACTAGAGCAAACATTATTAATGTCCTCAGTGCAGGTTGGCATTGTGAAAAATCAAATGCCTCAGCTTGGATGGGCTGATCCAATTTCTCCTCTCAGTTAGAATTTGCTCTGTCTTTGAGAAGAACCCTAACCCTAACCTTAACCCTGTCAGAAGGAGCAGATGAAGCCACGATACATAGCCTCCCCTCCATCACCTGTATCCTATATCCTCACTTGTGATTGGCCGCATGGCCGCCATGCTGACTAATCAAAACAAAGTAATGCTGTGAGCAGAGCTGGGGCTGAGCACTGTGAGAGCTAAGCAGCGAAAGGGAAAAAATGGTTCTGATTCACTATAAAGCATCGGCTGTCAGAGCCGCAGCTTTTGATCATGACACATCACTAATGTGCTTAATCTGTGTTACAATTTTGAGGGGGTCATTGGACAATTTTTTCACCTGTAAGGGGTCCCTGGCTCCAAAGAGTTTGAGAACCCCTTAGTTAGGCCACCACAGTCAACAAAAAATCTTGACACACCCCTTTTGACAAACCTGACTAGTGTAAATTAGCCTTGTTGGTTCATAGCACTCCCTAAGGGGCAGGAGCATTAATGATCTGTCAGTGTAATGCTCATTTATAACTGGAGTAAAGTCACAAATCCACTGGCTGAATCTTCAAACTGGTATTTTTTATTTTACAAATAAGTAAAAAAATAAATAAAATAAAAATCTAAATTATGAAATCACAACAGAGCTACATGAGAATTCCTTGCTGAAATATGAGGTGAATTTTCTTTCACAGAAAATATGCAGAAGGCACTAGTCATGACAAAGCAGCGCTCCCATTGGCTGAGCGAACCAGGAAGTCTGTCTAACTCTGACGCAGGCGCTCCAGCTTCCCGAAAGTCAACAGCAACAGCGGAAAAAAAGCTCAACATGGCACCCAAACTTGCAACAGCGGTCATAGGACTATTATTTCTCTCTCTGGTTCCCCCGGCGGAGGCTTACGACGCGGGGGACGCTTTAGCCCTTCTTCTGGGCACCATCCTGACCGTGGTGGGTTTCTGCGCCTTCCTCGGCTGGTACGCGCGGAGGCGAAACGACACGTTCTGAGAGGGAGAGTCTTTTGGTCGTGATCATGCCCTGTCCTACACTCACCCCCCGCATTTATACCTCCTATGGATCTCTTATGGACCGTTTGGCACACGGTTTGTGTCCACTACACTGATACGAAACGTGCCTTAATGGAACTAGTGCGTCAACCGTGATGGGACGCACGTGAAGTTGGAGAGAGACAATCAGGAAGTCCAAATGAGGAACTGTTTGTTTGTTGCACTGCTGAGAGTAAAGACCAAACACTGTTGCCTTCTATATGAAAAGACTGCTGCAGAAATGTTCTCCTTGAAGAATGCTTCCATTGCATAGTGCGCATATTTTCCATGCTTAAGGTGATTATGTGATTTCCTGAAGGATTTACTTCTGCATTGTTGCTTTGTTTGAAGCACAATATGTCAAGCGTGGACTCCTGTTGCGAATAGAGCTGATGTTGCAATTTCTGCTGCTAATATGTGTGACAATAGCGCTTTGAGGATAATAAATTAATTATTCTGATGCTTTATTAATTATCTGCTTCATATAATCATACTTACCAACTATTGTTCCATATAAAAGAGTGCTTTCATGTCTGATGTGTGGAAAGATCCCACTCAGAAAGTGCCATAAGAAGTCTTTGAAGGTATTGATTGCAGAGTATAATGCATTTTTTCTAAATAAAGTCTTTCACTGGCTGAGAGCATTCACACTTTTGATAGAGTGCTACACTACTGGAGTGTTACCACTGCTTATGAAAAGAAGAGAGTATCACACGTAATATTTACTTCAACTATGACAATTATGACTGCTATAATTCTGCAGAAAGTCCTGCTTCTAACCAATACATGTGACATAGATTGTTAAATTGTTGTACCAAAACAATCAACTTTAATAAGTCATTAAACAAAGATGGCTTTGACCCTTAAAACGGTTTCAAAATATCCATGAAGATACTTTCTGGGGTTTGAAAGATGACTTGTCAAACATGAAGCTCTTTTTGTGTAAAGAGTTGCTAAGTTAACCTCAAATATGGTAATAAAATGATATCAATGCAGAAGATGAGAGAGGACTTGTCTCTTTTGAAAATCTGAAACATTAACAATAAACCCAAGCAGAGGTTTCTTTTTGTCAGAGGTGTTTTTTTGTCAAGCTGTCAGATGGATGTAGTGGAGTGAAAAGAACAATGTAATGGAGCAGAAGTAAGGATCATCAAATGGAACTTCTCAAGTGTCATGGAAGTACCTCAAAATTGTACTTTTCTTTTTACAGTAAATGTGCATTTATTTACTCTTGAGACCACTCTCAACCCATGGAGTTGTTTGAATTAAACTTATGTCTGCACCAAAATGAGAGTGGGAAATATTAGTACATGCTACAATAATTCAGGCCTTAAATGTAATGTAGGCTTTAGTTTCGAGTGGTGAGATAAACCATTTGCTCTGAAGGTCACCACGTCTGTGATATGGTTAAACAGGCGTTTCAGCACATGGTCTATTTCATCTTAAAACATAAATCTGCATGGTGAGACTCGTTCCACAGTTGTGACACTTCTTCTACATGCATGACCATCATTAATGGATGCGTTCTAGTCCATGCAGCGCTCGGCCAGCGTGTGTACATGTGGCTGAATCATTGTTCACTTGTTACACTGCACATGACAACACAGCTCTTCATACATGGTTGGGAAATCAAATCCCATGAATTTATCATGCTACCCGGGCAGGAGGAACAACAGTTCGCAAAGTGCTTGTCAATTATGCATATACAGTACAGGGGGGGAAGTCATTCTACCTTGAGGTGAACTAGGCTGCCTGATTTAACCCTTCACTTTGTACATAATGGTTGACATTTCTGCTGAGTGAAACATGAATGAACAGCTTCAGAAGCAGACAGAGCTAAATAAACAAATGCTACCGATGCTTTTGATAATAAACTGTTCACTAATCCTAAACTTAGGAGTCATCTGGCAAAAAGAAAGACAGAAAACTCATTTCCATTTTCCATTTTCAAGGTTTTATTTCAAGTTTAGCTACTATTTTTGTTGATATGTTTTACTATAATGGGTAAAATTTACTATTTTTAGATAACTTTTGTCATCCAATTTTTTTATTGCATTTTTTAGTAATTATTTTTTCACCACAAGTTAAGATTATATATATATATATATATATTACAGTTGTGCTCAAAATTTTACATACCCTGGGAGAATTTGTGATTTTTTTTTGGCCATTTTTCAGAGAATATGAAAGATAAGAGAAAAATCTTTTTTTTTCTCTCATGGTTAGCAGTTGGGTGAAGCAAATTATTGTCAAACAACTGTGTTTACTCCTTTTATATCATAATGACAACAGAAACTACCCAAGAAACCATAAATTCTGCCAGGGTATGTAAACTTATGAGCACAACTGTATAAGTAATACAAAACCAACAGAGAGAAGAAAAGTTAATAAATAAATAAATAAATACAAAAAATATATAAAAATCAGTAAAAACAAAAGGAAGATAAACAAGGAAAATAAGCAAAGAGTGTAAATAAACAACAATAAAGAAAAATACACATTTTTAGATCACTTTAAAAAAAAGTTTTTGGGAGACATCTCACGACCCCCCATTTGTGTCTCGCGAGGGGGTCCCAACCCACACTTTGGGAACCCCTGCTATAGAGAGTATGTAGGTCCCTTTATCAGAGTGAATCAGATTACAACACCATCAGCTTCAAAAAACAATTTTAAAGAGACAAGCACAGCCTAGACCAGAACCCATTTAGTTTTTGCATAATTTAAGAAGCCTTTTATTTCATTTATAAATAATGTTCCAACTTCTGGGGAAGTAGGTCTGAATGAATCAGTGGCAGAAAAGAGCGACACATATGTTTTCTTGACTAAAGTACTGAGTAAAGAAACTAATTAGTAATATTCAGCGTTACTAGGAGAAACGGCACGTGCTGCTGTAAAGCGTTACCGGCCAGCAGCGGCCCCCCTTGAGCAGATGTTACCGTGAGAGAGAGAGGGAGCTGCTGCTGCTGCTGCTGCTGCTGCAACAAGAGACAAGACGCGTCTTGGATCACAAATAGGGATGCAGGGCGCATGCGCACTGGGCTCCGTTTACTGGAGGATATTCACCGTGGAGGAAAAAAGGGGGCAGGCAACAAACCAGGCTTTTTATTACAGCAAAAACCCGACTTGTGCAATGTAAATAACCTAAAGGAGGGATACAAATTAGGATTATCAACAGGTAGGATTTTGATTGATCTTGTGATCGGCTGTGTGTCTGTCTCTCTCTCTTTCTCGATCTCCTTTTTTGGCCTTGTCTTGTGTGGTGGCTGCGATTCTGGGTATTTTATAGCGAGGACTTCGGAATTATTCGAGTCGATTGGACGTGTACGGATCTGCTACAATGTTGTGCTTTACCCAGCACATTCGGATACAACAACAGTGGTGATTTTACGCTCCTGTGTTTTTTTCTTTTTATTTTCTACGGAAATCTAACGGATTCAGACGCGCGTAAAATACTCGACAGACAATCGGAGGACGCATTTGAACGCGTAAGTAGACACAACATACATATAATTATACATCACCACAGGCTACTTGTTATTATTCTAACAAAATATACATCAATCGTGTAGATCATCCCATAATAAAAACAGAAAAGGCTTGTTATTGTCACTCCCAGCCAACAATTTCAATTTGATTTTCACACCCGCGCATTAACACGACAAATAATGTCGAAATGCGGCTTTAGAGTCAGTATTACACATTATATCCACTCAACTCTTCATTCTAATTACTAATATAAAAGATGATCTGGAAAATGGAGGCTGGCTCAATAATCGCCCCTAATGAGAACTGCTTATCAACGTGAGAGCCGTAATCCTGTTAACCTTTAATCAGACAAAAACACGGATGCTTTATTATGTATTCGCCCTCCGTCGGTTTTGCATGAAGGCGAGGCGAGTTTATTGGAGGCATCCGCCGCTTTTGAGAGCCGTCCTCTGTTTCTGCAGGGTGTAGGGTGTGATCGAGGAGAGCTTCTTTTTGCACTGCATTTCCTTAAATGTCTCACTTTAAAATATAAATACCCCCAAATCATCCAATTCGAGTGTTTCTCTATTGCTGTCCAATGCTGTTTCTTTTTCAAAAGGAGTAAAAATGCGTCGTTTCTTAATTAGGTCTGGTGCTTTGTGCCGTCATGGTGCTTTTGTTCAAGAAATTCCGAAGCCACATAAAGAATTCTAACACTGTAACAGATTAATGGTCAAGATAAATCAAGATCCATCACTGTCTGTCTGCCTGTCTGTCTGACTGTCTGTCTCTAAACAAAGTGTTCAAGCTAAGCTAAGGCATTGCTCCACACTGTGCCAGTCCCAATTTAAAAAATGTAAGATTAATAAATAAATAAATGTCAGGCAGAGCAGAATGATTGCCTATCACTTCTACATTGTGTAAGTGCAGTTGAAAACAATGCAGCTGTTGTTCGGCTCCAAATCCTGATGGGTGGATAATGTTTTTCAGGGAATTTTTTTTCTTTAGGTGTGATGAGACAAAGGAACAAAGGATGCCTTAGAGGAGAGGTCGCCTGTACGCCTGGAAACCTCTTCAAAGCACACCGCCAAATGGATCTAACGCCTCCCCCTGCCACCTCTAGATCATGATACTTGGCTGAAGCTATTCCGCTATCTATATGATCCCTCCTCCATCTATGGCGAACTATAGCCATGCAGGGGACCACACCATCTTGCAGAATGTCTCTCCTCTCGCCACGTTCCTCAAACTGACCTCTTTGGGCTTTATCATCGGAGTCGGTGTGGTTGGGAACCTCCTGATCTCCATCCTGCTGGTCAAAGACAAGAGCTTGCACCGAGCGCCCTATTATTTCCTGCTGGATTTGTGCGCTTCTGATATCCTGCGCTCCGCCATCTGCTTCCCCTTCGTCTTCACCTCGGTCAAGAATGGATCTGCGTGGACGTACGGAACGCTGACCTGCAAAGTGATCGCCTTCCTGGGTGTGCTCTCCTGTTTCCATACAGCGTTTATGCTATTCTGTGTTAGCGTCACGCGCTACCTTGCCATTGCACATCACCGTTTTTACACCAAGAGGCTGACCTTCTGGACCTGTTTGGCTGTCATCTGCATGGTTTGGACGTTGTCAGTGGCAATGGCGTTCCCGCCGGTGCTAGACGTAGGGACGTACTCATTTATCCGCGAGGAAGACCAGTGCACCTTCCAGCACCGTTCCTTCAGGGCGAACGATTCGTTGGGATTCATGCTCCTGCTGGCGCTCATCCTCCTCGCCACACAGCTGGTTTACCTCAAGCTCATCTTCTTCGTCCACGACCGCCGAAAAATGAAGCCCGTCCAGTTTGTGCCAGCCGTCAGCCAGAACTGGACCTTCCACGGGCCGGGCGCTAGTGGGCAGGCGGCAGCGAACTGGCTGGCCGGGTTTGGTCGAGGCCCGACTCCGCCTACTCTGCTGGGAATCCGGCAGAACAGCAATGCAGCGGGCCGCAGGCGTCTTTTGGTCTTGGATGAGTTCAAAACAGAGAAGAGGATTAGTAGGATGTTCTACATCATGACGTTTTTCTTCCTGGCGCTCTGGGGGCCCTATCTGGTGGCCTGCTACTGGCGGGTGTTTGCAAGGGGCCCTGTGGTCCCTGGGGGCTACCTGACGGCAGCTGTGTGGATGAGCTTTGCCCAGGCTGGTGTCAATCCTTTCATCTGCATCTTCTCCAACAGGGAGCTCCGGCGCTGCTTCAGCACCACGCTCCTCTACTGCAGAAAATCCAGGTTACCACGGGAACCCTACTGCGTTATATGAAGGTTTTGCCATGGGTTTTTTCTCATCTGTGTCTCTATTTCCCTGATTGCTCTTGATCTGGGCTCGTTCCTGTTGTACAGCGCACTCTCTTCTATCTCTCTTCTCTTCATCCTCCAGTTTCTCCCTCTGCTCCTCCTTCTCCTAACCCTTCTTTTCAGAGGTAGAAGGTGGACGGCAAATCACAAGGTTCTGCCAGGGTGATTTAACATAAAACGTATTAAACATGGAGGCTGAAGGGAAATGGGAATACGCAGGAGGTCTGGATCTCCTCCTGTGTTTATGTTCTAGTAAACAAGACGTTGTGGAAGGCCATGCCAATGCAGAGAAGCAAAAATTTGAAAAAAAAAAATAGAAAAAGAACTGACAAAACAATGAAAACAGAACCCCTTCATTTGGATATTTTCATGAATCTGTGAGGTGTGAAAAACAAAAATGAAAAGAAAAGAAAATGAACAAAAACAAAGAAATGATACCTCTCAAGGAATCACTGGAAATGTTTTACATTTTAAGAGTTGCACTAAAAAGAAGATGTAAAGATGCTTTTTTTGGTTGCTGGTTGCATAGCAAGGACAACTTTTTCCTTTTCTTTTTTTCCCAAACTAAACAATGAATGCTTTAATTTGCAACAGACTACACAATCGCTGTAAGTAAAAGCAAAACTTGGTGACTGTTGGAATACACCACCACAAAAAGGAGGATAAAATGGTTTTAATGTAAGTGATATCTTTTTCATTTACTGGGCGGCGGTGGTGGGGGAGGGGGGGCTTAACGCTGGGGATTTACAATGTGTGGTTTTTGAAGTTGCAACTTAAAAACTAGAAATGATTTTCTTGTAGTTTTACGATCCATATGTCCCTAGTGTCTGGCATTGTTATTTTCTTATCACATTTTACAGAAAAAAAGAGGAAAAAAAGATGAAATGATGTTTGGATTTTCAAAAGAAGTTGCTTTTAAGAACAACCTTGTGCTTAAAAAAGACATTGAAGAAGTAGTTAAATGTTTCATCATATCCATGTACCTAAACACTATCATATTGTTACAGTATTGCTGATGCCACTCCGGGTGTTCTTGCCTTAATGGTTATGATATTGTCATGTTTCTTGGTTGTTGGGTTACATTTTTGTTAATTCATTCACTCCTGGAAAAGTCGTTTTTTAAAAGCAAGGGGAGTTTCTTTTTCTTTCTTTTTCACATCAATGTGAAGTGCATGTCCATTTTTTTAAAAGCTGGTCCACTCCCATGAGCATCACAGGCCATAACACTGAGCAGCCCATTTTTATTCTGCAACGGTTTGCTACACCCCACAGAGTGCTCAGAGCACAGGGAGTGTGTGTGTGCGCGCGTGTGTGTGCGTTTGAGTGTGTATGCAGTGTGGATCAGACAACAGTCACTTCAAGACCAGAGCCTTAGTATGAAATCTTGCACAATTTGTAAAAAATGTACAAAAAATGAGAAAAAAAAGACATTTAAGGCACACCGTCTTGTTTCTACTTTCCCTACATTTGCTCTCTACTGATTGTTTTCAATGACTTACTTTTTTCTCTTGTGGCCATTTTAATATTTATTATGTATTCTTTTTTGTATATTATAGATAGATTGTGTGTAAGTATGTGAGTCCTTTCATTTTTGAAGTCCCGAATGTGAGTACAGTTTCAGTTAGGATTGCATTTGCTGAAAGTTAACTGTGTAATCTGTTGCTTTTTTGAAAATAAAAAGTTTCCATTTTACAACTTTTGTTTTTATCCCTGTTTTTGGGTGGAAGCCATGCCAAGTATTGGTAAATTAACTTCTGGAAAACACCTGCAACCCCCCCTCCTTAATTGGTGAAGTCATGGAAGGGTTTTGAAATGGTCTGTGATTGGTTAAAGATGGTCAAATATTTACATTTAATCCCTAAAATGTCTTTTTCTCACCACCTTAATCTGCAAATACAAAGCAACCAAAGCTATCCAAATCTAAAGATGGTAAATATTTTAAAGTAATTTCTTAAAGGTCTGGATTTTCTATATGTATTCTATTTGTATTCATGCTAACAGTCTACATATGAGGAAATGATTTCCAAATGTGTCTGTCCTGGAACTTAATCTCTTTTGTCATGTGCGTCCTTGGGACAGCTTGTCAAAATAGAATGTATGCTAAACCTTGTCATTGAATGTGAAGTGTGTTTGACATTTAATGGAAATAATCTCCATGAATATATCCCTCCGGCACACTCACCCTCACAGTTTTTCCACACTGTATTGCAGGGAAATACCACTGAATTTCAGATGTGAAATATGCAACAGTATTCCATATGGAAAAATGGCCAACCACTCTGGATTAATGAATGGTCTCTGAGCCCTGTAGCTATGAATGACATAGTGGTCGGTCCCATCCTCTCTCATGTTTAAGGTCACATTGATGTGCAGTGGCGATGGATATGAATTTGTAATATATGGAAACATTTCTTCACAAGTATTATAGAATGTACAGCCATTTATTAATATATCTGCAACTTTAAATCTGCAACTTGCAAATGCTCTAAGTAGAAAAGTTCTATGCAAGGTCTAATCAGCTCATTCATGGAGAAAGAACCAACATTTTCAGGTCAAGTAAATAATGTAATGCAAAAAGTTGAATCCATTATTGTTCCTCTTATAGGAAAAAAAGTTCTATCTCAGATTAAGTGGTATTTCTCTGCAAAAAAAGTGACTACATTATGTCGACAATGTTTTAAAAGTACATGTGTCTCCAAAAATAGAGGGGGGAATTAATTATCAATGATGTGTTCCTTCCATTTTTGTATTATTCAGACATTATTGTAGCTTTTTGCTACTGTTGTTTCATTAAGTAATGGTTTCAGTTTGGTTGCCTGAAAATACAAAATATGATGCTGAAAATGGCATGTAAACACTCTAGGTAATTACACACCAGGCTGTGGGTTTCACTGATGAGAAATATCTATTAGGAATCCGTTTTTATTATGATGTTAGAAATTTGGTCCACAAGAGACCAAATCAGATGTTATGACAGCACATATTGAAACTTAAAGCATTGGTTGGATACTATAAAATTCATATGGCTTAGTTACCATGATGTTCTTTTGCTGTTTTGTTCATTTCTGTCATTCACCATATTCACACAGTGACCATTTTCATCTTTCGCCATGCTTAGCGTGGGAAGCTCAAATGCTGGTATAATGTCATACTGCTGTGTTCCACGTTGTTCGTAGCTAAAGGTTTAATGTTACTGACAACTGGTTATTATTCAGTTTCCATGTTGTTTTGCAATTTAAAAGAAATAAGCAGTACAAAAAACACATGGATATCTGATCCAAGCAACATAAAGGAAAACCCATTAGCTAAGGTCAGACAACAGCTAACTTTAGCATCCAGCCACTTAGTAGACCGAAAGCTAGGAAGTGGATAAAAGCAATTTTACCATTTTTTAAAAATTATATTGTGTTCTATTCAAGTACTGCAGTAAGAGTAAGAAAGGCTAACAATCCAAGCTAACATAATAAGAGTTTGAATCACACACAAGTTAACATACCACTAGCTAACATCATGTTTGGATGCTATCCGAAGCATCCGAATTCTTTGAAGTTAGTCAAAATGTCTTCTCCCACTTGATTTAAGATACATTTACTTAACAAATAACATTTGAGCAAGATAGAGGGACTTGTTTTAAGACATCTTAAATATCTTGTTAAGTCAAACAATCTTGAAATGATCTTGTTTTGAGTTGTGATTTAGTGGAAACAAGGTTTATTTTACATTTCATACATTTTTCAAGCTGAGATCTTATTTGTAGAAGACTGATAATCTTGATTTAAGACAAACACTTTACTTGATTTAACTAAATGCGGTTTATTGGAGAATCTATCAGAAAAACAGCTCCATTGATAAAAGAAAGAAAATTTGTTTTTTTTAAGGGTGGGTTTCAGTTTTCAGGCACTGTTTCTTCTAAATCAGATAAAAATATACATCCTCAAACTACATGCACACAATGAAACACCCACTTTTGAGCATAGCTGGCTTATCCTAAAAAACAACATGACTGAATATTAGTATATCCAGCTCACTATGAGAAGACATTACATCTCAAAATGCTCAAATTAAACTTTGTCATCTTATTTCCAGTATTAGTGCATGTATTAGTGCAGAAATCTTTTTTTGAGGGAAAAAAAATCCAAATTGTTAGCATTCCTGGCTTATTCTGAGACACCAATTTTTAACATACTGGTAAAATATTGCTTAAATAAGTTCCATCCATCCATTATCTTGACCGCTTATCCCGTTAGGGGTCACGGGGGGGCTGGAGCCTATCCCAGCTGGCTTCTGGCTTTTTTGTTGTTTTTGGAAGGGCATTTTTTCCAGTGTGGTAATACAGCTTTTAACCACTGTCTAGCTAATGGTAATATTGTCTAGCCAGTGGCTGTTTGCTAAAGTTAGCTGTTGTCTGATGTAACTAAAAGGTTATCAAATATGTTGTTTTACTTTGAAATCTGGCGAGTTTACCCACTACATTTTCACCATCAATGGTCTATTCAGTTCCAAATGTATGCATTAAGTGTTAAAGCAATAACTGTTGTCAGGTACCAGAACATCCTTGACTAGCCTATACAAAAGTATGACAGAATTTGAGCTTCCCACCCTGAGAGTGATAAAGACAGTGACTTTGAATTTGAAACTTACACATGCCATGTAGATGAATCAGACAGGTATTGATGAAGAAAAAACTGCATATTTTGGAGGATTTCATGTTAAAATGACACTGAAACTAGGCTTCATGAGACTAAAGGCATGAATTAACATCTCACTTATATATTTTAGCCCCGTTCAGCATATGCAAATCAGAAAACTGTGTCACGTCTGAGCATTGGCCCATTTCCTCGCATGTTCATCTGAGTGCCCCAGTAATTCTGTTTCCCTCCACGTCAGAAGAAAGATGACAGGCAGAGGTGGTTGGCTTGAAAGCAATTCATTCCGGCAGACAAGCTCTCACATTGAACTCTTTTTTTCTCTGAGGTAACATATCTCCTGAGAAACATTGTTCCTAATCAAAGTAAATTAAGGTGCAGTAGCCTACTGTATCATCTGACTGTGACTGGCTCTTTGCAATTGTGTTTAGATCGGGCAAGAAAGCAAAAAGTGCTCTTTTCCTGAGGTAATTATAAGGCTTTAGTGGAGTATTTTCATTTAACCATCAGAAGACTTTTCTATTGGACTTTGGCTATGGATGAATGACAGAACCATCCTTAATTCTGTGTCACTCTCCTGGTATCTCAGTGGATTTGCACACACAATTTCTGTGTTTAATTGACTGCCAATGGGCTCAGAGAAAAAAACATATCACCCTAGCCCTCATTTGCTGTCTATAATTTGAGTAAATACCATCTGTTGACTGAGAAACATAGGCCTGTTTTTCTATGAAAGGAAGGAAAGCACATGTTATGTGAGCAACTGCACTTTTAAACATTTTTCTGTTTGTATAATGCAAACCAAACATTAATTTAAGTGCATTGAGGGTCTGTACTGAGAAGCACTCAAAATGAAAAGCTGCCTTGAATGGAATGGAGTGGACGACTCAATCTTCAGACAAGCTACTCAGAAAAAGGAAGAATTGCTTTTCGTCTTCGCATCACCCTACTCTGCATATTTGTTTGATTGTGTGACCGCTTGAGAACAGAGCTGGAAATATAATAGTTCAATGTGCTTTGCATAATTTCTGCAGG
Source organism: Notolabrus celidotus (assembly GCF_009762535.1). Lineage (NCBI taxonomy): Eukaryota > Metazoa > Chordata > Actinopteri > Labriformes > Labridae > Notolabrus > Notolabrus celidotus. The sequence continues at coordinate 9,742,315 of NC_048292.1, forward strand.
GCATTCATTTTGTTTTGTGAAATGACATTTACTTACAATGTTCTTTTGTTGAGTTTTCCTCGGGATATTTGCTCAAATCATTTTTTTTCTTTGCTCTTTGTGTGTGTGTGAGTGTGTTTGTGACCCTCATGAAAGTGAGTGTGTATGTGGGGCGGGGGTTTCATGCATTCATGCTTGTCCTCGCTCACAGGTCAAACCACTATCAGTGTGTCAGTACAGGCTGTGAAGCCAGACAGCCCTCTTTTCAGCTTTAGACTACATGGCTAACACTCATCAAAGTGCAGAGCTGCAGTAGTTTTCTCCCTAATGGCTTTGCAGCTTTATGGCTAATGTGCCAGAGCAAATTGCTAATGGTCAAATGAATGATAATGTGAGGATCACAAATGTGTCTCTGTGGTTCTACATTTGTAGGTGTTTTCAAAATTTTCCTCTATTTTAGTCTGTTTATTTTGCTGCTGTTAAGCAGTTATTCTAAAAAGAAACAATGGATTATGAACAGAGCAGGACAGAATTAAACTCATCTTTCGTAGCTATTAGATAGAAAAACACAAGGTCATGTGTGTCACTAAAACATTTGGGACAATGTTAGCAAATCCTTTTAAAAACAAGCTGGTTCTCTGGAAAAAGCGGATTTAAATTCGGGCAAATGCATGTGCAGAATCTGAAACAACAAACTACTTTTCAGCATGTAAACAAACATTTTAATCAAAATAACTGTAAACAACCTACTGCTTTATAATGCCTCAATCTCTCTATACACAGCAAAGATAATTTAGAATAAGATGTTGTTGGGTTAAGATACAGGAGGAGAGAAGGTCCAATAAAACTTAACATAATGATTATTTTTATTCCCTGGAGGGGGGGTGGGAAAGAAAAGATGTTGCTGCATTTATTGTCTGACAAGCTATTAAAGGCAGTGCTGGCCCCTGAATACCAATGATCAACAGGATGCCTGATCAAAATTTGCAAGTGGAGGAAGATTTCCCCACATAATATCCCCGTCTTCATGTCTTCATTTTCCAACAACCACCCTCATCCTCCTAACTCCTGCAGCCCAGCATGCAAATGCCTTATATAAAGAATATCCCTGCTTTAAATATTAACTGATTAAATTGCGGATGAAGCTTCAAAGGTTCCGCCTTGCATATTTAAACAGTATTTTTTCTCTCACCCTCTTCTGTAATGTGAGATTCAGTGGTTGGATCACTTCACTGGCAAATTGCTGGAAGCAAATTTTTTAGATGGAGGTCTGAGTTCTATTTTTAGAATCACACCTGGGTGCACTTCAGGGCATTTCTGGGATATGTCAAGGTTTCTTCACATGTTATATACATTAAATGTTACAGATAGTAGTTCATGCTTATTTGGATCATACAATCTATGCCATTTTTTATAATGTAGTATCCTTGATTCATAGAGAAATAGCTGTAGTATGGTTGGTTGTAATTTCAGACCGTAAAATGAACAATTTCACACTTTTTTGAGACTTGGTTGAAAAAAATAGCTTAACATTTTAGAAATTATACTCTATAGCCATAAAAAAGATACTGTACATCTCTCATATCTGTACCATAGACTGTATGAATAATGGACGTAGTATCTGTGATGTCACCCATCTGTTCCTGAGCGCCGTTTTGAAGCCAATCGACGGTGGCAGCCATATTGGAAATGCGGAACTCAACCAGGCATAGTGTGACGTAAAGAGTCTGAGCCTACAACAGCCTAGCCAACAGCTATGTGTTCCCATCCAGGAGTCAAGTCAGTCATGTCCTTATTTGGGCCATAACTTGTAATCTTAGTATCTTCTGAGCAGTCGCGTTACAAAAAAATTCACCCCATACAGTGTGTGCCGATAGAGAGATTAGCTACGTAGGGCCAAGCCGTTTTTTGAACCAGGCTGTAAACATGTTTATTAATGCTGCAAAGATCGTCTTTCTTGAATTGGTGTCTATGTGGTTTCCGGTGTTTCTGCAGCCAGCCTCAAGCGGATTCTCGATGAATTGCAGTTTAGAACACTTCCACATGGGCTTCATAGTTTGAGACTGGAGGTTGCTGCTTGGTCTGTACGCCATGAGGCTAACACCAGCAGTCTATTAGCTAGCTAAAAAAAAGGCTAAACTTAGATGTAAATAATCTAGTCTGACTCTGTCTGGCCAAAACAAAATCCACAACAAGAACCTGAAAAGCTAATTAATGAAGCATGTATAAGTTGATTTCATAGTTAGCTTATTCTTGGCGAGGAAATGGGAGCTAACTTTCCATAACCTCTACTGATAAGATTGCAACTTGTGCTAGCTAAGAAATAGGCTAGCAAGACCATATGGTTTAGAATAGTTAGTGTTGGATGTGTCTGAAGATTGATTCTTTTAGACAGAGCCTTGCTAACTGTTTCCAGTTCTTACCAGTGTTTACAAAAAGACAAGCTAACATGCTGCTTGCTTTAGCTACACATTTTCCATCAAATGCATCATTCTGTTCTGTGTAAGAAAGTTGATTAGCATATTTCCCAAAACGTTTCCAATTGCTGAACAAAATCCTGTTCCTTCATGACTGCTTCAATGTTAGCACTTATTGTTCTGCCCACAAAGAGGAGCAGTTGTTAAAAAGCTAAAGCGCTTATGCTAGGCACATACAGGCTCGCACGCTTTCTGTTTACTCCTGCAAATGTGGTTATCACGACTTATAGAAATGGGAAAAGCTTCACATGCTTTACATGTGTGGGTACATGATTTTGTGCAGAAAAATCCTTGCAGGTTGATGTAAATATCGCAGAATAATGTCTTAACCTAATGTTATTAGAATGGATGATCTGAGAGGCAGCTGCAGAGTCTAAGGAGCACAGGTCAGGATGTAAGCTTGCATAGGTTGTGTTTCTTCGCTACTAAATCCTTTTGGCTGTGGTGGGAGTCAAAAAGTAAACACGTCCCCTTGGCGGCTAAGACTTAGGCTGAGTGATGAAGCCACGGATAGATCGTGATTGGTGGGTTAGTACTTAAGCACATGTACGCCAAAGTTGCAATATGCGGGGAGGAGAGAGTACTGGTCGGGGAGTAATCCTCCAACAGGGATTACCCGTGTCTTTCATGCTAGATTAAAGGGTCCCATGATACCTTGTGGTGCTGTTCGAATCCTAATGGGGAATCAATGCACTGGGTGACAAATTATAGGTGTAACCATGTTTGCTGTGTAATCTTATTTCTGTCTTCATTACAATTAATGTGATTTAGGTGTTTTCTGTGGTGGCATTTTTTGAAAACTCCAGATTTGGGGAGGCTAACCAATCAGTGGTCTCTGCCTGTTTCTCTCTGCGAGTTTGTTGAGATAATCATCTTATCCACCAGGCGCTACACAACACACACACACACACACACACACACACGCAAACACACACATACACAGAGTCTGAAATGAGGAGGTCTGGATGACGTACCTACAGCAGTCAGCAGAAAGGAAAGGAAGTATTTGGGTCACATGAAAATTGAATTGTGTTGTGCTGATTTTGGTTGCTGGTGTTGGTAGAAATGTTTCTCCATCAATGAGAAGCCTTGTCCTTATTTTCTTCCTCTTTTGTGTATTCAAATTAGACAGAGCATGTAGGATAAAACTGACACAACTAGCAGGCAGTGCAAACATTTTCCTAACAGACTGAAATATTCAGAAGCTGCTATCAGGCTTATAGGAGCTTTCAGAGTATTATGAGTTGCAGTGAGGAGGCTGCGACAACCATACTCACGTAGCGCTCCATTTGCAGAGGGCAATCTGTCATAATGAAAGCCAGCAAACATGTACATTATGGTGCCTATTTACAACATGCAACCAGCTGCTTACATCTATGCACAGTGGGGCACATCTGCCCCCACAGCGGCAAAGAAAATGAATATTAAAGACATCTGATGTAGAAATTATGTGCGCTCAGACATCTTTTTTGAAGCTTGAATGCTTAACTCCTTGCAGCTTTAATAATGTTGTTCCGAGGTTGGCATGATCATTTATTTATTTATCTAATTTTCCTGTCATGGCAATTGGGGAAAGTGTTTAGGGGTGTTTATTCGGGCGATTTGTTCCCACTAATTCTGCATGTTTTGTCATGAATCCAAGGGCTTTTGGAAAAGCAGGGAGGGAGGGTGGGGGGTGGGGGGTGAGGAGGGGAGTTAATCCACTCGTTTTCTTCTGTTCCAGCCTGTTCAGCACATTCCCTTCGCTCTCTCGTTTCCTCCTGCTCTCTTTCTATCCATCTCCATCCTTCCCTTTTATTTTTGGAAACATCTCATTCTCGTGAGTCAGGCCCGTCATGCTCACAAAGGCTCGGTCTAGCGAAGCTCTCGCCTCCCTCCTCTGTTGCCTGTGTCTCTGCTGTTTGTGATATTAGAGGAGAAGAAGAGAGGAAACAGAACTCTTCCTCTCTTTTCTGCAGGCCGAGAGGGTGATGGAAAGGAAGTAATGCTTTGTGAATTTTTAATTTGGCGTATTTACATAGTTGACAAGTAATGGATGGATGTGTTTGCGTGCACTGGTGTAATAAAAAGGCCTTGGGAAGGTGACAGGCGGCAATTTCTAACCTGAAACTTGCTGAATTTATGCTCCATTTGTGGATCAAAATCAATGTGATGATGCAACCACATTTCTGGCATCCATCTTAATTTGTCAAGTAGCATTGATGGTGGTGTTGATTGATGGTACCTGACTTGACTGATGGACGTGTCAGCTGCACTCTAGTTGCCCATTTGTTGTTTTTATCCATATATATAAATATATATCTTCTCTTTTTTAACAGCACTGGCTCCAAAGGGACAAGCTAATTAGCATGTTTGCTATGCAGTGTCATTTCTTTGAAGAGTTTTTCTTGCAAATAAGGCAGATCACTTCCAGGGAAATCTCGCTAAATGAAGTTGCCTTGGAAACAGCAAATTTATACAACAAACACTTACATCATCCTGCCGGCTGATTTTGGGCTCTGTATGCAGGATTAAGCAGCCTGTCGAGATGGACAGTTTTGCTTGTTTTGCATCTCTTATCATGTGCAGGAGAGTATATCTGACTCAGACAATGTTTCTGTTATCTTTGCAAGCATGCCAGAAAAAGGAGAATTCGTCCTTTCTTGTGCTAATTATAAAGATAACCTGCTGTAACAAATCAGACATTTTCTGCGCCGCACAAAACAACAATAAGGACTTTTATTGTGTTGGATGAGGATTTCATTTGGCTATAGGCAAGAGCTGAATTCTAAACCATTATTTGAATGGGTTGGGATGTTGGTTCTGCTGTGCTGTTGTGCTTCTTGATCAAGAGGACATGTTTCAAGACTCTTTTGAACTTTCTATGGATATGTATCTGCAGGCATCATGTCTAAATTTATCCCTGGTTCAAAACTTTAAAGGAAGTTGCATTTGTTTTGAGGTTTTATGTGTTTCTTTGTAATTACAGCCTCTAAAGTGATTTTTTGGAACATATTGGCCCTGCAGCTTGCCTTGGAAATGTTTCTTTCCACTGTAAACATGGTCACCACAGTGAAAAAGTAATTTTCTACCTTCTGTGTTCAATTTCCCCTTGAAGAGTTATTTTTTGCTGCAAACATCTTGTATATGGATTATAGAATTCTCACACTGTGGGTGTATGCACAATTTATAGGCTCACCCTACTCTAGTTCACACATAGTGCAAGATGTATACGTTTTGTTTATCGTGTATTTACACTTAATTTGCATTAATCACAAACATCTATACGCCCTGATGTATCTCAGACGGCGGAATCCACAGTGTAAACAACCCTATGTTCATTGTGACGAGGAGTGCTGTGCATTGAATAGTCCCTGATGCATCTTGCATCTTTGTGTGGTGGAAGGAGAGAGGAGAAAATAGTCTTGAAACATAAAAGGGCCCCGAGCGAAGCAGCGCAGAGCCATCATCATTAGTCATCAACAACAGCACATGGCCGCCTCAAAGCAGTCCATGGTGAAAGTTTTCCTCTGAATCACTGCAGCCATTCCTCTCCAGCCACTCGGTCCCAGGTTTTCTGTTGCATTATATGAGATGTCTGAAAGTATTCTGCCCCACAGAGACCAGAGACCAAGATTAAGCCCTGATCTGCTCTGGTAGCTAGCATGACATGCTAGTATGTGTGTGGACAGGAAATCAGGCTGTAATGATATCCAGCTAACATTGATTTTATAATACTCAGCTTGTTTTAGCTACTCGCTGTGCACACCTATGATTGAATAGGTAATGATTCAATCTCTGCTCTCAATAAGGGGGCCTTCGTCTTGTAGAATGCTGGTTTGTTAATGGTGTCATTCTGTAATTGGGTCTTACCGTAAATCTGGCCTTTACCTAGCTTCGGCGAAGAGTTTTTAGCTGGTTGTGAAACAGACTTAACCCTCCTGTTATGTTTGTTTCTTAGTGACAGCAATAATGTTGCTGGGTCAATTTGACCTGGTGCATATTTAATTATCCAAAAGTGTCAGAACCCCAAAAAATCCCAACAAACAAATCTCATTATTAACTCCATTACTAACAATTTAAACCAATATTTGGTGCAATGGTGTTTGTTAATCCTCACAGATCATGCTTCAATGAAGATCATTCACTCGTTTTTTTTACAAAAATGTATGTTAAAACTTTTTTTTAAATGTACATTGGAAAGACCTAAATATAAATACAATAGTTTTACATGTCACAGATTTTGTTTTATTTTATTTTGAATTCTGAATTATAATTTTTTTATGAAGTGATGTTGATTAATTAACACAACAGCTCTTCTGTCACATGCTGCCAAGATTTTTAGGCTGTTTTTAGCTGGTTTGGAAGGCAGATATTGCCTAAAATGTTAAATGAACCATTTGATTTTACATGTCGATTTCACCTATTAAGCCAAGCAAAGACGTTTCATACCCCCCAAAAATACTTTAAACATTTTTTTTTTAGATTCTTGAACTTTAAAAGGGGTCAATTTGACCCACAACATAACAGGAGGGTTAAATGAGTTGTGATTGTTATAAAGTTATCTTATGTCAGAAACCACCAACATTTGCAAAATGCCGTGGAAACATGCTGCTTTCTCTTTAATATATTTGCCAGTTAAGGTTGGCCACACACTCAATGATTTTAGGCCCTGTTTAGTGCCTGATTTGCCAGCCCAAGAATCAGGGGGTCATGGTCTAATTTATCATGATTGATTATTTGTCCCAGAAAAGTGTGTGATTTATGATTCCAGGTCAGACTGCCTCTGACAGAATACCCACAATAACCAATGAGAGAGGACAGGGAAGCATCACGGACTAGATTCTGAGTAATTTTACAGCTAACAACATGGTAGCAAATGTGCCCCAGGCCAAGTGGACTATTAAAATTCTGTTTTGTTCCGGTTCTACTGAAATGTTGAATCTCATCCAGGACTTCATCCATATCGTTTTTCTCATTTTTATTTTTCCCTGCAAAACAGAACACACGTCAGGACAGCCAGCTGATGACACTGATTGTCTTCTAAAGTCATGTCTGATCATGCGTAAGAGTAGGGACCACTAGTTTCTTGTGACTGTTGAATCCCCACTGTGAAATTGTCAAGTGTGAGGTCTTGCTGTCTTATGAAATCATCAAGTGTGTATGTTCAGAGGTGGGAAGATTGTCATTGGATTGAAACCCAGTTTTGAAGCCTCAATTTTAGCTGTGGCCATCATGATCTTAAATATAGAACCAGAAATGACGATATGCGTTGACAGGATTGATACACGTTGAACTATTCTGGTTAACAGGTTGCTGCGGCATCATCTGGTGAACCTCAAGTATCCTCTACTATACTCTACTTTATTGGGTATTTGACTTATTGTGGTATAATTTCCAGGATTACATGATTCAATGATGAATAGAGATTAATGCATGGCTCAACCTCAGGTGTTTAAAAAGGAAGTCAAAAACTGTAGCTTTTCAAGTGTTTGCTTGAGGATGGTTGCAAAAGTGAAGGAACTGCCCAACATTTTAACAGCCTGGTTCAAAGAAATGATTTGGGTTTATGTACGTTATTTAAACATACATTTGCATAATGAGGAGGAATGGCAGGTGGGTGTGTTGTATATGTTTCCCAGAAGGCTAACAGCCCTCCTTCGCTCCACCTCTTTACTGGGTTGATTGAAAGTGAGGTTACGTCAACATCTCCAATTAGGTGACCACCTTCGTTCCAAAATGCCAAAACCAATGGGTCATGTCACAGAGACTATGTCCATTTTTGTATGGTCCATGGATGTAGACCATAAATTCAATGGGAAAATGGTTTCCAAGGAAATGCATTGACTTTAAGTGGGGAGATTTAACCATCTTTTCCCATACCATCAACTAAGACATATATATCTACTTTAACCTGTCACACCAGGATGAACATCAATTTATAAACATGTTTTGGGATGTGGTACAGCTACCCTAAAATTAACTATGTGGTTCTTTTTTTATACAAGATCTGCTATCTATGTTTCTGTTTTATTGTGTCTCTTCGCTTCTTCTCTTCCCAAAATCCCTCCTAGAAACTCCAGAAATGGGTCATTTCTAGTCTCTTAATGTGGGAAGATAAACCTTCTAAGGCTTGTCTAAATCTTAATTTTGCATGAACACACACTCAGAGCTGTGAACTGGGAACATTCTGGCAGACCAGCCGACAAAAAGGACCTTCATCTCTCCCTCATTTCAGCTCCAGCCTAAGATTAGTTCTTAGAAGATGTTACTTTGCAATTTCTCGCCTGAAGCTCAGAAGAAGAAGCATCTTCACCCAGCAAATGTTCAACTTTAGCTAAATCCTCTCCAAATAGGCAGCCTTCTGTGTGACATTCATGAACTTCGTGTTTTAGAAATACCTCCTAAAAGGCTTTTCTTGCCAGGTTTTTTTTCTCTGCTCATCAAACAAACAAGTCAGCGCTCTCAGCTTCCTGGTTACCACACGAGTTAGCTGAGCAACCTTTTTGCAGCTCAAAACAATCAGATTGCAGCTCTGTAATTACCCATTATATAACCAGTGTCAGGGAGCTGTGCATGCATGGCTGGGTTTGGCAGAAATACAAAAAAATAATGGTGCTGGCTGGGTAAACATTTCTTGAAACAGCACTATGAGAAGGACTGCAGCCTCCTGAATTAAATTCATAGACCTTTATGGATGGATAAATACGTGACCATTGCATCCCTGATGTGTTATCTTCTCAAACAACAAAAAAAAAATCAAATTCATGCTTCTCTTTTGAACAAATGAAGTCACAATACTGTTGGTTTACCATTCCATAAGCTGTCTAATTTACTTCAGAAGTATTTACTGTTGGGCGAATTAGATCATCAGAAATTAACTTTCCTCCAAGCAAAATGCTGTTGTAATTTAAAAAGAAAAACCCATTACAAGCTAAATAAGCTCCATCAGTATGTCAGTAAGGACTTTCATCTATTTATTATAATCAGATTTGTCTTGTTGCTCTGAGTAATCACAGCTTAATCAGCTTTCCCCTTTATTACGCTATCCAGTTATTTCAGACTGATTATCTCTGAAAATCTATGGAGTGCCAGTACGTCCAAAATTAAACAACTAAGAGACTATTAGTTACAGAAGGAATATGATAAATACAAACTGTACACATGTATGAGAAAGTAAGGTGACATTACCATTTGATTCTAGTAGTTTTTTTTTTCACATTTCATTTGAATTTCCTCTTAAACAATGATTAATTTTTCCTTAACAATGGTCCAAAGTCTTTCAGTCTCATAAAAAAAAATTAGTGTTTCTTTAATCTGAATGTTCTTCCAGAAAGAGGATTGGAATACAATGAGCTGCAATAAAAGCAGCAGGATCAGATAACATTTCACACTAATGAGCTGGGTTTTTAGAATTGTATTAAGATTATTCCACAATGTCATGGCTACATTTAATATATAAGAGATAATGTTTAGTGAACGTGTGGTCAGGCAAATTAGTATCACAAAAAGAGTGAGCGAGACTCGAAACAGAGGAGTCTCGTCTCACTCTGAAGGGATTCTAATTTGCACGACCACACGCTCACTATACATTATCCTGCTTTCTACCCGGCTACTGACTACAGATATGAACAATTTGACACAAAATACTGATTTAAAGATGTTTTTTATTGATTTAAGAATCATTTATTCATGCAGCTAAAAATGTGCTACCACTGATTGGATCAAGGATTGGTAACGCTTCCATTAAAACGCTTAACTGAACATCAGCCTGTTTACTTGTTGTAAACTACATCAAACTGAACATTTCCACTTAAGGTACCGTTAGACAAGGTAAACGGGACTTCTGTCCTCAGCTTCCATCTCCTCTGTGCTCTGCAGTTGATACTCCACTTTTCCCCATCAGAGATGTTGAGGGTCTAGTGCAGGAGCATCAAACTCATTTCAGTTAAGGGGCCACATACAGCCCAAGATGATTTGAAGTGGGCCTGACCTGTAAAATCACAACATAATAACCTCTAAATAACTACAACTCTACATGTTTCCTTTTGTTTTAGTGCAAAAAAGTACAAGTAAATTCTGAAAATGTTCACATTTAATGAACTATCTTTCTACAAAAACGCTGTTGTATTTTTCACCATGATGAGTCTCACAGTTAGGCCGAATATTTTACTCTTTAAGCCCTGAAACCTGCTGCGAAAACACCAAACACAGGTTACCCATTCACCTGACACAGAGTGTCATGTTTACTGCAAAAGAACAGAGATTATAATAATGAACAAGGTAAAGTTGACTATTATAGACCCCCCCCCCCCCAGCTCCGTCATGAACAGTTTGCTTGCTGGACAGTGTTGTATGCAGGGGTCCAAAAATTCTATGAATTTCCACCGGAGTATGTCAACTGCAAATATTCTTTTTTCTCATTTTGAGAAAAAAACAGTCCCTGTTTGATTGTAGAACAAATCTGAAATAGTAGTTACTTTAATTGAAAAATTGTAGTTAATATCTTCTCTGTAAAATTTTCACTTTGCAAAATCATCCCGCGGGGCCGGATTGGAACTTCTGGCGGGCCGGCTTTGGCCCACTGGCCGTATGTTTGACACCCCTAGTTTAGTGGCTTCTCCGGCTGTTCTCACTGTGCCCACTAACTGTCATAGATTCTCAAGACAAGCCTGAGACGTTTTGCCACAGTGTCAACAGGCAGAGGTGTAATGGGCTGGATTCCTATAGGTGGGCTAATTTGGATAATGATATGTGTGATCAGGTTAGGTTGTATTAATTACTGTCGTCATGGGGATTTGACTAATCACAATCAAGTACTTAACACAGCTGGGTAATGAGTAATAATATTGGTTTATATAAGTATTGTATGTGTACAAATAATATTTTTTTTAAATGTGAATTCATATAGATTTAATATAATTACTATTATATGTTTGACACTGTGGATCTTTACAGACCTGGACTGCTGTTGATATTTGTGTGAACAAATATGAGCATGTTCCACAGCAGAATTTTTATTAACTGACATTCATGCAGAATGAAGCACCAGGAGGTCATTTCACGGGCAGTCACGACTTCCATGTTCCTCAAAAAGAGGGAGAACTATGCTGAAAAGAACACAACTCAGTTGCAAGGAAATAGCTAAAAATGTCAAGGCTCCTTTTTTAGATGAGACAGAACCTTTTTTTATCCCAGAGGAAGATTTTGTGATTGCAAACACATGCCAAATCTGATTTCATCTGACACATGCTTCCAGCCCCTTAATGTCATCTAAGCAGGACTCTGGTCAATGACTGCCAAAGTCTTTGATTAAAAAGCTGCTCTCCCAGCTTGAGTCTATATGTTTCCTCTATGAATCACAGGACATGGGGCCAATTTGGATGTCTTTGATGCTAGTGTAAATTGTCCAAGAAACACATTTTCTACTGTGTCTGTGTTTGCAGTGTTGCCTCTCTATCTGTGCTCATACACGACTTTGGTTGGAAAACGTACAAAAAAAAAAAAAAAAAATTCTGATAGTGTGTTAAAGGCCGAATTTAAAACTTTATGTATTCCTCCAAGGGTCAAAAGTGCTGCATTTCTTTCCAACTCAGTGCAGTTATATTTCTTCCAAGAGCCACTTTTAATGGCCGTTCCCTTGCCAGTTAACTGAACCATCTCCATTTGTGCAGAGCAGAGCCGCAGCTTCCCTGCCTCTCCTGGGACAAGACCTCTCCCTGGCTAAATAAGATCACAAATTCTGATCGCTCACTCCAATTATTTCAATGAACACTGGGTTACATCAGTGCTAGAAGAAAAAAACAACGTGCCATTTGTTTTGGTGAAACGAGGAGAGGGAGCAGAAGAGCTGTCTATGAGTGGATGGAAGACAACACTGTGATGCTTTTTTTTCCCCATCTCATGTACATCATATGTACAGCTGAGGCTCTTTGTAGCTTTGCTGGGTCATCATTAAATCGGACACTTTGTCCAAGAGAGACGTTTTTCTGCACCATTTGAGTTGTTTTTTACAAAGCAGCTGCACTCCATTAGTACATATTGTAGACACAGACTAACAGCAGTATGTCATGATGAGCTTACATGTATCTTCAGCACACAATAAAAAATGTAACCTATGATTCAAGTAGGGAAAAAAGATGTACAAATACTGTGTTGATTTAGTGTTAATATAATCACTTCTATCAGCAGCTTGCTCAGCAGCTGAGGGCCGCACTGTGTCACTGATATGATTACCTACTCATCCACAGCTCTGATCTCATTGTTCCCTGACATGGAGGTGACTGGATAATACATGCAGAATGATGTCGGAGTGTCCTGCAGATAAAGCATCGGTAGCTGCAGGGAAAATGTTGCGTCTTAGATCAATTGCAAAGGAAATAAAACGTTTTTCACAGAGCAGGTAGTGGATTCAAAAAGACAGATTGTGACTGAGAGGTTGACATTTTGAATCCTTTACAACAACTGGCTGGTTGAAGCAAACAAGCAAGTGATGATACATTGTTCACTAATATACATTTAAACAAAACACCTAGATTATTTTTTTTATTTGTGAGAGACATCTTTTATAAGCTAACAGCATCGAACAGGGATGTGCTGCTCTTGTGGTTGCTTAGCAACAGTGCTAAAACCAGTTTGAAGTGTGCTATGTTTCTGAAATTTGAAATATTTTTAGCTTCAAAGCACCACGCACTGTTGGAAATACACAAAAGCATGTGAGCTCCTTTAGCAAACGTGAGATAAAGGGGTCAGCCGTGGGGAAGACAGAGTCCTCATTGATAACCTCACTGTCTCACTGGTGTAGCATGGTGGACTATAAGAGACAAATGTGGCTCTATTGGGATGCTTCCAGATCTAAATATGTATAAGATTTTCCTTGGGCGTTTCTGCATGTATTGGCACTAAAACATTGTCATTTCATGTGCCAGATTTGCAAATACACTCATTTTTTTATCCAGAGAATTCATGAAAAGACCTGCCAAAAAAGAGGCTAGTTTCTTATATTGAGTAAATTAGGAAAGGATAAACCCTGACCTAAATACAGTCTACCTGAAAGTAAGCTTTAGCAACACAAGGCTGTTTACTGAAAGGAGTTAGTCCACAGGAAAATACAGAAACGAAATATACCAACCTACCTGTCACACTCGATTGTGAAAGAGGCAGCAACAGTGACAGGTTTTTCACAGCAAAATTGCACACCTTATTCAGTGTTGTCACCGAATTGAAACCTTGGGAGAAAAGTTTCAGACAGCTAAACAGCTGCTCCAGACAGCAGGTCTCAGGACTTGTAGCTGCACTGCTACATTTAGGTTGACAAGTGAAGAAGTAGCAAGGAGGAAGTGGCGGAAAAAAAGGCATACTAGCATAAATAACAGAATATGAGTCATTGCAATGGTGGTTTGTGGTGATAACTCAGTGTTGTATTTACAATAAGCTACAGTATTAGTTCCCATTGAACACAAATACCTCTAGGGCTGAGTGCACCAGCTGGGGATAAACTAAGTTAGTCTTATTTATTGTGTCAGACTTAGCTACGGCTGACTTGTTTTCTCAAACTTACTCTGATTGCACCAAGCCTGACTGAGACTAGTTGTAGCTGCGTCAGGTCTTATCATACGCATAATAATGTAAGGAAATCTCACAGAGTTGTATGGGTAACATGAAAACGGAAGTACCGGAAGTCACATACACATGAATGGGAAAAAGACGATCTTTGCAGCAGAAATAAACATGTTTACAGCCTGGTACAAAAGATGAGTGTAGTCTGAATAGCTCATTTCTCGATGTCCTCTCACTGTGAGGGGGGTGAATTTTTATCTAATTCGGCAATTTTGAAGATAGTGAGATTACTAGTCTTCCAATGAGAGGTACAGCTGCCTGTGGGAACACTGCAGCTGTTGGCTAGGAGGCTCAAAGCCCGCCTCTTTACGTCACACTGGCTCAACAGCAGCAATATGGCTGCTGCTGCCGATTGGCTTCAAAACAGCGTGCAGAAACAGATAGGTGACGTCACGGATACTACGTCCATATTTTTTTGGGGTATGCCCCAATGGTACAGTCTGGGGATCTAGCACATTAGCTTTTATTCATTAGTGCTACTGTTGGGGTCAAATGTGGGCAAAATTGAGTCCAAGATAGATTTACCAACAAGGGCAATAAAGCATAATGCATTGTTCTATATTGTGTCATATTGTATTGTTTGGTACAGTGTGGTATTGAGTTGTATTGCAGGGGTTCCCAAAGTGTGGGTCGGGACCCCCTGGGGGGGTTGCAAGACACAAATGGGGGGTCGTGAGATGTCTTCCAGAATGTTTTTTTTCTTGATTATCTAAAAATAGTTCATTTTACCCATTATAGTACAAAATATTGACAAAAATAGAAGCTAAACTCTAAATAAAACCTTGAAATTAGAAAACGTAATGAGTTTTCTGCCTTTCTTTTTGCCAGATGACTCCTAAGTTTAAAGTTAGTGAACAGTTAATTATCAAAAGCATCAGTAGCAGTAGGTTAATTCATAATGGTACAGGAAACACAGCCACATGCTCATGTAGGTAGGCTAATTTTGTGCAGACAAGCTAAATGAAGCCACATTAAATCACTTTTAGGGACACTGGGGGTCATGAGTCTTTGGCATCAATATTTTGGGGTCACAAGCTGAAAAGTTTGGAAACCACTGTTGTATTTTATCGTAATGTATCATGGATTAAAACCTTGAAATAGACGCAGGGATACACAGCACTCTGGTTTATCACCCATATTGCCAACTCATAGTATAGATTATGATCTTGGGGCTAAATCTACACATGCTTGATTCTGTTTGGAACTTCTCAGGGAACACTGAATTGGTTCATTGAGGCACCAGTTCTGTCACTTCATTGTATGCTTTCTGATGTAAGCGCTCTGCCCTTACTCGAACCAACAGAGCAAACGCTGAAAATAAAGCCCATGCATAATTGAGTCATCTGGACTGAAATAACAGCAACCAATTCAGTGGGAGAAAAAAAAAAAGTCCTCCGAGGTACTAGGACTGCGATCACAGAGCAGGGACAAAGGGAGATGTCATGTTGGCTTACAAAGCGATAACTCCAGCTTTCAAAGCATGGTGCGAAGCAGAACTGAATTATCTTTGTGACAGTTCATTCACAGGACATGGTAATCAAAGCAACAAAAAAGTGTTGAAGTAAATATGTGAATTTAAAAAGCCTCAGGGATGATATTTTGTTACTTTGCTGCTGGGGATTTCATTAAGAAAGCAGGGCTGGTACTCAGGCAGTGGCTGATAATGCACATGGACACACCGGCACACAATGGCTTTGAAAATGAAGCTGTCAGGCTGAGGTAGAGTGTCGATCAGTGCGAGAGAGCTTGAGCATTTCTGACTAGTCTCATCTGGGTTTTCTCTGGCCCCATGTTTCTTTCATTCCCACCGTTCCTTCTCATCTGCAGTCTCTCTGCATTGTGTTGTAAAATCTATGTGAGAGACAATGTACAGAGAGCAGTTTGTTATAGGGGATTATCACTCTGCTGTGTTGAATACTTATTTCTGATTGGTCAATTAAAGCATCCCAAGGTCTGCTATTTCTCTATAACCCACTCACTTTACATGTGAATCCATCCTGGAGCAATAGTTAGCTTTGTTGCTTTCTTAAAATAACCCAATTTAACTGTCATTACTCACATAAAACGTAATGTTTCCGCTAATGATGAGGTGAGACAAGGTTAGGGGAATGAAAGAACCACCTGAGTACCTGATTAATATTCTTTGTCCCGTCTCTGTCAAGTCTGTTGACATTTTCTTTTTTTTATTCACCTGTCTTCAACAGAGCTGTATCCTTGTATTCCACTCAGAGCCAACATGCTTTTTTCTGTTAAGTCATTTTCTCTAGCCTACAGCTTTTTGTGTCTTCTAACATCTCCTGTTTTTTCTTCACTGTTTGTCTTTTTTCCCACAGTCAACACTCAGACATCAAACTTCTTTCTTTGGATTATTATAAGAGCTGGTCCCACCAGGTCTGTGATGTGAGTTGCATCCCTTTCACGGGTCTGTTCTTCCTGCTATGCAGAAACAGCAGACACATATTCACCACAGCCATGTAATAAAAGCTTAGAATCTCTCTGGACTTCTCCTTTGAGTTATTTTCTCCTTCTCTCTTCTTCGGTTGAGCTTCTGCTCTACTGTCAGGCCAGGTCCTGCAGCTGGCCTGAATCTCATTAGCACAAAGCAATCCATAGCCCCCAAATGCTCCATTGATGTAGTGTGACACATGCAAGTGTAGCTTTTTGCGATGCTAGTCTCATCTCATTGAAGTTGTTTATACTGTCCATTTGGTCTTTTGGTATTTAATTATTGGGCGGCCCAAGTGACCCTTTGCTAAGCCTTGCCCTCTTAAGTACTGTTGCTACGCCTTTGCTGATGCTGTGCTTTCTGTTCTCACACATCAGATATGCTCCCAACTACAGACTTGTGGCTGGCGAAGGACTAAAAGGCAGAAAACATTGAGCTCTAAGCACTGCGCAGAGTTGGAATAATTTCAGGGACACATAATGTGAGGAACCACAACCCATGAGGTAAATAAGTGACCTAATTTTGTTGTAAAGGAATCTTGATTTATGATAAATAGGACAGTTGTGAGGAAGTTTCAGAGTGAAAGAGACTAAAAGTGTCCCCATTAACATAGTAACACACGCTCACAGTGTGAGAATAGATAAACAGGCTGTTTGGCTGCTAACTGGGATTTCTCAAAGCATCATTAACAGAAATAAATCTTTCCTGAGCATACAGTGAGATAGTTTAAATGATTTTAATTGGGAGATGTTTGGACTTCAGTGACATCATAGCCGTCAACTACCTTTATAACTGAGATGCACAACCACTGGGCAAACATCAAAACCAGTTAATACTTTCTTCCCAGCAGCCCATCTGTTTTGTTAGCTGGCTGCTTAAAGCAGCTTGTGTGAGGTAGTATATGTGCAGCATGGCAATTAAATCATACAGCCACCCAAGAATATCAGTCCTTTCTTTTTCCTTCTTTTTTTTCTCCTCCTTCTCTTGTAACTGGGCCATTTTACAAAGAGCAATACAGAGGCAATGGAATGGCAGGCTGTAAACATCTATGTTTTTACTATGAAGAATGTCTCCCTCTCTCTAAAATGAAGCGCCTTGGTAAAAGCAAAAAACCTGCTCTAGTGCGGCCACAAGGCTTCAGGAAGGTGTAAAACTGAGCTTCTAGCTAGCTTGTTGATAATTTCACAGCATGTCTATTCAAAGTGTGTATTGCTCACGAGGTTCTCACCAAAGGCCAGATATCAACAGAAGTCTTGTTCAATCCATTCCAAAAAGACCAGGTGATAAAAGTTGTCCAGTCTTGTTTTTATCAGCTCAGAAATATATCTCAAGTCAAGTCCTTAATGTCAGCTAAAGATCTACAGAAACTCATTCATGCTGTTATATCCTCCCGTCTTGATTATTGTAATTCCCTGTACTCATGTCTTAGTCAGAAATCAATCCACTGTCTACAATTAATTCAAAATGCACCATCTTTTAACAGGAACTAAAAAATGTGCCCACATCACCCCCATTTAAGCTCATCTACACTGGCTGCCTGTTGATTTTAGGATTGATTTTAAGATTATTTTACTGACTTTTAAAGCACTACATGGACTTGCCCCTCTCTATATCTCTGAGCTTTTATCCCCCTACAAACCTGGTCGCAGTCTGAGATCCTCTGGCAGTGCTCTGCTAGCTGTTTGAAGGACCTGACTGAAAACCAAAGGGGACAGGACTTTTTCAGTCAGGGCTCCTACACTCTGGAACAGCCTGCCAGAGGAGACCAGACTTACAGAGTCAGTCCCGTATTTTATGCCGTTACTCAAGACACATTTTTACAGAAGAGCTTTTATTGTGTGATTTTATTTGATTCTAACTCTGTTTTTTAAGGGTCTGTTTTAAAAGCTTGCATGCTTTTTAGTTTTTATTTAATATTATTTTTTATCGCTCCATTTTGCTTTGCACTTCCTGTTTTTATTGCCCACTGTGAAGCACTTTGTTACCTGTATTGAAAAGTGCTATATAAATAAAGTATCATTATTATTATTATAAGAATCAGTAAAAACACTGAATTATACAGATTTAAATAGAAAACCATTGTCTTTCCATCACTTTCAATTCCTTGACTAACTTGAGCTCACAAGATGATTTGAGTTAACAGTAACCTATAATAAAAACTGTCAAGGACCTGACTTTAAAAAAGAAGTAGTTAAGTACAACTGTTTTAGTGTCTAGCTGACAGCTGCTGACCTGGAGAACTGAAGAAAGCTGATACAGGAATAATGTGTAGAGCTGAATAGAACAAAGAAACGAATCTAAACTTGGTATTGAACAGCTGCATCAATTTTAACTGACTAAACTCTCCAACAGGTACAGCCTTCTATCATTTTAAAAGGTTCAGTTCTGTAATGTCTCACGCAAAAAGTTTGCATCTTCACTTGTTGATAATACATCATCCAGAAAGACGTTCTAGTACATTAGCAAAACTTCATGAAGGGAGGCTGTTTTGATTTATCATTCATTGCTTATATTTTCAAACAGTACATTAAACTTTTACAAGGGAAAGAGCTTTTTTAATTAATACATACACATAAGTTTGGCAAAATGACACCACCCTAAGTAACAAGCTTGGCCAGGGCTGCTCAAGAGTAAAAGAGAAGAGTAAATAAACTAAAACTCTGAAATAGTTGTATTATGTACTGGCTCTCCAACATAAGAAAGGTATGATCCTTAGCTGGCTCCTGTGGGATACACAGAGCCAGTAACTTAATAAAACAAGAGTTAGCTTGTAAACTAGCTATGCTTGGCCAGATAATTAGCTAGTTGTTGGCTAGTAAGCTCACCATTCAAGCACATATAATTAGATAAATAATCTTGCCCTGATAACTGGGTGGTTATTAGCTGGTAATCTGCAGGTCAGCTGATCTGCTGCTCCTGGAGGTACAAGGGAAGCTCAGAGGGGATAGAGCTTTTTCTGTTGCTGCTCCTAAATTATGGAATGAGCCTCCCCTCCACATTAGACAAGCCTTCTCACTGTCCATTCTTAAAACTCGTCTTAAAACCCATTTTTATTTCTTGGCTTTCAACCCAGCATGAGACTCTGCTCCTGTTTTAGTGTTTTATGGTTTGTTTTTTGTTTCTATTGTTTTTATTTGTTATATTATCCTGTGTTTTAATTGTTTTATGCCTGCGTTGTTTGTCTATTTGATTGATTGATATTACTTTATTGATCCCCCGGGGGGGGGGAATTCAGTTTTTACAGCAACCCAGACATAAGTACAATCAAGAAGATGTTTCAATAAGTAAAACAAAATATTATAAAATAAGTAAAAATAAAAATAGATAAACAAAGCTAGAATACAATTTAGATATATACAATGTTACAAATGGAATTTAGATTAAATAGCAGTAATTACAGGCAGTATTAAAAAAAAAATGAAAATGAAAATGATGATGATTTATGTACAGCACTCTGTTTCGACTGTGGTCGTTTTTAAAGTGCTTTATAAATAAAGTTGAGTTGAGTTGAGAGTTGAGTTATATGCAGGCACATAAATAACAAGCAAAATATTCTTCATCAGATAACTATAGCTACTTATAAAGAAGTAGGCTAGTAAGTTCCAGCATTCTACTGATTGCAGCTCACTCTGAAGCACAGAAGCACACTCATACACTTAAATCATAATTTTACGTATGTGTTTATATATCTGTGTTGCCCATACCTGAGTGCGTATGTGCTTGATTTATTTAGGGCTAAGAAAATGCACTACCAAAAACTCATTTTTTTAAAACCACAGGGTAACAACTTTCCTTGTAGACTCAACCTGCAGGCGCCAAACAAATCAATTCAAACAAACTGTGCCTTTAAGGGGACTTGTAAGCCTGCCTCGGCAGCTGTGTGATCCTGATCTGATCCATCGAGCGCTAAGAGGAAGCTGTTTGATTGTGGAGCAGGCTCCATCCATTCCCACCCTGACCACAGACATGCAGGTTACACTGTCCCTGTCTGTCTTATCTCCTGGTGCACCAGCTCAGCTTCAGACCCACGGCTCCAGCCCGGCCTCTACTCAAGATAAAGCCCAAAATAGACCACTCTTGTTGACAGCGAGGCAGTGCTAGATAAGACTGTTGTGTCCACAGCTTTGAGCAAGAAAACGGGCTGGGGAGGGAGGGGGAGGAAAGAGAAAGTGTGTAGGAAAGAGACTGTAAGCAAAATTGTATTTAGTGGTGAATGCATACTGTTGATATGGTTGAGACGCTTGTGCTCGCCCTTTGACCCTCTTTAAAACTACTGATAAGAGAGGTTATTGTCATAGAAATGCACAAATCTGTTTTCAATCCTCTTTCCACACATTTGAGGCCATTGATTTAACTTATTGACCCATGTAGTTGAAGCCAATTTTGTTATCATGGCTTACAGCGATAAGAAAATGACCAAGCGTGTTCATGGGCTCGTGCTTGTGTGTGTGTGCATGTCTTTAATCTTCATGGTAGCTCTCCTTTAGCTTAATACCTTCCCTCCACTAGATGGCAAACAGCATAAGTGCATCTAATAAGGTTTTCCTCTGTTGGCATGCAGAAGACAATCAATAGCTGTGTGTCTTCGTAAATTAGATCATGTAGACAAGAGGCAGTAGTCAGCAGAGCCATCTCAAAGTAACCCCTCGCCTGGTTAGTTCATTCTCCATTAGACAACGCCCTGGAGTAATTGAATTGGCCTGTACAATCTCAGGGCTTGGCCTTTTCTTGCTTTTGACAGCATATATTCAGGTCTGATGACTTTATTCCCCACCTAGAACCAATATAACGGTGATTTGATGTGTTTTAAGATAGCATAGGGGTTAAGATGCACACAACTGGAACCACAGGTCCCACAGATCTTGTAAGAAGCTTGCACCAGTGGCGTTTCCAGAGGGGTGGCCAAGGGTGGCACTGGCACCCCTTGAAATCCAATTGGCTTCTCTACGGGCCAATGCTGGGGTTTCTGTTAAAATTCTATATTTTGGGATGAGCTAAAAGGCTGAGAGTAGATTTCTTTATTAGTGCCCTCAAATGTGACTTTGAAAACACATTTTTTGTAAGACCTTAAAGAATTAAACTTATAAGATTTATGCCACCTTGTCATGTTTTTTTTTTTAAGTCAAAAGGAATATAACAACTGTCTAATGCTTTAATGAGAGTAGGTTGGGAAGACAAAAAGGGTAAATGTTATCTATTTGTAAATGCACTGGCCACCTCTGCCTATGTGAGAGCCTCGGTTAGGCCAGCCTGGTCAAAAAGTTCTGGACACGCCCCTGCTTTCACAGTCTCCTTGGTGTAATAAAATGGCCCAAACCCTTCAATTCTACATGGATGCTGCATTTGAAGATGGCTTGCTGTACGAATGGAAAGGATGGACAAGCATGCAGGATTTTATTTTTTAAGTTATATTTTTTGGGGGGTATTTTTGCCTTTATGGATAGGACAGCTGAAGCGAGACAGTAAATGTGGGGAGTAGAGAGTGGGGGAGGACAAGCAGCACATTGTCGAGGCTGGAATAGAACCTGTGACCTCTGCGACAAGGACTATAGCCTCTGTATGTGGGGTGCTTAGACCGCTAGGCCACCAGTTCCCCGGATTTTGATTTTTCAGGTGAAAATAGTTTATTCAGGCTGGTCACACAAGAAAACAACTTCAAAAGAACATCAGGTAGGTTTCATTAGTCTTTTGCTGACAACAGGTAAAACACTGACGCAACATGGAGGAAAAAAAGTTTACACCACTGCTGAGTGACAAAATACAGGCAAACAACTTCACTGTTTTACCAAACCTTCATATCCTGCTGCATGCTGGAATCAGCCAATCAGGAGGAAGCTCTCTAATATGTGCAACTCAGACCCAGGTGGAATCAATCTACCCTCTCCTGGAGTTAATTAGACTGTTGTGTTTGAACAAAAACTACTGAGCAAATGTGCCTGCTTAAGGGGCAAATTGAAACAAACATAAAGTTGTCAGGGAGGATAAATTATAAACATTTCATTATAACTTTGTAACAGCAAAAATAGGAAATTCACAACACATTGTTCAAAGTATCTAAAAAATGTCACATTTTATTACCAGCTAGATGAGCAAGAAGAAAATGCACATTCCTGCCAGCACACATACCTATATATATTAAAGGGTGACATTTTATTTGGGGAATTTTTAACAGCAGGCTCCATGACGGTGTGTCACTTTTGTGTTGACTGATATGAAAATTGCATGACAGGCCTAGAGCCTCATGTGCTGCTATTATAATATGTTGAGGCATGTCTGTCTTCTTGTGTCATTTTAAGGGGTAAATAACTCAATGTGTCACCAAAGAGATGCCAGCTAATTATCCACTCCAAGCAAACCAATGACAAATCCAAGCCTTAGCCTCGTAGACTGACCGAGAAACAGGAAGAGAGAGGAGATGACTCAAACCCTTGGAAAGAAATCTGCACTTCCAACAATATTTTAAAAGGATTGCTGATGAAGAGTTTTGGGCCCTTTTCAGTCCACATAGTTATACATGCTAATATTAAGTATGCAAAGCAAAGAGGCTAACTAGGACACCATTAATGTTACCCTGTCCAACACCTCCTCTGGTCTCATTATTCCACAACTTCTGTATCTGTTTCTGGCAGGAAACAAGTGTCATGAATCCATTTTCTTATCCATTACTTTGTTAACTTTACATTTATATTATTGCATAAGCACCACAATGAAAGCTCCTCTTTGGAGGTTTCCTATTGTACCATATTCAGAAAAAATAAAACCTCCTTTCTCCATCCTAACATGTCATAAATGGCAACTTTGCCAGTGAATTTAAATTCAACACTATGATGTAACATAGTGTTACATTTCAATTTACTGTTGGAATTTCGTGACTAATAATGAGTCAGAAAACTAAAAGATGGTCAGATGAATGAAACTTAACCCTCCTGTTATGTTCGTTTCTCAGGAACAGCAATAATGTTCATGGGTCAATTTGACCCGGGCCATTTTCAATTATCCAAAAGTGTCAGAACCCCTAAAAAATACCATTAAACATTTTTTAAATCTCATTACTAAGTCCATTACTAACCCTTTTAAATCAATATTTGGTGCAATGGTGTTCTGGTTCAATGAGGATATCTCAATTGTTTTTAATGAAAATTCATATTTAAACTTTTTTAAATGTACATCGGAAAGTCCTAAATGTAAATACAATAGTTTTGCATGACAGAGATTTTTTTTTTTATTCTGAATTTAGATTTATTTATTTTTTTTAATGAAGTGATGTTGATAAATTAACAGGAGAAACCTCTTCTATCACGTGCTGCCCAGATTTTTAGGCTATTTTTAGCTGGTTTGGAAGGCATATATTGCCTAAAATGTGAAATGAACTATTTCAATTGTGTATGTTGATTTCACCTATTAAGCCAATCAAAGACGTTTCATTCCGAAAAATACTTTTAACATTTTCTTTTTTTGGATTTTTGAACTTTAAAAAGAGTCAATTTGACCCCCAAAATAACAGGAGGGTTAAGAATGTCTATAATCTCTATTTACAACTAATACCTTGAAATTATGAGAAAAACATGGTTCATTTTGGTATTATAGCCAAAGTGAAATCTCTGTCCAATTTGCTAATTACAGTGAAACTGAGACTCAAGGGCTTTGCCGGAGCTGAGATGGAGCAGAAATGGAAGCACACACACTGACTAAAGTGAACCGTAGTCATGGCCTGCAATGGCGGAGCAGAGACAGGCCGAACACCACACTGGTAGAAGTTACTGATAGCGTTTTACATTTAAGAAATGCCATAATGTAACGCATTTCTATTTAATGCAGTAATCTTGTAAGATAACGAGTTACTTTTATAACTACCATTACCCAACACTGTTCAAAAGGGTGCTCATGAGCTTGGGGAAAGTGAACAGTCAAAAATTCCTCATCATGTTCCTCCTCAATTTTTCAGCCATGAGCACATGCAATGTTAATTTTTTTCACTTTTACATGAGGCTTGTGTTCTTGTAGTTGCACTTGGGTTGGGCTGATGTTAGCTCAGATGGAAAACAAGTGAATGATTTGTGAGGAGAGAGCTTGATGAAGAATTCAGGCCTTTTTTTGAGGACATCCATTAGTGAACCATTGTTTGTGGGTTACTTGCATGCAAGCTAAATTACAACTTTATTCCTTTACCCAATCCTTACATTCCATAGGCCTTCAGTCTTTACAAAGGGTGCATACTAAATCTTAAGGGATATTTTGCATGAAAGTTTCCTGCTATAGTCACAGTTTGATAGTGATCTCAAAATACTTTACAAGAATTAATTAAAGTTCCTATTTCAAGTTTTTTTTTATGCTTCTGAAGCATTATTCTTTCTAATCTTCGCACTCATCGTTTATTCCAAAGACCCATATCAGAGTGTCAAAGCTCTTTTCATCCTGGTGCATCTGTAATAGTAATCCCAGAGTTGTTTACACCCAAAACACAAGGATCAGGTGGCCTATTTCTAACTGATATAATCACAAAGTGGAAATTTCAATCATGCAAAATAATTGCTTCCGGAATGTCCCATCACGCAGATCTAAAACAGGAACGACAAAATCTGCTGTCTCAACATGCAAACTGGGGGAAAGTATGAGCTGAGTGGTTTTTTTTTCCCCAGCGACTGCGAGTGTCTTTCTGTGACAAAAACATCCAGTGGTGTATGTGGCCATAATCCCATGTGACACAGGCAGTCAAGGGGAAGGGATTGGAAGGCTTGGAGGAAAAAAAAAAAAAAAGACAGAGGATGGCAACTCTGTGAGAGAGAGATAGAGAGAAAGTCAGACAGAAATAAGAAAGAGAGACTTCCTCCGTCCTTGCCTTGCAGGAAGTCACTTGTGTCGGATTCAAGCCAATGCGCCCATTTGTATATCCTTTTAAAAAAGGCCCCTGGATAGACACACGGGAAACCCCAAGCGATGAGAAAATCATAGTCGTGGCACTTCCCATTCGTTTAATGTATTCATTCGATTTGATCCACCTTGTTGCAATCTACCACCTGAACTTGCAGAGGCAGCTGCCCAAACACAGATCAAAGCTGAGCATCACAAGGGAGCTAAGCTAATAGTGGAGCGTTACTGTGTCAGAGCGGCTGTGTGGGAGTTTAGTTTATCACTTATGAGAAAGTAGATCAGTGTGTCCAGACAGAAAAGTGTGATAATGAAGCCTTGAGGTCAGGATGGGCACATACAATGTGATTTCTGATACTTTCCAATATATCCACATGGACTAGCTATCATACAGTTCATGATAGCTGGGAAGGGCATCAGTGTCATCATCATTTTAGGGGTGCAACGGATCAAAAAACTCTCGGTTCGGATTGTATCACAGATTTCAGTCATGGATCGGATCATTTTTTGGATCAACATTTATTTCCTCCATTTATTTTGTAAAACATTTGTAAACTTTTGCCCATTAAATAAAAACAACATTCAACTCAAAATTTACTGCATGTGCAAAGCACCCTATCTGTGGGCCCAGTCCTGCCTCATTCACTGCATTTCATGGCATGGCAAGTGAAGGAGCAGAGGAACTTCAAAAGTTTCGCTCCATTCTTCTTTCAATCGCTGATTTTCACCGTCCACTTTTCTTTGAGCTGCAAACTTGGAGCACACCGTTTTCGTGCATTCTAGGGTCCTACAGCTGGCAAAGTGCCAATATGTGCACTGCTCCATAAACAAAAGTGAAAGTAAAAAATTGCACTTGCAGCATTGGACTCTAAGTGACCCAGTAACAGCCTGCGTATCGCTGACATGGAGACAAGTCCCGGTAAACACGCGGTGACCCGACCAAAACAAAGAGTGAAGGGATAACAGTTCGGGGTCCACAAATAGGCGGCCGGATGCGGCCCGCGGGCCGGGTATTGAGGGCCTCTGGTCTACTGGGTGCGTGATAGAATTTCATAACGTGGCTCAAGCACATTCCGCATTCACTGTATTTCACAGGGAAACCAAAATGCTCCCATACATGTGACATAAAAGATGCAGGAGGTTTTTCCACCACTACTGGATAGTATGCACCCCATGTACCTGTGCACTATTTATCTGATGTATCTATTAAACAAACTAATGCAAGTAATAATCTAGTCGTATAAGTCATCCCTCAGCTCAACAAACAAAATCTAACCTCTCAAATTGCTTTGGACTGTAAACAATGAGCAGCACACAAAAAGTTTTTAAAGTTCTGTGCAGCTGGTTGGTATTGATGTCATTAACCACTATCTAGGTTTTGGATCAATGAAGAACACTATGTCTGTCATAAGTTGCTTTTGTTAAGTTGTGTTTCTTTCCCTGTTTTTTTTTATGTGTATTGTTCTTCCTGTGTTATTTGTAGTCTTTTGTCTTGTGCACGATGTCTTGTGTTCTTGTATTCTTTGTCTGTGTGTTCTCACCGGTGTTAAGTCTGTAGTGTTTCCTGTTTTATTTCTTAGTTCTTGATCCCTGCGTGTCTGGTTTGATTTTACCTCCTGCCCTTGTATGTGTCCCTCCTCTTTGATTGCACCTCATAGGTTTCACCTGTGTCTTGTGTGTCTGATCACTTTCACCCTTGTTTCTTTGTTCCTTGAGTGGATTTTGCTTTTGGGATTCTTGTGTTTTTACCTTTTGTGTATGGAGGTGGATTTTTCAGTGGAAAATTTTTGTTTATGGACTGCAGAAAGTAAGTTTTGTTTGACTTTCTGCACTTTTGTTTATTAAATCAAAGTTGTCAGAAGTGAGTAAACACAGAGTGGTTTAAATGGAATTTAATAATTTTCACAGCACCTAAAAACCGAGTTCCCCCTGTCAGAATAAGAAGAAAAAATGGAACGAAAGCTGTGCATTGTGGGAAACAGTACACCAGGGAGACTGGTCCAATGCATATTGTGATATTTTCCAGAATTAATAGACAACCAGGGAGTTTTGGCATACTGCAGATTTTGCTCTTCTTCACATACTACTCACTACATACTGAATTTTGGCCAAATCAGTACGTACTGCTAGTATAGTAGGCAGTTTCGAAAACAGCCAAGGAATACAAGAGCACAAGACATTGCACACAAAGCAAAGTCTACAAATTACACAGGAAGGACAATACATATAAAAAAAATCAACGAAGAAACCAAACTTAACAAAAGCAACTCATGACATGATGTCATTGATTAGCCTCGTCCATACACACATCACCTGTTCTGATACTATATTGTCGAGAGAAGGTTGTTATCTTGACATCTTGAAATTTGCTGATGATGATTGTCAAAAGATCAGACATGTACAGGCAAAAGAAGCAGTAGTAGTTTGGGCGGGACACTTAATACGTGTATACCAAGCGACAACCTCCGGTCTAAAAATATTGTCCAATTGGGAAGTGTTAAAAGCTGCAGTTCATCGAGGATCCGCTTGAGGCTGGATCCGGAAGTACCGGAAGCCACATACACATGAATGGGAAAAAGATGATCTTTACAGCAGAAATAAACATGTTTACAGCCTGGTACAAAAGATGAGTGTAGTCTGGGTAGCTCATTTCTCAATGTGCGCTCACTGTGAGGGGGGTGAATTTTTTTCTAACGCTGCAATTTCAAAGATATTAAGATTACAAGTCTTCCAATGAGAGGCAAAGCTGCCTGTGGGAACACTGCAGCTGTTGGCTATGAGGCTCAACCTCCGCCTCTTTACATCACACTGGCTCGACAGAAGCAATATGGCTGCCGCTGCCGGTTGGTCTCAAACAGCTCTTCAGAAACAGATGGGTGATGTCACGGATACTACGTTCGTATTTTATACAGTCTATGGTGTATACAAGTAAAAGTTAGGGCTAGGGATTGTGTCGCCATATTGGAATTGCTGACTCAATGTAACTTTTGATCCACCCAGCAAGACGCAGAGTTGAGGTGGGCCTTTAGCCTCCTTGTTAACAGCTGCAGTGTGCTCAACTTTCAATCAAGTCAGCTTGAAACTACTGGGTTATTAAAAATAGCATCCCTCTTGTACAGTGTCTACGAATAGAGAAATTAGCTCTTCAAACCAAAATCGTTCTTTGAACCAGGCTGTATGTATCGAGACAGGCAGAGGCTGCATGTTTAATTTGCTGTAATGATGGGCTTTTTTGAATGGCTGTGTATGTGGCTTTCTGGACTTCTGGAGCCAGCCTCAAGTGGACCCTTCCAGGAACTGCAGTGTTTAATGCTTCATCATTGGCTTCAAAATTGCCAGATGTTGCCATTTGGTTTCAGATGATAAATTCGGGGCTCCATGTAAAGAAGTTAAAGTCATTGTAGGACAAGTTGAATTCCAACCCTTCCCCTATCTCTCTTCCTTGTTTCCTCATCCTTTCCACTGTCCTATTGGAAGAATGCCCCAAATGATCATCTTCAATAAACTGTTTCTTTTTTCTTTCTTTGATTTGAATCATTGAAAGTATCTGCATTTTGATGGTTTACTCTGCAATAGAAATACAGCATCTTTTTAGTAATTTTTTTTGTATTGGGAAGTCATTTTTAGAGGAACTTCAAATGCATCGTAACCCTTAAATCTTTACAATATCAAGGTAATGTATGATTCAGCTTTCATAATTTTTATTTAGGATCAATATAAACAGGATTAAGAAAACATCAATCTCCCACAGCCAGGTCGCAGCCGCCAGTGGGAGGTCCTCATTCATCGGGTTAAACCATTTAGAATGACAAAAAGAAGGATTTAGGATTTTTTATTGCTCTATTTCTTCTGCAATTCTCCCTTTTTAATCCCAGTTTTTTTTTCCTGCGTTCCAGTATCTGCTAATCCATCTGTCTCTCTCTCTCACCCCATATCTTCCCCTTTGGTCTCTGCGGCTGTCATCCTTTATACCCTGGCTGCTCTTTTGTTTATCCCTCCATCTCTCTCTTGTCCCTCTCCCCCTTCCATTTCTCTTTGATAATGGTGAGCCTAAGCACGGGAATCTGCCACCATCCATCCCAAGCAGCAGGTAATGGATTGGAGCGCGGGACCTGATCTGGCTATGGATGAGCCAGCCTCGTAGGTGTCTGAGTGGGCGTTCAAATGGATTTGGAGAAGCTCGCCTAGAATAACACAGTTTGTCACTGCAAGCTTTTGTCTTCACTGATCTTCGGGGTTCACTGTCAGCACCGCCACCACCCCCACCACCCCATGTCTCTTTTCAAAGACATAAACTCTTTAAAACGAGACAGCAGTGTGCCAACATCTCCCTGTCTGCCTGGCTAAGAGGCATTCTCATAGTCAGGATCCTTCTCCTTAATTCCATCAATGTTCCACCGGCATGCTGCTGTTTTTCTCCACTTTGATCCCTCTTTTTAAACAAAGAAACAGATCAAGAGGATACTATTTCTGACACCTATGCATTGCTACTGATTCTGAGAATCATAAATCGTCCAAACAAGAATGTTCTCAGCAGTGATCCTGGCAGCAGATAGATATGGTGCTCCAAGCATGTTGTTCGCCACCACTGAGGAGCTGAGTAAATGACTCCAAAAACCACGGGAGTGTTGCAATCTCTGCAGAGCGCTTGCAGATACCTGGAAACCAATATACAACCAACATCTGCTAATGAATTATGGATGGAGATGAAATGCATGTACTCGGCATGTCTCTCTACAGGGGATGTTATTTACAGTCTCGTAGAAATATGGGTCCTATCATGGCTGGCGGAATTCGCTATGTGATGCGCGGTATTGTGTGGTGTGATATACGGTTATCGATTATTCCACAGCTATAAAATGCCTAAGCTGGGATGATGTGTTCTGGGGGAATATTTGTGGGCACATATTAACATTTAAACAGCCTACTATATCTCTTTCTTAGCATATAATAGTTTATTTACACAATCACAGGTAATTAAAATGTGTTTATCTGTTGGAATGACCTTTGTTGCCAGAAAAATGTGGCCTAGCGCCCGACGGAGGAAAATGTTTGCGTAGATATGTGTCCACGCTTGCATGCCTTCATGTTAACATATTTGTTTATGAGTGTGCATGATGGCAGTGGTCCTAATTTGTGTGAGCGTGCATGTGTGTGTGAGCGATGATGAAAGCAGGGTGACTGCCTGGAGGGAGCAGGCGCCCCCTTTGTGGGGGGGGTGAACACGAGGCCAGACACCTGTTTTTCCCAAAATGAATTATGGAACGAAGCCATGCGCGTGTTTTCCTCCACACAGCTGACAACACAGGGCCAAGGCCAAAGACCTGAGGAGAGACAGAATGGGGCTGGCATTATGTGTGTGCTGAACAATAAGATGTCCACAGTAAGACGGCGTGAAGGTTATATGAGTCCTTGTTTACTCTAATAAACTGGCTCATAATGGAGAAGGGATTTCAAATAGACCTTTGCG
Organism: Notolabrus celidotus; assembly: GCF_009762535.1. Taxonomy (NCBI): domain Eukaryota; kingdom Metazoa; phylum Chordata; class Actinopteri; order Labriformes; family Labridae; genus Notolabrus; species Notolabrus celidotus. Next base: position 9,773,153 of record NC_048292.1, read on the forward strand.
AAGCGTGCCTTGCTTCCCATGCTTCTAAATTAAAATTGCTGGAGAGATCCATTTAAGTCTTATGAAATATGCATTTGTTATGTTGAGATAGCTCATGAAGTAAACATAACATTGACAATGGTTGCTTTAATATATCATGAGTCATATACGCAATGTTAGCTGTTTAATCCCTGCAATTTCAGAACAACAATCTTGTGAACAGACAGGGACACAGTCAGTGAATCAGACCCAGTGTTTTTCTGAACAAATCTGCTGATGGAAAAAAAAAACATCCAATAGGCACCCTTATTCGTCTTTCATGCAAGAAGCAAATACATTCATGTTGTATTATTAATTCATATCTGCACCTGTCTATGTATCGTCCTATTCTAATCTCATGTAGGAATTTCCTACTCCAGTAATTTGTTCAGTTGCCTCACCTTGTCAGGCTGCAGCCCGATGTAAAATTGAACCACAGCTCCTGAAATAAACATGAGAGAGAAAAAGAGAGAGAGAGCATTTGGCTTTTTACTGCAGTGTGTGGGCAGCTGTCGACTGCACCCGGACACTAACCTGTGTCCAACAATGTCACACAAGCATCCAACTTTTGGGTCACTCCAAGATGTCGCTCTGATACGGAAATCGTGAACCTTCTGTGTTTGCTGAAAGAATGAAACGTCATCTCATTAGGATTATATCAGTAAATAATACTAGTCTGGGAAAACTTCTTAGTTATTTCCAGCGCTCTATATGTTTTAACTCTTTCATTTTCATTTCCTTCATTTAAAATGTAAGCAATTCTCTCTCTCTTCAGTTTGTATCAAAGTGGCGTGAACACGAGTGGTTCTCTTCACTCATAATGGCAATTAGACCCTTAATAAGAACCAGTCCCCTGAGTGACCTTTCAGTTTGAGCAAGCCATGTGCATATCCTCATAATTAGCATTTTTCATGGTGAGTGTTAAGTTTTACACAGAAGAGGCAGAAATAGAGACAAGCTATAACAGTTAGAAAACACCAAAATTAACGCACAGTTCCAGTTTACTCATTGAAGGAGGTTCTTCAAAGACTGTACAATAAAGTGTTCTCAAATCCAAACCATAAAAGAAATATATTTAGAAAACATGAGCCCGCATGCAAACATGTTTGCAACAAATTCACAAATATGTGCTTAACCATCCAAAAAAAAGTTCCAATAGACATTTTTTAAATCTCATTATTAACTCCATTACTAACCATTTACATAAATATTCAATGAAATGGTGTTCTTTAAGTCTCACAGATCATGGTTCAATGAAGATAACTCACTCGTTTTTTTATTAACACAGTTGCAAAGAAACAATTAGTATTTGACACTTCTGATCCCTTTTAGCCTCCACTTTGACTGCAGGGTCAAATTGACCCACAACCAGTATCTATGTAATATAAACATATGGGGGGGTTGCAAATGTGTGATATGAGCCATTTTCATTTCTATGTTTTTTTACACTAATTAAGCCAAGTAGAAGAAGTTTCATGCGAAAAAATACTTTAACTTTTTTGTTTTTAGATTTTTGAACTTTAAAAGGGTCAATTTGACCCGCAACATCACAGCGGAGTTAAAATAGCCATTTGTAGCAGTGTAGATAGAATTGTAGACTCATGCTCAATATTTCAGTTAAACTTTGTTCAACTCCAGCAAGAGAAAATGCTCTAAGAAATTAGGACACAACACTTATTCGGCCTGAGTTTGGCCTTTCTTGTACCATCTGTATTCACAATGTGGAGCTGGCAATCCTGCAGGTTATGAAAATGTTAGTGGAGCATCGCCCATGGTACCTTTTATAGAAGTGAGGTAGGGACTCACAACCAAATCACCTCTGTTGGTCTCTTAGTGTCTTAGATTGTTTTTTCAATCAAACCAGCAACCCACAAGGTTTATTTTCGGTTTATCAATAGTATCCCAAATGCATGATTACGATCTAATGAGGGAGAAGAGCTGCTATAAAGTGGGGCAGCTAGCCTGGACTAGGATTTGTCTGCACAGAACATCAGTTGCTTTTATCTTGGTGCACCAACTTCTGGGTGAAGTGTGATGAAACAATTAAATACCACTCGCTGCATTTTTGTACTGGTATACTGGTTGCACCAATACACAGATAGTAACCCTCGTGTTATGTTGCGGGTCAAATTGACCCTCTTTAAAGTGCAAAAATTGAAAAAAAATGTTAAAAGTAATTTTTCGGTATGAAACGTCTTCTGTCTGGCTTAACAGGTGTAATCAACATATAACATGAAAATGGTTGATTTCACATATTTGCAAATCCCCCCTGCATGTTTATATTACATAGATACTGTTTGTGGGTCAATTTGACCCGGCACTCAAAGTGGAGGCTGAAAGGAGTCAGAAGTGTCAAATATTAATTGTTTCTTTGCAACTGTGTGAAAAATGTCACCCCAATCACACACACACACACACGCGCACACACACACACACACACACACACACACACACACACACACACACACACACACACACCCTCTCCCTTTCTCTTGACCTCATCTGTAACGTGTGATAATGCAGGTGTTGGCATGACTTTTGATGGGAACTATGATCTGTGAGAATTAAAGAACACCACTGCACTAAATATTGATTTAAATGGTAAGTAATGGAGTTGATAATGAGATTAAAAAAATTTGTATTGTGATTTTTTGGGGTTCTGACACTTTTGGGTCATTAAATATGCCCCGGGTCAAATTGACCCAGGAACATTATTGCTGTTTCTGAGAAACGTACATAGCAGGAGGGTTAAACGCTATCTCCTAAACCACATTTTACAGTAATTGTAAATCATAGCTCATGCAAGACCAACAAAAATACACTAGCTAGAAATGCTAGTTGCTTATACCTCACTGCAGAAAAACACACTGGTATGCTCAAGTGTTTGTTTCAAAGAATATAGTATCATATTTCTGAGTAACCCTTTGCTATTGCTCTGCTATGTCCCTGCACTCTGTGTGATCGATAAGGGGTTGATTGCAGTTGGTGAAGGCAATAAGAACAGTCAAATACCCTAGAGTCAGGTTTTCAAAATCTCCACACCTGAAGTGGAATAAGAGATATATATACATGACGTGTACATTTCTTTCTCTGCCTGTCATAGAAAGTGACTCCAAGCAGACAAAGTGCACCACATCATAAATGGATCCCTGAGGATATGAGCATGAAGTGGTTTCCCTTTCGTCATCCTTGCTGCTATATAGGAAGGGTTACATGATGAGGATGTTAAAGTGAATCATCGGGAGGATACAGGATTTGCTGTGTGGTAACAGTCTGAGATGAACCCTGGCTGATTGACCTTGGGGACAATTTACATCTGACTGAATAAAGAATCACGATTCAGTGACTGGTTCTGTGTCTGAACTCAAGTGAAAATGACAGACCTTAGTGGGTTTTATTTTAAAATGCATTGCCACCTAAAGACATGTCTCATAGTGCCTGAAGAATGCCCTGACTAATCCCAAGAATTTTATTTTCTCGTTATTGTTGTCCCATCTGGAGAAGAAGATGTCAGGCTCTAAGGAAGGTTAGCTCTGTCCCTCTAAATATCATGGTTCACACCTGGAGGTCACAAGCTCTACACTGTCTACTCAGAGCACATCAAAACCGAGACTGCAGCTTTAAATACCATTAGCATGTCATCATTTAGTCTATTATAGACGCAGAAATGTCAATTTGCATTGTGTGTCACAGCTAGCCAGAGGCTGGCGGAACGTCTGTCTGTCTCTCTGAGTATTTGTCCGAAGACAGGAAGTGGCTGACATGCTCAGGAGGTGTGAATTCTTTGCCTTGCGATTGAATTAACTCGTCCTGTGGCTGCAGCCTACTCATGTACATTTCCTCAACTTGTCAATGTCATTGAGTAATTACATTCTGGGTGCTGTGCTTGACAATTCCTAGAAATTCCATATTCTTTAGGGGCTTTTAATTGCATAATACAGGCTAAATATTCACATAACTTACCATTGAGCTTGGAAACCATACAGGCAGAAATGTTAATACGTTTGTCATTCTTAGTATTCGACTCCCAGAGGGGTTTGTGTTTGATTTGTGTCTTTGCAGCTTCTCACCTGAAGGTTTCCCCACCACACAAGTCAGGCTGGATTGTCGTGTGCAGTGAGGAGTGGTGCTGAGTTTTAGCCAGGGGATCCCTCTAGTGCACTGCAATGTCTGCTTCTGCATGTGTCAAGCAACACCCAGTATCCAAGCCTTCCAGCTTCCAACTCCAGGCTTCCTTCTTTCTCATGTCGTTGAGTTCTTTTGAAGAACTTGGATGTATTTGATTCAAAGAAAAACAGCTCTGAGGAAACATTCGAGCAGGCTTGGCGAAGAGCGTACGGACGTTCCTATTTCATACAAAGGTTCTCATTTCGTACAAATGTTGCCATTTCATACGAATGTTGCCATCCCGTACCAATGTTCCTATTTCATACACAGACTGAGGAAATAAAGTTATTTGCTTATACATACCACACTAACCTCATTGAATAAAGCAGCCACTGGTCTATCAAATACCTGCAGGGAGATAAAAGAAATTGCAATATCTTTTTCTGTCATGATTTAACATTGTAGTGTGTTTGTGTGGCTATGTTAATTTTTCCACCCCCTGAACTGCATACTACGCATGGCTGCTTTCCCGCCTTCCGTGCGGAGGCTAAAACCTATGTTTAATTTCCATTCTCTCCTGCCGCATTGGCTGTCTTGTAAATTATTAATGTCCATCGGCGGCAGCGATGGTAGTTCATTTTCAAGCTCTGTATTTACGTCAGGAGGGAGAAAAAAATGAAACATATTGAGATAGAGAAAGTAGATGGAGACAGAGAAAGAGGGAATGTGGGGAAAAAAGGAGTCATGTTTTGTATTCTTCATGCATGATAACCTAACACAAGGGACATAAGAGGGGAAATACTTTTTATGTCAGAACATCGTGAGATAGCAGGGGCAGAAAGACAAAGGAAAAAAACCCCAAGGGGTAATCAAACAGGGGAGCAGATCGTGACCTTTGTGTTATTAACGCCACACTCTGCTTCAGGTGGCCTCTGGCAGGTCAGGGGGGCCTTGCACACACACTCACACACACTCCTCTCCTTCCTCTCTGAATGCTTGCGCACGAAAGGGAAATGTTATATTTAGCTGAGACCAGTATTTTGTTTGTTCACTAGAAGCAACACTGCCCTTGGAAAGCAGCCAGAACACTGCAGCACAGCCCCCTCTGCCTCCTTCTCTCTTGCTGTCCCTCTTTCTTCTCTCCATCCTTCTACTTTCACCCCTCCTTTCAATTTCCTCTTTACTTGTGCCTGTCTCATCCCTCTTTTTCTATTGCAAGAACAGCACCCGAGTGCTATGCTACAGCGATTAGCCTGCAAAAAAAATGATCCCCCTCCTCCTGCTGCACTCAAGAGGAGGGGGTGAGATTTATTGTGACAGCGTTTGGAGATGTTGACAGAAAAAAATTAAAAATTAAAGTCTGTCATTTCTGCTTTCCTGAAGCACTTAGAAATAAAGAAGAGGCAAAAGCTAAACTCGGCTGTTGTTTTTCTTTTTTGTTAAATAATCAATATGACATGTCTATTCCTCACTTGGCATGTATCTTGAAAATTTCTAAATAAAGGCGATAAAAACTTTTTTCCTGCTCGACTGAGAATGTGTCTTGTTTTTTTTATCTGTTTTTCCTTTTTTTTTTAATGCCTCTTTGATTCATCACCCTGGCAACAAAGTGATCGTGATGGGAGAGTGGGAGTCGTAATTTGGAGCGCTTGGTGTAAAAGCTCGACATTATAAAAGAGTGTAAATGTGTTACTGACCTATATTCTCAGCCCGCATATAGAAAGCCATCCCTGTGAACCAGATCCCTCCTGTATCAGCCCATCCATCTGCGGTAAGCCCTTCTCCCAAGAGCTTCATGGGAGGCAAAACCGCACTGTTTCTACACTAAGACAGGTGAAGCTATACTGCAACTTAGTTAATGGATAGATTGTCACAAATGGACAAATGACTCTGTCATGTAAGTATTTGTGCGTGTTTGTGCCTCTGTGTTGGTTCCTCTGACACTAATATCTTGCTCAGAATAACAGTCCTTAAAAAAGTCAGTCTTAATTCCAGTATAATTTGATTCACCAAAAGATAGAACCTTTATACTATCACAAATAGTCAACTTCTAAGTGGGTCAAAGGTAATTTCAAATATTCAGCTCAATAACATCAACGCTCCTGCGGAGTACCGTAAGTTATGTTTTCCTTGAGCAAAAACTCCCCAAACCAGGACAAGTAAATACAAGAGAATAAAAACCTGAAATGATACACAATATAGGATTTATTTGACTTATATTTTAAAGTATTTCCTAACTTGGAAATGTAGCCTACTTGAGGCTTTTTGGAACACTTTTCACTGCAGTGTTCCAGCTTTTAAATATGTCATGGTTTACTTTTAAAAGCAGTCACTGAAGAGCATATCTTGTAAAGAAGCAACAACTTGTTAAAAAAAAGTTTGAGTACAAAAAACTTTTCATAGTATTTCTGGTAAATTCTATAAAATGAAGCATAAAAAGTTAGCCTGATTATTAGACAAAATCACCATTTCAACTTCATGTCTTTGCCACATTATTATTATTTCTAATTAGTCAGTAGTACGTGACCTTTCTGCTCAGCTCACATACATTTTATAATTCATGTTTAACAGAAACATTAGTAAGTCATAATGAATAGCTACCCAGTCCTTCTTACTCTGTCAGGTTTCTAATTTGCATAATCACCCATTCAGGATACATTATCCAACTTATCACCCAGCAAGCAACTAAAGACATAATCAATTTAGCACGACATGTTAGTTTAAAAATGATTCAACATCACTCCTGCAGGACAATTTAAGTTAGCATTTATGTCCTCATTATACTCTTTTTCTCCTCGTAGTTTTCGATAGATACACCTATAAACATAAATATAGCAAATGTCTCAACTTTTGACATCGTTACTCTCAATACTGCCCTTTACCGTTTAAGTTAGTTAACATTTCTTGAAACATTTGTGAAGACACAACAACATTTAAGGAAAATACAACGACATAAAAGAAAACAACATTTCACAAAACACAACAACATTTAAGGAAAATACAACGACATTAAAGAAAACAACAAAATTTCATAATACACATTTCAGGAAACACATTTCACAAAACACAACAACATTTCAGGAAAATACAACGACATTAAAGAAAACACAACATTTCACAAAACACAACAACATTTCACAAAACACGATGACAACAGAAAACACAGCAACATTTCAAAAAACAGAAAGGGGAAGGACAACACATCTTGTTTCTGATTGGACAGAACCCAACAGCTCGACATCATTTCCTGTTTCTATTAATACTTCTAAGCTGAGTCCCTGCACCACTTTTAAACTGAGTTGAAAGGAATGGAAGAGGAGATGGAAATAACAAAGGAATATTTTGACAAAAGATACACATGTAATTTAGCCTAATATCCTATGGTGTAGTCTACACATTACTAAAAGTTAATATTAATAAAACCTGTAATAAAAGTATATTCTTTATATTCAGGGGAAAAAATGGCCAGACCTTGAGATCACTAAAAAAAATTGTGTGGCCGCTCTCAAAACAAGCTGTGCTGGAGGAGAAAAGTCGGAACCCAGGCAGCCTGAGAATGTCACTGTGGGCGGGAGTGGCAGCACTTACCAGGTCTGCGCACAGACGAACCTGCGCCCGTGTCCAATGCAGTTGATGGCAAATATTCATATATATCCAATGAAAAGACAGAAAAGGCGATCACTGATAGGCAGCTCTGTGGTTTGATGGATAAGAGCACTGCCTTACAGTCTGATGGTTCTAGATTCAAATCCCACTAAGGGCTTCAAATGTGAGAAGGAAATTAAAAGGTTTCCTCACAATGTGTTTGAGCTTTGCTGGACTATGGAGATATAATCCTTGGACACCCTCCTTAACCATAAACTATCTTGACTTTATCTTTCTGTGTTGAGATTTTTATTTTACTGGTGTTACCTTGTTCCCCTGTTTGGTGATTTTAATGGCCTTTGTCAATCTGTCCTGTGGTTATTATCTGTCTTTTAATTGCTTTTTACCTGAATCAATATTATTATAAAGGAGTGTTGCCCCTCAGTGATCTTTCAAGTATAAATAACGGCTGATTGAACTCAAGGTTATAACAACCACACACTAAGAGCTGTGTGATGTCTCACTGGTTACATCATGGTTGTCCTGCTTTAAAAAGTCTGCTGTGAAAATGCCCCTCTGTGCTGTGACTGAATTATTTCAGTAAACAGAATGCAGCACAAATACTGTTAAATGAATTAAATCTGGTTGATACAACAACAGTACAGACAATCAGTTATTCTTCATTTAAGTTTTTTCTTTTTTCAAAAATTGCCTTGGATGTTCCAGGTTATACAAAACCCTTCTAAAAAACGTACCTGAGCAAAGTCCATCTAAGAGTGTACGCATTCAAGTACAACTGTGTAAGCTGAACTGGTAATTATAATTTATTTTGACTGGAACTTTACAAAGTTCCTATACCAAGTATGAAACTGATGTGTTTTATCATTCTGAATTGTTATCCCTATAGTTAGACCTTTGCATATACAGAGTAATACAATATACAGCATTCAGTATTTTAAATCCACACTCCTTATATGAAGATACAGTAAGGGCCTGTGTCCACTAATAGCATTTATTGTTTTTGCGGCCGCACCCACAACCTTGATTTAAGAACCTCTCTGGGGGGTGTTTACTTTTCATAGGTTACAGAAGTTGGTTTGTGACACTTCTGCTTCTCTTGGAGGTGAAAAGTAAGTATGTTTTAATTGTTCTGTTGTTATATTTCATATTTGCTTGCTTAGTTTTTCCTCCACTCTTACTGTTGACAAAGTTGGATTCAGGAGTCCTGCCTCCTTTTGATTTGGATTGTTCGGTAAGGGAGATCGAGGTTCCATTGACGAGCTAAGCAGTAATCAAAAAGTTGAAAAATCTTCAACTGAGAGCTCTGTCAGCACTGTGACAAAAAACAGTTTGCACTCAAAATAGGTGCTGCTAGCACAAAAATATGCCTTTGATGGAATCAAGCCCTTAAATACTTACACCATGTAGCTGACAAAACTGCATCGCTAGCTGGAGTCCTGGCTTACACGTGTCTCCCTGTTGCATCCAGAGCAATCATCCACACGTGAGCCGTTGTATGTTGTAAAAACTAAAACGACTTTATTTGATGTTCCATCAGTGTCACAAATCCAAATTTTTAGCAGATGATGCAGGATTCCATGGTAATAAACCAAAAAACAACATTTTAACAGACACGGTAAAAAAAACGTGCGACTCCAAACCAGTCTAGCTTCCACTAAGCTCCTCCCAATGTCTGTGCCACACACAAACCTATATTAAAGAGGCAGTGTCTTTTCATCAAAAAATAAACTATAATAGTATGTTAAACAACCAAATCTAATCATATTTTTCTACATTCTTTACCAGAAAGAATTCTTTACTGCCCCATACACACCATAATATAGAAATTAAAATAACTTTTACACCATGAAACACATTAAGAACAATGTATGGTGAGCTGGGTGTTATAGGATACCCTGTCAAGGTGAGCAGAAGCAGAAAGGCCTTGTCTCACCTTGTTTTGGCCCATTTCTTTTTCCACACTGTATACAAACTAATGTCAAATTAACCAGCCCTCTTTTGGCAGATTGATATGACTGCAGTTAGTCTACCGGAGACTGTGACTTGAGCTGCATCCATAGGAACAGTATGCTGTCAAGAAATAACAGACTATTGCTGGGTATTGACCAATCACAATCAAGTATTTAACACAGCAATGTAACAATTAGCCGTGATGTAAGCTAATTCAGTAAGTTATGTCTAGTACCGTAAAGAACACTCATTTGCTGACTTTGGCAGTTTTCCTCTGATGCACACTATTTAAAACCTGCTCACCCACTCAGGTGTTTGCAGTAACCCCGGCTAATTGACAGGTTGGAGTCCTCGAACAGTGCTATGCTTCAAGCTTTCAACAGTCACCAAACCCCACACTGGTAAACAATGTAAAAATGTGAGTTATGCTGCTCTGACAGGGGCATAATCAAACACAGAGCAGATCTGATTGGTCGAATAATTGGACACACCTGTGTTGGTGAATTCAGACAAGACAGAGATGAGACAGAAGAAGCCATTTGCCATAGGATTGTGAGGATCACCATGTATCATATTAAAATGTTGATCATTAATGCAGAAGGACTATGTATAGCTAGATTTCATGAACCATGTCATGAACAGGCCTTTAAATATCACATTTTGAGGAAGGTTGTAATTAATAGAGTAAAATAACCTTGTATTGCTTTTTGCATGTAATGTCAGCCCTACAGACTGAATGGGGTTGACAACCAAATATGTAATTTAGTCTTACATTCAGGCTACACACATAGACGAGGATGCAATCTGTAGAAATACAAGGCACAGCAAAAAAAAAAGCTTTTCACTCGAGCACTATAAATATGTAGGATTGATATGTTTCATCATTATTCCACTGATCTCAAAATACTCCAGAAAAAGAGCATTTAAAGGCGTCTGAACTCCAGACATTTGCTTTGCTTGAACCTTGCAGCTGACATGCCAGCAAGACTTTTAAAAACAAGAAATATGTTAGCTGACTGATATCATGGGAGCTCAAGCCCCAAGCTGAGTCCAACACATGCGTACAGTGCATAATTTCTGCACTCTTTTCTGGACCCTCATTATAGACATCAAGACCAAGATTCTTATTACTCTATGCAGGCTGCCCTCACACAAGTAGATTCAGAGGGAATGCTAAATAAGGTAATTAGGCTCAGCAAAGGGCTTCTGGCTGTTAACATTTCATAAGAGGACTCACATTTTAAACTAGTTAAATTACTACACATGTGCAGTCTGTTGGAGTTTGTGGATATCACTTGCAGATTGACATCTCTGGGTTGAAAACAAGTGTTAAACATTGACTTTAAAGCTCCTTCTTATCATTGAATAATTGTTCATTTAACACCAAATAATTCACTTCGAACTATATTGAAACTCCAATGCAGTTGTTTCTTTCACTAGTGGCCCTCCCATGGCGTTGTCAGCTCCATAACATCCATGTTCTCTGTATTCTCTGATATTGAAGATTTCTGTCCTTGCAGTGGTACTGACATAATGCAGGGAGAGTTTCGGCTGTTCCTCAAGGTCCAATGAAAGCTACTGGTTCCGAGCGGTTGCAAAAATCCTTAGTTGCTCTTTTATCTTACCCTGCCCATGAACGTTCTCCTTCTTTGACTAAAGCTATTGCTGGGTTGATGGCGCATGCTCCATTGTGGTTGGTTACTGATCGTCATGCTCACAGCTTTTATAACAATTTTCAGCACCTTGCTGGAGCACTAAGTGCCTTTGCCTTTCTCTTACATTTTTGCTGATGGTATAAAACTATGCGGAAGATTAGATGAAGCTAGTTTAATAACCCTCCTGTTATGTTTGTTTCTCAGGAATAGCAATAATGTTCCTGGGGCCAACTTGACCCGGGGCATATTTAATCATCTTAAAGTGTCAGAACCCAAAAAAATCTCAATAAACATTATTTTAATCTCATTATTAACTCCATTACTAACCTTAGTGCAATGGTGTTTTTTAATTTTCAGAGGTCATGGTTCAATGAGGATAACTCACTTGTTTTTTTTTTAATTAATATTAAACCTTTACATAATGTACATTGGAAAGACCTAAATATAAATACAGTAGTTTTACATTACTTAGATTTTTGTTTATTCAATTTTACTAATTTAATGATTTTTTTTTTCATTTTATTAACAATTTATTTTGACATTTTTTGAACTTTAAAATGGGTCAATTTGACCCTTAACATAACAGGAGGGTTAATGTAACATTACCTGACATGATCTTTAGCTAACGCTAGCTCCAGTATTAAAGAAGCATGTGAGTCTGATACCTAACGTTGAAAACAGGTTCTACATTCTAAATTCAAAATACTAGAGAGCTATCTCACGCCTCCTCCCTAGAGCTGTCAAAGGTTGACATGTTTTTTTCATAGACTGTATAAAATATTGACGTAGGATCCGTGACGTCACCCATCTGTTTCTGAAGAGTTGTTTGAGGCCAGTCATTGGCAGGAGCCATATTGCTTCTGTCGAGACAGTGTGACGTAAAGAGGCGGAGTTTGAGCCTCCTAGCCAACAGCTACAGTGTTCCTGCAGTCAGCTTTGCCTCTCATTTGAAGACTCGTAATCTCAATATCTTTGAAATTGCTATCCAGACTACACTCGTCTTTTGTACCAGGCTGTAAACATGTTTATTTCTGCTGTAAAGATCGTCTTTTTCCCATTCATGTGTATGTGACTTCCGGTACTTCCGGAGCCAGCCTCAAGCGGATCCTCAATGAACTGCAGTTTTTATCACTTCCGCATTGGACTCGTTTTTTTAGACCGGACGTTGCTGCTTGTTTTTTTTTTTAAATAAACTGTCAGTGTTAGCTGCATATCAGGCTGTGTTTAAGATAGCTTATACTGAAAACACCTGATGATCCGAAAATAGTGTATGACTCCTAAAGAAAGACTGACTTCTAACTGCTAACCACATGCTCACAGGAGACACATTTGTAGACAAAGTTGTCAATCATGGCATCATATTCTTTTTGTAGCATCAAATCACTAAGTGAAACTAGACTTCCAAGATAAGATGATAAGAACTATCTGTGATGACAGAAACCCTAATTAAGAAAACATTATTTGACGTGTATTTTAATTTCACAGTTTGACTCATGTACCATCTGCTTACATGGAGAAGGCGGGCCTTATGACCTTCATTGCAGCTAGTTAGTGATAGAGTCCCAAGTGTTTCAGTTTCACTTATGAGAGATGTCATGTCACCCATCATTTTAAAGTGTTTATGGTTACAATACACTCAGGTCCTGGTCATCACTTCGTCTTGACTATAACACCAATAAACTGGATGCATTCATTCAAACACAACATGCACAGAGGCCGCCACGGGACCCTTGTGCGACTTGTCCTTTTCCCCCAAGCTCCCATGAGTCACCAGTACATCATAAAACGCTTTGATGTGCTGTCAGAGCCATTTGCCATGACATGTGAAATTGTCCTGAGTCATTCTCTTTCTAAAGCTTCAAGTGTTATTAGAAAAGGGACGCCAATCACCGCTGATAGAGAGAGAAAGGAGGACCTGTCGAGCTGTCTCCACGGCAACCTGCCATCACAAAAACCTTCCTGGAACAGCTGTTGTGATCTTGTGCGATTAAGCATGTGTTTTAGTCATCGTGAGCTCTTGGACTTAATAACAATAGAAGTGAAGAGTGAAAAAAAAAAAAAACAGAAGGAGGAGGATGAAGAAGAGAGACATTTTTGTGTGTCAGCCGAGGGATCAGTTGTCTAAGACTAGATTAGCAGAGCACTTAGAAAAACAGAACAGGGAATTTTGCCAGAGTGTGAAGGGAAAAAAGAGGGATGGGGGTGTCTGGAAGAATTGAAAAGCAAAGAAATGAAAGAAAAATATATGACAAGCCCTGGAGCTATATGAGGATTTATCACAAAGTCCGACCCCAGTGAGCAAATAAGAAACTGCAGTTAAAATAGAGCACTCTGTGTATTACCTCATATACTGAAGCTACTTTGAATATTACATCCCTCTGTAATGCTGAGTCGGGGCATTCAGGAAAAAAAAGGAGCTCCTCCATTGTGAGAAGTATTTTCTAAAAGGGTGAAAGGGTGAAAGAGTAAAATCAAGTCTTGTTATTATTCATCATATTCTCTCTCCCTTGTGTTTTCTTTTTTTCGTCAACTTGATATTTCCCGGCAGAGCCTTCAGCAGCACAGCTCATCTGCTGCTGAGTTTTCACTCATAAAACAGCACAGTGTTTGTTCAGACTTTCTCACTTTTTTATATGCAGTCATTGCATCTATGTAATGAACCAGCAACTGCAAGACACACAAGTTTTTCAGAGTATTTACCTAGCGCAAGCAGTACACTGTGCTGCATCACTGGGAAAGTCAGGACTGCTGATTGATCAATCTTTTTCCACAGTGTAGCCGACAAGGCCGACTGATCTGAGACAACCTGAACGAGCTTCATTGGGAGAAATGTTCTACAAAATTAGAAACAGGGCATTATGTGTAAACACAAGCAGAAATCCAAAACAAATGCAACAGGGGAAAACTGTTCGCATCAATAATAAACTGTTCCACAGGGCGCCTCTGCAGCATTTCTCTTTAGCAGGTGTTTTCTTTTCTTTTTGCGCATTCTTCGGCATTGTTTTTGTTTCAGCAGCTTGATTGCTTTCAAGCTGTTTTTTGGGGCTTTGTGTACATTTACATCTTTTTCCTTTGTATTTTTGCTGCATGAATTAATGTTTAATTTTATTTTTTGTGATCAAATATTTACTTTTTTTTATATTTGTATGCAGTTTGTTACAAACAATATATTGATCAGCGCAAGCTGAAACATCATGCTTGTGCAATAAGTTAACCTCACACAAATAGGGGAGAAGAGCAAAAACAAACCATAGTCAATATAATAAAACAATATTAATAAATAACAATAATAAGAAAATTTAGCCCAAAGGCTCATCCCATCCCCCACCCCCATTCCAGTCCACCATATATCAACATAATCAATGTAGAAGGGTTTTGAGTTTCGTAGAAAACATTTGCCAAGTCTCTATATTTGCCTCTTTCACCCCATGAACTCTGGCTGTTGAGAGTTCAAGGAACACAATATCTAAGTATGTTAGAACCCATACTCGAAAGGAAAGTACATGTGGGGGTTTCCAGCGTGTTGCAATTAGCTTTTTCACTGATGTGAGACCAGCTAGTATCACCTTTTTTTAATTAATTGTTAAGCCTGTATTAGCAAGATCATTTAAAACAAGTGTAGCAGGCGAGAGCAGTAACTTGATCTCAAACATCTTAGATAGATTGGAGGCAAGTGGAGGTAGGGTCAGAAATCACTTTCATTGAACAAAGCTTCCTTGGTGTTAAGTAAACACCTGTGAACAAAGTTATAATGTATTTGTTGAATACATTTTTTTAAACTTTAGCAATCTTCTATGGATGTGCATCATATTTTTGATTTGCAGCATGTTTCCCGATGTAGATCATTGGCAGATTGATTAAGCTGGCCAGCCTGCGTATTTGTTAGTTGGACACAAACGACCAAATGTCCAAAATGAGCTATGAATGCATCACCTCCAATGGATTTAAATAACATTTAATCATTTACGAAAAGTGGCATATCAAATGTAAACGTACCTGAAACTTGCAAGAAATACTTTATCAGACTCGTTGATTAGGTCTTTCTAGGTGTATGAAATGTTTTGACTGTATCTTTTATATACAATGTAAACCTAATTTAATTCTGCAATGAAGTTTAATTTGAGGTAATCTGTGCAGCAACATATCCACATATCTACATCCCAGAGGCTACTAGTGGGCTTTTTAATAAACTAAAATGTGCCTGCTGTAGTTAACCTTCTCATGCCGTTACTCTCCAATGACAAATTTCCAACTCTGTGATTTTTTGTATCACAATATTTTGGGGAGACTTGATTTTGAAATATCTCTTTTAATGTGTTTTTCTGACCTTTGTCATGATTCTTTCAAAGGCTTATGTGAAGCACTCTGAATTGCCCTGTTGCCGAAATGTGCTGATTACATAAATTTGCCTTTCCACAGAAGTAACTTTTGGAGAAAACTCTCCTTTGTCTTTAGCTAAATGCATTTTCACAAAGCTGAGGTCCAATTTTCTGCAACTAAACACTTTTATCTTTGACGCCAGTTTTGCCCAAGCTGCAACCTCCGGTCTAAAAATATGAGTCCAATGTGGAAGAGCTAAAAACTGCAGTTCATCGAGGATCCGCTTGGGGCTGGCTCCGGAAGTACCGGAAACCACATACACACCAATTCAAAAAAGCTGATCTTTACAGCAGAAATAAACATGTTTACAGTCTGGTACAAAAGACGAGTGTAGTCTGGATGGCTAATTTCTCGATCAGCTCACACTGTACAGGGGGGGTGATTTTTTTTCTAACGTGGCAATTTCGAAGATATTTAGATTACGAGTCTTCCAATGAGAGGCACAGCTGACTTGATTGACAGGCAGGAACACTATAGCTGTTGGCTAGGAGGCTCAAAGACCGCCTCTTTACGTCACAATCGCTCGACAGCAGCAATATGGCTGCCACCGACGATTGGCCTCAAAACAGTGCCTCAGAAACAGATGGGGGAAGTCACGGATACTACGTCTATATTTTATACAGTCTATGATTTTGCCTCTAACTGTTCTATTAGCATGTCTTTGAATGCACTTATTTTATCTGTAGCTGGGTGTTTTTACAGCCGATAGTAATACATTAAGCTCATCTTGAAATCTTTACATTGCCAGCTAAGAGTTCATACACTAATGTGAGTGGATTATGGTGTAATATGTGGTAAATTACAATACTGCTCTCATAAAATCTTTGTCGTTTTGACAATTTAGGGTTTTCTGGTTTCTAGAGCTAGCTACAACTAGTAGATGTTATGGTTCAAATAAGTAATGGCTTAGAACCTCCCCTTAACTACTAATATATTTTACAAACTGGATTGCTAATGTTAGCCACTGGTAAACAAGAAGACTGAATATACTTGGCTTTGTCTAGAGCTGTGAGCATATTTAAGATGTGCTCCATGCAATCATGGAGACAAGCTCTTTACATAATTACATAATTAAATGCTTCTTTACTGTTGGTTAGCTCATCCTTAGGCTGCATTAGCTTGTACGTCTACACTTGTAAAACGGAGACAATATGGGGGGATTAATACAAATGTAAATCATAAAATCAGGAAGTGGTCATTTTTATAGATCTGGAGCAGAGCTGATGTCTCTCTAACACCTGTTTTTTTTTGGTTCTACTGAAACAACTTAAAACATGAGACAAAAAGAAAGTGGAACTTTAATGGATCTGTGCTGAGTTAGAAGTTGTTGTGATGAATCATGTTGTGATTCTTTATGTAACTGCTTTTCAATCAGTAACTCAGGAGCAAGGCCATCCTATTTTTCAATAAATGTTTTACCCGAGGCTTCCTTTTTTGTAGAAGAGCATTTCAGATGAGCCGCACAGAAACACATAACTTTTATCGTCTGAACCACAACTCAATTTGTTGAATTGGCACCAAATCATATACCCTGTTGTCTGCATTTGAGTCCTTCAACCAAAAGGGACAGCTTTCTAATTTTCTACCAGGCTCTATGTTTTCCTTTTATCTTTGCCAGTTCGCCGGCCACCTCCTCCATCCTTCATCCTAGTTCCTACTCTCCATTCCTGGCACCCATTCGCCCAACCCTCTCTTTCTTCTTTGCTGCCAGAAGGCCAGTGTTTGATAATGACATATCAATCTGTAATGTACTCTGGTCATGACTCACCCACAGATGGCTTGGAGAAATACACTTTTTCTCCCCCTGCTGTGCCCCAGTTACCAATAAAGAACTGTCTGAGGCTGTCAAACCACTCTTTCTGGTGGTGTTATATTGAAATTAGGTAATTTAGATGCTGTGGAGCAGGATGAGACTCTGGCCATTCGCACTCATAATTTTGGAAATTGTGACTTGGGGTATGAGATCATTTAATTTAACACCCAGGAAAAACATGCAAAGGCATTGGGGAAGCTCTCCTGCTTGTGTTAATTACAACTGGAACACATTGCAATCAAAAACCTAGCATGAAGTTGATCATTTCTTTTTCTGAGAGTATGTTTTAAATGTTTGACTGTACTCTTTAATTATACACAATTAGGGGTAAATCTGGGGCAACAATCAGCTGTTTGAAATCTAAAGGTTTCCAAATAAGTTGGGACTCCATCAACATGAGTAGCAACAAGATCGGAGTTCTGCATTTTGTTCTCTCATTTTCATATAGTCAGAATGACAAAGTATCATTTCATCCTTGTAAAATTGGCAAAGAAAATGGGCTCAAAATTGATGACTGTTATTCAAAGTTATGCAAAAAGAGGCCACATGACGCCGCATTTTAAGTCAAGTCATTAAATACAGCAGCTTGAGGTACCACTTTGGCAAAAGTTTGGTGCAAACATGGCTCTGTGGTCAAGTTGGCAATGATTAACCTGCAGCGGCTCATTAAGTTTTGAAAATAAAGCAGTTACCAGCATCGTATTGGTAGATTTTTAAATCCCAAAAATTGTTCAACGGTCATAGTTTTGTTACCTTAATTACATGACTATCTTCAGAAACAATAAGTATTTGGTTAGATAGATAGATAGATAGATAGATAGATAGATAGATAGATAGATAGATAGATAGATAGATAGATAGATAGATAGATAGATAGATACATAGATACATAGATAGATTTTTATTTGTCCTTAATAAGGAGATTTGTTGTGACCATCTGTACAAGAAAACATGTATAAAACACAAATAAACAATAACATCCACCCAGCCTCACAACAGTGGTGCACATCATCCCACATATATACACACAGGACACATTACATGGGCATTTTGTTTAGCAGTGCTATGGCCAACGGGACAAAGCTTCTGCGAAACTGGGCTTGCCTAAAGTATGGGGATCTGTATCTGTGACCAGATGGGAGTAGTGTGAAGACTGAGTAGAGGGGGTGTTGGGGGTCCAGTGTTAGTGCTCTGCGTATGATGGCTCTGTTGTTGAGGTCAGACAGGTTGGGTGTGGGGAGAAGGATGAAAAGTTAAGAGTATGAAAAGATCATTTTTGTGTAAAATAAGTCACATGGAATGATGGCTGATTACAAAACAAACATGAAATAAGATGTAGCTAACATCACTAACCAAAGTATGTAGCATATCATGTTTATAGCCTCATCTTGCCATCCCAAGTGGCATTTTAGTGTCCTTCATACGTTTCTATAACTCAACACACCATCAAAAAATAAACCAGAGAAATATGTACAGAATTGTTGTAAGGAAATATACGTTGTCAAACTTCAACTTGTGGGCACTTACCAAGAGGTCATATTTGAAGACTATAAAGTAAAAAGTGGGCTGAGTATGAGGGAAAACATACAGCAGGACTGTAACACTGTGCTGATGTAGCATTATCAGAAGAGAGGAAGCTAAAAGAAGGATATGGATCAACATTAGTTTCTATTGATATTGCCTAAACAGCAATCACAAGTTCCCTCTTTGGTTTCGGTGGTGCTCGAATGCGGTAAGAACAAGGACAGGATGCCACATGGTGCTGTTGAGACATTATTCTGATCTCCTCTGCATTAAAACTGACAGCTGCTAATGGTCATCTGGTTTGTGTCACTTCTGATGTAGCTGCTGCTCACGCCAGATTGTTATGGCACTAATAGTTTCATAATTACCTCAGAATGCCTGAAGATTGTTTACCAGCCTGTGGATGTGCTTGCACTGTGGGAGTTTAACCAAATACAGCAAAAAAAAATGTATCCCATCCTTTGGATTGCCCCAAGCCACCTGAATAAAATCACTACCCGGCTGCAGCCAAAACCTTCAACAGTTTGTGGATCTCTTGCATGTTTCTGAAACTTACAGTCTTTTACTGTAGGCCTAAACATTACTTATGTTCTTTTTATATTGTCTGCAGCAAACTGTGATGAATAGATAGGTTGCGCCATTGCAGATACACCAGCTGGTAGTCATAAACCACTCAAACTACTACTGCATGTAAGGCAATGCTGCACTCAGCTACAATGCAGGTTTAGGCTCAGAAGTCATCAATCAACATGGCAGAGTACAGGCCATTATGAGAAACACAGACAGCATATACTCTGTACACTGTGAGTGTATAATTCAGACTTAAATAATACATGTTTTTAAAAAGGCAACAGAAACTGAAAGAACTCCAAAAACCTGAACTTCTGATGATTAGGATTTATGTCTGATTGGAAGCTTTCCATTCTCCAAACATCGAATCACGTACCATCACCTTCATTATCAGATCGTAAGAGGACGGTGTTGTGGCATGGCTGATAGGTGTGCTATAGGAAAGAAGCCACAATACTGTTCAAACCTTTGTCTACATTTTCATTACTGATGATTCATCTTCATTTTACAAGAGGGAGGAACACTCGCTCATTTTATAGCACAACACTGCTAAAAGAGACAGTGAGCGCACAGTGAGCCATACATTTAACACATGTATGGAAATGAGCAATATCAAGGACATAAATCAAATTAGCAAGCCAGAAAGCAAGCCTCACTCAACGGTGATGGCCTTATCTAAAAGACAGCACATGCTCTGAGGAGCATTGTGCAAGGGTATTTATGGAATGCTGAATTAGCATTTGCTAAAGGGCGCTTAATAAGGTGCAAAAGGAGTTGGATTGAGTCTGTTGATTTGTCAAGAAATAAAAACTTTGTAGTCTCTCGTAACCCTGATGCAATAGTTCCCTTTGACTGTGTGTCAGAAGATGCACTGATATTTAGATCAGGAGTAAAAGGACTGCTGCAACTCCCTGAGTGTGTTGTAAACCTATGTTTATATGCACATCTATTTTTCTTACTACTGCACCCTGTAAATCACAGGGCACTTCTGCACCATGGGCAGCAGACCAGATTTGAGTTGGACAATAGTGCATTTAATTTCTCCTCTCTAAGGATGGTGATGCATTACTAAAGCAATGACCACAATTTATTTTTAGACGCTGTTTACACAGAAACGTGTTCAACAGAAAACGGTCAACTATTGTTGCATTTTGGTTGTTCCTCTACACTGAAACAGCATTTTGGGAGGCTAAGAACGGAAACTTTTGAAACCAGGAGCCAAAGTGTAATCTTTTGAGAACGCCACCCCTTCTGTCACTATGAGAAACATTGAAACAGTCACGTGACAGCCCTAATTCATGCTTGCAAACATTTGTTCGTACTCACCCCTCTGTCGAAAAATGCCTTAATGTGTAGGAGCAGAGTGCTTTCCAAAGTTATACCACCAACTACTGACCTGCCTTGCATGCTACAGCATTTTCAGTCATTTCTGCAGATCCATGTGCAACAATCAAATCAAATCAAATATGTTTCTGATTTTGATGGGGCTGTTCAAAGCAGCAACCTCTGGTCTAAAAATATGAGTCCAATGCAGAAGTGTTAAAAACTGCAGTTCATCTAGGATTCGCTTGAGGCTGGCTGCGGAAGTGCCAGAAGTCACATACACATTATGGGAAAAAGACGATCTTTACAGCAGAAATAAACATGTTTACAGCCTGGTACAAAAGACGTGTGTAGTCTAGATAGCTAATTTTTCGATTGGCACACACTGTAAGGGGGTGAATTTTTTTCTAACGTGGCAATTTCAAAGATATTGAGATTACTCGTCTTCCAATGAGAGACACAGCTGACTGCGGGAACACTGTAGCTGTTGGCTAGGAGGTTCAAAGCCTGCCTGTTTACATCACAATTGCTTGACAACAGCAATATGGCTGCCACCGACGATTGGCCTCAAACAACGCTTCAGAAACAGATGGGTGACGTCACGGATCCTACGTCTATATTTTACACAGTCTATTGGCTGTTCTCATCCAAACAAGGCCAATGATCTGGGGGTGAAATGTTTAGTGCAAAAGCTTGAAGCACCTGAATACTGTCTTGAAAATGACTGCTACATCACATGGAAAATAGCAACAGCACTTGCACTGTGCACTGCTGTGCACTGAGGAGAATATGTCTACATTTGTTTAATGTTATGCTTTCTTTGCTTTCAAGAGACAGCTCAATTTATGAATGTTTTACATTAAATTTTCATTGCCATAAAAACTGTGTGTGTGTGTGTGTGTAGGTGTGTGTGTGTGTGTGTGTGTGTGTGTGTGTGTGTGTGTAATGGATTAAAAAAAGGCATAAGGGTGGAAACCATATCGCCAGAGGGGATCTGCCTTAGACTGCAGTAGACTGCATTAAGTTGATCCTGGGGCAAGCACTCTACAGTGATAAAGCTGGACCAGACTGTAGCAGCCAAGAGAACAAGGCTCCTCAGGACCTGAAGCTACACCTTTAAGCACCAACAACTTAAAATCCTCCAATCTTGGATGCGAGGCTCTTGTGTAGCTTGGTGAAAGATGTGGGATGCATCACTGGAAGTTGTCCCAGGCTACGCTATCACGCTAATATTCTGAACGGGATATTTGCAGTGAGCACTACTATGGCAACCTCTTTCTTGTCACATTGTTTAAGCTGATTTATTTTCTAGCGAACAGAAAGGTGCACAGAGGGCACAGGCTGACAGCGCTAATTGCTGGATACCCATTTGTTTGTCCATGATAATAGAAGTGAATTCAAAAGGTGGGCGAACGGTAGGAGTGGTGAACGTGGGCTGAGACAAAAGCATGTGTCCCAGTCTTTTCTGTCTGTTGACTGCGATAAGCATGTTAGGTGGAAGACCACAAAGCCAAGTGAAAAACCATGGACACAAAGGGTGTTGCAGTTCTGCTCTTTTGTCTCCTTCTCTTCCATGGTATTGTTATGTCAAATCTTGGTTCTCATAGCTTTAGAGAAAAGATAAAAAAGGTACAGTGTGTGTATCTTTGTGGAATGTGTATTTTTCTTAGTGTATTTCTTTTAACACTGTGCACCAAATCGACCATCACACCGCAATATCTGTCACATCAAAACAACAAGGAAAAATAGCCCCAGCAATTTCTGTACCTGTGATCAAATACAAAGCCCACTGAGCTGTTTATCTGATCCCTGATCTTTTCAACCACTGAATAATCCATGTGGGTGAGCGAGCATTGATCTATACGGGTGAGGGCACAAATAAGTCAGACCCTGTAAAGACTAAAAAGCTTCTTTTTGTTTGAGCTGTAATCTAAAAAGACAATCCACTCTTGTACTTGTTTTACACTATAGGCTAATGGAAGCTAATTTGTTTGTGCATCACCATCCCTCTCTAAAGCTTGTACTACAGACAAGTAGTATTACAAAATCACAAAGCAGCAACTTCTGGTGTAAACAAATGGAACTAATGTGGAGGTACTAAAATCTGCAGTTCCTTCAGTGTCCACTTGAGGCTGGCTGCAAAAGCAAAGGAATCCTAATTAGGTCCCATTTTAAATGTCCAACTTTACAGCAGTAATAAACATATCTATAGCCAGGTTCATAGTGGTTCTCTTTTTTTTATGGAGCTATTCTCTATTCCTACATGGAGGAATTTCTTTGTAGCGCATTGGCTCATAAAATACCATTGTAAGGAGCTACTCAGAGAATGTTTTATAAGAGCCATGGCTCAGTTGATTGACAGATGCTTGTGTTGTAGCTGTTTGCCAGGAAGCCAAAAGCCCGCCTCAGCTCCACCTCTTTCTTGACAGAATGAAAGTTAGATTGAGCATTTCCAATAAGGCAACCACCATCATTGGACTTCAAAACACTCTTCAGCCACGAATGAGTTAAGTCAAAGCGGCAACCTCCAGTCTAAAAATATGAGTCCAATGCGAAAATGCTGAAAACTGCAGTTCATTGAAGATCCGCTTGAGGCTGGATCTGGAAGTACCGTAAAACCGCGTACACACCAATTGAAAAATGACGATCTTTACAGCAGAAATAAACATCACGGATACTACGTCCATATCTTATACAGTCTATGGTTAATACACAGAGACCAGGTCCATGATTGATCTACAGTCAGTGGACATAACAGCTTCCAAAAAAGGTGAGGCCAAAACATCTAGATCTCCCTCTACTGACCTGTTACAGTATAGGTTATACTATAAGCACACCTCCTCAATGTTAACAGATGGGTCATGTGTCAAACTACAACATTTTATCTACAACATTTCTGCCATTATAGTTTGGTGTCATCATTCTAATTTTTTTCCAAGTGTTCATTTTTCTGAGAAGATCAGTTTGAAAAGTTACTTGATGCTTTAAAGAGGGGTATAATGCCTTGGTTAACAGCTCTGTTGACAAATGCACCTTCAGTGCTCGGATTGTGAGAGTGTACTTGGAGAATACATAACTTTATTTACCACTTTGAGCTATGTCTCTTAAGAGTTTTCTCTTAGAGTTTGCTTGATCCAGCTGAAAGAAAGAGGCTAAGACAGTCAAACAGCATAAGAATACATCTGACTAAGACATTTAGTAAATGGAATAAAGTCAAATTTACTCATGGTTTAATGCTAGAGCAATGGTATTAAAAGCCTTCATTTGCTCATTCACACAATAAGCGACTTTGCCAGCTGTCCTTTGTGTATTAGAAAGTGCAGCTGTGTTGGTTTTATCCGATATTTTTGTATTTGTCTTATATAATAGTATGTTCCAAGTTTGTCAAATATGCTGCTGACAGACGTTTTCAAGGTTGATTGGCTGTGTGCTTTTTGTGTAAGTGCTCATAATAACCCCTTATGAGCTGAGAGTTCAAAACTAGTTCCGTGCCACACCAACATGAATGTTAGTGAGACCATATAACTAAAAGTTATCCTGGGTATGTTGAGGTTTATGTTTATGTTTATTTATTTGCACAATTAAAAAAAATGCAGATGAATAATGCAGGAAGAGGCAGAAAACTCAGACAGCTTATTTGAAGCCTCCACCCAAATAATGTTTTAATGTCAAAAATGAATTAAAAATACTAAATATACACACATAAAGACAATGGTTTGTGGCCTTTACACCGTTTAAGGACCAAGCATTGATTTGGTTCAGCACAGTGGTGCAGTAATGAGATTTAAAGTGGAAGGACATCCAGCTGGATGACGTAGTAGAACCCTTTATGGAATGAAAACACATTTTCTCAGATTTGCATTGCAATCAGATAGCACTTTACCACACACACAGTACATACCAGACAACAAAGAGTATTAGTCACATGCCAACATTGTTTATGTGAAGTCAAAAACAGTCACAGCTTCAGGCATCAACATCTTTCTCTTTTTCCTTCTCTCTGAAATACTTTTAAATACATCCCAAATAGGTAAATAAGCATCTTAGAAGAGTCCAGTTTAAAAGGCAGACAGGACCTGGTACATCTTAAGCCCTCGTCAACAGTGTTTTCTTAAAAGATGAACTTATTATCTAAGAGGCTGCTGTCAGTATTTTAAACATTTCCATGCGCACAGTAATGCCACGACCCGCAAATTTCATAGTACAGTTTAACAGCAAAACTATACACAGTAGTTATTGACTTGACAGGACAGAGGATTTTTAGACAGTGATGGAGCTCCAAAGATGACTACTCCATGTGCTTCATGCGTAAATGCGCAAACTGAGACTTGTTTCTACTGCTGTGAGATAACTGCAGGTGATTTTAAAAATTGGGGGGAGGGGAACACAGCAGTAACACAGTGACAGAAAATATGAGATGTTGAAACAATCACTGGACTCTGTCTTCACAGCCCAACAAATGATCATGGGTGCTGCACAGAGGCGGTGCTCTGGTGTGCTTCGCAGTGCTTCTACCTCCCTGGCCTGACATGTTACAACAAACAATTCATGATCAGACTTTATTGGATGCTACATCACTATGATTTACAGGGTGGGTGAAAACGATTGGATATAAAGGTCAAGAAAAGCTTGAGCCATTATCTGTCTGTTATGACTGCATGTCTATTTTACATATTATTACCACTTTATTACCCTAACGTCTAAAAGTAGTGGGACAAAAAGTTGTGGTGTCCCCTTTATTCCAGTGTATAAGAATTGCTCAGTATAAATCTGTCATCATGATATTATCTAGTCATGACAAACCAGTCTAGCAGTTGGTTAGCTTAGCTTAGCCGGATCTTTTAAACTTTCACCTTGCCAAAAAATGAAGAGAGAAGTTTCTTGAAATGTTGAGGTACAAAGATTTTTCAGAGACATATGTGACAACATTGCAGCTCTTAGCATACCAGGAAAGACAGTTGCCCTTTCATTAATTTAAATTGGTCACACTCACTGCTTCCAAAATGTTCTTTAACCTGCATGTGCACTCATCTTCTCATGCCTGCAGTGTTATGCCCACTCAGTCACATCCAGTTTTATTTTAGACTCTCTATTTGCTTTAGTGCTGGCCAGTGCCCCGGGGTAGAGGCAGAGGAAATAACTCAGCACACTCAGGCAGAGTTCAGCAGAACAAAAAACATTTGGGTCTAAGTGATACAGGAGTGAAATACTGTTGGCTCTGCAGCATTATACCAGCACCAAACTACAAAGCTTGCAGCTCGTAGGTCCAGGCCAGTCCTTATTCCCTCTGAAAAGAAACCAAAGGAGAACTACAGAGTGAGTGAGGATTTTTCCTTAAAAGCTCTGAATCAATTTTTTGTGTCCCTCGGCAACGTTCATAGATGGTTCATTTCCAAAAAAATCTGAATAATGGTTTTGGACAGCATCAATTTAGAGTGCACTGGAGGCCATGAGTCCACCAAACCCAATTACCAACTGTTCAGAAAATGTTCCGTAC